>NC_140227.1:4126404-5326404 GCF_951802725.1 Rutilus rutilus
TTCTTTCTGCAATCAAATCCATTAAGCATGAGAATTTTAATTACTAATTCAGTCACTGTGGAGTTGAGCCCTCATGTAACCGCTCCACACCATAACCCACATTATTATGAAGTAATTCATTATGCAGGTCCCCTGTGAATGCAACCTGTCATTAGTAGTAATAAGAATATCTCTGGCAACTGAGTCACAGACAGCTCGAAAAGTGAAGAGAATTCACTCTCGTGGAGCTCTTTAATTTGTTTAATGCAGGACGAAAGGATACCAGAGAAGAGATGATGTGATGATGGATGGATGGATGGATGGATGGATGGATGGATGGATGGATGGATGGATGGATGGATTGGGTGAATGGATGGATGGGTGGATTGGGTGGATGGATGGATGGATGGATTGGATGGATGGATTGGATGGATGGATGGATTGAATTGGATTGGGTGGATGGATGGATGGATGGATGGATGGATGGATTGGATGGATAGACTGGATGGATGGATGGATGGATGGATGGATTGGATGGATGGATGATTGGGTGGATGGATGGATGGATGGATGGAAGGATGGATTGAATTGGATTGGGTGGATGGATGATGGATGGATGGACTGGATGGGTGGATGGATGGATGGATTGAATTGGATTGGGTGGATGGATGGATGGATGGATGGATAGACTGGATGGATGGACTGGATGGGTGGGTGGATGGATGGATGGGTGGATGAATGGATGGATGGATGGATGATTGGGTGGATGGATGATTGGATGGATGGATGGATTGATGGATGGATGGATGGATGGATGATTGGATGGATGGATGGATGGATGGATGGATGGATGGATGGATGGATGATTGGGTGGATGGATGGATGGATGGATGGATGGATGATTGGATGGATGGATGGATGGATGAATGATTGGGTGGATGGATTGGATGGATGGATGGATGGATGGGTGGATGATTGGGTGGATGGATTGGATGGATGGATGATTGGGTGGATGGATGGATGGATGGATGATTGGATGGATGGATGGGTGGATTGGATGGATGGATTGGATGGATGGATGATTGGGTGGACTGGATGGATGGATTGGATGGATGGATGGATAGATAGATGGATGGATGGATGGATAGATGGATGGGATTGGATTCCAAGTGAACCGTAAAATGACTTAAAATTATTTATTTGTAGAATTCATATTAATATATTAAAATAATCTCACTTAATTAAATTGCTAAAGCTTACAATTAAGATGTAAATTGAAATCATATACTACTAGTCAAACGTTTGGAATAATACAAATATTTTAAAAATAAGTCTCTTTTTTATCAAAAATACAGTACAAACAGTAATATTACGAAAATATTATTACAGTGTAAAATAACTGTTTTCTAATTGAATATATTTTAAAATGATCAAAAGTGATCAAAGTAATTCTCAGCATCATTACTCCAGTCTTCAGTGTCACATGATCCTCCAGAAATCACTCTAATATGATGATTTGATGTTCAAGTTATTGTCCGTTATTATTGGTGTTTCTTATTATTATCAAAGTTATCAAAACTGTTTTTGCTGCTTAACGTTTTCATGGAAACTGTGATAAATTTATGTTTTCAGGATTCTTTGATGAATAGAAAGCTCTATTTCTCCAAGGAGAAAGTTCATGTATATTTTCCCAAACAGTTTTACAATTTCTGTTCTGGCAATCTTAATTATATCCACACTGCCAGTTTCTGTTAATAACAAGCAGTATCGGGCGGAGCTTTGAATATATGTGGAGTCTTCGAGTCAGAGAGTTTAAGAAGCGCTGTGTCAGTGAATGGATGAATAAATGTTCACACTGCTTCCCGTCCCTCACAGTTTGTGCCGTTCCGGGATTACATGGACCGGACGGGAAACCACGTGTTGAGTATGGCACGACTGGCCAAAGACGTTCTGGCCGAGATTCCCGACCAGTTCATTTCTTACATGAAGAGCCGGGGAATCAAACCCAATCCAGCGCCGCCTCCATACACACCACCGGGACACACACACCACACACAGATCTGAGCTCCTGAACCGGAGCTTTAGGGTTTCGCTCCCAGTGTCACCGTGTGTTTGAACTCTCCGAGACACTCCGAGGTACAGTGGCGTTTCTGTTCGTGCCCGTTTTTTTCTGGGAAGGACAGTGTGACCCAAGGGCAGCTTTTTTTGTTTGTTTTGTTTAAAAATATCTATATCTTGGCCTGTGACTGTTTCTTATTTTGTGGATCAGTTGACAAGAGGATGAAGAGCCGGATGATGAGGAGGAGGGTGATGTTTGTGGTTTCAACTTGTGCCTGTGTGTGACTGTCTCAGTGTCCCAGGACAAGTGTGCCCTAATCTGACATTGGACCGTTCTCCACATCGGTAGACTAGAGTGTGCGCGTGACGTTTTTAGATTCGTACCGCTTTCATTTCGTATCAGGTCAGGCCTGTGTCGGTTTGCGGTTATCATGTTAAACATCGCTTGTGGAAAAATGTTATTTGATTCTTTGTTAGTATCCTTTTTGGATTTTTAGGATCATTTTGGGATGAGAGATGTACTAGTTGCGAGTCGCGACACAGGCTCTTTGGGAAAACGTGCCTCTACCTGCATTTAGCAAAATTGTAAAAAAAAATTTACCAATACATACATATCACTACAGTTTGGGCTGAAATGAACACTAGAGGCAGTAAAACACCAACAACTTTTACTGCTTTTCACAGAACATTATGATTACAGGGGCAGATTATCCATTAACTCTTTCCCTGCCATTGACAGAATGTTCCGGTTTCTGTGTTTCCACTGTTATACGGTAGGGGGCGCTACTACACGTCTTCTGAAAGAGTGCTGAATCTCCTGATCAAAACACAAGCAAAGAAAATGCAGAAACATATGCATATGTAAAATAATCAACATATAAATCAAAACAATGTTACAGAATGAAATGCCGACCCAGGAAGGGTTAAAGGATTAGTTCACCCAAAAATGAAAATTCTGTCAGTAATTACTCACCCTCATGTTGTTCCAACCCCGTAAGACCTTCGTTCATCTTCGGAACACAAATTAAGATATTTTTGATTAAATCTGAGAGCTGTCTCACTCCTCCATAGGCTTCTAAGGAACCGAAACTTGCTGGCCCAGAAAATGTATTAAAGACATCGTTAATATAGTCCAAGTGACTCCAGTGGCTCAATCTTAAGTTTATAAAGCGACGAGAATACTTTTTGTGCGCAAAAACAAACAAAAATAACGACTTTATTCCACTTTTCATTTCCTTCTCTCTGGGCCTCGGGTCTTTTTGCGTAGTGTTTAAGCGTAGCGCGTCTGTGTTGCACGTCACCACGTAGGCTCACTATTGGCCGACGCTGGTCATGTGTGATACCATCTGTGTTTTGATCATCGTTCTGAATCCCACCTGGATGTAGTCTTTTTATTAAACTTACCCACATTCAAGAATGCATGAAGCTTGAATAGAGACGCACGATGTATCAGCCACCATATCGGTATCGGCCGAAATATGTTCTTTTTTGATGTTATCGTTATCGGCCCGATAAGAAAATGTGTCCGATATATATTAAAGTCGATAAATAATGTATTATTTCCTTCAGCCGAGACACGTCAGATGCACACTGCTCGACGTGATGGTTTTGAATTGGTTGAAATATGATTGCTTCACATATTTTTTTTTATTTTTTGTTTAAGGCTCTGTTCTTTCTTTTGATATATTGCACGTTCAGATATTCATACAAGAAATGTTCTGGGGGCCAAACGCTGCTGGTGGCGGGGAAAGAGTTAATAAAGGCTTACGTTAACTCGGCTCCTAGCAGAATATTATGTTATGACCACAAAACACTTTTGTCAACTAACTCATTTTAACGTTTGTAGCACATAACCAGCTCCATATGTGTGGCTTTTACTGATGTACTTGCTTTGTTGCTTTGAGTGAAACACGAGTCACAATAAAACAGCTCAAAGTTCAAGCAACTACAATTTTATGCTCACATTTGCTTTTGTTAACACTATCGGGTATGTTTAGGGTTTAGTGGAAGTGGTAATGTTATTTGCATTATCCTGTTAGACCGAACATGACGACAACCAGTGTAATAAAACACTGCCAGATTCACGTTCATCTTTCAGAGAAAACTGAACACACTCTTAGCGCTCACACTCACACTGTACATTTCACCTTGAAAGTCTCACAAAATGTGCAGGACACAATGCAATATCATTTTTCCGAGATGTCACCACTGGCACGTTTTTCCAATGAGCCACACAGAACACCTGCCAGAAGTCAATACAGAAGCATTACCTGCATCAATAAGCTGTGATGCGCTACTCTCACTCGTACGCTTTGGTAGGAATGCCATTGTGGCGGACCCTATAAGTGCGGCTCAGCGATACGTGTCCTCTCTCGGCAGAAGCGAGCTCAGAATGGTGTCACACACTCAACCGGAGTTCATTCACCAACTCAATTTTGTCAAGAGGCTTTTAATCAAATAAGAGTGCCTGATGTATCTGCACTCCGCCAGTACAGGGCTGAGTGGAGGAGCACTACAGGCTATAATAACCATGAGCATTATAGATGTATTCCTGCCAACCATAGAGCATCAGAACATCACTGCCATCTCATGTCATCGATGCATTTTATTCTGTCTGTGTGTGTGTGTGTGTGTGTGTGTGTGTGTGTGTGTGTGTGTGTGTGTGTGTGTGTGTGTGTGTGTGTGTGTGTGTTCATCCACCTCATTTTAAAATTCAGAATAATCTTCTTTTTTTAGTTTTTTTAGTCTTCAGTTGAACTGATTGTATGTATTGCACACTATATTATTGCTTTTTTTAATTCTACATTTTCACCTTTTTTCAAGTACCATTTTTTCGGTTTGAATAAATTAGCTGATATTTATCCACATTAATAAATATCAAAGTCCTTTTTCATCATTTTATTCTATTTAAAATTCATTATAATGTTTTTTTGTTTTGTTTTTCTTCAGTTGAATTGGTTTGTATTTATTGCACACTTTTTTTAATTCTACATTTTCACGGTTTTAGTAAAAAAAAAAATGGTTTCAAGAAATGATCCGATTTTTTTTTAACACCATATACATTAATAAACATCAAAGTCCTTTTTCATCATTTTATTCTGTCTATTTGTGTGTTTACCTCATTTAAATATGTACTTTTTCAGTTGTTTTTCTTCAGTTGCGTCGGTCTTTATTTATTGCACACTATATTATTGCTTCTTTTAAATCCACAGTTTGAATAAATTATCTGATTTTTACACACAATATACCACATTAATAAACATCAAAGTCCTTTTTCATCATTTTATCATGTCTATTTGTGTGTTTTCCACCTTTTTTTATTGTATTTTTTCAGACTGAAATCACTTGGTTTTCTTCACACTATATTCTTGCTTTGTTTAATTCTACATTTTCACGGTTGAATTATTCCTTTTTTCCGTTTGAATAAATTATGAGATTTTTAAACTCCATACACCACATTAATAAATATCCTGCTCTCAAGATAATCATTGGAAATATTGTTACTTTAACAGAAAGCTGCTAAACCTTTATCCCAAAGGATATCATGTAAATGCCAGTAAGAAACCAGTTTAACTATGCATATCATTGAATGATAGACCTTCATTACACAGGAATCAATCCAGTATGAGGAACATTTTCTAAATCTAGCGTTTAAGGATATTGTACTATTTTCAACACTCACACTTTGTAATTACAAAAACTATTTCACACTTAACAGAGAGTCCAACTGCCTCGTTTTGGCTTGGAAAATGGCGAAACGTTACAACCGGAAAAACTCCCAATCAAAATCAATGTTTACACCGCTGCAGTTTCTCCAAAGCGGGATCATAGATCATCTTGGGAGCCATTGATGTTTCTCTAAACCAGGCACCGGAATTGTCTTTGTCCATTTCAATGCCTTCAAATTAATGACCTTTTTCAGGAGCAATCCCACTATTCAAACTGTTTATCGGTTCTTTGTCATTTTACATCAGTGACATCAGTTCCTTTCTACTGGCAGGGACACCATTGTGCTTGTAATATCTGATAAAAGGCTTGGATCTACTGAATTAGCACTTTGGAGATTTGCCCTGTGTGTTCATCTAGAAATCACACAAAGGAGGTTTGAGGTTTGTGCATATCCCACAGTGAGAGGTCTGACAGCGACGTGAGCATCATCTCTGCTGTCCAAATGATGATCTGGGGAAATCAGCTGGGGATTTCAGATTTCATTTACACTCGGCCATGTAAATGTTCCTCCATAAAACACATATACATTTGTTATATTATTCATGCGTTATATGCAAATTCCACTGCATTAATGTGGCTCAAATGTTTCCAAAAGACATTTGCTTGAACAACTGGTGTGCAAAACGCAACAGCTTTGTATCAGCATTAAATTTGCAAAGCTCTCAAACCTCAACTTAAATGCTTACCGTTTGCACTAAAATGCTAAACTACACAAGGTCCTGAGGCACGAACTTCACCAAAACTAACTAGCGCATGATTACATTGATAATAATTACAAAGCAGCGCTTTTTAAACCATTTTCAAATGCAAGAATACATTTAACACTGCAGTGGTGAATGGGAATTGAGAGTATACTGGTATTGTATGTTTTGTTGTTCTGCATGGACTTACAAAAGTTTACAGTTAACTAGTTTTCATGGTCAGTTTAATATCATCTCTCTGAAACTACATCAAGGGAGAATTTTACTGCTAAGTCATAGGCCTGCTTTAAATGATCTCTTGGTTTTCCTTTCTTGAAGTGAAGGAAAACGATTTATTTTTGTTCATGCCTGGAATGTACGATAAGCCATTAAATACAGTCCTCCGCAAATAAACTGACCAGCGTCCATGAGGATTGAATCGCTTCAAAAGACAGCGCGTGAATGTAGGATATTACAGGACGCGCGTGACGCACGAGGTCGCGAGACTTTCTCATCGTCTGTCACTTTGACATTTAAAATACCATCATAATCTATTATTACCCGTCATTTTAATGGTCAGACTTTTAATAGCTTTTGTTTTCGTTCACATTTTCATTTTTAATCGTGAACTTACAGGACGAGCATAGGCTATAGCTTTTATTTAAGAAGTCAGATTAACGAAGACTGTCGTCACTTTTCACACACTTTTCCACACGAAGCAGGTTTTTTTTTTTTTTTTGCGCAGTGACAGCTAGCAGAGGCCACTAAAACATGACCTTTTGTCAACGTGATGTATTACACACACAAAAATCCGATTATAATAGCCTATGCTATAGGTATGAGCAAAACGTAAAAAAAAATTGAAGTGATATAAACTCCATGCCTCAAATCTTCCGCATCGCGTTAAAGGGATAGTTCAGCCAAAAATGAACATTATTTTCATCATTTGGTCCAAACCTGTTTGAGTTTCTTTCTTCTGTTGAACACAAAAGAAGATATTTTGAAGAATGTTGGTAACGGGGGCAGCGTTTCATATTATTTTGAAGCTTCCCCGGGCGCCGCCATTGGCTAGCGGACCCCCATTAATTTTTGCGTCACTTTGACAGCGAATAACTTTACATCTGAGGCGTTTAAAGACTCCATTTGTCCATTGTTTATTTCTAAAGAAACACGACAATGTATAAAAGGCTCCATTACCTTGTAGCTTACGTTATGGCCCCGTAGAAGCAATTTTTGTAAAAATAGGCTAACGCAGTGGTTCCCAATTCCAGTCCTCGTGACCCACTGCTCTGCACATTTTGTATGTCTCCCTTAATTAACACACCTGAACCAGATCATCAGCTCATTAGGAGAGACTCCATGAACTGAACTGAGTGTGTCAGATAAGAGAGACCTACAAAATGTGCAGAGCAGTGGGTCACGAGGACTGGAATTGGGAACCACTGGGCTAACGACTGCGTCATAACCACGCAACTCTCTGTCGCACAGTAGAGAGATTACCGTATGGACAGGAGGAGAAGCTCGCAGGCAATCGGGGGGACGTGGAGGCAAAATGACAAAATTATTAATCAGAATACTTAGCAAAAGTTTCTCCTGCTCCTAGCTCATGGACACCTCCTACTCACACTCTCCGTCTCTGCAAGTTTCGGAAGGGAATGATTCAGATTTCTCTTGGCACAGCTACTAGAAGACAGACGGGTTACTCACGTCACATCTATGCGTCAAGCTCAGTTTGAGTCTGCGCAGTACGCTCGACCCCCAGGAAGTGAGAGCTTCTAATTGGCTTCACTTGTCTCCGTTGAATCCAATGGGGTCGCTGTGTCCAGTTTATATACTGTCTATGGTTGGTAATCAAACAGTTGATGGCAGCCATAATGGATGGAAGTCAATGGCTGCCATCAACTGTTTGATTACCAACAATGTGCTTTAAGACAAACCATGAGCAAATTCATAAGTTAACACCATTGCTGAGTATTTTCTCCTTGTAAACCAAAGACAGTCTCAAAAACACTGTTTGAAATCGCTGGTGTTTCTGACGTCACAAACTACCTTGTAACCAATCAAAGCTGGTGTGAGTGAGTGGAGGAGGGGCTAATTTGCATATACTAAATGAGGCAAGGGTGTAGAGTTACATTCAATCTATTTTAAGGCGTGAAGACATTTTTTTTTCACTGGAAAAAAGCATTTTTGATTTGTCATTTTGGTGATCAAAGATGAGTTTTAAGGGATACAAAGGGGGACTTTAAAATATCGTCTTTTTTGTTCAACAGAAGAAAGAAACTCATACAGGTTTGGAACAACATGAGGGTGAGTAAATGATGAAAACATTTTCATTTTTGGGTGAACTATCCTTTTGGGTGCTCGCCAAGGGAGACAGATGCAGAGGCAATTGTCATTAGATTTTGCACATTTTGGCAGTTTTAATTTTCTATTTGTTTCCACCAACTGGATTGGAATTACAGTTACAAATTACAGATCATCCTCAGTGTAATCTGTCAAAATGACGGACAGCCCTTTAGAAATCAGTCAGGACAGGAGGAACATACTGTGTTGAGGCGACCTCTGGTGACGCAGGACCTGTAACACTACATCGAGCGCTGTCCACATGTAACATATACTGTAGAGACTGTTTTCATCTGAATACTTGTGCATGTATGGCCTGAAGTTTAGTGATTGATTGGGGTTGTTTTTCTCTTCCTATTTCTGTAGTTATGTTGGGAATGTTTTATATATATATATTATAATATATTTTAATAATCATTATTTATTTTCATCTGAGGCATTGGCAGCCAACCAGCATATCATCATGGCCATTTTAATTAATTAAAAATACACATTGTAACATACAAATAAATGAAAACAATTTTATTAATCAACCATTTTATTGTTGTAATTTCTTTTGCATGTTTGCTCCCAACAAATTCTATTGTACATGATCTTTGTCATACGGTGGGTTGTGAAATGCTTTGTATTGAAATGCCTTAACTAAATATTAATAAAAAATGAAGTCTTTTCCAAACTCTTGTTCTCTGGAGAATGTATATATATATATAGCTGCTGGTGTTGAAAGGTTTGACTGGAGACTGCGGTCCTGCTGTTCTCCGCTTCTGTCGAGTCGTGCGGGAAGACTGTGACGTGTCCAACAGCTCTTCACACATAATGAACACCATCCCAGATCAATTACAGCTTCAGGAGACGCATTCAGAGAGGCTGAGAAGAGGCAGACTATTCTGAGCCAGAGAGTGAGTGATATTGTCAAGCCACTTTCAGTTTGGTGAGTTTCATTAAAGAATGTCATTGACTAAGCGGGAAACGAGGAGGGGAAAATATGGAGAGAATAACAAAAATAGATCATTACTGAAATCATCAACACAAGTACCATGTTGTGTTCCACTGGAGTGATTTCAGCTGGTTTTGATTCTGGTTTTGCATTGGACATAAAGTGACAAAGATGTTCACCGTACTAAAGCAAAAGCCTATTTATAGCCATGTAAATACTGACTTATAAAATAATAGTCATTCATTCAACTGCATTGAAATGGAACAGTTTATTGAATTTTTAGAGATTTTTTTTTATGCACATGTGATTTTTATTGAATATACATCAGGCTTTTATGGCTCTTTATATTGTATCGTGATATTGAGAATATAGGGAGCTCATAATAATCCAGGAGGAAAAAACACCCTGATTTTCCTTGAATCCCAACTGAGCAAAAATATGCACTTCATGACATTTATATGGCCAGAATGTATGAAATTCTGATAGCTTGTAATCTTTACATAAAATGCATATAAATATCAGTCATCACTCGTTATCTGCCAGTAATAGCTTATGATGTTTAAATGCTTAGCTTTATGATCAAAGCTCTATTTAATGCAATGCAATAATGATGATTGAGAGATGAACAAATAAACCTTCTTCAAAAGCCTGACGGATCAGTATTTGATACTCACGATTTTTCAACAACAACATAAAGTATAGAAAATAAGTAAACCTAATTTGCATCTGTGAATATTAGTGATAATAAAACCGAACTGACGACCTGCAGTGGGACTTTCAAACTGAATATCAGTCAGACGACAGAAGGCATTTCCAGCAAAGTTTTGATCATTAGAAGCTGTAGAAATGTGTTTATACAGTAGGAAGTGTTACTTAGGCATTTTTCCTCATTTAAAGTGGTAAAAATCAAGCTTTTAATGTGGTTTACATCTCATGTGCAAATTCATAAGTAGACTATTTTCTCTTTGAAACCGCTGGTGTTTCTGACGTCACAAACTACATTGTAACCAATCAGATCAACGTGTGATCGTCAACGAGTGGATCTCTGAGCTGAGTGAGTGAGTGGAGGCGGGGCTCATTTGCATATTCATAGAACCGCGTATACTAAATGAGGCAAGGGTGTAGAGTTACATTCAAGATATTAAAACTAAAAAACGTTTAAATATGTCATTTTGGTGATCATCAAAGATGAGTTTTAATTGACGAGGACTTTAAAAGTGTATTTACTGCTCTCCTACACAATTGTGATAGGCTTATTAGTTTTGTGTTTTGTCATTTTTGTATCATTGTTTTTTCTGACCCCTGATCAGTGATGCATGACCCGCTATAGTTAAAAGCTTCTGGTCTGTGTTTTGGTTAATGGCTGTTGTCTACAGCAGTGTGTGTCATCATGAAAAAGACTGTAAGTGAATCGGCTCTGAATGTTAAAGCACATGCAACTTCTTATTACGTCTCGGTTTGAATGAGGAATCGAACCGAGGATCACAGTCTTCACCGTCGCTGGCAGTGATTAAAGTTAAAGGTCAGTTACTGATGAATTGGCACTTGAATCAATAAGACTGTGAGCTCTGAATGAACGTGTTGTCACGTCTTTCTTTCTCTCTCAGTTCCTTTCCTTAATGAGAGGCTTCTCCTCTGTGACATCTGTGGGACTCGAGCATCTGTCAGCGCTTCAGATCTGATCTGAGAACAGGCACCTGCACCCACACAATTACCAGCACGTTCTCATATTGACTCTGAGTAAACTGTGTCGTGGCTGACAGATGAATCCAGACCAGTGTGCCCTATTAGTTTCAGTGTCTCGAAGGGATGACAGCGGCCATTTTAATATTTTTTTTAGGCTACTGCATTTAAATTGATGTTTTCTATTTTTTTATCTTAGACTAATTGCATTTTAATCATACAGTAGGCTAGGTATCCCAGGGTTGAACTTGTGATTAGGACCTATAGGCTATTTATGATGATGGAAAAGAAAGGTAAATGAAACATGAACTGAGAAATTTCCCTTAAACGTAAAAAAAAAAAAAAAAAAAAGTATATTATCAAAATCATCAGATATTATATTTATATTGTCGGTCTCTTATTCCATATGAAGTTTGGGAATTTAGCAACCCTGGAAACCTAATTATGATTATCAAGGGATAAATATTAAAACAAACACTGAGACAAAACAGACAACATACATATATTTCTTCTAAAATTGCATTCATATTTGCACAAATACAAATAGCAACAAATCCCACTGTGGTTGTCCAGCACTGAAGCACATTGGTTTGGAGATGACCAGCGCCTCCTGGTGGACAGTTGATGTTAACACACTGCTGTGGAACAAGAGAAGATGTTTCCATTAGAAAGTCTATCTAAAGAACATTTTAAACTATTTTTATATGAAAAGGAAAACTAGAGCTGAAGTTAATAGAAGAGCAGAATAATATTAATTCTAAAGAATATATGTTCAATCAAACCAAAGAGCATGTTTCCTCTCTTTATTTAGTGCAGATTAATTTTACATAAATAATGTGACATTTATTATAATGTGTTTGTGGGATAAATTGCTTTATTTAAAAGTTGTTGATCATGTTCTGTTAACATTGGTAACCTGTACATGATGAACAAATAATTTGCAGTTTGATGGCTTTCAAAATAAATGTTGACTGGCAATAATTACTCATTTTATCCTATATGGGGAAAATAAATCAATATGTAGCCTACTGTTTTATGGACATTCCAGCACTCCCTCGTCATGAGCTCAGTGTCTTCAGTGTCACATGATCCTTCAGAAATCATTCTAATATGCTCATTTTTGTGCAGACTAATGCTAATAAATTAGGCTACATTTAAAAATATATATTAAAATAGAAGTGTTATTTTTAAAAAAGCATTAAAAATGAAGTTTTTTTTTTTAATCCATCTGTGTGATGTTCAATACAGACACAGCCTTATGATTGTGCAATAAAAAAATATATATAATATATGTAGACCGAAGTCATTAAATTGAAAATTAAACAATTTCAATACATTTGAACAAGAACAACATGAACAAGAACAAGTGAGTGAACACAAACATGCATTAGCATAAGCACAAATAACAAAAAAATTATAATAATGCCAAATAACTATAACAAAACTGATTCGCTGAACTGATTACTGATATATTTACATGATTTATAATGCTAATATCATTAATGTTTCCAGAGTAAAATTGTGAAGGTACAAGAAAGAAGATCATCTTCTCTGAGGAGAGGTGAGGAGAAAGAAAGGTGTCCTCAATCTGTCACTCCAAACACTTCTACTTCCTGTTCCACCGGCTCATCAATAAATGAACAGATTCAAAATCTTTGTGTTTGGATTTTTCTGGAGAAAAAAAAAAAACTGACTATTGTATGTCACTGTGTGTGTGTGTGTGTGTGTGTGTGTGTGTGTGTGTGTGTGTGTGTGTGCTAGTGAGTGAGAGTGAGTATGTCTTGTATCAGTCGATCACGCAAGGTAACGTCAATCCTGTTGTTCATCATTCATAATCATGAATATTTCTGGTTGAAGAATGAAAACACTGAGAACTTGCAGCAGAAACTGGCATTTCTCAACAGTTGTCAGTGTGCAGCTCATCTTACTCCTCCTTCAAACACATTCTCTGACATTACATTCACTGGAAACCGTCCCACTGACCTCAGGTGTTAGTGTGGCCTCAGGCACTATCGAAGCCCACAAGCATAATGGCATATTACCTAATAATGATCTGCAACAAAATACAGATAACTTTAGCCAAGTTTAATTACTAGGCCTACTGCTTTAAAGACTAACTTATTTCTCTCTCACCTTCTTCAGGGCATAGAGGGAGAAATCTGCTGCTCTAAAGATAGATGTGAGCACTGTGGAGAATCTTGAGCTGGATAGCTCTGACCCAGCATTGGCGCATTCATTTTATTATTATTTTCAGGGTTCGAATTATGATTTCATCTTTGTGGGGGTCTCTTTAACTTCATTTATACTATTGTAATTCTCTTCACATTGATGCAACAAGAAATCAATTATTCGGTTATATAGCCTACATATATATAGGCATAATATATATATATATATATATACTCTTTCTTTGAAACCGAATAACTGATTTCTTGTTGCAATCGTTGCATCAATGGGAAGAGAATTACAATTAATATACAATTAACATATTATTTATATATTATTATGAATGTGTATGTATATTATGTATGTATGAATGAATGAATGAATGAACGATGTATAACATAACTATATTTCATGTCAATTAATGATGTTAAGAAGGTTTCTGGACTGTATTGACTGGTTCTGACTTAATTGGGATCATCACGGGGCATCGGTAAGAATGCACAGAAGTCCAAAAGTCCAATCACGGTTTTTAATAGCAGGTTCAAGCCATCAACATACTTAGTGCAGTGCATGAACAGATGCATGTGTGAGTGTGGTTTCTATAATAAAAACAGAACTATAAATAATCAGTTTGCAGTAATAAATGATAAACATTTTACTCAAAAAGAATAAACGCGTGAGGATACATGGCTATAAAATGTAAACAATTGACTATAAATATACACGTGACTATCGTCTTATAAACATATCTCAATCGAGTGTATGGCTTGAACACAGCTTTAACCAGTTGCGTCAAACTCTGGGGGCGGGACCAATTATGACTGTCAATAATTCACAACCCACCAATAAGAATTAACTTAGTGAGCCTTTTCATGATCTTTTATAATTTTGTTGCTAACACTTATGTCCTAAACACTTTGTGAAACTTTTAATTGGGGTTTATATAATCCCTCTATATTTGTGACAATCTTGCAATTGATCATACTTGAGTCACACAGACTTCAACATTCAGCACGCAAAACACAACAATGGTAGGCTAACAATTATATTTTATTTAAAGTAAATGATCAAAAATGATCAAGAACTCTTGTGTAAGTGAAACTAAGCATTTGTCAGTGCCACATACTATTCCTATTTCACTTTACTTGTTTTGTTTTTTTAAGGCAATCGGTTTGCATGCTTTTTTTAAGTAAGTCCAACTAATTCGATTTTACAGTGTACGGCCACAAGTAAGTGCAGTGCAAAGTTTGACGTTGTTTGGATGAGAAATGCAAAAGATATCGTTAAATAGCCTATATCATTTTAGAAGGTTGTGGTTTAAAAATAAACATTCTGACATAACGGGTTGTGGTTTAAAAAGACACAATAAACAAACACTCTCTGGATGTTAACTGAATCTGTAAGTCACGCTTTTTACTTCTTAATAGCCTATATTATTTAATTCTGGTGCGCTTAACATTATCGCTACTGTTTAATATGCTAAGTCTCTTTCACGGCCATCATTTGTAATAAATGCTAATATATTAGTCATGCGCGCTGAAGTTAGCCTGTAACTATGTGATGTTTAAAGGGTTAGTTCACCCAAAAATGTAAATTCTGTCAGTAATTAACTTACTCACCCTCATGTTGTTCCAACCCAGTAAGACCTTCGTTCATCTTCGGAACACAAATTAAGATATTTTTGATTAAATCTGAGAGCTGTCTCACTAGGCTACTCCACAGGCTTATGGACACTATAACTTGCTGGCCCAGAAAATGTATAAAAGACATCGTTAATATAGTCCAAGTGACTCCAGTGGCTCAATCTTAAGTTTATAAAGCGACGAGAATACTTATTGTGCGCAAAAACAAACATTCTCTCTCTGTGCCTCGAGTTAGTTTACGTAGTGTTTTTGCGTAATAAAAGAAAAGAAAAAGAAAACTAAATTAAAAAAAAAAAAAAAATTCTGGGTCTCAGGAAATAAAAAAATATTCAAATATTGCACCTGTCAATACAGAATGAAATATTCTGTAGCCTATTTTGTCAATACTGCTGACATAGTCTTTGCTGTAGGCTATAACGTTATATTTATGTTTAACATGAAGTATAGGCCTCCACAACTCTCTCCCTATATTTCGAACAAGGGTGATCCAAATCCCGAGATAGTACCCTCATTGTACGTCACCTAGCAGCAGCAGCGCCGCATCAGACACGTTTCTGGTGTGCAAAGACATAGAAAACATCAGACAAATTAATTATACTAGTTATAATAAAAGCCGCATTATATAAATCTTTTTTTAACCTTATACCAGCTGACAGGGCTCTCAGCATTAGGTGAGATTTTTTTTCTTGAGAAAAATTAACATGCAACGTTATTGATATTATTGATCGTGACATCTACAAGATATAGGTACTGTAAGTTTTATAAAAACATTTATTTAATTCATCTGTGATAAACCATGTTTCACATAAAACACAAAAACTAAGACAATAAACCAAAAAAGTTGTCATGTTGGTGTTTTATTTAGTGGTACTTGCAAATTTGTACAATTTTATTTCTATTTATTCTTTCATTTTAATTCTTACTTTGTTTACATTTGGTATTTTTTAATTGTTTTTTTTATTTATTTGCCTATATTAATGAGAGGTAAGATAAATGTAAGAATTTAAATACGTTTATGAAATTCTTAGAAATAAAAAGAGACAGAGTTTGTGAATTAGTAAACACTTTGCAATTCATTTACTTAAAAGTTACTCTACTAGATGGAAAGGTGAACATCAATACTTGGTATAACAACATCATTTAATCTTGATTTTGACAGATTTTTAATGCAGTTATCATTCTTTTACTAATGCGCACATCAATTCACTAATAAATGCTGGAATATTCCCATCAGCTACAAGTGAAGACGAGCATCAAACCATCAGGAAGAGCTGAAATCTGCAAAGACCGAGTTTATTGAAGGACCGTGAGAACATGAGTGATCCAGAACACTGCAGAGTGAAACACACTGAAGAACAAAGAGGTTGGTGTTTATTCCTGATTCATCATTAGTGAGGCTGAAGAACATTAAGGTTATAAAGCAGTTTATCAGATTTAGTGTTTGTAGTAGAAAAAAACTAAAAAGTTGTGAAAAAACAGTTAAACCAATAATATAGGGGACACTTTATATGCATTGGTACAAAATAGAATCTGAAACTCAAATGTTTTTTTTATTTTCTTTGATAAACATTCACATTAATTGTCAACATCAGATCAGAAGACCAAACTAAATATGATATAAGCTGTTTGATTTTGCATTTATTTGATATCTTGTTCACAATTTTTGTTACCCTGCAAGCAGAATTTGGGACATACCTAAATACACTTTACAACCCTGACACTGATTTTGCTGGGGTGGTCTTATTAGTTAATGTTAGTTAGTGCCTTAACTAACATGAACAATGATCAATATAGCTACATTTGTTACAGAAGTTATTAGGGTTGGGCCGATAGACGATGCCATCGTCCATTGCAATGGCTGACAAGACATCACGATGTTGAGCCAAAGACGGATGAGCTCAACGCTTGTCATATCACAACTATTCAGTGTTTTTAACCACATAATGTTTATTTTAGGTTTCAGACATTTAAATACATGTAATTTATTGCAAAACAATACATGTATAGTTTGTAAAATACACAAATGGTTGGTGTCTATGGAAGCAGCAATAACAATCCATTCAAATATATTTGCCGACGTGTTTTATTCATATCAGATACACAGTGTAAGTAACTATAAAGTTTACTCTATTTTTCTCCCAGTTCACCGGCCACTTATGCCTGGTTCAGATTACACGATTTTAGCACGATTTTGGCACGATCCGTTTGACGTAGGGTGTCGTGGGGATTCGCAAACGACAACGGGCGTTGGGACGCAAGATTCGATCGTTTCACCTCGTATAGTGTGTCATAGTGGGCGACAACCTACGTCGCGTCTGCGATGCTTCACGACATCACGACAGAAAGACTAGCATGTTTAATTTTTTAACGGTCCTCCACGACGACGGCGCGCGAGTAAGTGAGGGAGAGTGAGTGAGAGTGTGTGTTCGCGAGTGAGCCAGTGTGTGTGACTGTGTGTGCGCGAGAGTGAGTGTGTGAGAGAGAGAGAGAGCATGTGTGTGTGTGTGTGTGTGTGTGTGTGTGTGTGTGTGTGTGTGAGAGAGAGAGTGCGAGTGAGTGAGTGCGTGAGTGTGTGTGTGTGTGTGTGTGTGTGTGAGAGAGAGAGAAAGTGAGTGCGTGTGTGAGTGCGTGTAGGCTATGTGAGTGAGCGTGTGTATGTGCGAGTGAATGAGTGTGTGAGATGGCCCGCGATGACTGGTCGGAAAATAACGTGTAGTCATGTTTCTTGTCCATGACATGACAAGATTTTTAGGAGTCAAAATCGTGTAATCTGACACAGTGACTATCGTAACAGACAAAAAAATCGTGTAATCTGAACCAGGCATTACTTTCATGTATTTCGGGAGAAACTGATGAATTCACGTGCTGTAATAAATCCAACAGACCCACGCGCCCATCTCACGTTACAGATCATTTATAAAGGTTTTTAAACGACAAAACCAACTCACTAACACGTATTTGAGAATCGGAATAGAAGATAGCCTAGTTGATGACATGGTAAGCAAGTTTGTTAATATTTAGAAATAAAAGCGCTACTTCTGTCATACAGCGCTATTTTCGCTGTGGTGAATCACATGCCAAGCATGACGCGTCACCATGGAAACATGGGGGGGTATCGCCATGCCGGTGTGGTGAATTATCTGGGGCATGTTCAAGTTCAAAACGGTGCGCAACGTTTTGCTACGGTTTCCGGGTTGAACGTCATGTTTCCTGGAAACGGCGTGCACCGGTGTGCAACGGGGTTTGAGATACGTTTTCTCTTGTTTGGTGGGTGTGTCAGAACTGCAGTCCAATCAGCAGCAACATGTATATAAAGCACGTGGTATTAAAGTGAACTCGCACAACGGGTTCAAGGAAAGTCATTTACAAATGTGTTCGATGCAGCTCGGTATACGCAACAACTGAGGATATTAGAAGACATGTTTGTCGAAAGTTTTATTGTAAAAAATATAGGATATCAACATAATGATGTAGTTGTTTATATTTTTAGCTTCATTGCAAGTGTATTGGTATAGAAATAAACAATGGTAATTAAGTGCTTTTCCTAAAAATGAGAAAGAAAATACAGGGTATTAAAACAGTATGACCTACAAATAAAGTCAGTATGTGAGGCTAAATAGATGTGTTTTAGTCTACATTAGGTAAGATGTGTGCTTCCATTTCAGTTTCCACAAATCCCTTCCCTCGATTGGGATGTTCTCTTTTGTTCTGGGCGGCAAGTGCAGTAACTGTAACATCGGGCATATTTTGTAGTATTAAACACATATTTATACCGACTTCATCAGGCTCAGAAAATTCTTCACAAAGAACACAAAGAATGGCCTTCTCAGCTGCCATAGTTGCAACTCTTGCGTCATCAGAACAGTGTGTTCAACGCATCACCGTTTCTGTTTAAAAAACGTTGTGCAACGTTTTGTCGGGGCTGAACGCAGCCCTGGTTACTTTGGTGTGATGAGTCCGGGCTTAGGACCCAAGCAATCCGATTGGTTCAAAGCACGTTTTATGGGTAATCGCTTTAGTGCCTGGTTACAAATCATACAAAATCATTTTATTATAGAAGACGTTTGTACTACGTTGTAACGAGTTATTAATGTATTTTAAATTATACGTTTCATATACTAGTATTTAACCGAATAAGCTCAGGTAAAGCTCATAGCACGATCATTGGATAACGTTAGCTGTATGCTATGCTATTATCTAAGCTAACTAAAAAACACACTAACAACGAGAAATGTTTAATTTCACAATCTATAGCTTCGGTTAAATATGAAACGTATAATTTAAAATACATTAAATACATTAATGACTCGTTATAACGTAGTACAAACGTCTTCTATAATAAAATGATTTTGTATGATTTGTAACCAGGCACTAAAGCGATTAACATTACCCATAAAACGTGCTTTGAACCAATCGGATTGCTTGGGTCCTAAGCCCGGACTCATCACACCAAAGTAACCGGATTATTCACCACACCGGCTCAACATCGTGATGTCTTGTCAGCCATTGCAATGGACGATGACATCGTCTATCGGCCCAACCCTACAATGGCTAATTAATTGTTCATTTTAAATTAGTAAGTATTTACAACATTTTTATTAAAATAAATGTAATATTTATCTGACAGACTGTCAGAACTGTATTACTGTTGTATAGTTTTAAAATGTTGATATTATTTTAGATAATTGTGCAGTTGATCTAATATATGCTACAGAAACATGGGACTTTTAACTATCATTTCAGATGTGATGCTGGAGAATGAGGAGAGTGAAGAGGAGGAGAAACATCATAATGTCAAAACTAGAGAAAAAACTCATGTACAGACTGAAAGTATTTCTTCACTGAAGAGAAGAGACAAGAAATGTTTCACCTGCCAACAGTGTGGAAAGAGTTACACACGCAAAGAAAGTCTCCAGATTCACATGAGGATCCACACTGGAGAGAAACCGTTCACATGTGATCAGTGTGGGAAGAGTTTCACACATAAATTGTCCTTTAAGATTCACATGATGATCCACACTGGAGAGAAACCGTTCATTTGTGATCAGTGTGGGAAGAGTTTCACACAAAAATACTCCTTTAAGATTCACATGAGGATCCACACTGGAGAGAAACCGTTCACATGTGATCAGTGTGGGAAGAGTTTCACACAAAAATACTCCTTTAAGATTCACATGATGATCCACACTGGAGAGAAACCGTTCACATGTGATCAGTGTGGGAAGAGTTTCACACAAAAATGCTCCTTTAAGATTCACATGAGGATCCACACTGGAGAGAAACCGTTCACATGTGATCAGTGTGGGAAAATGTTTTTCAGGGCTTCAGACCTGAAGAGTCACATGCTAGTTCATACACAGGAGAAACCACATTCATGTTCTTTGTGTGGAAAGAGTTTTTCACATCTGCAGGATTTAAAATATCATCAGAAAAGACATACTGGTGAAAAAGCTTTTGTGTGCTTTGAGTGTGGGAAGCCTTTTATTAGAGCTTCAGCTTTGAAAGAGCACCAAAAAATTCACACTGGAGAGAAACCTTACAAGTGTTCACACTGCGACAAGAGATTCAGTCAGTCAGGATCCCTGAAAACACACAAGAGGATCCACACTGGAGAGAAACCTTACAAGTGTTCACACTGCGACAAGAGATTCAGTCAGTCAGGAACCCTGAAAACACACAAGAGGATCCACACTGGAGAGAAACCGTATCACTGCACTGCATGTGGGAAGAGTTTCAGTCAATCATTTTCTCTACACAGACATACAAAAAACAATCACAGCAAGTAGTTCCTCAAAAATCTTTTCAACAGCCTCCCAAGACTGTAACTTGATAAATAAATTCATTACAATAACCTTTGACCATTCACCTTTGTTATCCAGACTTTTTCTTGAATCTACAAAAGCTGTCTTCATCTTTAGCCACCACCATGTCTAATGACCTTCAGGAGATAAAACTATGTTATAGACATATTAGTTCAAAATCAACACTTCTATACATTTTTTTTCTTGCCCATAAGGCAACCAACATCATGGTCCTGATATAAATTAAGAAGTTTTGTTACTGTCTCCACATCAAATAATGACAATCACCTCATGGTCTCAGCTGGTTCTTGAAAGCCCATTCCCATTAGCTCTTTATCTTTAATCTCCATCAGGGTGTTGTCCCCTGGCATAGTTGCAGACACTTGTCACAATGAAAAACAAGCCATCCAATGAATGCGGTTTCTGGTGAGTGGTATGGAGGAACTCACATTTCTGGGTCCGACTGCCGAAACTCCTCACAGCTCATCTCCCCTTAATGATGTAATGATGCTGCTGGCCTCACAGTCATCCGCTCCACCTCCCATCAGGGTAGGCGTGACCCCCCTGCCTTAGGTTGCCCTCGTTTTGGCCAAAGAGGATCTTACCCGTCGTTGAGAAATCACCTCGTGCACACTGGTAAACGCTCTTCCCCGTAACAGAATCTTTGACCGTTTTCTTCAACATAATCAGTTGTAGTCTGGATATTGGGAATTGCCCCACTGAAAACTGGTGGATTATATTATTGACCGCTGCAGAACTCTGGTCAGGGAGTCGGAGTCATCAGATAGAGTTTAGCCGTTTATTGCACAAGAGTGACCATATACACATAATGCCTCGTTTCCACTGAGCAGTACGGTACGGTACGGAACGCATTTATTTGCGTTTCCACTATCAAAAGTTGTGAATGGTACCAAAATGCCGAACCGTACCGTACCACTTTTTAGGTACCCTTCCATTGGGGTACCTAGCACAGTGGAACGGTACTAAAAGGTGGAGCTAGACTCACTGCGGGACGTTGATTGGTTGACAGAGAATCGTCACTTGCAAGGGGAATGACAACATAAGAAGCACCATTTTTTAATATACAGTTTAATATAATACTACTGTTACTGTATCACGAAATTTAATTTTAAGAGTTTTTCAGGCGAGAATGTAGTTGTTTAAAGCTCAAATCTGTGGTTTATTTATAAAGAATTTTTTTTTTTTTTTTTTTTTTTTCGGTTGTGAGATCCATGCGTTCAGCGGGGCTCGGCGCTCATGTACCCCGGCTGGATGAGCCTTTCCTCGGCTAGTCTTCTGACGTTCGTCGCTGAGACGCTGACTCCGACGGTAGTGGTTAAACATGAGATATTTCGTCTTATGTAGACCTTCTGTAGACGGGCGATCTTTGCTCTCGTGAATATATAATGAGTTCCCTGTCAATCGTTTTGGCTGAGGGCTAAGTTTAGTTTCATATTAACGTTATAGGCTAGCCTATTTAACCTACAGTATATTTAACTTTTCTTGTAATGTTAGACTAGAGCGCTGCATTTGGATATTTGACTGAATTGTTTGCTTTATTTCTTATTGTATAGCTTCTTGTACCTTTTACTTAAACTTTTATAAAGGCTATTATTGATAAAACTGAAATTTTATAAAAAGAAATATGGTTTCTTGTCTTTTTTTTAATTACAAGATTATCACTGATGTTTATTGCAACATTTGTACAAACGCATATATTGCCTGGAATATGTTTAATTTTATTTTTATTTTTTACGAAAAGAGGTAACGTTAGGGTTGTGTTTTAAATTTCGTTTTGTTATAAATAGAATAACGTATAACGTGCAGTGAATAATCAATATGCGTTGCGCATGTCTTCTTGTGACAAACATGTCGAGGAGCAAGAACAAGATCTGTTGTATGTCATCCATTGTAGTTTACTATGTTCTTCTTCGCGCGAAAATGACGTCGATCGAAACACCACGCCTATCAAGTAAGGGTACTGTTGGCAGTGGAAACGCTAGCCAGATCATGGTTAACAGACCCGAACCGTACCGTACTGTCCCGTACCGTACCGTACTGCTCAGTGGAAACGAGGCATAATAGTGTAGGCTACTTGAGGTAGTTTCTGAAATAAATAATATAACAGAAATAAATGTTCACTGACTAAAATTATTCAACAACTTAAGAGATTGCAAACTCAAATATAAACATCTCTGTAAAGTGCACTGATACATTAAATATAAATCGAGAAATATATTAGTATGAGTCTGTAATAACAAACTGCATAATGCAATGAAATTGACAAACACCAAAATGGATTATAGAAATTGGACTGTCTCATTAATACAGGCAGTAATAAATGACAACCAGTGAAAGATATTATCCACAGAGAAATTCACTTCAAGGTAATAACTAATAGGCTAAACATGAACAATATGAGCTGCGATGCTAGTGGGATAATCCGCTCGTTAAGCAGGATCAAATTACACTAAGAAAGATCGCTAAACATCAACTACAGCACAAACATGGTCTAACGTAGCACAGTTGGGATACAGTGTGACAATCTGTGTTATTAACAATATACATAGAAGGAGAACTTTGTCACAAACTTTCTCTTGCACATAAACACTGCACATGAATGCGTGCACGCGATATGATCGCTCAACTGGAGTAGCTTAGTGAATAGGCAATTACACTGAGTCCGTACGTGCTGAGAACGCTGCACTACGTTATTAAAATGTCACACACGTAACCAACTTAATATTTAAAGGGAGAGAATTCACAACACTGGAGCTTAGGGAAGGTGCATTCAAGAGTCACCAGAGCCATCAGGTTGCCTAATAGTGTTAACACATGGAGACAGGTTAATAACAGCAGTATTTAATCACTAAAATCCATTAAACATCTCCAAATCAGCAAAATCGCAATGCTGAGATTATACTCAGTGAATTTAGTTATCACAACCGTCTATTCAGTGTACTGTTACATTACATCTGTAGCCGGAGCCATCGGCCTTGTATGGTGGAGACTAAAACGAGACAAAGAAGTTACTGGTCCTAAAATAAACTAGTAAAAAAAAAAAAAAAAAAATCACTTCTATCGTTTAAGGTCTGTATTATTATTTTAAAGACTTTAAAGTCATTCAGTTTTACTCTTAAAACATTTACAAACTGCCCTCTAAATGTATAAGATCTTAACTGCCTGTAGCATGATTTCTTTTAACATCTCTATGTCTATGATTTTCAAATGAAACACTTTACCTTACAGCTCATTATCACATATGACACAGGCTCAGATAACAGCTTTTAGCTGACAATGAATGAGAGAGACTCTGAGGCATTCAGGACTGGTACACTGCACTCTCATAAACTTCTAACATCAAACTTTATCTACCATCTTTTAACTCTGGCCCAGCTTAAAGGTATAGTGGAGGATCTTTCCGAATTTTAGATAAGACCCGCCCTCTCCACTTTTTGAATAAGTTTGATTGATTCACCAGAATGATTGACAATTAGGAGGACCAATAGTATAGGTGATCCACCCAGAAGTAAAAAATCCTCCGCTATACCTTTAAGGCATCTTTGCCGGAAATGACATGCATTTTTAAATAAACATAATTTCTATATATTTTTGCAACTCACATTTGTTAGAGTCATTAATTTTACATCAACCTGTATTTATCAATTCACTTATACAAATTATTATTATAGATCTTTCCTTCAAAAGGATTCCCTTAAAGGGATAATAATATTCTTTTATTTCAGACTCAAAAAGGTCCATAAAAAACATGTAAAAGAGACAGACAAACAAATAAAAACAAAGGATTACTATAATCCATATAAACAATTTCTCCAGTGCCTCCAAAGCAGCGAACTGTACCTAGTACTGCTCTGGTCAGGCCATATCAAAACAATTATAATTTCATTTTGCGAGTCCATAAGTCTCATCATAAATTTATACACAACATTTCTTATTACAGCATTTAGTGTGGCCACATCATTCTGCACAAACAACTGGCTGGCACTGGTCCAGCGAGGGACTTTCAAAAGAATCCTAAGAGCATCATTGTATGCTACTTGTAACTTGTGAAATACAGCTTTTGTGTAGCAACACCACAGGTGAGCAGTGTAGAGTGGTGTGCAGTAGGCTTTAAACAAGACTATTTTTACATTTTCTGTACACATTCCAAATTTCCGTGCCAGCATATTAGCTTGTGCATACAATTTACAGTACTGCCTCTGGATGTCATCATTATCAGAGAGGTCACTCCTTATAATGTGACCGAGGTACTTCACTTTTTCCACAACTGCCAAATCCCCTCCTGACAAATGAAACATGGGAAATACAGACTTATGCTGCTCTCTAGTCCTCACAATCATCACAACAGTCTTTTTTGGGTTAAATTTGATGTCATATCGTTCACCATATTCAGTACACACATCAAGCAATTGCTGGAGGCCTGCAGAGCAGGGTGACATAATGACCAGGTCATCAGCATAAAGTAGATGATTTAATAATCTTTCCCCTATTATGCATCCGGTCTTACAGTTTTTCAATGTTCGGGAGAGATCATCCATATAAAGGTTAAAAAGCATGGGTGACAGGATCCCACCCTGCCTCACCCCATTAGTCACAGAAAAAGGTCTTGATATCACACTACCCCATCTAACCTGCATTGTTTGATGTGTGTACCAAAAACCTAGGATCCGGATTAGGTAGGGAGGAACCCCTCGCTGTTGCAGTTTTTCAAACAGTTTGCCATGGTTAATGCGATCAAACGCTTTGGAGGCATCCAAGAAGCACAGAAACATAGTGGAGTTCTGCCCTCTGTACTTCCTCACAGCCTCTTTCATGGCATAGATGCACATATCAGTTCCATGTTGACTTTTAAAACCAAACTGCTCATCAGTGGTGACAACATATTTTTTAATTCTATCCTGGAGTACAATTTCAAAAACCTTTGATATGACACAAGCCAATGCAATTGGCCTGTAATTTTCAATACTGGAGATTTTCCCTGTTTTATCCTTTACTACAGGTGCAAGTACAACAGACAGCATAGAGCTGGGCAATATACCATGCGTTAACATTGCAGTAAAACATAAAGCAAGTAATACCACAACTCTATGACTGGCAAATTGTAAATGCTCCGCTGTGATTTGATCCAAGCCACAAGATTTACCCATTGATAGTTTCCTAATGGCTTTAGTTACCTCCTCACTAGTGACACTCACATTATCAGGGGAGACATCACCAATACTGAAGTTTTTACTTTCTACACAATTGAATAAATCACTGTAATGCTTTCTCCACAGCTCCACAACATTATCAGGCCCTGTAACTCCCTCAACACTTGCGGGCAGAGGAACTTTGGCAGTATTCATAACCTGAATTTCTTTCCAAAAGTCTTGCACATTATTTTGCAACAGTTTTCGCGCTAAGGAGTCAGCCCTCAAATTATGCTCCATCCTTTTTATGTACCGAACAGCACATTTAAATTGCTTATCCATCTGTTTTTTATGTTCAAATACAGGTCCGGTCCTTGGTTTACCCGCAGCAACCCAATTTATAAAGGCCACTTTTGCCTGCTGGTGATGGTTCCTTACGTGCTCATTCCATCCAGATCGAGCATTTTGTTGTTTAAACCTTCTTTTACAAAAAGATGTACTTGAGTCTTTTAATCCTTCAGGATACTTCAGGATTTAGCATTAAGCTTTATATTAGTAGAAAACCTGTAGTATTTTCGAATTACTGTGCTTTCCACCCTAATATCCCCCTGAGACGAGAGATTTATGTATTTTTTGTCTGGAAAAAATCCTCCGATGACGCAAAAATTGTCATTTAGCGTCATCGTAGGATTTTTTGGCTAGAGGCTAGAGCCAGTAGTAGGGGCTGTCCCGCATGTTTTCAACCCGCCCATAGAGGATGGGATCTCACTCACAGAATGTACACATAGTGTCAGCCATCTTTTTTTGGAAGCTAAGCTAGCAGGCTCTTGTTCTGTGGAGAAAGCTGAGTAGTAGGTGTTACCATCCTCTTTTTCCCGGACATGTCCGGCCGTCGAGATCGTCCAAAATGTCCGGGATTCGGCTTTTGCTTTCTGCAGTTGCCATTCATTGTTTACATGCACATCTTTTGTTTCAATCTAACTGAATTCATTCCGATTGGTGAATCTGAATGTAGTGTTTACATGAACGCTAAGCAAGTGATCGGTTGATGTGCGTTTTAACATTGCTAAGAAAATTCCCGCGCCCCTCAGCCTCGTCCTGCTCGCCACAGTAAACATAATGAATGGCGACTGTAGAACGCAAAAGCCGAATTCCGGACATTTTGGGCGATCTCAAAATCCTGGGCAGACTCGTCACGGAGACTCACTAGTAGACTAGTCTTGTTGTTTAACTGCACGCTCTTACCGGTAGGCGTGGCTTGGGAGTGGCCTCGTAGAGCAGCGAAGCAAGTGCATTCTGGGAGTTGTTGTCTTTCATCCACATAAGCCAAAAATACATTTTCTGGCTTTTCTCAGTCTAGAAAGCTCCAAATTCAAAAATAATTTCACATTTCTTCTACATAAATTACCCATTTTAAATACACATTCATCTTTCCAGAGGTGAAGGTCAATCTTTTGACCTGGTTTTTATCTCTTATTCTTTCTCAGACGGAAACTTTAATATCGTCATATATAACACTGATATACTTTCAAACCCACATTAATAGCAGAAATTTCTGTCACTTTATTAATTATTCATCAGCAGGTTTGCGGCGCACTGGACCTACAATCCAGGGACGTCCTCTGCTGGGGCGGTACTACACCAACAATGCCCAGCAGGGCCCCCACAGAGCACTATTCGCTTGCGCTGTCCGCTGCCGTTAACCGTAACGACGCTATCAGTGACTTCTTACACTCTCAGCATAATTATTTAGCACTTGTGCGTAGCGCTGCCTGCTGCCTCTGTTGACGCCATCAGCGACTTCTTATACTTTAGTATAATTAATCCTCACTCTCCTCGTCGGAGTGAAGCTCTGCTGCTCTCCTTTTCCAATCTCTTCCATTCAGACAGCCCTAACCAAATAATAAAATCTGACTACCTTGTTTGTTGATTAGCCAGGGATGTAACCAAAGAATAATTTCCCGTGCATTCTCCACCATTACTGTTAGGGGTTAATAGTTTAGGACCCAAGGACCAGATGTTTGAAAGAAGACCTGGAGTCAGAATAATAATAAACTGAAGAAAAGTTTTACTGAAGATTGTTTGCAGTTTCATCAGCAGGGGCGGTACTTCCGTCTACGTCCAGCGTGACCTTTCCAACGTGATTACGTAATGCCTGGCACGTCGCAGACCAGCACTAGACGAACAATTGTGGTTAAAAATGATTTTTTTTGAAAATGGCAGATCATTTCGCTAGATAAGACCCTATTCCTCAGCTGAGATCGTGCAGAGCCCTTTGAAGCACTTCAAAGCCCTTTGAAACTGCATTGATTTGCATTGATTTGCATTGTGTGGAGAAAAATCCTGAAATGATTTCCTCAAAAAACTTCATTTCTTTTCCACCAAAGAAAGAAAGGGGTGACTAAATTATCAGGAAATTTTCATTTTGAGGTGAACTAATCCTTTAAAGG
Organism: Rutilus rutilus; assembly: GCF_951802725.1. NCBI lineage: Eukaryota > Metazoa > Chordata > Actinopteri > Cypriniformes > Leuciscidae > Rutilus > Rutilus rutilus. The sequence continues at coordinate 4,155,024 of NC_140227.1, forward strand.
GCACCCCTTTTCACAAGATGTAAAATACATCTCTGATGTCCCCAGAGTGTATATGTGAAGTTTTAGCTCAAAATACCCAACAGATCGTTTTTTACAGCATGTTTAAATTGTCACTTTTTGGGGCTCAGAAAAATGCACCGTTTTAGTGTGTATTCCTTTAAATGCTAATGAGTTGTTGCTGCCGGCACAGAGAGCGGAGCCTCACGAGCTTGCTCAGTAGCAGGACAATCTCATCAGATAATATCAAAACAGAAACTCTCAGTAGCGGTGTTCATTTCGACCCAGAGTCGGACAATAATGCATACAGAGTCAGAGAATATATGCTGTATGGAAACAGAACAGTGTTTGTATGAGTCCACACTCAGAGTGTTATAAGTAACACTGAAGCAGTGTTAAAGTTAATGAGATAATTAAGTGATTAATTGAGTGATGATTGAGCATTATTGAAGACACCTGATATTAACAAGCAGAATCACTGAAGGAGAAAACTGTGATTGGTATATGTTACCATTATGGTGATCAGTGTTTGATTTAGTTGGGCTGTTGACCCTTAAGTCATTAACTTTAGATTTTGTATGGCTGCTGTACCCGAGTTATAACAGCAAGATGAACAAAGAGGAAAAAGTGATATGATGGTGTTGGTTGTGTTTTAAAATAATCATTATTTCACAATCACTGAACTCATATAGAGCCCAATTTCTGAGTTTGATTTACTTTTATTAATCATAGCAGCACTGTACTTGAAAAGCATAATATTGTTAACTTTTACAATGTAATCCAAATAATTTCAAAAAAGTTGTTCACATAAAAAAAACACACAAAGCAGGTCTCTTTTAAGACACAGACATCAAGAATCAGCCTGTGAATCTCAAAAATGGTGACAATAATAATGCATGTTGCAGTGCATTCTGGGTGTCACCAATCAAAACTCATCCATGGCTCCCATCATGCATTGATGCATGAATAAATAATAAGCTTATGTTGAGAGTTGATCTGTTTGTCACCATTGTTGAGAATCATACGCTAATTCTTGATGTCTGTGTGTGCCTACAAAATAATACTTTTTAAGAAGTTTTTATTTTTATTTTTTTTTATTGATTTGATCATTTGGATTTCATTGAAATTGCTAAAAACGGCAAGCTCTACAAGGACAGTGCTGCTATAATCCATAAAGTAAACTTAACTCAGAAATTATACTCTCAGTGAGTTCAATGATTCAGGCCAACTAATGATTATGTTACAACACAACCAACACCATCAGATCACCTTTTCTCTTTGTTTATCTGGCTGTTATAACTGAATTACAGTAGACAAACAAACTCTAAAGTTAAAAAAATAAGGGTCAAGAGGCCAACTAAACTGAACACTGATCACCATAATGGTGACAATTTTAAAATAAATTTTCTCCTTCAGTGATTCTGCTTGTTACCATCAGGTGTCTTCAGTAATGCTCATCACACAATTAATCACTTAATTATCTCATTAACTTTAACACTGTTACTTATAACACTGAGTGTGGACTCATATAAACACTGAGAGTGTTAATTTAGTGTTATTAGGGATTTTTTGCCGTGTAGTTTATTTACGGTTATAACTTATTTTTCATCTTGCTTTTATCCACTATTAGTACAAGCCTCCTGCTGTCGGACCGCGTCCGAATGATGGCCAAAAATATACTGACGAGTTTAATGAAGTTTATTTTACATCGCGCAAAAGATGAAGCGTTAATTTTACTCCAGACAACCACTGTAAGAGCTGAATAAACACCGTATAAGAAGTGTGCATCAAAGTCATATCCATAAACTCTCTCTCTCTCCCTTTCATTATCATCAACATACACAGCGAAGTACACAAAACACTCGTTACAACCAACCAACAGTAAACAAATATATACACAGCTTTTCAGGGGGTGCTTAATAAACTGGTAAACTTTATATCTGTAAAACGACTCGATGAGCTGTCATAAAGTGCGCGCTCTCACTTTCATTTCTGCCGTGGTCAGTCACGTTAGGCCTGTCGCTCCGGAGACTGTAAGCTGGATCGCAAACAGTTGTACTGATCCATCCTCGAGTAACAACGAGAGTAAATGAAGACTGCTATGTTCATTCTTACATCCAACAACAAAACACCTCAATCGCTTAGGAGATATTCTTGTCTACAGCTGCTCCGGTGTCGAAACAATGGCGGACTGTTTCCAGCTCACTCACGGCGGGTCTACACTACAACTGCAGTGTCAATCAACAGTCGTGGGAGGGGCCTGTGCAAAGTGACGTCGCATTGCCCTGAATCTGAGAACGGCTTGTTCTGAGACAGTGCTTATGATTTATGGGGATTTAAAAAAAAGCACTGGGTGGATTTTTATCATTATAGGGTGGTTGTGTACACACACTGCCAACACACATTTATTTTCAACCGCCATGTAAAAGTGAATTTTGGATAATAGGTGCCCTTTAAAAACTGTCCGTGGAGGTCGAGTCGTCCTAGAGCCAGCCCCCGCCGGCTGCTCATTGGCTGCAGCATCTTTTTTGTTTCTTTTGTTGAAGTTCTACAAAGATACCGTTGGTAGGTGCAAATTTAGATATGCAGTGATAAGCCAGCGCAAGTCGCAGCAGCCGCAAGGACAGTGAATGTGGGAGTGATTTATTGGTCGCAGCACTGTGTACAAAAAAATACTTCTGCCTAATGTCTGATGTCGGGTTACACAAAGCGAATCATCTACACAATTATTTAGTTTTCTTATTTAATGACCGACAATTTAGTTGTAATAATGTCTTATTTTTGGCATGTGTCTTATTATCGTTAGGCTATAGCCTGAAAGGTCTGATTTACGCACTGTTACAACAGTCATTGTTTTTGTTTTTTCCACTTTGACATTTGAGGTCATGAAATGTAATGTTTTTTTGTTTTTGTATCTTTGAATAAAAATAGGTTTCGTTCAGGTTTGAAATTCTTTATCTTTTATTTGTTTTTTTTTTAAATCTTTTATATAGGCTATGTAGTCTAATATCATAGTAGGTTTTATGTTTTATGTTTTGTCTGTTTCTCTTTACAAACTAAACAGTAAGATGCTAGCAAACTAGTTACTTTATTGTTATGAATGGGAAATTTAGATTCATATGAACAAATAACAATATTTGATAAACTACTAAGCATCCCTTCTCAATAGTGGAATAGCGCACTTCCCTAGGAAACAGTTTCCGGCTAATATAGGCCACAGGGTGACAGTTTCCCACTTCTCCCTGGAGTAGCACTGCTCCTAGTCCAACTCCTGACGCATCCGTCTGTAAAACAAAAGGTTGGTCAAACCTGGGACTGTGCAACACTGGGCTTTCCTGTAGAGCTCCTTGAATATCCTGGGAAGCTCCCTGGGCCTGCTCAGTCCACTGAATCTGGTTTGGGCCGTTCTTCTTAATCAGATCTTCTCCTCACCATGAACTTGTGCTGTCCCAGAGGAAATTGAACTGTACCATCATGATCCGATTCGAAGGGGCATCTTTTATTACATTTCATTCAGTTTCATTTTGTTTTGTTTGTTTGGAATAGTTTTTGTATTGTGCTTCAAGTAGTTGATTGTATTATGGTACACTTGACAGATATAAAGTCAGTCTGATTTGTAATAAGCGAAGCTGGTAATGCTGTTTGTGGAGTTGTTTAATGACGTTGGAGCCTGACGTCAAACAAATGTTTAGACGTCAACCCAATTTTCACGTTCAACCAGAATTTGACGTCTGACTGATGTTGGAGTCTTTTAAATATTCTTTAAAATAAATGCTGACTTTTTTACTTTTTTATTCATCAATGAATCCTGAAAATAGTATCACAGGTTCCAAAAAATATTAAGCAGCACAACTCTTTCCAACATTGATAATAAATCGGCATATCAGAATGATTAGACTGGAGTAATTATGTTCAAAATTCAGCTTTGCATCACAGAAATAAATTATATTTTAAAGTATATTAAAATAGAAAACCATTATTTTAGATTGTAATAATATTTCACAATATTACTGTTTTTTTCTGTATATTTGATCAAATAAATGCAGGCTTGATGAGCGTAAGAGACTTCTTTCATGGCATTATTTTTTTTTTTTGCTTCCATGAAAGTTGTAAGAACTAAATAAAGTACTATATCATTTGTGATGTGAAACTGTATGTGATGCTTGGGATTATTTCTTTGCCCCAGGATTACACCCTTTATTCAGTGCAGTTTATGACAACTGTACTAGGCCGTTGGCATTATGTGCTGTAGGGACTATTTTACACCAGTTTCCCTTTATACAATACAGCTTATAACGACTGTACTGGGGCGTTAGGACCCACTCTCTAACACCTCTTCCAGCAGCTGCCCAGTCTCCAGGAGGTCTCCCATCCAGATGAAGACTGGACTCAACTCTCCTGAGCTTTAGTGGGAGTGCAGGCAAAGCTACAGGTTGATCGCTGTTGGCTGGTGCTTCAGGTCTCCTCACCACAGCTCTCTCCAACCACTGCTGGTAGGCAACAATGGTGACAATAAAAACAAAAAAGCTTGGGAATCAAGGATGAGTTTTGTATTAAGTATGAAGCCACCCTTTTTTTGCTTTTGATTGTCACCATTGCTGTGAATCATATGCAAAATCTTGATGTCTGTGTGTGACTGCCTGATATCCCGACTTAAACTTTTTGTTGTAATTGCTGCTGCTGCTGTTTTACAAGGTTGACCAAATATAAATCATCAAGATGAATGTTTTGTCATCATCAACATGGAGGTTCAACAATGCTATCATAAACCCCTGACACTTTCAGCAGTCAAAGAAAACTAACACTAAAAGCACAGGGACCAAGATTGCTAAAAGATTACAGGGACAACTAAAGCAAACACTGCTCACCACAATGCTGATTTCAAATGAAGCAAATATCAACATCTAAACCTTCATGCTACAATGCATGCTGGGAACAACCATAGTATAAAAGTCATCCATTGTTCCCAGCATGCATTGCAGCATTAAGCATGTCACCGTTTTTGAGATTCATTTGCTGATTCTTGATGTCTGTGTGCATCTAAATACAGATTTACAGATAACATTTACAGATTAAAAATGTTATGTGCATGTTTAAAAAGTATCTGATTACCACAGTAGTGTTGAATCTTTTGTTATAGTGGCACAGTGTTTGTAATGCAATATTTGAAATTCTCTTAAAGGGATAGTTCACCCAAAAATGACAATTCCCCAATGATTTACTCTCAACTCATCCTAGGTGTATATGACATTCTTCTTTAGACGAATACGATTGGAGTTAATACTCCACGAGTCTCCGGGGGTTAATAAAGGCCTTCTGAAGTGAAGCGATGCATTCGTGTAAGATATATATCCATATTTAAGACTTTATCGAGTAAAATAACTAGCTTCCGGCAGACGAAAAAAAAAAGACCCAAGTTAAAGTAAAGAAGTATGGGCTCTGACTTAAGTAAAAAAGTAGTCATTACTACTCGTTTTAGTGTCACGCTGGTAACTGGACCTCACATCATATCAATACATTAATACAAATGAACTTAGATTTCAAATTTTGTTAGCTAATGAATGTATCCAGCCTGAACAACCAACATGTAGAACAGGGCTGGACTGGGACAAAATTTCAGGCAAGGAAACCTGTGGTAAAACTGTCGTTAATTTTCGTAAGGGTTCTGTTGTTGTCTAGCCTAGCTCTAAACCTATAAAACAATGTGAATATTTGTCTGCTAGATTACTACTGTACCTTTACAATAGATAATAATGATGTCCTTTGAGTGATAATAGTAAATGGCTGCTACTGCTAACAGCTGCTAGCAGTTTAATGCTAAACTAAGTAAACAAAGAAAAAAAAACTACAAAAGCCTATACACAGATGCAACTGACCTGCCACCTGGGCGCTTCAAATCCATTCTCGAGTCTTATCCCCATAAAATTCCTGGTGTTAAATGAACACAGCTCAGTGCTCATATGCGAACCACTAGCAGGGTGTTAAAGTAACACAGAAGCAGTGTTAGAGTTAATTAGATAATTAAGTTATTAATTGAGTGATGATTGTTCGATTAAAGAGAAACTAGAACCCGAAATCGCCCCCTATACCATCGAATAGGGCATTATTTGAAGGGACAGCCATGTTGTGGTGTCCGAAACCATAGTGGACGATATAGGGTATCTCACTTACTTACTCAATCCCACAGTGTACAACTGATGTATGCTCAATGGCTGTCCGAATTCACTCACTCCTTCAAAGACTAGCAGGGCTGTAATAATCAATAAGGTAAAATTAACTCATTTCTATAATCAGCGATTAAGCAAGTTTAAAAAATATCCACCAGCACATGGTGAGATTCTTTCTTTGCCATACAGCCAATTTGCCTTAAATACACAAAGTTATAAAAACAGCCTGAGGAAAAACTATGAAAATATCAAGGATCAAGAGCCCAACTAAAGCCAACACTGATCTCCATAATGGCGACTTACAAATTATGACTCTTTCCTTTAGTGATTCTGCTTGTTAACATCACTAATGGTCAATCGTCACTCACCTAATCACTTAGCCTAATTATCTCATTAACTTTAACACTGCTTCTTGAGTGTGGACTCAACGGCTATACGTTCAGTCTGTCAGTCCAAATCCGATTATTTGTGTTGGAATCTGATCTAAAATGATTGACTTGTATATGATTTCAAACCACATATGGATGCAGTTTGAAACCGATTTTTAAAAATCACATTTCATGCTGTGTAGTGAGTCTGAAGGTCTTGATTAGCTGGTCCAGGTGTGTTTATTTAGGGTTGGAGCACAACTCTGCAGGACAGTGGACCTCCAGAAGCAGGTTTGGGCACCCCTGCTTTACCCGATTTCAAACATGGTCTGTTTAGTTCCATTACGGTCGGTTTTATTCTGTTAGGAGATTTCAATGACTGTTGGTTTTGTTCGACTATATGAGATTTCTGCGACTGTTGGTTTTATTCTGTTATAAGATTTTAATTTTGTTCTTTTCTATCTAAATCTCCATGAAATTTTGTTCAGATACCAAATATTTTGACAATCAAATACACATATACACTTCTGGTGATGCAAGGATTTTGTTTCGTTACTATTACAGTATTTATCTATTATTTATTTATTTATTTAAAATGTATATATTTTTTGTACAAAACCGTCTCGCCTCGCCTTGTTAAACTACCCGACAGTTTTGTTGTGAATCATTGGTTCAGATTTGTAAAAGTTTGTAGGTTTTGAGACAGTGGTGTAATTAAAACAGTGGCACACACAGACCTCTGCGTGAGCAAATCATGTTTTGGTTTCTGGTTCAACCAGAGTCTAATCTTTAGTACCAGTTTTTCATGATTATAACAGTCCTTGAACTTTACAGTATGAGATCCAACACATAAAAAAATAAAAAAAATAAAAAAAGAACTTCTCAACAAGTTTTAAATCTATTCTTCGAGACGAACACAAACCGTAAGAATCAGCTTATGAATCTCAATAATGGTGAGGTTATTGCTCTGGGAGCCACTGATGAGTTTTGTATGATTCACCCAGAATGCATTGCGCCATGAAGCATATCACCATTGCTGAGATTCATCCGCTGATTCTTGATGTTTGGGTGTGTCTTAGGACACGAGTTCTTAAACATTTTTGGTGTGTTAAAAGTATGTTCAAAAATGCTGTACAAATTCATAAATTAACGCCATTGCTCAGTATTTTCTCCTTAAAACTGCATCGAATTAAAGAGTCTCAAAATCAAGGTTTGAAATCGCTGGTGTTTCTGATGTCACAAACTACCTTGTAACCAATCAGATCAACGTGTGATCGTCAACGGGTGGATCTCTGAGCTGGTGTGAGTGAGTGGAGGCGGGGCTCATTTACATATTTATAGAATCGCGTATACTAAATGAGGAAAGGGTGTAGTAGAGTTACATTCAAGCTATTTTAAGGCAAAAAAAAAAGCTTCAATATGTCATTTTGGTGATCAAAGATGAGTTTTAATGGATAAAATTATTGACTACAGGTGACTTTAAACAATTATACAGGTTCTGTTATTAAAACCTTTTTGGACCTCAATTTGTAGTAACATTATTATAATCTTATGAAATAATATGAAAGTAATAACACATTTGGCAGGCTAGCTGATCAGAGCACTACATGCTAATTATATCTTTAACACCATCATCATCATCAGGTCACACTTTCTCTTGCTGCTCTTACAATAACAAGCAGTTCCAGCAAACAGACAAAGCTAGCATTAAAACATCAAGAGTCAAACTGTCCGACTAAAGCAAATACTGACCACCATAATGGCCACATCAAACCAAACTATTATTTTCAATAAAACATCATCTAAACCTCAGTCACCGAGTGTGAAACCAGTTTACAAACCAGTTTACGAATCTCAAACGTGATTGGATTGTGCAGGCGCCACTGATTGGGACAGCCTATCAGCAATCACCTCAGCTTTCCGCCAAAGTCAACTCCATGGTCAGATTTAGATAAGAGACGAAACCATGGACGAAACAATGGATGAAGCCGCAGCAGGTCCATCCCGGGAATGTGCCAACCCGTGGCCCCACCTCGCCAGACTATTTCAATTTTCTGAACAAGTTAATGATAGTTTTCGCTTCAAGTGTCTGCTGTGTTTACCAATGTAAGCAGTGGCAGTAGTAATGCAATATTTAGATAATGTACTCTTGTACTCTTGATACTCAAGTACTTTTAAAAACAAGTACTTCAGTACTTTTACTTAAGTAGACATCTGACTGTAGTACTTTTACTTGTACTTGAGTAAAATTTAGCAAGGGGTATCTGTACTTTTACTCAAGTAATGAAGCTGTGTAATCTGTCCGCCTCTGGTAATTCTACAGCATAAGATCCAGAATTTTTTTTAATAATCGAAAGGATTTCTTAAAAATCTTTCTTTTAGGCACACACAGACATCAAGAATCAGTGTATGAATCTCAGCTTCATTCTCGTGTTACGCAGCACGTTTGAGCTTCAGCAAGAACCAATGAGCTTCGTTCTCATGTTACGCAGCACGTTTGAGCTTCAGCAAGAACCAATGAGCTTCGTTCTCATGTTACGCAGCACGTTTGAGCTTCAGCAAGAACCAATGAGGTTCATTCTCGTGTTACGCAGCACGTTTGGGCTTCAGCAAGAACCAATGAGCTTCATTCTCGTGTTACGCAGCACGTTTGAGCTTCAGCAAGAACCAATGAGGTTCATTCTCGTGTTACGCAGCACGTTTGGGCTTCAGCAAGAACCAATGAGCTTCATTCTCGTGTTACGCAGCACGTTTGAGCTTCAGCAAGAACCAATGAGCTTCATTCACGTGTTACGCAGCACGTTTGAGCTTCTGCAAGAACCAGTGAGGTTTGTTCTCGGGTTACGCAGCACGTTTGGGCTTCAGCAAGAACCAATGAGCTTCATTCTCGTGTTACGCAGCACGTTTGAGCTTCAGCAAGAACCAGTGAGGTTTGTTCTCGGGTTACGCAGCACGTTTGAGTTTCCGCAAGAACCAATGAGGTTCATTCTCGTGTTACGCAGCACGTTTGGGCTTCAGCAAGAACCAATGAGCTTCATTCTCGTGTTACGCAGCACGTTTGAGCTTCAGCAAGAACCAATGAGCTTCATTCTCGTGTTACGCAGCACGTTTGGGCTTCAGCAAGAACCAATGAGGTTCATTCTCGTGTTACGCAGCACGTTTGGGCTTCAGCAAGAACCAATGAGCTTCATTCTCGTGTTACGCAGCACGTTTGAGCTTCTGCAAGAACCAGTGAGGTTTGTTCTCGGGTTACGCAGCACGTTTGAGTTTCCGCAAGAACCAATGAGGTTCATTCTCGTGTTACGCAGCACGTTTGGGCTTCAGCAAGAACCAATGAGCTTCATTCTCGTGTTACGCAGCACGTTTGAGCTTCAGCAAGAACCAATGAGCTTCATTCACGTGTTACGCAGCACGTTTGAGCTTCTGCAAGAACCAGTGAGGTTTGTTCTCGGGTTACGCAGCACGTTTGGGCTTCAGCAAGAACCAATGAGGTTCATTCACGTGTTACGCAGCACGTTTGGGCTTCAGCAAGAACCAATGAGCTTCATTCTCGTGTTACGCAGCACGTTTGAGCTTCCGCAAGAACCAATGAGGTTCATTCACGTGTTACGCAGCACGTTTGAGCTTCTGCAAGAACCAATGAGGTTCATTCACGTGTTACGCAGCACGTTTGAGCTTCTGCAAGAACCAATGAGGTTCATTCTCGTGTTACGCAGCACGTTTGGGCTTCAGCAAGAACCAATGAGGTTCATTCTCGTGTTACGCAGCACGTTTGAGCTTCAGCAAGAACCAATGAGCTTCATTCACGTGTTACGCAGCACGTTTGAGCTTCTGCAAGAACCAATGAGGTTCATTCTCGTGTTACGCAGCACGTTTGAGCTTCAGCAAGAACCAATGAGCTTCATTCACGTGTTACGCAGCACGTTTGAGCTTCTGCAAGAACCAATGAGCTTCATTCTCGTGTTACGCAGCACGTTTGAGCTTCCGCAAGAACCAATGAGGTTCATTCACGTGTTACGCAGCACGTTTGAGCTTCTGCAAGAACGAATGAGGTTCATTCTCGTGTTACGCAGCACGTTTGGGCTTCAGCAAGAACCAATGAGCTTCATTCTCGTGTTACGCAGCACGTTTGAGCTTCCGCAAGAACCAATGAGGTTCATTCACGTGTTACGCAGCACGTTTGAGCTTCTGCAAGAACCAATGAGGTTCATTCTCGTGTTACGCAGCACGTTTGGGCTTCAGCAAGAACCAATGAGGTTCATTCTCGTGTTACGCAGCACGTTTGAGCTTCAGCAAGAACCAATGAGCTTCATTCACGTGTTACGCAGCACATTTGAGCTTCTGCAAGAACCAATGAGGTTCATTCTCGTGTTACGCAGCACGTTTGAGCTTCAGCAAGAACCAATGAGCTTCATTCTCGTGTTACGCAGCACGTTTGGGCTTCAGCAAGAACCAATGAGCTTCATTCTCGTGTTACGCAGCACGTTTGAGCTTCAGCAAGAACCAATGAGCTTCATTCACGTGTTACGCAGCACGTTTGAGCTTCTGCAAGAACCAATGAGGTTCATTCTCGTGTTACGCAGCACGTTTGGGCTTCAGCAAGAACCAATGAGGTTCATTCTCGTGTTACGCAGCACGTTTGAGCTTCTGCAAGAACCAATGAGGTTCATTCTCGTGTTACGCAGCACGTTTGAGCTTCAGCAAGAACCAATGAGCTTCATTCACGTGTTACGCAGCACGTTTGAGCTTCTGCAAGAACCAGTGAGGTTTGTTCTCGTGTTACAGGATTTAAATTTTTGGCTGAACTAACCCTTTAAATATCTTTAGACTTAATAGGCTATTTATTTTCAAACTTAATTTTTTTTCTATTTTAATCTGGACTACAACATGCCCTAGTTCTTAGTTAATGTTAATTTCAACATTTAATAATACTAACATTTACTAACAATGATCAGTTGTATTTTTTTAACTAGTTAGGCACTAACTAACATTAATAAGATCTTATTGTAAAGTGATACCTATTTAATTATTTTTGCACTTTAATCTATTTGAAACATTTGTTTACTTTTTTTTATTGTGTACTGCTTTATTATATTTATATGTTCAGAGTTTTTTTGTTATAAGAATAAAAGTTATTAAACCTGTTAAAAAAAATTGTGTGTCGAGAAAATACCGTATACCGTGATAAAAGTTTCAGCAATTGTCGCAACATGAAAATTTGGTACCGTCACATGCCTACATACATACAACTTTATCAGAAATTATAAAACAGGTTTTGCTTTTTGATTTTTTTGATTTTGGCTTATGAATGGGAGAAACTTCAACTCGCAATATAGGCTACCTTATAGCATTAAAGTCATTACTATTTTACTGTAAAAAAAACCCTGGTAAGGTATAACAGTGTATATCATTATGCTTCATGATTTAAATTATATCATTATGCTTAATTATGAGTCTAATTTTAAAAGCTTGCCTATCCTTGACGGACAGTTATATTAGCCGTGGCTCCTTTAAGTACGCAGCGCAGGGTCTGTCGTCATTTCCGTTCGGATGAGCGCGCCTCGGACCATGCGCGCGCTAGTTGTTTTCCTGCGTTGAATCAAAAGAGAATTTGGGGTTAATTAAGTTGATTTCAGATTAATTATGACAACCTTTAAATTATTTTTTTGCGAGCGGATAGATTAACAATCTTTAGTGTGACAGATCTATACATTGGCGATCGCAGAGAGGTCAGACATGGTCTGGTATGTATGATTATCTTGCATTCCTTATATTTTAACATAATACAGTAATATAATATAATATTACGATGACATATTGTGCATATATTGCACACATACAGGAACATATACAAATGTAACGAGTTTTTAAAAAGTATTTGCCCTAGGATTATACGAGTTGAACTTAGTCTTTAGTAACATTACAGCTGCCAGATCTTATATAATCCTAATGTAACGTTACTGTACAAGTGTGTTTATAGTGCGTGCACGCGCTCTTTGTATTCATTTACGAGGACACAACTGTGTATGTTATAATTACGTAGGCATTACGATGTAAACAGTGTTTATGAGGTAAATCAGTCGAATTAATAAACATGCTAAACAATGTTGTATTGAAATTCTAAAGTGTCCGAAGTTTTCTATGAGAGTTAAAGGGGTTAAGAGATGGAAATTAAAATATTAATACCTCAGTGTTAATGCCTATAAATTCACTATAACGTGTGTGTGTGTGCACCTGTTTGCAGGTTTGGCTATGTTCGTGAGTGCTATAATGTCGTCACTATTAAAAACGTTCACACTAATATAGTTATACCTTGCTCATAAATGAGCCAGATGATGTTTATCATTAAATCTAGTAATGTGCATATTTTTTGTGGGCTTGAAGTGGTGGATAAAGTAACTGAAATCCATACTTTTAAGCCACAATGCTTAAAAACGCATGAAAATGATAAGCTTTCTTGATGGCACAGCAACAATAGCACAGTGAGTGTATCCAGGATAAAGATGATGGTCCAAAATCTCTATCTGTTGACAAATTTCTACCGGTATATCGTCCACCCTAAACCTTCACATTCACATCATAGCTTTGTATTTTGAAAAGGTCTTCAAATATGCTATTTTCTTTTCTAAAATCTAGTAATGATGATATTAACTAAATATAATAATAAAATTAACATTAAGATATTAATATTAAGGCAGGACAAAAAGTTAAATAGATATCACGTACTTCCCCTGTTGATTGATGACATTAAGAATTGCAAAAGAAAATTGTATTAAGTTTTTTGAAATGTTCAGGAAAAAAAACCCAGAACGGAAATCCGGACACTGGATTGAGCCAGGTTAAAATTTTTGTTTCATTTTGCTGACATATTAGAGTTAAAGGGTTTGGATTTCTCCTTTTTATCGCTCCATAAATCTGAAAATACTGTCAACGGACAGGGAAAAATATATATGTTGTATACAATGTATAATATGAACAAATCCCTCGGTACAAACCTTCAGGATATGGATAGGAATAAAAGTTTGGTGCAAGTTCTGCTGAAGTGGAGATTTCTGACTCAATTTGAGAAAACAGCCTTTAAAGATACAGTGAGGAAAATAAGTATTTGAACACCCTGCTATTTTGCAAGTTCTCCCACTTAGAAATCATGGAGGGGTCTGAAATTGTCATCGTAGGTGCATGTCCACTGTGAGAGACATAATCTAAAAAAAAAAAATCCAGAAATCACAATGTATGATTTTTTAACTATTTATTTGTATGATACAGCTGCAAATAAGTATTTGAACACCTGAGAAAATCAATGTTAATATTTGGTACAGTAGCCTTTGTTTGCAATTACAGAGGTCAAACGTTTCCTGTAGTTTTTCACCAGGTTTGCACACACTGCAGGAGGGATTTTGGCCCACTCCTCCACACAGATCTTCTCTAGATCAGTCAGGTTTCTGGGCTGTCGCTGAGAAACACGGTGTTTGAGCTCCCTCCAAAGATTCTCTATTGGGTTTAGGTCTGGAGACTGGCTAGGCCACGCCAGAACCTTGATATGCTTCTTACAGAGCCACTCCTTGGTTATCCTGGCTGTGTGCTTCGGGTCATTGTCATGTTGGAAGACCCAGCCTCGACCCATCTTCAATGCTCTAACTGAGGGAAGGAGGTTGTTCCCCAAAATCTCGCAATACATGGCCCCGGTCATCCTCTCCTTAATACAGTGCAGTCGCCCTGTCCCATGTGCAGAAAAACACCCCCAAAGCATGATGCTACCACCCCCATGCTTCACAGTAGGGATGGTGTTCTTGGGATGGTACTCATCATTCTTCTTCCTCCAAACACGTTTAGTGGAATTAAGACCAAAAAGTTCTATTTCGGTCTCATCTGACCACATGACTTTCTCCCATGACTCCTCTGGATCATCCAAATGGTCATTGGCAAACTTAAGACGGGCCTTGACATGTGCTGGTTTAAGCAGGGGAACCTTCCGTGCCATGCCTGATTTCAAACCATGACGTCTTAGTGTATTACCAACAGTAACCTTGGAAACGGTGGTCCCAGCTCTTTTCAGGTCATTGACCAGCTCCTCCCGTGTAGTTCTGGGCTGATTTCTCACCTTTCTTAGGATCATTGAGACCCCACGAGGTGAGATCTTGCATGGAGCCCCAGTCCGGGAGGGAGATTGACAGTCATGTTTAGCTTCTTCCATTTTCTAATGATTGCTCCAACAGTGGACCTTTTTTCACCAAGCTGCTTGGCAATTTCCCCGTAGCCCTTTCCAGCCTTGTGGAGGTGTACAATTTTGTCTCTAGTGTCTTTGGACAGCTCTTTGGTCTTGGCCATGTTAGTAGTTGGATTCTTACTGATTGTATGGGGTGGACAGGTGTCTTTATGCAGCTAACGACCTCAAACAGGTGCATCTAATTTAGGATAATAAATGGAGTGGAACTTGCAAAATAGCAGGTTCAAATACTAATTTTCCTCACTGTATGTATTGTAATTGAAATCTACATAAACAAATAGACAATGAGTTTTTAAATCAGTGTCTTCTTTGCAGATTTGGACCCAGTTATTCTCTCGGATAAGACTGCTGTATGGACTTGTTCATGATGAACTGTGAGTTATTGGCCACGTGCAGCGCGCTGGGTTTTCTGGAGGAAGACGTTTACCACAAAGAGCCAGACTGCCTTGGTAATGCTCAAACCTTTGAGCCAAACTACTTTACAGAAGGAATATCAGGAAACCGTCTTTGAATTTAATAACGAAACATTATCTTGTGACAGTCATGGTTGCGATTTTATTTGTTGATTATAGAGAGCGTAAAGGATCTGATTCGTTACCTGAGACACGAGGATGACACGAGGGACATCAGACAGCAGCTGGGAGCTGGACAGATCCTTCAGAATGACCTGTTACCCATCATCACCCAGCACACGCAGGACAAACCGCTGTTTGATGCCTGTATCAGGTGTTTGAGCTCATTATTTTTTTTAATGTCTTGATGAATCCGATAAAATGGCTGCAATGACAAATGATTAAAATAATAAATGATCCAATGACAAAAATAAGAGACCTGACTGATTCAAATCATTCTCAGGCTAATGGTGAACCTGACCCAGCCAGCGCTGCTCTGCTTTGGAAAAGTTCCTGATGATCCGGCCTTCCGACATCACTTCCTGCAAGTGACGTCATACCTTCAGGCTTATAAAGAGGTACAACACAGCCTGAAGACTTGACCAGTGTTTCCCATGTGTTGATTTATTTGTGGAGGCCCGCCGCTATATCAGCATTAACGACCACAAATACATTTCAGTGCTTCCTAGTCATTAACTAGAGCAGGAGTCACCAACCCGTCGATCGCGGTCGACAAGTCGATCTTGGAAGCATTTTAAGTCGATCGCGAAGAGTTTTCAAAATCAGAGAAAAAAATTAATATATTTTTTTATTCATTATTATTTATTCATTTAAAATGCACCATGTGTGAGCCTATTGTGTGTAGTAAATGGTGTCTAGCAGAAGGAAAGGGGTATATCTGTCCAATCAAATAGCCTATAGTTTACATATAATGTCTGTAAAACAACCGCTGACTTAAGCCTTGTTTATACTTTCGCCTGGCACCGCAGCGCGAGCCTCCGCTGACTGCGCGCGCACCTCCCCAAACAGACGAGGCATTTATACTTGACGCAACTGTTTTAGACTGAAAACCAGACCATACAACTGATTTAGACGCGCAAACTGGCTGCCGGTGTGATGAGATGTACTAATATCCGTCTGCTCGGGCAGATTCGGCTGAAAGTCGTGCATCTTCGGATGCGGAGGCGCGCGCGCTGTTACAATGACGTCATTTTTTGCCACGCGCGCACCTCCGCAAATGTTGAATTATAGTTGACAGTTTGTATAGTTATTATACTATTTGTATAGTTAAATAAATATTTTGCTAGTGACTAACAGGCAACAAAGAATGTCAAAGTAGAACTACATTGTGGCCTTGTTTTTTCATAATTTTATGCAAGTGGTAGATCTTGGTTTACATTTGGACTTTGGATGTGATCTTATGCTTGAAAAGGTTGGTGACCACTGAACTAGAGTGTGGCGGCCCGAAAATATATTTAAACTTAGAACGATCAAATAGGAAAAATTACGCATGTAAGTTCAAAGTGAAGGCTTAGAATAGACCCTATACTAAAAATCACTTTTTTTTTTCCTTTTTGGACAACCAACCAATCACAGTCTTCAAAAGATTGTGTCATACATAGCAACGGGGTCAACCCCGCCTCCTCACTAAGATAAAAGTTTTTGTATTTTCCTTACACAGAGTTGCTCTCAGATCGGTCCCGAATCGCTCTTAAGCTAAGACTCCTACATAAAAGGTTTTAAGCTAAATTAAGAGTTTTCTGAGAGGATTCTTAGAATCTTTATGAATACGGGCCCTGTTTCATAAATCATTATCTGTCTGGTGTTTATAAGCAGCACATACAGTATTGCACCACGTGTTAAATATACATAAACTTACCTATATTAAATTGTTTGCTACAGTTAAAAATGTAAATGTTAAATATGTGATGATAATATTGATCGAGCAATTGATGTAAGTGAGTAAAAATATATGCGCAGAATTGAGAAAATAGTATTTATGGAGATAAATTGTAGCCTATCTCAGGACAAACATGTGAATGTTCACGGTGCATTTTATGCAAACAACTCTAATCGTAGTTGTAAATCTATATTTACAGTAGGCATAATTGTCATTGCGTATGCGTATGCAGCATGAGTCAAATACAATCTTCTGTTCGTGATCAGTTGTATTTCATTCATTAATCTGATTCATTTAATTGTCATTGGCTCGTGTGATAGTAATATGGATCTTAGTAGTATTTTAAGTGATAATTGATTCTATAAACAACTATAAAAGATAATTTTCATCTTTCTCCGGCTCCCTGCGCCGGGCGTAATGAGAAACCGGAAGTGTCTAAGCGCACACTCGCTGATCCGAAATGCAAAATGGCGGCCACGTGCAACTAGCGAATACCGGTTCACATTGAGTGAATGCAGTGACCTCCATCTGTGCATGTGCATCTGGGAGCGCATTATTTTTACATTTGCATAGTTGACAATTACAGCATTTCACTACATTTGTAATGAGACGCATTTGTAAAACCGCCCAAATAAAAGCACGACTGCCGTTTCCATCAAAATAAAAGCTCACAGGTTTATCTCTTGCATGTATAGAAATGAGGACAAAACTAATTATGAAAGTTTCATTTATTTTTCAGTGCATTTGTTTTACAATATATGGCTATTACTGTCATAGGAAGGATATTATAACATTATTATTTGTAGCAGTATTATGTAGTGTAATGTAGACTGAGACAATATCACAACTAAAAAGAGGTTTGAGTCCCCTTTAAAGTTCAGGTACAAGTCAGTGACTTTTTCTTTGATCAATTTGCACGCTGAATATGGGTTGAAGCTCTTAATTTCATCTTTAAAAGTGCACCAGATTGATTCATTTTACTTTAAAATGTGCACATTTTTCTTCCCGCCTAGAGGTCCACCCACCACACTTTCACAAAATTCTGTGGGAAACACTGTTGACGCCTTCTAGATATTTATGGTTCTGATTTTTACTTGCATTTTCATTTGCATAAAATAAGAAATTAATGATTTGTTTTCTTCATTTTTGACTGATATAAACTGCTGCTCTCAATGCACTACAAACGTTTTCTTTAGGCCTCATAATTAGAAGCTGCCTCATTACTGTCTTACTGCTGTACTCGTTGCCAGTTTAATTAAAGCCGCAGTAATCACAACATGCAATAAGATGCGTAAGAGAAACCTAAAAGCATGTAATCTTCACATTGCTAAATACCAATTCATTATTATTGCAAAAATTAAGTTCCAGCCTAAGTAAAAAGTTCTCAAGCAATCACTGAAGACAAGTAAACCATCAGTAATACAAGAACAAAGAAACAAATGACATTTTTTAAATGTCGACAAAAAACTATTGCGAAATGACGCCGTTTCCATTAACCGATGTTATGCGACTAAAACTGAATTTTTTCCTCTCGCGATAAGTAAAGTCATTCCAAAAACCATTGCAACGGACGTTGGTAGGTTTATGTAGCCTACTAATCCCAGCCACTGCACTAGCCATTATTATTAATGGAAGGAGATGTATGTGTGTTTTCCAAGCATTAATGGTAAGAAACGACCCTTACTGTGAGCGGCACATAGGCCTATGAGGGAGTTTCTGGGTGTTTCTCCCTCATTTCTGCTTCGAGGTCTTGATTGAGGCATTTATTTGAGGTTTAGAATCCAGTATTCCTGTAATTATTTTGTCTTATATGAATTTAATAAAGAGCTCTGTCTCATATTCTGTCCAAACACACCGCGTCATCTAGGCTACGTCAGGTGACCTATAAATGCGCAAAAACTGTTTCCATTGCAGTTTTGCGAAATATTTCTTTTTCGAATTGCCTGAAAAACCTCATGCGAGCGTAAAAACTGTTTTGCGATAAATGGGAGTTTTTGTGAAAATTACATGTTTCCATGAAGCGTATTTTCAATTCGCAATTTCAGTTTGCGCAATTTGAAGGGTAATGGAAACGCAGTCTATCTACGCATTCTATCTATCTTTAACCATGATAAAAAATCATCATGGTTATTATCACGACTTTTTGGGACTTTAGCTTGTTCACCGTATCCCCCAGAGTTAGATAAGTCCATACACACCCTTTTCATCACAATCACTCCGCAGAAGTAGCAGTGCTTCGCCTTCTGAGAATATAGTTCCCATTGTGTATACGGTTAGAAGATGGCTGTGTCTCATGTGACCTTGTTATTTGTACACGCTGTGACTATACAAATCACAACATGGAAATAGGAAAATGTTGGCGTTATTTTGTCACTTATTGGGAGCAGTATGCTAGCTGGAGCCGTTTACCTCCAGTCATTGTGCTAAGCTAGGCTAGCGGTGGGTGCGTCAGACAGAGTTACGGCACGCACGGAGATGAGAAGGGTATGTTTGGACTTATCTAACTCTGGGGGATACGGTGAATAAGCTCAAGTCCCAAATAGTCAGCGTGTTCCTTTAAAGAGTGAGTCATTGATTCAATTCAGTCAAATGATTAATTCAAATCAGCTGATTCATTCATGTATGAATTGCAAAGGCCGCCTCTGCATCATGCAGTCGTTGTTGTCAAACCCTGAATATTGATACAAATTATTAAAATAATCTTCTCTGTTTTAAGGCATTTGCAGATGAGAAGATCTTTACTGTGCTGAGTGAAACGCTCTACAACCTCCTTCAACTGGTGAGGGTCGAATCTATGTTCATGTGCCAGATGGTGTGATTGATTGGAAATATCATTCATAATTCCTCATGTTTTTCCTCTGAGGACTGGGAGCAAAGAGCCGAAGAAGATAATTTACTGATTGAGAGAATTTTGCTGCTGGTCAGAAATGTGTTGCACGTCCCTGCAGACCCATATGAAGAAAAGGTGAGAGTTCGTAGACTTGAACATGATCACAGAAATCTCGTTTATGATATACCACACATCCTTGATATTCATCGACCTAGTAATCAAAATAAAATTCAAACAACTTGACCTTGATATGTACATACATAAGAGGTTACTCGGTAACACTTTATTTTACAGTGTCGTTTTTACATGTTACATGTAATTACTGTAGTAATAACTATAAATTATGCATAATTACATGCAATTAAACCCTCATCCTAATCCTAACCCTATAGTAAGTACATGTAGTTAATTATTATTACTCAGTACTTGTACACTGTAATACTGACACCTTAAAACAAAGTGTAACCGGTTTCTCTACAATACAAACATGCTGCAAGTAAAAAAAATTACTTATTACTAAAATTACTAAAATTATTGCTTTTTAATTACTTGATAAAAACAAAATCAATAAATTTTAGCCATTTTAGTTTTACTGTTGTTTTGTAAAACAAAATGATTATTATTAGGGGCCGAGCACATAGGCATCTGTTATTGGCCTTGCCCCTGATCCCCCATCTTTCAACATTTTCCCAAGTTTGTCAGTTCTGCTAGCCCCAGTTTTGCTGCTGAAGATAAACTCCGAGATGCTATTAAACAGCGTTCGGTTAAACACAGCTTGGGTCCTTCACACCGTTTGCCTTTGGGAATGTAGTGGTTTTTTTGTGTTGGATGATTTGCGTGCGGTTATGTGCAGAATGTGGATGATGATGCCAGTGTTCACGATAAACTGCTGTGGGCCGTTCACATGAGTGGACTGGATGATCTGCTGAAGTTTCTGGCCTGTGCTCAGAGTGAACAGCAGTGGAGCTTCCACATCCTGGAAATCATCTCCCTCATGTTCAGAGATCAGGTGACATGATGTTTATAAGGCTGAGTATTTTGCGTGTAAAGGATCTTTAAAGGAATAGTTCACCCAACAATTGAAATTCTATCATCAACTAATGCCCTCATGTTTATAACCTAATAGATTTCTTCTTCAGAACACAATCTGGGCTATGTTGGTTCATGCAATGCAAGTGAATGGTTATCAAATCGTTGAAGCTCTAAAAAGCACATAAAGGCGGAAGTAATCCATGTGGATTATTTCTGAAGCGATCTGATCGTAGCGACTTTTTCTCTGTTTTGTCATTTCAGTCTTTAGGCACAATGATTCAAAATGACAATTTCTAGAACTTGAAGCATGTAGATAGTGCTAGGAAGTGTAATCGAGCTTGAAATCATGAGCACCAAAGTTTTTTAGTTTTTTTTTTAAAGGATTTGAATTGATTGTCATATAGTAGATCGCTTTTAGTTTTATTTTAGTAAAGGTTTGGTGAATGGTTACCTACGGAAGAGGATTAGGGCCAAGCAATAATAAAAAAATAAAACCATCTTGAGATTAAAGTCATTATAATCCGAGATTAAACTCGTTAAATTTCGAGAAAGAAAGTCGAAATACAATCTTGAGAATAAACTCATTAAGTATCAAGAATAAAGTCGTTGTGTTTCGAGAAAAAACTCGTAAAATTGAGAAAAAACTCGAAATACAATCTTGAGAAAAAACTCGTTAAATTTCGCGAAAACAAACTCGAAATACAATCTTGAGAATAAACTCATTACATTTCGAGAATAAAGTCATTGTGTTTCGAGAACAAACTAGTAAAATTTCGAGAAAAAACTCGAAATACAATCTTGAGAAAAAACTCGTTAAATTTCGCGAAAACAAACTTGAAATACAATCTTGAGAATAAACTCATTACATTTCGAGAATAAAGTCGTGTTTCGAGAAAAAACTCGTTAAATTTCGAGAAAAAAAGTCGAAATACAATCTTGAGAAAAAACTCATTACATTTCGCGAAAACAAACTCGAAATACAATCTTGAGAATAAACTCATTACATTTCGAGAATAAAGTCGTTGTGTTTCGAGAAAAAACTCATTAAATTTCGAGAAAAAGTCGAAATACAATCTTGAGAATAAACTCATTAAATATCGAGAATAAAGTCGTTGTGTTTCGAGAAAAAACTCGTTAAATTTCGAGAAAAAACTCTAAATACAATCTTGAGAAAAAACTCGTTAAATTTCGAGAATAAAGTCGTTGTGTTTCGAGAAAAAACTCGTTAAATTTTGCGAAAACAAACTCGAAATAATCGTGAGAATAAACTCATTAAATTTCAAGAATAAAGTCTGTGTTTCGAGAAAAAAAGTCGAAATGAAATGTAGAGAATAACGCATTCGATCAGTGTTCATTGCATAGCCTACTGATAGAGGACATGGCAGAGTTGGATCACTTAGTCAAGCTATATTTTAGACTTTCTTTCAGTAACAAAGAATAGAACATTCTTAGGTCTAGGTCGGCTAGGTCTTTTTAGAAGAAGAAATCAGTCCAATTTGCGCGATGTACTCGCTTTTGTCCAACATGAAATTCATAGAGGTTTCGTGGTTTCCCAGGATACCATAAGATGCATTATTAAACTTGTTGATCCTTCGACGAAGGAGACGCTTGAGAAGACGCCAGTACACTTGCGCTGGCCCAAATGCACTCTGGCATATGGACAGCTATGATAAATTAAAACCGTACGGCACTGGCATTAATGGCTGTATAGATGGTTACAGTCGTTACATTCTGTTGATGGAGGCGTACACAACCAACAACGATTAATAATGCGTCTTATGGTATCCTGGGAAACCACGAAACCTCGATGAGGTTGATATCAGTAGGCTATGCAATGAACACTGATCGAATGCGTTATTCTCTACATTTCATTTCAACTTTTTTTTCTCGAAACACAACGACTTTATTCTCAAAATTTAATGAGTTTATTCTCACGATTACTTCAACTTTTTTCTCTCGAAATTTAACGAGTTTTTTCTCGAAACACGACGACTTTATTCTCGAAATGTAATGAGTTTATTCTCAAGATTGTATTTCGACTTTTTTTCTCGAAATTTAACGAGTTTAATCTCGCATTATAATGACTTTAATCTCGAGATGGTTTTATTTTTTTATTATTGCTTGGCCCTAATCCTCTTCCGTAGTTACCAAACCTTTACTAAAATAAAAATAAAAGTGATCTACTAGGTTGAGTAATAACAGACTTGCATTTATTGGATGAACAGCTGGAATATTTAGCTTTTTTGGGTGAACTATTCCTTTCTGATTGCAAGATCAATAGAACACCTTGGAGTTTTACACTAAAATGCACTGGAAACATGGATCTTTTCATCTCACGTATTTAATAATCGCCTGTATGTTTTTGGCACGGCTCCTGCAGACTCCAGAGCTTTTGGTGACTGCAGGACAGATGCGTTCTGCCCAGGAGAAACAAAAGGACATGCAGGAGCTGGAGTTATTGAGACAGAAAGAACTAGCTGAAAAACGCAGCCGTACGCTACTGAGAGGCACCAGGTGAGAGAATGTGATCATATTAGGTATGGGTCAGGATGGTTGACTAATTTATCAGTTGTTATTGGTATTTTTTTAAGCTATGTTTTTAGCAGCAGTGCTTTAAATGATTAGTTCACCCTCGTGTCATAATACAGCTAGTCAGCTATCTTTGCACTAGATCATATCTTCACATAAGCCTACTAAGCAAATACAACAATCATTTATTCTCATCTCTTATTTAGACACTCTCGTTTCCGTGGCTCGTATGTCATTCAAGGATTGAAGTCGGTTGGAGAGAAAGATGTGATTTTTCACCAAGGACTTCACAATGTAAGTGTCACTTTAAAATAGTTAGAATTTCGTATTTCAGTGGACTTTTTGTTTTAGTTTTTGTAAATACCTCTCTTTTATTAACACATGTTTTTTTTTTTTGACGTCTTAAGTATAAGAACTATTCTCATGACGTGGGTAAGCCCGTGAGACGTGTGCCCAAACGCAAACAGATGGCTCAAGATTCGGAGAGCCAACGACGCTCGGCGTTAAATGTGCGTCTCTTCCTGCGCGAGTTCTGCATCGACTTCTTGGAGAACTGCTATAATCGACTTATGTACCTTGTGAAGGTGAATGACGACATCCACATCACTGAAACTCGAACTCTCTCTCTCTATATGAGTTTTACCTATCATGCGTCTTGTTTTCCGAGCAGGAGGGGTTGATCCGGGAACGGGCACAGCAGCATGATGAGACGTACTATCTGTGGGCTTTAACCTTCTTCATGGCCTTTAACCGGGGTCAGAACTTCAGACCGGATGTGGTGTCTGAGACCATGTCCATCCGCACCTTTCATTTCATTGAGAAGAACATCACCAACTACTATGAGATGATACTCACTGACAAGAGGGATGCCACATCCTGGTCTCGCAGGTTGGTCTTGTAATTTTACTCTTGGTTATGGGTAGAGATGCACCGGTCGACTGGCCGTAAATCAGAACCGGTCGGTTTTTGCTCCAAACACACGATCGATATTTGCCCTATTTTCTGACTGATTTAATTTGGCCGATCTCTCTTCTGGACTTGCGCACAAACTGCATTGTAATCATTTCCCAAAATTAGATTTTTCTGGATTGACCATATTAATTTCTTGATTTTAATTGGTAATGATATGGTTTCTTAAATCTGTTGTTTTCTGTTGATGCGTGAGCAAAACTTCACCAACCAATCGTAAAAAACGTTGTTACTTTGAAATATGAAGTACAGTCTCAACTTCAAAATAAGTATTTTTTTTAAATAAAAAATTTCAAACAATAAATGTGGTTTTGGTGCTCTTTAATACGCTGTGACACTGTAGCACCTCAGCGCGAGCGTCAGCACGGATCAGGCGCACGTAAACAGATCTCATCTCCTCTTTACTACATCACGAAATAAACAAGGGTGAACACCAGTGTGTATATTGAAAGATACATTACAGCTCACCGAAATGAACCCCGTCTCATGTAATCGCTTAATCAGTGTTTCAACAGAGGAAAGACGTCAATAAAACAGCTTGTAGGCTATACAATGTCACTTAACCTTACATTTACCTCAAACAAGCGATTCAATGTCCATAAACTCATTGCTTAGCTAGAAAAAAAACTAAAGAGGATTTTGCTAAATATGTGCACTGTATTGCAAATTCATTATATTTTTTACTTATCCTGTTAGTGATGTCTTTGATATTTAATGTATGTTTGAAAACAAGTTATAAACATTTCAAATTATTGTAATTAATTTATTACTGTAATATTTCACAAACAAACTGGAGTAGAAACATTTGTTATTAAAAAGTTGATAAGCCTTATGTGAATTTTAAATGTTTGTACAACTCTGTTTTAGCTATTTGAGTGTTTTTTCAGTAGCATTCAAGTATGAAAATGAATAAATGCAAAAAATAAACTGGCAAGGATTTAAAATGCATGCAAATAATAAACTTTCATGTTGACGTACGAGTGTAAGAGAAATTGCAACATGTCGAACAAAGCGACTGTCTTCAGGTCTGAAAACTCCCTGAATCTTGTGTTGAACTATAAGAACCGACATCTGCATATTTGAACAACTAAAAAAGGTAGCCTAATATTACTTAGTTAAGTGAAGTACTGTTAATATGAACCGGTTATCTTCTCTTTTTACCAGGATGCATTTGGCTCTGAAAGCGTATCAGGAACTGCTGCTGACAGTAAATGAAATGGATCGCTCAAAGGATGAAAACATCCGACACAGTTCCAGCGTCATCAAGAGTATGTTTTATTCTCTTCCTTTTTAAATCTGTAAAATGGATTAGGTAATTACCATGGTTTTGTGACGCACATCTAACTGTCACTTGTTTGGTGTTTTTCCGGTGTGTGCAGGTAATATCTTTTATCTGATGGAGTTCAGGGAGATTTTTCTGACTCTCTTGCGTAAATTTGATGAGCGAATGCAGCCGCGCTCATTCCTCCGAGATCTGGTGGAGTCCACACATCTGTTTCTGAGGATGCTGGAGAGATTCTGCAAGGGCCGAAACAATCTGGTGGTGCAGGTGAGACCTGAGACGGCATTAGTCGAGATCACTGGATAAGCTGAACCATTTTAAGTTAAAATGACATGTGGTGTGTGCCATTTACATTTACTTCTATGCATTTGGCAGATGCTTTTATTCACACAACTTGTTTCGATTGCCTGGGCCGAACCCAAGTTCGATTGGATTAGAGGTCGACCGATTCATCGGTTTTGCCGATATATCGGTGGCGATAGTTGATTGGTGGAACTATCGTTATCGTCAAAAATCCACACCTATAGTTTTTCTGGGTTGCATCTGTTGCTGGAGCGGCTTGTGCGCAGTCATTACATGAGAGCGCTGAGAAGAGACCAAGCGTGCTGCACAAGCCCTGAAAAGTGAAGCCAAAATGTCTCGATCGCCCCCCCCGGTGACTGGTCCTAGTATAGGTCGTAAGCCCCGCCTCCTCGTGTTATTCAACGGGACTTGAGACCAACTAAACAATTTAACTACACTTCAAATATCTTTTTTCCGAAGGTGGTTTCTGTCATTTACTGTAGTTTTTATTACGCTGATGTAAATTCAAGTGTTTGTTTTTAGTTAGTTATTTGATGCTATAAAAACGGTGGTGTGACGTCATGATTGACAGCTGTGATTGACAGATTCTCTGATGCACTGCAAATGTTCTAAAGAACGCAAGAGTCTATTTGTGCTGAAGGAGAGTAGAAATAAGATATACACCTGATTTGATTCACTGTAATGCACAGACAATACAACACTGACCTATATTCCGCTATGGCAAGAGAAATTAATTATGAAATGTTTATTCGTGGTGGACGTTGTGCACAAACACTGTTCGTGAGATAAAGTAGAGAAACATTAGTAAAATATTACTCCAGTAAAAGTGAGGTTTCTAATGCAACACAAATAAGATAGACCTAAAATAGGTCTCAGTCTGACATTTATTATGAATTATTATTAGGAACACACTTGATCTGAGAATATCATATTACTCCCGGATCTTGGTTTTTTTTGAGCGGGGCAAGACCAAATCAAGTGTTTATTGTTCAGTTGACTTATTTAATTGCTGAACTTCTAGATCAGTGGAATTCACAAATAAACCATTCGATGCTGTGAACCAGTTGATTGAAAAGAATCCGCTCACGAAACGGACATCACTATCGGGTCTCGGAGAAGATCTCGAATTCTTCATTTTAAAGTAACGAGGAACAGCGTGTTTTCCTGAAATTAAGTGGAGGAAAAAGTCTAATTTTATGCTTTGCAATGTAGTGAAGAAAATGCATAGATTTGAATGACAATTGAGCGACTCGTACACAACTATTAAGGTTCAAACATTCATTGATGCTGAAGAAGGCAACATGATGCATTAAGATTTGGGGCAGTTTTTTCTTTTTCTTGTTTCTTTTTTTTTCTATGGTGATGAAACTTGAAAATAAATTTTTCTTTTTTTCTTTTTTTTCTTCTTTTTTTTTACTTTTAGAAAAGAAGAGTGAAACGAAGGAAAAGTAGCAAGAAGAGCCTTCAGACAAAGCCCTCAGCTGAAGACTTGGAACAGACATGGCAGATCGTGTCTCAAGAGCTCATATCTTCTGGCTTTCAGGTGAGTTAACCCCCTGAGGTCGGCGGTATCGCCGGCGATACCAGCTCGCTTTTTTTTTATCAGTGTAAAAGAAACTCATAAATACTCTGTTGACTTTGATTTTCCATAGGAGTTTCATACATCAATCGATTCTGTTAAATGTGTATTATTTTTCTGTATACTCACAATAAAAACAAAGTGTTGTGCTTTTCGCCAAATTAAGAAAAATAATCACGGAGCGCGATCTGCCTTCTCTCTGTCCGTGTAGTCCATTCTGAAACGCGTTCGAAAATGAATCATAACTCAGCGAATACTTCTCACACAGGCACGTGATATATGTCTTTATGAAGCTTGAAATCTCTTCTTTTAAATGAAGTAATTAATAAAAAAACAAATGTTTTCAACTCATGTAATCCGTTTGAAAGCAAGGAGAGGTACAGTTTTTTCCTTCTGCCTAATTATCTCTATAATGAACTGAGGCCGCCCCGCCCCCGGCGCTATTGACATGGTAAATAGTTTAGGTGATCTATGCTTCGCACCCGCCCCCCGATCAATGCCTTGAAAACACGAAGTTTCATCAGATCAGATTCACTGATAGTTGATCCTGGACAGCGAGGAATAACTCACCTTGGCTTTTCCTCAGAGGAAGATTGTAACTCAGACGAACGGCAGCATGTTCAAGAGCGAATTGATCACGCCGAGTAAAGACCGAGTTTTCACGTGAGTAAATACGTGAACTCAAGTGGTCTAGTGGTAGAACATTTGCCTAGCGTGTCAGAGGTTCTGAGTTCGAATCCGCACTCATATGTTTTTTTTTTTTTTTTTGTCAAATCAGATTATGTTTATCAGTGGTTGTATATCAGGCAGAGACATGTGTGTGTGTGTATTTTGTTTTGTAATTTCACTGGAACGAAAAGAGAGTCTCCACAACGGATTGAAGCGCGCGTCCGAGTGAAGACTGCGCGAGCCTAAAACAAACACAGTATCCGCGTCTGACTCGCGGGAATCCACGGCGCAAACCTGTGAGGGGCTGTGTTTTCTCGTTTATATTCCTTTTAGCATTTTAGCATTTATATTCCTTATAATAAAAATGAAAGACCTATGTTACAGACATATGAAAGACAACATTTCGTTGATTAGTTTTGGATAGATTATACATTTTTACTGTAAAATATCTGCCACCTCAAATAAGCTTTTATTTGCCAATTTTTTTGTCAAAAATAATCAATCAAATCCTTAACTTTGAAATATGTATGATAAAATGTATACTTTAGTTTGTACAAAGAAAGATTACACTTGAATTGTTGTTTATTTAAATATTTACAAGGTAGATGTAAACAAACTATTAAAAGGTAAATATAAGCCTTTTCTTTAAATAATTTTTATTGTGTTTTATTAGTGACAAATTTGGGGAGAAGATAAATATTCCAAAACTGAAAATACAGTATGAGAATTAACTGCACAATTACATGTTTTCCTTGGCTATTATAGGCCAAATTGCAAGCACAATATGTGGAAAAATAAAAAAGAATTGAGATGCTTCCAACTGTTGCTCTTGCATTCTTGTGGCTCAGTGACTCACCTGAATGAATGGCTCATTAAGTATGCGGTCCTCAGGTGTGAACCACTACATATGCATGATCTGTGACGCCCACTCCGCATATGGCCTTTCCAAACAGAAAGTGCTTTGCAAAATTCAAATCAATGTATTGTGTTATGTGAAGGATTAGGCAGGGTGATTTTCACATAATTTTGAAGAAAAAACACTAGGCGATGACATCCATTAGACAAAAGTCTTATTGGCACATATTTAGTGTGTGTTTTGTGGTCTTATTTCAGAAACTTTAGTTTTTAGTTTTTTCAATAACCACGCTTAAACATTATTCTCTCAAAAATGCAGACATGTACATTCTTGTTGCTCACATATTATGGTAGCCCTGTTTGTGCTAAATAGTGTGTACTTTTTTTTTGTCATTAATATGTTTATAAGCAACTGAAAAAAGCACAAATGTCAGGGCATGTCAGAACATCTCAAGGACCCCAAAAACACCTCAGACCCCAGAGGGTTAATATAGAAAATCAGGAACAGAAAGAAATCAAGCATTTTTAATAACAAATGGGACATTGGTTAGACCATTTTGATCTTCGTCAGACAGTAAAAACATTTTTAAAGTGACACACTTGACAATAGCCGCGTTTCCATTACCCTTCAAATTGCGCAAATTGAAATTACGAATTGGAAAAACACCCAATGGAAACGCATCAATTTCGCAAAATCTCCCGTATGCAATGGAAACAGTTTTTGCGCATTTACAGTCACCTGACTCAGAAGGCGCGGTGTGTTTGGACAGAATACGAGACAAAGTTCTTTATTAAATTCATAAAAGACAAAAGAATTACAGGAATACTGGATTCTAAACCTCATAGAAATGCCACAATCAAGACCTCGGAGCAGAAATGAGAGAGAAACACCCAGAAACACCTCATATGTGCCGCTCACAGTAAGAGTCTTTCCTTGCCATTAATGCTTGGATAACACGCCTACGTTTCCTTCCATTAATAATAATAATAATAATGTCTAGTGCGGTGGCTGTGATATATATAAACCTGCCAATGTCCGTTGCCATGATTTTTGGAATGACTTATCGCAAGAGGAAAAAATTACGTTTTAGTCGCATAACATCGGTTAATGGAAACGCCGTCATTTCGCAATAGTTTTTTATCGATATTTTAGAAAAATCGCAAAAGTTTTGCGCATATCTGTAATGGAAATGCGCCTAATGTGACTATTTCCCAAATATTCAGTCTGATTACAAATACCATACGTGTTAAATGAATACATGTTGTGCGTATAAACACACTTGTGTGCTGTTTCTCATGTTGGCCTGCAGCTGTCAGAGAGTCTGACTGAGGGTGCGGTGCCCTTCGACGCCGCATCTGACACTCCAGTCAATGAGCAGAGGACTGAAGCGTTGCTCAAGATTCAAGACTGCATCATATCTCGCTCAGGACCTGAAGCTTTGAGTTTACTCCGGGCTGCACGGTAAGACATCAACCACACCAACACCTAGAGAGTGTCGTCTAGTTTCTCAGCGTGTTTAAATGCCTAGCTTTGTCAGAGCTTTGTCACATCATGTCATTTCTCCACACGAGAAAAAATGTGTGTGACGCTGATTGATTCACCACGTCCTTGAAAGATGTCATTTGATGCATTAAATGGTTCGTAGAAGATCTGTCAATAGCTTAAAATATGTAATGAGTAATCTCATAATGTTGGTCATAGTTAACATCTTAATGTAATTAGTTCAAAGAAAACAAATTTCTCATGTGTAATTATTACAGCAGTTTTTCTGGATGACACTGGAATTAAAAAGAGAGATTCTGTGTATTTCAAAATGCATTAAGCTGCTAAAAAATATGTTCTGTATAGTATGAATGAATATGTTATGAATGAAATCCAGACGTAATACATTCGCCATGTTGTTATCATCTGACCTACCAGCGTCAATTGTGTTGCGTCACTGGCATTTAGAAATCCTCTCCCGATGCCTCATGGGATAGGAAAGTGTCCTTCATATGCACACTTAAGAATCTTGCCCGAAGAAGTAGGTCATCTGGGTACTTTTTTTTTCCTGCTCTTTTATGAGAACTGTGAATTTGGACATGCTACTTTTGTCACATACTGTTTTTCGCCTACTATATAGTAGGGAAGGGTGCGATTTCGGATGCAGCCAATAATCCAAAATTGCCAAAATATTTATATGTATAATATAATGTCCAGCGGTATATAAGCTACCCCTTTGTTTGTGAAAGAGGGAGATTGTTGCTGCAGCTATGATTCATTTCAGTCAGCTGGAAGATTCCACTCTGATGGTTTAAGAAAACAAATTTGATAAATGCATTAAAGGGATAGTTCGCCCAAAAATGATATTTAAGCCATGATTTACTCACCCTCAAGCCGTCCGAGATGCATATGTCAATCTTTTATCAGACGAACACATTTTCAGTTATTTTAGAAAATGTCTTAGATCTTTCAGTGGTTATAATGTGAAGCAATGGGGTCCAGCTGATTCAAGTCGCAAAATGTGCATGCATCCTTCACAAAAATAATCCATCCGGCTCCAGGGGGATAAACGAAGGCCTTCTGAGGGTAATCCGTGCAGTTTTGTCGTAAAAATATACATATTTAAAACTTTATAAACGAAAATAACTGGCTTCCGGTGGCGGTCGGCGCGCGTGCACGGAGATGGTTGCTGGCATATGACGTAGGATGTAGCGTAGGAAGCGTCGTGACGTAGAACGAGCGTGACAGCGCAGCCAGAGAGCAGAGCAAAACAAAACTCAACGTTCGCTCTACGTCACGACGTCATTCATCTCCATGAACGCGCGCCGACCGCCACCGGAAGCCAGTTATTTTCGTTTATAAAGTTTTAAATATGTATATTTTTACGACAAAACTGCACGGATTACCCTCAGAAGGTCTTCGTTTATCCCCCTGGAGCCAGATGGATTATTTTTGAGGATGCATGCACATTTTGCGACTTGAATCAGCTGGACCCCATTGCTTCACATTATAACCACTGAAAGATCTAAGACATTTTCTAAATTAACTGAAAATGTGTTCGTCTGAAAAATGATTGACATATGCATCTCGAACGGCTTGAGGGTGAGTAAATCATGGCTTAAATATCATTTTTGGGCGAACTATCCCTTTAACAGTGTTAAATAAGTGTTATTTAAAGGGGTGGTATAATGCCCTTTTCACAAGATGTCAAATAAGTCTTTGATGTCTCCAGAGTGTGTATGTGAAGTTTTAGCTCAAAATACCCCACAGATATTTTTTATATAGCATGTTAAAGTTGTCACTTTTTTGAGGGTGAGCAAAAACGCACCGGTTTTGTGTCTGTCCCTTTAAATGCAAATGAGCTGCTGCTTCCGGCACAGAGGGCGGAGCTTCAAGAGCTTGTGTCATTTTTACCTCACACAGACATGCACTAAAAATGTCAATGTTTATGTTCAAACCGGACTCAGACAATGATGGAGAGACTAAAGAAGTGACAACATGTAGAATGCAACATGTAGTTTCTGAATGTTAGTTGATGTATTTCGCTTATGTGTAGTTATCTTCTAGTCACTGATTAGCATATTCTGTCTTCATCTATAAATTGTGTTCCGGGGGCGGGGTTTATGTAAATTTTATGGTTGGTGATGTCACTAACCCTGGAGGAATGTCGTGTAGTCCCTACCAGCCGTTTGTTGTAGTCCTTAAAAAAGCATATATCTCCCTTTGCTTTGAACTTTGAGCGTTGTAACTTTGCAGATGTTGTTTATGCTCAACTACACACTAACTAAAGTTAGAAAAGTGAAATCATAATCAACCACCCCTTTAATTGCACTCATTAAAGCTAATTCTTTATATTTTGTTCGATATTTGCTTCCTGTGATAGCAGCAAACTAAATCCATTCACTTGTTTTGTCAAACATTCACTGTGATTTTTCAATAATTACATTATTTCTGCTGTTTTTGTTATCTGATAGAAAAGGTTATGACGGGGTTAGGACTTTTTCTGACTTGCAGAAAGAAAGGATGTACTCATTCTCTGGGATTTGTGTGTTGAATCAGGGCAGTGTGGCCTGAAGGAGAAACGTTTGGATCTGTTGAGGTGGAACCGGAGGAGGAACTAGAACTTCTGAAGCAGATTCTTTTCACTAAGCTCCCCAGTAAGATCACAATACTACACTATATTACTGTACCTGATCCCATCACAAACAATATTACATTATACAACTTACCCAATACCATTATTGACAAGACTGCAGTGTACTGCTATTCCCGGCACTGTCATAAACAATACTACACTCACTGTACTACTAAACCTGATAGTATATCTACTTCTAGATGGATATTCCCAGGGAATACATTAACTGATCAAATATAATTTATGAATCTGCATTTTCCTCACCTTTTATTCCCTTGAGCTTTTTTGATTTACCATCTTTCTGCTCTGTAATTTTACATCAATGTTTGATTGGTTGATTTTTTTTTTTCGGAGAGATTTTTTACCCACAATTCTTCGTCGTGTTTCGTAGTAGATGCTAAATAGTAAATGTTTCTCTTTTGCAGCATGGCTGACGTTTATTGTCAAAAGTTAATTGACAGGGCGCTTTATGCAGTCTCTCTGTTGCCTGAAAAGTTTAAATGTTCAGCAGCTTATTATTATTTGAGATTAATATTTTACTTATTTCATATTTTTATTTTCAAATGAAGTGTTTTCCATTATCAATAGTTTTTTGCTTTAGTATCAAAATTCAAATCAATAATCAATACATTTTACTGGTTTTGGTACTGACTAAACATTGATTTTCGGTTTTTCAACCTGATACCATTACAAACAATACTCTATTGTTATTGCCAGTGCTGGAGCAGCAGAGTGATAGATGGACTTTGTCTTTGTGTTGTGTAGGGTCCGTTCCTTTAGATTCGGCTCTGGAGGAAGAGGATGGAGTCGAGTTGGAGGAAGAGGAAGAGCTGGAGTCTGTTGCTGTGTCTGAGGCGGAGTTCAGCTTCTTAGATTTCATCAAGAGGTGCGTGGAGAATTATTTACACTTGCAGGTGAAACTCGAAAAATTTGAATATTGTGCAAAAGTTATAATTTTGATGATTATGGCTTATAGCTTGGATGGGCAACTTCGGTCCTGGAGGGCCACTGTCCTACAGAGTTTAGCTCTAACCCTGAAAAAATCACCTGCCTGTAATTTTCTAGGTATCCCGAGGACCTTGATTAGCTTGTTCGGGTGTGTTTGATTAGGGTTGAAGCTAAACTCTGTAGGACAGTGGCCCTCCAGGACCGAAGTTGCCAGTTTATGAAAACCCCAAAATCTCAGAAAATTAGAATATTACAAAAAAGATTTTAAATACAGAAATGTCGGCCCTCTGAAAAGTATAATCATGCATATGTATATAGTTATATATACTACATATATTAGTTTCACCTTTTAATTTTAATTACTGAAATACACTGAAAAACTTTTGCATAGTATTCTAATTCTAATCATGAGTTTCACCTGTAGAGCAGATGAAAAGTTCATTTTCCCAGTGTAAAACTAAACTTCCAGTCTTGTATTTTCTGTATTTATAAAACCAATATACCAATAATGATTGTTTTAATGCAGTCAGTGGTTCTCAGATCTGTTCCTGAAGCCCCCCAACAGTGCATGTCAATCTTCTTTATCTGACACAAACAGGTCCCCCTGTAGTCAATCATTTTGTCCCTTTAAAACACCATAATTACATTTAATGCCATTTCCTGTGGCAAAAAAATATTCTTCATGCCTTGAATGTAACTCTACACCCCGATATATCTGCCATTTCCAATGAACACATGAACGCTGGGTAATCTCAGATGACTTAATCCAGATATTTGAATCAAATCCGCAAACTCGTTTGAAGAACCAAATTAGCCAGATATCAGTTATCACAGTTAGAAGATCTGGCATCTGTCAAATCATCTCAGATGTATTAAGCGAGGTACGAAGAACGGACCCCAGTGGTGAACCTCAGCTAACATCACAAGATGATGTATGATTCAAATGGAAAAAGCCAAATATGTGAGTTTATTGGCCTTGTTGACAAAAGCTGCTTTTCCACTGTCGGGCCAAACCGTTCTCGTTGCTTAACCGTTCCTTTCTGTGCCCATCTGCCCCAGCCGGGACGGATACGGTTTCATTTTCCACTTTGGGTTTGATAACGGCTGCTCTTTGCGTCAGTTGTGTCAGTCGTTGCCCTGGTTAGCCAACAGTGCAAGTGCAAATACAACTGGAGACGTTCCTTACCGTTCTTAGAGCTGTTCGGCCCAACAATGGAAAAGCTAATCATGCTGATCATTTATAAAAAATTGAGAAAATGCCATTTGATATTGATTTAAAGTAAGGTTGGATTAATCAAGAAAGGAAAACCAAGGTCTAGCTAGGACCAAGGAACCGGACCGGAGCACACAACGTTTTAAATAATTTATTAATGGTACACAATGATTAACGTTTCGACGCCCATGCGTCTTCAGAGTCAAACAGTCAATGTTCAGAATCAAAGTTCAGATCATTGGCCACATGCCTAAATGGGTGTGGTACATCAATTAATCAATCATATACAAGCACTCAGATGTAAACCAAAAAGAAAATAAAAATAATAATAATTAAACACCTGGTTGGATTAATGTTTCTCTTGTTTTTATGTTCCATTAATATTCCATAATTGAAATTTTTGATTGACAGGTTTGCCAATCCAGCTGTTGTGCGTCCATATATGATCCTTCTGCGCTCCTACTCCCAGAACTCTACTCACACCAACCACTGTATCGCACGCATGCTGCACAGACTGGCTGTGGACATGAAGATGGAGGCGTTACTCTATCAGCTGTCCGTCTTTTCCCTGTTTAATAAGATCCTGGGAGACCCAGCAGCGTCCGCCTATCAGGTAACAAACACTAATACTCTCCATTAATGCAGTGTTGTTTTTTCTGTATCTTTTGTAATCCTGAGGTTTCTGTTGCTCAACTGGTAGAGCATAATGCTAACGATGACAAGTTCATTGCTTTTGATGTCTGAAAGCTCTTAATCTCATACCACTGCATATCTTAATGTTAAAGTGGTCCTATTATGCTTTTTCTTTATGTATTATTACATGGCTCTGTGGAATACTTGATTTTGATTGGTCAGTCGAGCCATCCAGCGGTATGTTTTCTCTCGATAACATCCGGTAAAACTGATAACACAGGCTGATCCGGTTCACTGAAGTCTGGGCTTAATGCTTGCTAGGAACTTTTTTTTTTCCTCATGGAAGTTTTGCGCAAAAAAAAATTCAAACTCAAATCAATATTTTGTGTACAGTTATTTAATTATGTCATCCGGTATTGCGGACTCGCTCTCTCGTTTCATACAAACGCAGCTATTGCCATTTTGCGACGATTGTTTTGTATACACTAATGAATTACGAAGATAACAAATAGGTACAATTTTAAATGGTTTAATCTTAAATCAAATCTCTTATCCCCATAATTATGTGGTGAAATACCGTGATATAGTGGTATGACTGCACTGTATCCTTTAAATGTCTGTCTAGTTTGAGCTTGTCGCTTGCTAACATCTGCTCTTTCCGCAGAAGCTTTGCGTTTAAAGAGCTAATAAAATATTTCATGTCTAATAAATTTCGGTAACACTTTATTTTACAGTGTCCTTGTTACATATGTTACATGTACTTACCATAGTAATAACAGTAAATGATGCATAATTGCAGGCAACTAACCCTCAACCTAATCCTAATCCTACCCTAACCCTAAAGTAGGTACATGTAGGTAATTAATATCACTCAGTACTTAAATATATAATTACACTGTAACAATGACACCTTAAAATAAAGTGTAACCTTATTTTCTTATGTGGCAAGTAGCCGTGTAATAAGCGGGATAATGTACATCTAGCCGGTTGTTATCGTGGAATAAGCCTAATCCCCCCGTCAAGGTTTATTCTGTGATATGGATGTACATTATCCGTTACATGTTGCTGTTTGAGCATGAAAGACACTCCAGAGGGAGTTATTCTTCATATCTATATGCAAAAAGGGGGCGGGCCTGGTTCAGTTAGGGTACTTTCACACTAGCACTTTTGGCGCGCACCCGGGTTCGAATGACGTCAGAGTTCGGTTCGTTTGGATGACGTGAACGCTGTCTTCCGAACTCGGGTGCGCACCCGCGAACCGTACTCGAGTCCGCTTAAAAAGGTGGTCTGGGGGTACGGTTCATGTGAACTCCAGTACGGTTCGCTGCTGATATGAACGCAGTCGTACCAAATCACGGAAGTGAACCGCTATTGATGACGCTGTGGTCGTTAGCTGTTTCGTGTGTGTGTGTGCGTGCGTGTGTGTGTGTGTGTGTATACACTTACCTTGAAGAAAAGCGGTGTTGACGCACTGCAAGCAGAGAAGATTTCTGCTTGCCTCCTCTTCGGCGGACGGCCCGCTGTCTTTGGAACGATTTTAGGTATTTTGCGGCAGACAGACGCAAGTGTGTTTCTGTATCTTTTCTTTGAAAACAAAACCAAAGGTTCAAAAAAAGAAGAAAAAATGTGAAGCGAGCAATTCTATCCATTTTGATTCATAGCGGTTACCAAGCAACACGATTACGCGCCAGCTGCAGCTCGATGACGCAAGCGTACCGCGGTTCGGATACAAATAATATAATGTGAACACAGTCCATCGAGGGCAGGGGGACGGGGGAGTAATCGAACTCGGGTTCGGAACAGGAAATCGAACCAAGTGTGAAAGCGCCCTTAGTTAGTAGTGCGTTGGAACTCGCAGTTAAGAGGCGTGACATTTCGCAAACACGCTCGAAGCTGTTGACCAATCACAGCAAACTGATCCAGCCGACCAATCAGAGCACATTGTGTGTTTCAGAAGGAGGGGCTTCATAGAGACAGGAACTAAACAGAGCGTTACTGACAGACTGGGAAGAGAGGAGCTGCAGCAATGTAAAATATGGGGAAATAATGTGCTTTTGAACATTCAAGCATGAAAACCTGTTCCTGTTCTAAACCTGTTTTTTTTATAGATTAAAAATAAATAAAAAATGGTCCCATTTTTATATTAAGTGGCTTTAAGTACCATGTACTTACATCGAAAAATGTGTTAATGTTGTATTGTAAAACACTTTTGCTGCTATTAAGGTGTGAAACGGGTAAAGTTTGGGACCGGTTTGGTGGGATGGGTTGGTTTAAGGTTGGGTTAAGGTATAAGGGAAGGGTCAACAGTGTAATTACATAAATTAATTACTGCTGTAATTACATGCAGGTATTTTCAAAATATAAGTTCAGTGTAAAAACATGTATGTACACAATAAGTCCATTTTATAAAATTATTAATGTCAATGTTAGTACATAATAAATCCACTTAATATAAAGTGGGACCAAAAAAAAGTATATTTAATATACATGTACATGTTTTTGTCCTTACAGGAGCTTGTTACATTTGCAAAATATGTTCTGAACCGGTTCTTTGTATTTGCTGCTCAAAACAACAAAGCGTTTGTGGAGCTGCTGTTCTGGAAGACTGTGGGGGCTGTGAGAGAAATGACAGAGGGATACAATAAAGACGGGTAATTGTGCATGTGTTTAGACCTTATTGATATGAAAGTGGATTAAAGCTCGTATCTTTGAGCTTCATTAAGAGTTAGTGATGTGTTTTATTCACATGTCCATATATATATATATATATTAGAGAAGGCACAAAGAAAAAAGGCAAGTGGACTCCTGAAGAAGAGGAACAGCTTCAGCGATTGTATGAAGAGTACAAGGACTCTGGAGGTAGAGTTGCACCTGTTCACGGTCTCTGTCGTTTGGTTTTTGAGTATGTCGAACAGTCTTCTAAATGATCTGTGTTGTGTTTCTTGTTCTTCAGTGCCTGATGTTGTCGAGACGCTGTTACCGTTGCTGAGCAGCAGCCGCACTAGACGGGACGTGGTGACCCGCATGGTCTCCATGGGTTTGGTGGACAGTGCGAAGGATTTAAAGAAAGAGAGGTACGGTTTTATTTTAATGTCTGAATTGTGAAAGTAAAGACCGGTAGTAAAGTAGAGCATGTAAATGACTGGTCAGTACAAGTGCCATTTGCTCTATGCATCATCAGATTATTATTTTTTTTATTTTTTTTACTGAGAACCTTTACAACCCCTACTGACTAAAACAGTTTTACCCCCCTCTCATTTGATCAGGAAAGGTACTCGTATCGTGCTCTGGACTGAAGAACAGGAACAGGACCTCCAGGCGCTCTTTGAGGAGTTTAAAGACTCTGATGGTTAGTGCAAATTAAGTGTGTGTGTGTGTGTGATTCATAATCAAGTAAAAACAGTATTAAGGATTTTTTTTTTTATGCTTTTGCTTTTTATTTCAAAATTCATTTTTACATTTGAATTATTGAACTCACTAAATAACTCCGGATGTGTTCACACTTGACAGGTTTGGTTTGATCAAAATGAACTCATTGTTAGTACAGTTCAGATGAATAAATGTGAACGCTGCCGACGAAACCTGGTTGCACCAAACAAGACTGGCTCCAAACGAACTCTGGTCTGCGTTGCATTCATATTTCAGTCTAAAGTCCTATTCGGACGGGATTAACTTTACAAGGGTAGATGGAGGAATGCAATTTTACCACAGGACGTCTGTAATATTAATAGCCAATTCGCACAGGATAAGATATCTCAGTAAAACTAGCAGAAGTGGGAGAGTTACTCGATTTGCCCATCGCCGTCACTCCTGTCGTCATGTGTGTATTACGTTGCTTCCTGATATCACGTGCGCAAACAACCTATATATATATATATATATAGGTGTATATATATATGTATATATGTATATATGTAAAACAGTTATGTCCGGTCGAACGATTTATTAATTAACTTCAGATTGGGTTGTGTTGGTAAAAGGCACTTACCTAACGCTAAAAGATGTTTCGTGCCTCTAACAAATGCTGTCGATCTTCTTTCTGATCTGAATGGTGTGTGGAAAACACTTGAGTTTTGCCACAGACTCGTCCCAGCGTCTAGAACGCAACTCAATGCTTTTTCAAGCGTCTCCATACTTGGAAAACCACGGAAAACTACTTTTAAACAGGAAATAACGAGATATTTCCGTACATATTTACAGCGGGTCTATTCGCACGGGATTAGCATTAACTGAGTAAATTTTTCCGGACCTTTTCACTGAAGGCAAAAGTCGCCGTAGTCTTTACTGACACTGTCCATGATGATTACTGAGATGCACATTCGGACGGGACTAAAATCACTGAGAAGCTAATTATAACTTTACCCCACCTCTCCACGTTAAACTAGTCCCGTCCAAATAGGGCTTAACCGCACTAAAGACATCTAAACTAACCAAAACATGATGCGACCCTCAAGAATTACCTGTTTTTTCTTGTCATAGTCGCGATGTTGCCCATCACCGTTCGGCACAGTAGTCAGAACCGCATTGCAAATGCAGCAGATCTTCATTTGTTTGTGACTGGAATTCCTGCCGTTGAACACTAAGCGAAACAGGAGCAAATGTATCATCATCTTGTTTGTTCTGGACCAAAAGAACCAAACTACTAGTTGTGAACATGTCCTCAGTCATTTCTGAGTTAACATCTGATTATTACTGCATCATCTTTCAGTGATGTCCATTTTGAAATGAAGCATTGTGCACTTAAGGTTCATGAAACCTTTGAAATGAAGTTCATAAAATCAGTGTAATTGCTTTCTGGTGGTGTGAAACTACTTATCACATCTCTCGACTCATTGTTACGCCTGCAAAGTCCTTTATTTCTGCTTTCTCTGCTGTTTTCACAGATGTGCTTGGAAACATTCTAAAGCGGATCACAGCCAAGCGCTCACGGGCACGAATAGTTGACAAGATCCTCAGCATGGGGCTAGTGTCCGACCGCAGAGACCTGTACAAGAAGAGACAGCGCGGCGCTACTGGCAGGAGGACTGGAATGGTGCGTCCATCAACATATAAAGCCTGCTTTATTCTCTCCTCGTCCGCATGAGTGCGAAGGTGTGCGCGTGGAAAACATGACACCATCACGGTGTGGGCGGCTGTGCGCGCAAGACCCGATTTCGTGTGCCGGCATCTTTGCAGCACCCAGTTTGCGTTGTGTTATGAAGGGCAGTGAATAGAAAAGTGTTCTCACTGACATGTCGTCATAGCACAAAATGTACAATGATAGAATTATTTCTCCACTACCTTAGCTTTACAGAAATGAAAGTTAAATGACTTTTTATTTTAGGTAAAATACTTAATCAACTACTCTATATAAAATTGCTTTGACAATTTATTTGTCGAGCAAAATTCCAGTAAAAGAGATGAATATTTACATATTTAATTGGCTATATTTTAATCAAATATATGTATAAAAGCAACACTATGAATTTAAATTGATTTCACTCAGTAAGCCTTTAGGTTTTAATGAATTGTAAACATGTCTGAAATGTTCATCTAGTTCATGGAATTATTGAATAAAAACTCCATAAAATACAATAAGGATTAAGTTTAAAAATAGTAACAATTCTGGAGGGCATCTTACCCCAAATTACTAATTTTATCTTTATACTTCAAAATAAAAAGCTAAACTATAATTTTTACTCCACAAATCCCTCAACAAATTGACAATAAAAAAGAATCACTATTTTCCAGAGACGCGAAAGGGTCCCGATGTCACATGCTGAACAGAAACACAAAATCCTATTTCACTTGGTCTCCTCAAAGTTGTGGATTTTCTCCTTAGTTGTAAAGGTTGAGAGGTTCATCTATCACTGTTTTCCATGTTCGTAGAGTTAGTTTCTGGAGTAAATATATAGGCTATAATCGGTGTGTTTACACAGCTTTTTTTTAAATGGCGGGTACTGGTGGTCCACGTGCGTTTGGCCAATCCGCGTACACTAATGTCACAGATAGTTCTTATAGTGCTGGTTTAGACCCGACTCTGAAGCAGGAGATAAATTAGTTAGCCATTAGTTCTAGGAACTATGAAAAGGTTCCTCATATATATGTGTGTGTGTGTGTGTCAGACAGAGGAAGAGTTCTTTGATGTGGCTGGAGAGTCCCAGGAGAAGGACATGGACACAGACGAGGAAGAAGAAGAAGAAGAAGATGATGATGATGAAGACAATGAGGATCAAACTGCCCACTCAGCCAAAGGAGGACAAAAGAGCATGAGTAGAAACATTTCTTCAGAGAAAATCCACAGTCTGAGAAACATGGTCCAGACTTTACAGCAACAAGGTACTTGATCAGGCATGATTATGAAGGGCTTTCTGAATAAAGACTGAGATAGTTACTTGCATTTGGTTTGTTAACAGGTCTGTCAGGGCCTGTCCTGTGGCTCCAGAACTGCCTCAACAGAACGGCTGATGACCGTGAGGAGGATGGTGAGGACGTAAAACATTGATTAAAGCTCGGTTACTCCTGCTTATGATTGAGGCTAGAGAATGTAAAAGGTTTTCCTTTTTTTTGTCATTAGCTGATCACATGCCTGCTTAGCACCGTTCACCCTTAGCACCGCCTCTCGTGCGGCGCCCTAGACAGACACACGTGTTGACTGTGCCACAGGTCAGCTCTGTGT
The DNA here is from genome assembly GCF_951802725.1 of Rutilus rutilus. NCBI lineage: Eukaryota > Metazoa > Chordata > Actinopteri > Cypriniformes > Leuciscidae > Rutilus > Rutilus rutilus. The sequence continues at coordinate 4,197,693 of NC_140227.1, forward strand.
CCATTGTAGCGTGTCGCATCACACTGCCCCATTCGCATTGACCTGTTTAATCTTAAAGGTCTCAACGCAGTGAATTTTTGCTTGTTTTTCTATAACAGAAGCTGGTTTTCTTTCCCCATCTAACATATCAGTCATGGTCCCACACCGGCTAAACACCCTCTGGCTCCGTCTGTTACAGGAGCATATCATTTGAGCTGGAAAGAAAATGACGGATTTGAGCGGATCACACTTAATGTTTAGATGGTGCCTGGTAGGCACAAACACTTGGATATGCTCCTAATAATAGCTCACATTTATCTAGGTTAACGTTAGAGCAAGCAGATGTGTAAAGTTTGGATTTCCTGTCCGATATACTGTAATTACCACAAAGACCCGCCGGTAATGATCCATCCCTAATGGACTTCCTGTAGGTTTTTTTTTTTTTTTTCTCAGACTAATCGACTAATACAATTTTGGTCGACTTAGCCTCTTCTAGTCGACTAACGTTTAACGTTTGCGCTCTGGATAACATCAAATGTTTCTATTTACAATGTGTTTTGCAGCGGTGAGCAGCAGTGTAGCCAATCACAGACGTGTTAGTTGATCTCTTGAACGCAGTGGCCAATCTGAAGTGTTTAATTTAGTCAGAATCCAGTCACCGGTCAAACACCAGAGTTTGCGAATCCTGTCATTAACAAAGTGTGTAGACACAGTACAAATAAGATATTCATTGTGCAGTGTAGACAGCTTCATTGATTATAATGGAGGTTTGTGAGATCGAAATCAGCGAGCGACTGCTTTTTAGAAATTGTAAACTTTCTAGGCTGTATATAATCCATTCATTATTTGAATAAAAGTCGACACATAACAGTAATTAAACACATAAAGAAATATAAACAACATTAAAAACTTGATTTTGTCTTTAAGGCCTTCCAAACTCAATGTTTTCAAAACGCTGATGTACAGTACTGTGCAAAAGTCTTAGGCATGTTAATATCCTAACCAAAAAAATAAAAATAAATAATGGTTTTAAATCAGTTATTTATATCTTTTGCTGTAGTGTGTCAGTAGCAGAGGTGTCAAAAGTATTCACATTCATTACTCAGGTAGAAGTATAGATACTAGGGTTTAAATGTAGAAATTGAAGTATCAACTCAAGCTTTTTACTCAAGTGAAAGTATAAAAGTACTTGTTTCAAAACTACTTAAAGTATAAAAGTAAAAGTAATGTAGGGAAAAAAAATGCAATTAATTCTTTCTCTCTCTCTCTAAATCAATATTTGACGCGATTTGCCCCGATTTCTCCCTCGCTTACCGCATCTAGGTTCCCTTCGGAGGAGTTTTGGCGCTTCGCACAACCAAATGTGACTACAGCCTCTCACAAGTTAGAAAGAAAACACAACGCCAATCAGTTTAGCGATGTGAATTCAGGAGGCGGGACAAACTAAACCGTTTGTGTAATTGGCCAATTTTTCTTTTTTTTTTACGACGACAAGCCGGAATGAAAACAAGCCGAAATTAAATAGGAGTAACGAGGCTATTTTTAAAATGTAAGGAGTAGAAAGTACAGATAATTGCGTGAAAATGTAAGGAGTAGAAGTAAAAAGTCGTCTGAAAAATAATTACTCCAGTAAAGTATAGATACCCCAAATTTCTACTTAAGTAAGGTAACGAAGTATTTGTACTTCGTTACTTGACACCTCTGGTCAGTAGGAAATATCAGTTTACATTTCCAAACATTCTTTTAGCCATTAATTGTAATAATCCAGTGAGATTTGTGTATGCACAAGGAGTCTGACAACAGCCGGTATGATCTGATCTCACCATCATCGAGTCCGTCTGTGATTACAGGAAGAAACTGAGAAAACTGAGACAGACTAAATCCAGAAGAACTGCGGGAACGTCTCCGAGACGCTTGAAGAAACCTTCCTGCAAAGAAGAACTATGCGCAAGTGTACCTGGACAAAAGCCGTTTTAAACGCAAAGGGTCGTTACACCAAATATTGATTTGAATTAGTTAATAGAAGTTAAATCATAAATAAATTCAATTTGTGATTTTATTTTTGAAAGCATTCTCACTTTACAGCATTTTAACACAAGTGCCAGAGCTTTTCACAGCACTGTAGCTTTGCAGGAAGGTTTCTTCAAGCGTCTCGGAGACGTTCCCGCAGTTCTTCTGGATTTAGTCTGTCTCAGTTTCTTCCTGTAATCACAGACGGACTCGATGATGGTGAGATCAGATCATACCGGCTGTTGTCAGACTCCTTGTGCATACACAAATCTCACTGGATTATTACAATTAATGACAAAAAGAATGTTTGGAAATGTAAACTGATCATATTTCCTACTGACACACTACAGCAAAATATATAAATAACTGACTTAAAACCTTTTTTTTTTTTTTTTTTGGTTAGGATTTTAACATGCCTAAGACTTTTGCACAGTACTGTATATAACGCTATTCATAAATAAAATTAAACTAATTTGCAGAAAGAGCATTTTGAAATTTACTTTGCGATGTGACTGCTTTCAGGTTCAGTATAAACCAGCTGGATGTACATTATCCCGCTTATTACACGGCTACTTGCCACATACTGTAAATAATTAGACACAAAATATTGATTTGAGTTTAAATTGTATTAGCTCATTAAAATGCAAAGTGAAGAAACCAGACAGGATCATTTACAGGTGTCCCACTTATTACATGACTTTTCACCATATAAATAATGACATGGACATAAAATATTGATTTGAGAAGAAACCGTAAAAAAAAAAAACCTGTTTATTAGCTTACAATCCATTACACTGTGCAAAACAATCATTCTAGCAACAACAAACACTTCAGCAGTATTACTGTAGGCCTACTGTAAGCGTTTCAGAGAGCTGTATAGTCATTTAAAATATGGCATCTCTTTCTCCAGGTGTTTCTCATCCTGTGGCACTGGTTCCTCTGACAGAGGAGAACGAGGATGCCATGGAGAACAGGGCTTTCCAAAAACTCCTGTGCACAGTTGGCATCCGCGCACCCTCTGACGGACAGGTTGGGCTTCTTTGTCTCTCACTCTCGGCCTCTCACTTATATAGTCTATTTCTCAATGCTTCCATATGATTATAACAGCGATGATTTGAAAACACTATACCTGCTGTCTTCACATCCGATCTGCATCCATCAGGAGTCTTTCTGGAGGATTTCTGCCAGTCTGAGTGTTGATCAGCTGAGGAAACTAGCAGCGTCTCTGGACCCGGTTGAGACAGAAGCTGAAGGGGAGTCTGAAGGAAACCAGGACACCAGTCGGGCTGTTGAGATGGAGGAGGATGATGATGATGAGGATAACCAAGAGCAGAGAGCTCAAGCACTGAGAGCTTTGCTGTTGTCTCGCCAGAGGAAACACACCTCTGCTGAATCAAAGGGTGAGTGTGATACATGTTCACTTCTTTCATGCCCTGATTAAACGTGCACAGTTTTTTACTTCCATCTTCCTAAACTTCTGAAACTTGTATAGTTTCATGTGTCATTAATGTTAATCAAAGAACAAAGGAAAAATTAAATCACTCACTAATATTGACTGAATAACTTTAATAATGATGAATCTATAATCTGGTTAAAAGCAAAACTATGTAGTATTTTTACACTTGATTTCAGTTTCTTCAGTATTTATTTGTGCTATTGCTAATTTGCTTATTTGTTGTATTGTACTACTGACGGTATACTTTAAAAATGTTTGAAATTTATATTAGTAGTTCTTTAGACTGCTGATTTTTGTTCATGGTATTCAGCTGCAACTGAATGTTTTGCAAAAAGACAGAATAAATATCTATGTTTGACTTTTGTTTTGTTTTTACCATATTGGAATTGAAACTGGGAATCAATAATAACTGAAATTGCTAAAATTCAAACGATACACAACCTATTGGTCAAGATATGACCTTTTAAACTACTTTGCCTGAAAACATCACTGGAATGCTATATTGAATCAAACGTTCTGCCATCGGTGTGCTTGGCCCCATCATTGCTGCTTGCGATGAAATGTATTGACTGTGCGATTAACTAAAATGACTATCATGAAGTATTTACTTGGTAATTGCCAATGAATCCATTTAACTGACTTTCCCTGTCTTTATAAGACTCTCCATCATGTGAGGGCGTTTCTGATTCGGTGGAACCAAGGTTAGTGCCAGTATTGATGGAAACTCTTCAGTGACTGAAGTTTGTGAAGGTTTTATTGTATAGGGTGATTTTATTGATTTGTGTTCCAGTGATCATATAGAGAAGAGAATCTCAAAGAAGAGAAGCAGAGTGTTGGATGATGATGATGATGAAGATGATGATGATGATGATGACCAGAGAGGTAATGAACAACATCTCAAAAGCTTATCTAGAATTTCTGCAAAGTCTTTGATATATATTTTTTTTTCATAATTAGATGCATGTTATGCATATGCAAATAAAAAACAAAACAAAAGGTTGAGTGGTGTGGAAAATAAAGTTGTGGCACGATTTGCAAAGTTACCACAAATTTGGTTTTTGCTTTGTCATAATGAGGTATGATCTAGATTTTTGTGAATAAAGGGGAATGAATACAGAGTTACTGCACGTCTTTAAAAAGTCTTGCACATAGTGCCCTGCAGTGGTAAATGCAGTGACTTTTTAAACAAAATGTAAGATACGTCTTTTAAGCGGTTTGTGAAATTCTGAATAGTGCTAAAAATAAATAAAAACATCTAAAGCAGTTTCATGCTGCAGTTTATCTGTAAGAGGACGATTGATGTATTTCATAGTCAGTGAATGAAGCTGAACAATATTAACTGTTAAGTCAATGAGCGTGTTTACATGCACACCGTTACACTGATAACTCCCAAAAATCAGCTTATTGAAATAATCTGTTGTCCTGGTTTACATGCAAACCAATAACCCGGTGAAGCAAGTAAACCACCTTTACTAAAGGGGTGATTGAAAATAACTTAACTTTTCTAACTTTAGTTAGTGTGTAATGTTGCTGTTTGAGCATAAACAACATCTGCAAAGTTACGATGCTCAAAGTTCAAAGCAAAGGGAGAGATTTGCTTTTAAAGAAATCGCTTTTTAAGGACTACAACAAACGGCTGGTAGAGACTACACGACATTCCTCCCGGGTTAGTGACATCACCAACCCTAAAATGTACATAAACCCCGCCCCCGGAAAGTTTGTGAAATTTTCAGTGCATGTCTGTGTGAAGTAAAAGGACATGAGCTCTTGAAGCTCCGCCCCCTGTGCTGGGAGCAGCAGCTCATTTGCATTTAAAGGAACAGACACAAGTTTTTGCTCACCCTCAAAAAGTGACAACTTTAACATGCTATATAAAAATATCTGTGGGGTATTTTGAGCTAAAACTTCACATACACACTCTGGGGACATCAAAGACTTATTTTACATCTTGTGAAAAGGGCATTATACCCCCTCCCTTTAATAAATTAGGTTATTTCCCAATAGTGACATCAAAATCTAACCATTGGTGTATCTTACTCAGAGTATTCCATTGGGTACGCCTGTTGTGATGTTAAATAAAGCATTAAAACCAATGCGTAATATTCCAAAATGTCAGCTCACAGACTCATGCAGTTATAGATTTTTGATTGTACCCCTTCCACTTGGGCTGCATGAGAAGAGAACACATATGTATCATTTCTTGGGTCAAGAAAGACTCTGAGTTTGCAGTATATGTCCTCCTCCTCTACATACTGTGTGGATGTGTTTAAATCCACAGTAAGGATGCTTTCCTGTCACATATCGCACATGCGCACTTCTTGCGTATTTATGAATGAACGGCTCGTTTTAAAATCTTCCCGGTCTACTGACGTTTAAGACATCTGCTTTAAGCATTACAATCCTCATGATAACTTTCGTTAACTTTACATTAAGTAAATCCACTTCAAAAGCGAATTACTCCTGGACAGCAGTGCCATAGAAATATACAGAGCGACCGCAAAAACGAAAGTTCAAAGACACTATTCTAAAGATGGCCGCGCCCTTGTTTCTCTGGTGCATAACGTCTATAAGATCATTACAAATCACATGTATGTAGACTATGACGATGACACCTATTGAATCGTAGGCTACGACATAAGTTAAAATAGAAGAATAAAACACCATCAGCATGCACTAGTAAACAAATAGAGCAAAATGAATTGCATTTTGGCAATTGTGGTTTTAAATGTGAAAGAGGAGACTCTGGTTAGGGAAAGGAGGAATATTATAGTTTGAGGAAAGTAGTTTTGAGTTGATCAATACGCCATGTTGCATTTTTATTGGCTAGTCAGATTGCAATAAGTCTTGAATTTGAGCAAAATCAGTTGATGGATATTATTTATCCCACAGGAAAAGCACAGTGAATTCCTCCCATGCATGCTGGTGACACTATCTTTTGTCTCTCTCACAGATATTTCAGATGTGGATCCGTTATCCAGGAGGAAGTTTGACAGAAGCCTGGATTCAGACCGGGAGAGTCCTGCAGCCCCAGCGAAACGCAGATACAAGAGAGTGTTGAGTGATGAAGAGGACGAGGATGACTAGACATATTAACAGCGCCGGACTATCATAATTTGCTGCTTTTTCTCTCTCTCTCTTTCATTTTAAATGTTAACTATTACCAAGTCCTCAATCTATCCTTTTTCCTGAAATTGTGTAGTTACCTTAAAAAAAAAAATGCTGACCATATCTGTGGTGTTTTACTATTTTGAGAAATCTTTTCATTGATTGTGTTGTACATTTCACATGCTTTTTGGTTTAGTGATATTTGAACTTGATACACCGGCATTCTCACTTTTTTGGTTTAATTTCTAATATTTTCCTCTTTTCTATTTTAGTGCCTGCAAAACAAACAAAAATTGGTGTCATTTGAATGTCATTGATGTAACTTGATGTCATTGAAAATGTACGCCTTTAAACGCAGCGTCGCACATTTCTATAGGCTTTTGGCACAGTGTTCATAATTGTGACTTGTCCTTATACAAAGAAAATTTTGCTATTATAAGGTAACAATCTTTGTATGTTAATAAAAGTTTCCTGAACTTGATCTTCCTGATGTTGTACGCTGCAAACCTGCGTGATCTTGCCATCTATACACTAAATGTATACTTTTATCTCATGAATTAGTCTCATTACAAAACAAATTCAAAAATAAAAAATTTAATGTTAGCATAAAGACAACGAAACCATCAGGGGCTAAAGCTACAATTAAGTTGGCACTTTGGCGTAAGGAGCTCAAATTATGTTTTAACCAACGTCAGTAACTGTATAGCCTTCTGGTGCTCCGGTCATTTTTGTCCGAAAAATTTTACGTTTTTATGTTATTTATTTTTTACTTCATCGGAATGGTACGAAACTTGGTAAAGGTTTTGGCACTTACGTGAACACACAAAAAAAAATCATGGACATGATTCGAAAAGGTTAAATGGACCTGAAAAAAAGTCACTCTTGTGCTCCTTGTGGTCAAAAATGAGCGCAACGAAAATGAATAGGAGACGAATTTCATCTAGTGGAAACTTTCGGTACTGCGGCCAAATTAAATCTTACAGAAAGCTCATTTTTTGAGATATCAAACTCAAATTTGGAACAACTTGTTTAGATTTATGGCTTTGATTTTCTTGCAGTTTTAGAGTAAAACGTGTTTTTGAAAATATATATTTCATATAAAAATTGAAAATAGTTTTTTTGTACATTTTTCATAACAATAAACGTAAAGTTCTGTAACTTTTAAATGCACTTTTTTAAACGTTTTTTTTTTTCACTTCAGAAAGAATTTATCAAGTATCGTCTTTGAAAAGAGATCAAATTTAAGCCTGTGCTCTAAAGTATTCAAGATTTACGACAGTTTAAGTTGGAAATTAAATTTTCAGGTTTATGCTAATAACGTGACCACGTTTTATGGTACCATAAAATCCCCTAAAAATACAAAATATTAAATAAAAAAACATTATAAAACTAAAATATACACTCACCTAAAGTATTATTAGGAACACCATACTAATACTGTGTTTGACCCCCTTTCGCCTTCAGAACTGCCTTAATTCTACGTGGCATTGATTCAACAAGGTGCTGAAAGCATTCTTTAGAAATGTTGGCCCATATTGATAGGATAGCATCTTGCAGTTGATGGAGATTTGTGGGATGCACATCCAGGGCACGAAGCTCCCGTTCCACCACATCCCAAAGATGCTCTATTGGGTTTAGATCTGGTGACTGTGGGGGCCATTTTAGTACAGTGAACTCATTGTCATGTTCAAGAAACCAATTTGAAATGATTCGAGCTTTGTGACATGGTGCATTATCCTGCTGGAAGTAGCCATCAGAGGATGGGTACATGGTGGTCATAAAGGGATGGACATGGTCAGAAACAATGCTCAGGTAGGCCGTGGCATTTAAACGATGCCCAATTGGCACTAAGGGGCCTAAAGTGTGCCAAGAAAGCATCCCCCACACCATTACACCACCACCACCAGCCTGCACAGTGGTAACAAGGCATGATGGATCCATGTTCTCATTCTGTTTACGCCAAATTCTGACTCTACCATCTGAATGTCTCAACAGAAATCGAGACTCATCAGACCAGGCAACATTTTTCCAGTCTTCAACTGTCCAATTTTGGTGAGCTTGTGCAAATTGTAGCCTCTTTTTCCTATTTGTGGTGGAGATGAGTGGTACCCGGTGGGGTCTTCTGTTGTTGTAGCCCATCCGCCTCAAGGTTGTGCATGTTGTGGCTTCACAAATGCTTTGCTGCATACCTCGGTTGTAACGAGTGGTTATTTCAGTCAAAGTTGCTCTTCTATCAGCTTGAATCAGTTGGCCCATTCTCCTCTGACCTCTAGCATCAACAAGGCATTTTTGCCCACAGGACTGCCACATACTGGATGTTTTTCCCTTTTCACACCATTCTTTGTAAACCCTAGAAATGGTTGTGCATGAAAATCCCAGTAACTGAGCAGATTGTGAAATACTCAGACCGGCCCGTCTGGCACCAACAACCATGCCACGCTCAAAATAGCTTAAATCACCTTTCTTTCCCATTCTGACATTCAGTTTGGAGTTCAGGAGATTGTCTTGACCAGGACCACACCCCTAAATGCATTGAAGCAACTGCCATGTGATTGGTTGATTAGATAATTGCATTAATGAGAAATTGAACAGGTGTTCCTAATAATCCTTTAGGTGAGTGTAGTACTGAAATAAAAAAACTGATAATTTTTGACCGCCATGCGAAGAACACCAGAGGAATAGCAGTGTTTCTCAGTAGTATTACCATACACCTTCTGTTAAAATTATGTTTTATGACCTTGATTTATGGGTTATGAACCTATGTCACTCATGATTGACAGGGAATCCATGTCTCAAGAAATCAGTGTTTCTGATTTACAGGGCCGAACTGTCCAACATGTATATGCCAGGTAAGTATAGCGATGTGTTGTCATGTTGTGACGTCCTCTCGGGCTGATGTCTGGGGATATTTTAAAAGACAGAATCAGATCAAACAGATGTTAAATTTGGCTTTTAATTGGGTTTTACAACTGGTTTAATGAGCTCGCACCTCACAACTTGCCATTGAAGTATTATGGGTATGTTCCTTCCTGCTCTGGCTTTTAACACCTTCGTCACTACCTACATCTTGAATTGGATGTTTTAAATAAGGTTAGGGGCTACACTGTTGAACACAGAAGTCATTCTGCAACTTTCCAGTTACAGTGGCTGCTCCGAGAACTCCTCAAACCCCTAGAAAGGTTATGTGTATTTCGCCAACAAGAGGACCTGTTGAAATGAGACAGTCTGTAACTTTTCCTCCTAGGAAAAAGCAAAATGTTGGCTTGACAAAGTTTCCTCATGAAGACATGGCTTTTGTGAAACGTGATTTCTCAATGTCTGGTAATCGTGGTAAGATATGCGTTTGACAAGGTGTTGCGTACTGTGAAACTCTACACTGGAGATGTTGGAGACGATTTTACATCGCAGGCCCCATGTCTGATTTTCCACGACACAGACTGGTTTCTATTTTTCAACTAATGTTAAGTTTGGAGAGATTTGAACGACAGTGGTGATGATCCGTTGTACATCGCCGAGTGGGATGGTTTAACTCCTGACACAAGATTTCGTGTGGTCGAAGACCATAGTAAAAAGTTACCAGACGATTGCGTTTATATTTTTGGCTGCAGCGACAAGACAAAGCTCTGCGAACGTGCGTGGCCTATTCGTGAATCTGAGCATCACATGTGTTACGACATGAAATTTTTGTTTCAGTGGAAAGATGTTCATATGCTTAACGTTTTTTCATGCATAGACAAGATGTCTATGTCTAAAAACCCCGAAGCCCGCTTCTTAAGCCCACCCACATATTACAGCCATCAAAAACGCTTGCAGATCCGTACAATCATTCAACAATCGCTACATTTATTCACCATGTCTCAAGAATCTACAACTGTCTGTGGATCACCCCAGTCAGATTAGACACTCCTGCTTGTTTGAACTGGGTCCCTATTTCTTTGGACTGGCAAAGTGTCTACTTAAAGGATTAGTTCACTTTGAAAAAAATGTTTGCTGATAATTTACTCACCCCGATGTCATCCAAGATATCCTTTCTTCAGTCGAAAAGAAATTAAGGTTTTTGAGGAAAAGATTCCAGGATTTTTCTACACAGAATGGACTTCAGTTGCAACCAAATATACCAATGTTCAAAGAAGGTTCAAATGTCCGTCTCAATGCAGCTTCAAAGTCTCGACACGATCCCAGTTGAGAAATATAGGTCTTATCTAGCGAAACAATCGGTCATTTTCAAAAAATAAATAAATATATATATACTTTTTAACCACAAATGCTCATCGTGTACCATCTCATCGAGATGTGCGACGCATTGCGTCATCATGTTGGAAAGGTCACGCATCACGTCATCTGTCTAAGTTATTTGTCTGTGTACTCAAAAGGTTCAAAAAGGTAGGGAAGGGCGAAAAATTTCATCTCATTTTCTCCTCCAACTTCAAAATTGTCCGACATCTTTGTTTTAATTTTTTTTTTTTTTTTTTTTTTTTTTTTGTGACCTTTCCAACGTGATGATGTAATACATGGCACATCTCAGAGATGGTACAAGACAGGCATTTGTGGTTAAAAAGTATATATATATTTTTTTTTGTTTTGTTGAAAATGACCGATCTTTTCGCTCGATAAGACCCTTATTTCTCGACTGGGATCGTGTAGAGACTTTGAAGTTGCATTGAGACGGACATTTGAACCTTCTTTGAACATTGGTATAGTTGGTTGCCATTGAAGTCCATTCTGTGTAGAAAAATCCTGGAATGTTTTCCTCAAAAACCTTAATTTCTTTTCGACTGAAGAAAGAAAGACATGGATATCTTGGATGACATCGGGGTGAGTAAATTATCAGCAAAAAAAATTTTCAAAGTGAACTAATCCTTTAAACAACGTACAGTGGGTACGGAAAGTATTCAGACCCTCTTAAATTTTTCACTCTTTGTTATATTGCAGCCATTTGCTAAAATCATTTAAGTTCTTTTTTTCCCCTCATTATTGTACACACAGCACCCCATATTGACAGAAAAACACAGAATTGTTGAAATTTTTGCACATTTATTAAAAAAGAAAAACTGAAATATCACATTCAGCGATTTTATTCACGCTGCTAGGCAGTCTGGATACCATGGACCAGATTTTCCCCTCAAAAAGGGAACCAATCACAGAACGGGGAGGGAGCAGTAAGACGATGACGACGTCTATGAGACACACCGAAGCAGTTTGTTTATATATGGATCCAACATGGCATCAGACGCGAAGTTACCTTTCGATGCAGCCTTAGATGGTGTTCTAAGTAGTTTAGAACGCGAGTTTATTTCGTCTTCTTCCTCGTCGAATTTCTGTTGCTCTACATACGTCTTCTGGTATAATTGAAACGATTGGCTATGAGCTACGTACAGGCGCATTTGATAGACATTCGTAGCGTCCAATAAACGGCTCTGGGCATTCGTAAACCACGCCTCAAATACGAGAAAATGAACATATGGTTCCTAGACCACGTCTCAATAACGTCTGACGTTAGCCAGGCTAAACGATGTGTGCATTAAAAGATAAAATAATGTTTTTTCAACATACTTATTTATAAAGGGGGTTTGAAAAGAGATGTCTCCATTACAGTTAGTTAAAATGATCAATAAACTGCATACTCTAAGAGATACGCAAGTTTATGTTTTATGTTTTTAAACAACTTGTTGCACATGTATGTTAACAACAGTGCATTGTCACATTGTATAGGCCTACGCATGCACACAAACACACGCACACACACATTTGATTCTTTTATTTGGAATGACCAGTACTGATTAAAACAACACAGCATCCAAATGTTCACATAGAGCCTGTTATGTTTCACCTGACAATACAAACACTGCTAATAGTCACAACCACATAGATAAATAGGCTATGCATGTTAAGGATAGAGGTGACATCGCCTTCTCCAAACATGCAGACTGCCTATTGCTGACACAGAACAGTATCTGGCTATTTGCTTAGAGGTCTTTTTACTCAGTCCAGCAATTTGCAAGTCTGTGCACATGTCCTAGACTACCAAAAATTTGGATAATCAGTTTTGTGCTGTAACCACACCACTGTTAAAGCATTTGTTAATGACTGCTATTTTAACATTTTCTCACACACACACACAGGCGATATCTCACTATTACAGCCAAATAAAAACATTATCGTACTCTGCTACTTTATCTGCATCTGATTTAGAATGAACAGAAATCAATCCAACAGCTTTGTTCACATCCCTTTAGCAGCTGATCGTATTGGCTTCTTCCAGGCCGATGTCTGTGGTTTGAAATCGTTGTCTCTCACAGCCCCACCAACCGGAACCTTTGCTTTTGCACCGGTGTCCGCAGCAGCTTTACGTTTGAGTCTATTTTGCCACTATTCCTCTCAAACTAGCCTTCTCCGTATCATTAGTGCATTCAGGCGCATCAATCCTGTTCACAAGGTTTGATAAGCCTTCTGGAAATACACATAAGAAAGTTTTAAACTAAACTCAACAAACCATAATAGCATATAATAGTAGTATAATGGCGAATTACAAACACTTACCGAGTGGTGCAATGTGCGCGCTGTCTCGAGGAGGTTCATGTACAAACGCTGTGATAGTTTCCCGTTTCGGTCGGGCAGGTAAAAAAAAAAAAAAAAAAAAAGAGAGAGAGAGAAAGAGAGAGAGAGAGGAAAAACAAAGAAGATAAGATATTTTTACACATGCACATCACAGTATAAACAGGAATGAAGCACACACTCAACACAAACGGGTCAGTCTAATATAGCAAAATGAGTAGGCCTAATCATTTTTGTGGAGCTGCAAATGATAGTGATATAGAATGTATAAAGTATTTTCAATGACAAATATCACAAAACAGTTGAGGTAAAACAGTGCAAGAATTAAGCAAAAGGAAACATTAGGCATTGTTTTGTATGTATATAAATTGAATTGTAAAAAGTTTCAAGGGTAAAAAGTCAAGTAATCAAGAGTCTTGGACAGTAGCTAGTGGTTTGGCAACAGCGGTCTTTATTAAAATAGTTTTTCTTGTAGTAGGGTTGGACTGTACATACTAAAATGTTTTTTTTTTTTTTCTCCCAACGCTAATTTGGGTCTGCATAGCTAGAGTTTTATTGAAAAAAAAGAGAGAGAAAAGGTCAAAAGACTGGCTGAAGCGACCTACCCTGGGTAGGTCACGGATGTTCGCGCACGCTCGCGAAGATGCACGCGCTGATACAATGCCAGACCCCCGATTCGGATCTCCTGGTTAATTAAAAACACATGATTATGCATCACACACACACACACACGCAACATTTAAACATAAAACGTAATTATACGTACCATTCGCTTGATTCAGGAAATTAAGCTCCTCAACAATATCGAAAAGACTCGCACCGGTCGTGTCACCTGAAGCGCAGAGAACCTGTAACGCAATAGAACAGTGACTCTCCACTCTCGTATAAATAAATAAAAATAAAGGTTCTTAATAATATTACTAAATAATAAAACACTTACTGTTAAGACAGGCATCCATCTTCTTGTGAAGCACACCCACGTTTCCAACAACAAAATGTAACTTGGAAAAATAGTAGTTTGAGAACGAGGATAATCCACAGAGACGCGGACACGAACTGCTTGGTTAGAAACTGATGAAGAGAACTACCCAAATGTATACAGGTAGCATTGGATGGTCAAAACAAAAGTGTTAATAAGCATGCCCCCACAACATAATTAACACACATAAACCCCAATCACCACAGATAATGGGGCAGTAGACCCGGTAGCCTGTGTCCAAAAACAAGCTTCTTTAATATCCCCAGACATCAGTTCGGCAGGACGTCACAACATGACAACGCCAGTCAGTTCGGCCCTGTAAGAAACACTGATTTCTTGAGACATGGATTCCCTGTCAATCATGAGTGACATGGGTTCATAACCCAAAACCCTCTAAAATCCTCCTAGAATAGGAGAGACTGGGGACAGTTGCAACAGGGCATGACTGCAACATGTAATTTTTCTCCAATCAGAAACAAGCTATGAGTGATGACACTCATACTGCACAAGTGCACATGCACAGTTAGATAGTTTAAAATGCGCGAGTTTACTATAGATTGCATGGAAACGTGTTTAAGGAACATATTTTAGACATAAGGATGGTAGCTGGCAAGCTGGGAGGATTATGTATTCTGCTTAAAGGTAGGCTATGTGTAAAATGCAATATTCACTTAGCGAGTTCCAATGATGATGATACTTCAGATGTGTACAGTTGGTACCCAGCAAACACAGAACGTTGGCACAACGTAGCCAACCTTCTAACAACGTTTTAACAACATGGCCAAAAGGTTGCTATAACTACGTTGTGTGGTGAAGTTGTTACAGCGTTGTCACAATGTTGACATTAAACCATCGTTCAGGGCCATTGCTTAAGGTTGTGCCTAGGGTGTCTTGACAACCACTGGACTACATAATGTACTCGTCACTGCCCTGAAGCGGGAAAATCAGCCTTTTAAATTCCAACCACCTGTTGTTGGGCTCATTGTGTTCTCATTCATCATCGAGCAACGATACGTGAGTATTGCGTTTAGCCTAACAGTTACCTCAGCTATCAAACACAACCTACAGCTTTAATTTCTAATGTGATTAATGAAGCATCGCTCGCACGGTTTAGTTTTTCCGCTATTTAGTCTCATTCGTTTCTTTGCTCCTCTGGATTTGTGGATATGTTTCCCGGTGACACCTGCTCGGCTACTGTCTGCCATACAGACCCGGTTTTGTTCATTAAATGTTCTGATCTGCCTTTGCTTTTCATGTTTTATTTATTATACTTAAAATAAATGTGTATTCGTTTATTTCTTTATTTTTTTCACAAATGTATGACTTTTGGAAGTGCAATTTGATTATATGCAATTTTAATAAAGTTGAATTAACGAAACCTTATGTCATTTTTACTCTTCAAAGTGTAGGCTACACTTGCAGGTGTTGATAGCCCCATTAAATAATATAGATAAACAATAAACGATAAAAAGTATATAATTATCTAACAAAAGTACACCATATAAAAATATTGTCAGAACGTCGTCTCTCAGTTGCTGAATGTCGCGCAATAACGTTGCTACAGCCCTGTCACGTCTTACAATTCTACGTTGTTACAATGTTGCGAGCACGTATACAGTGACGTTGCCATAGCAGAAATGCAACGTGCCAGAGACGTTGCCACAACGTAAATGTGTTTGCTGGGTATGCTCTTGGCAAGAAAATGAATGTTTCGACTGATGCAAATGTACCATTTGTATACCACTAATATACACTGAGAAATAGTTTCTTAATGTGGAAAGTGGATTACCATTAGCATATACACTCACCTAAAGGATTATTAGGAACACCATACTAATACTGTGTTTGACCCCCTTTCGCCTTCAGAACTGCCTTAATTCTACGTGGCATTGATTCAACAAGGTGCTGAAAGCATTCTTTAGAAATGTTGGCCCATATTGATAGGATAGCATCTTGCAGTTGATGGAGATTTGTGGGATGCACATCCAGGGCACGAAGCTCTAGAGCCCTGCATTTCAGCCCGAGCCCGACGGGCCCCGACTTTTTTACGCCCCTAAGGCCGGGCTTCGGGCCAATTTTCACGTCATAGTTCACATGCGGGCCGGGCCTCGGGCCTTTTTTGGGTTATCCTTCTTTTTATATTTTTAGACATTAATTAAAAAAATATGAGAAGTTGACGTCGACGATAGAAGAACAAACATAGAAAGACATTTAATAACCTCATAACTTTCATAATCTTATAATTACACTGACATATGATTGACATGACAGTCTCACGCACGCAAGCACGCGCACACACAGAAGGTTTCCAGCGCAACCAACGATTCACCTCACGTGCAAATAATGGAGAATATTAAGAGAAAATAAGTGATAGAAGAGAGGAGGACTGGGTTAAAATCTTCCACTGTGGATGCTATTCTTTTTCTCCACGATGCTCTGTAAGAGACTGTTCTAACTTTTCGTTTGATTGGACTTTATTTTCGTTTAACTGTTGGAAACTAGGCTACTGATGTTTTTCGTTTGATTGGACTTTATTTTCGTTTAACTGTTGGAAACTAGGCTACTGATGTTTTTCGTTTGATTGGACTTTATTTTCGTTTAACTGTTGGAAACTACTGGAAAAAAGAATGGCCATGTTCTGTGGTGCATTTTTGAGGTAAGATAACCTGCAAGTTTGTTTTTGATTTATTTAATTTAATTTGCTCTATTGCTCATTTCGTTTGCGAGCGCTTTTGCGCGCAGCCTGAGCCTGCCTCAGTATTTCAAAAAAAAAAAAAATTACTCACTGTGGTTTAATAAATAAACATTAAACTAACTGTCTGTGTGATATGCTTGAAGTGTTTTATATCTATGGATTTTATTGTAGCCAATTAAAGTATTAGCGTTGATTTGAGAGGCTAAATTGATCAAACATGTTTTACTCGCTGTCGGCTCGGCTGCTTGGTCGTTTTTTTTTTTTTTTTTTTTAATGCTCCAAACATTTGTCTAAATTAACTTAATAAAGAAATGAAAATAAAAGAAACATAACTAACAAAACGGACATATTTTAATGGCTGCAAATAGGGCAGGCTGCCGCTGTGAAAAAAAAAAAAAAACCGGGCTCGGGTCGGACTCGGGCTGATAATTCTGATGAGCTGTCGGACACGGGTCGGGCTAGGGCCTGAGCGTCTCGGGCCAGGGCCGGGCTCGGGCCTAGATTTGAGGCCCGTGCAGGGCTCTACGAAGCTCCCGTTCCACCACATCCCAAAGATGCTCTATTGGGTTGAGATCTGGTGACTGTGGGGGCCATTTTAGGACAGTGAACTCATTGTCATGTTCAAGAAACCAATTTGAAATGATTCGAGCTTTGTGACATGGTGCATTATCCTGCTGGAAGTAGCCATCAGAGGATGGGTACATGGTGGTCATAAAGGGATGGACATGGTCAGAAACAATGCTCAGGCAGGCCGTGGCATTTAAACGATGCCCAATTGGCACTAAGGGGCCTAAAGTGTGCCAAGAAAACATCCCCCACACCATTACACCACCACCACCAGCCTGCACAGTGGTAACAAGGCATGATGGATCCATGTTCTCATTCTGTTTACGCCAAATTCTGACTCTACCATCTGAATGTCTCAATAGAAATCGAGACTCATCAGACCAGGCAACATTTTTCCAGTCTTCAACTGTTCAATTTTGGTGAGCTCGTGCAAATTGTAGCCTCTTTTTCCTATTTGTAGTGGAGATGAGTGGTACCCGGTGGGGTCTTCTGCTGTTGTAGCCCATCCGCCTCAAGGTTGTGCGTGTTGTGGCTTCACAAATGCTTTGCTGCATACCTCGGTTGTAACGAGTGGTTATTTCAGTCAAAGTTGCTCTTCTATCAGCTTGAATCAGTCGGCCCATTCTCCTCTGACCTCTAGCATCAACAAGGCATTTTCGCCCACAGGACTGCCGCATACTGGATGTTTTTCCCTTTTCACACCATTCTTTGTAAACCCTAGAAATGGTTGTGCATGAAAATCCCAGTAACTGAGCAGATTGTGAAATACTCAGACTGGCCCGTCTGGCACCAACAACCATGCCACGCTCAAAATTGCTTAAATCACCTTTCTTTCCCATTCTGACATTCAGTTTGGAGTTCAGGAGATTGTCTTGACCAGGACCACACCCCTAAATGCATTGAAGCAACTGCCATGTGATTGGTTGATTAGATAATTGCATTAATGAGAAATTGAACAGGTGTTCCTAATAATCCTTTAGGTGAGTGTACGTTCCGTCTAAAAACAATATGTTTTTTCCTACCTTACAAGTCGAAAGTCGCTCAGTTGTGTATTTAAGCTCAATCTTACTGTACTACAGCAGAGAAACACGGAAACGCATAGACCTGGCATGAATATAACATCTTCTCAGAGTTTCTCTCCTGATATATAAGAATAAAGATTTTTCTTGGCAAGATAACTGGTGTCCGGTCCTGTGAATCAAATAATAACGGGGAAAGGCTTAATTCCAAGTCTACACACCTGCACACTGAATCTATAGGCCTATGTTCTACATAAGTAATAGGCTACAATACTATAATATTATAGTAGGCCTAAAACAGTTAATATTTTCAGAATTCTATGCTCATTGAGACAAAAAGCTCAAGTTAATTAGTGAAATTTAAGGTATTTTTAACATGTTGCAACCGTCCCATGGTTGTGTTGCAGCTGTCCCCTGGGTTGGGGTCAGTTGCAACATCTGGCTTCTTCCATTCAAATGAATACTGTGGACGATATGTCATATGTAATCATCTTTAAATGGTATGGGTAATTAGCAGACAGATGCAAGTTTAATATGGTTGGTTTAGTCCAAATAGTCTTTGAGTAACTGAGAGAAATGCAAAAAGTGTTGCTACGGTCCCCGGTCTCAAGATGTCTCCCTATTCAACACACTAATAAGCTGGCGAGTTGAGTCTATTGTTTTAATTAGTGAGACATCTAAAACTTATAAAAATGAGAAATGTTTAAAAAATAAAGTAATAGTATAGTATAAATAAGTACACATATCCTCCTGAGACCCAGAAATTTTTTTTTTTTTCAAAAAAACATTTTGGAAAAATAATATTTTATTCATACGTTATGCTATGTCCTCTGTAGTGGACAGGACTAAGGTTTAAAAAATAAAATGACATGAAATTATATGTATACGCAAAAACAATGGGATTTTTTTTCCAATCACCAACATTTTGGGGTTTCAGGATTTTTTTAACCAAAATTTGTATAAAAATGATTCTCAACTATGTTATGAAAGATATAACGGAATGAATTGATACACCATTTTACTTTATGCAATATAAAATGCATAAATTAATTTTCCCATTCAATGATGTATGTATCCATACACTGTATCTAATGTGCACATTAATGCGTTCTTGGAGCAACATTTAATGAAAAAAGAAGTGTAATAATTAGCAACATTTTAATAATAATATCTATTTCATAGGAATATTGATGTATAATTTATTTCCATATTCACGTGTTGTGTCTCCCAAAATGCCTGATAAACATGATTTAAGTCCTGATGTCCTCTACAGTGGACACGTATGAAATCAACGCCCTGTTCTGGAACAGAAAGTCATTTTTTGATTTGAAACCCCATATTATTTTCCTGAGATGTTGGTTTATGAAATACAATTTGAAAAGTAGTCCGATTTAAATGATAATTACAATATATTATCATATTTCCATAAGAGAGCTACATTTGATCACATTGACATTTTTAAAGACCAAGGAGAAGTTGTTTTCATGGTGAAACCTCCAAACATTTGGTATCTCTGAAAAGCCCTGAATGTGCTCTTTACAGGACACCCAGGTTGTGACATGTGACATGTATGATGTCAGAGAAATTCACTAAAATATAATGTCCATTCCTGGGTCCCAGTAGCAGTTAAATGTAATAACTTTGTAGTAGAAATATAGGCCTAATAACATTTTTGAATAACTCGATTAAGATTCCTTTGAAAAGACGCCTCTAAGAATAATAATACAAAGATTGTTTCACTATAACACTAATACCAACTGAAGAATGCTAAGAAGGTAAAAGACATGGGAAAAGAGAACAATAGTGAAAGAGCACCATTGACAGGACTGTGCGTATACTCTCATCTTGTGACTCTCCATCATTGCAGCTCTGGGTTATATTAACAAATGACCCAACAAGCATGATCTTCAGACACAATGCTCCAGGAAGATCTTCTTCATAGAAAATGAATGGACTTTTATTCTCACAGGATCCATACATGATCACAAGATGAAGAACTTGCAAAAAGACATGTACAAATCCATAATATTTAGACCGTAGAGAACCTCAATGAAATTAAAGGTACAATATGCAAGAATTTTGCATTAAAATATCCCATAATCTCAAGGCCAGTGTTATATATTTTGTTAAGTTGATTACTTACAATATCCCAAATGTTTCCAACTATTTTTAAATCGTGAGAAAATTGCGATTTTAACCAAGGAAACGGGGCGTTAGAGCAGGGGGGAGCTGGGAGTCGCCAGTCAATTGCGTCATATCCGCATTACCCTTGGTTTCCGCTGGACAAATGCGGAAGTTGTAGTTGTAGCGTCTATCAAGCAACACACGTTAGCTTGTTTCGTGCTGTCGTTATGGAACACATTTATTCTTTACCGATTGCAGCTGGTTCTGTCGACAAAGCATGCTTAATTTTATATTTTCCAAATGTAGCATTCGGTAATAGTTATGTTTATGTAAGGGAAGTATTATTGCTTTAGATTTGTGTTTAGTTTATTGACATTGTTTATCACGTCTGGTGTTTATGGCCATGTAAATATAGCATGTGTTATACATAAAGATTAATCAGTATTTTGACAAATGATGTGGGTATGTTCGAATGTACTTTTACAACCAGCCCGGTCTCACCCCCAAAACGTCACATACTGACGCGTCTTGACCAAACGGCAATATACGACGAAAAGGGTACCCCTAAAACGTCCATATGAGACGAAGACATAAGCGCACCAGCAGCGCCTCTTAGCGGTACCCTAACGCATACCTAAACCTACCCATAACCCGAATAGTCACATACGGACGTTTTAGGGGTACCCTTTTCGCCGTATATTGCCGTTTGGTCAAGACGCGTCAGTATGTGACGTTTGGGGGTGAGACTGTGTTATTACAACAATTGTTTAGAACACGTAAAACTGTGCCGCGTTATCACAACAATGAATTCGACATACAGTAACATCTATGATAACCAATTTAGTATTAAACCTTACTTTTCTTGCGGTTAATTCATTTTATTGAAATAAAAGTGTGATGAGGTTCAAGAGTCAGGAAGGAAGAAGACAGGGGTCGGCGTGACTGGGACTCGTACTTTATTAAAATAAAGCAAAACAAACAAAAGTCGTGCACAACGCGGATTCACCATGGCAACCGCGACGGCACAAAACAGTTCAAAAATGAGAGCTCGGATCCACCGGTTTTCTTTCTCTGCGTCCAATTTTCTCTTCAGTCTCTCTCTCGTTCCAGCGTGCGGCTTATAAGCAGTCTCTCCACGCCGATCACTGCAATAAGACACAGGTGTTCGTCATTTGCACTTGACCTACTTGCTCGTCTCTTCTCTCTCCCATTACAGACCGCGCTGAACCACGCCCCCCTCGCCACAAAAAGCATGTCATTATAAAAAAAGAACTTAGCCTCATCCATGAACATGATTTTTCGATTCCCGTCTGACTGATTTACATCCACGGTGGAGTTTAAAACGACAGTTCCCATCATTCCACGCTCCTTCACATCGTCATCAATTAAGCTACGCCGTTGTTGTTGTTTGGAATGTAGCGCCCTCTAGAGGCCAAAAATTCTTGCATATTGTAGCTTTAAGGAGTATCTATTGTATTTATAAAATTGTTTATTCATAAAAAATAAGTCATGGTTAGATCTTTTCCCACCTTTATTGTAATATTTAAACCAACAAAATTCAAGTAACAAACAAATACAATATTTTAAGGAAAACTAAAGAAAAATATGCGGGTTAGTTGCAGCGTGTGTCCCTTAATACTTGGTAAAAATAGCTTTTGCTTTTAATACAGCAGTCATTCTTTTTGCATAAGAGTTTTTGAGTGTTTTTTCGCACTCTTCCTTGCTAAACAGCTCCAGGATGATCAAATTGTGAGGGATCTCTTGAGTACAGCCCTCTTCAAGTTTTTTCATCGGATTTAGTTCTGGGCTCTGACTTTCTTTCCAAAACTAATGATTTAGATTTGAGGTTACTATCATGCTGAAAGATGAAATCTTCAGATTTTTAATGGAGACCTGTCAGTTTAGTGGCAGAATGATCTTGTATTTGTCACCATTTGTGACTCAAGACATGTTTTTTCCATCAGTTTTTGACCGGCCCCCATTGTCTTGTTGATGATGGCCTAAAAAATCCTACAGAAACAGCTGATTTTGAACTTGAGGATAATCAGCATCATCAAGGAATAATTTACGCCAGGCCATTGAAGCATTAGAAAATAATGCACATCCCTTTCTCATAATTCAACAGCCTGGAGTCAATTATTCTGCTTACGGTAACCTCACCTGAAGACATCGTTCAGACGATCTATTTAAAGACATTTGTGAGAGTATCCGCTTTCCGAACATAATAAAACGTAGTTTTGTGGCAAAAAATATGGAATTAATTTGTCGTTTTTTATCCTATTGTTTACTAAATGTATTTGCTCAGTCAGTGTCGTTGTGGGTTTTGTTTGTTTTGCTCTTGTAGGCTGTAAGAACCTTTGAAATAACTGAAATACACCTTGGGTGTGCATTATTTTCTAATAATTCAACGGCCCGCAATCCATTATTCTGCTTATACTACGGTTACCACACCTCAAGACATTGTTCAGATGATGTATTTAAAGACATTTGTCAGGTTTTTGTCCTTAAAACGCTCTTGTGTGTGTGGGACTCATTTCTTAAGCATCTCATCCCAGGCCTCTTTGCTAATTCCAAAATGTTATTTTAGAGCTAGCAACAAAGGCTTGAGCCACTGATAGCAGACTAATGCCGTTATAATGCAGTTATAAGAGAGAGAGAGATTAAGCGTGTGTAAATTACCTGAATCTGCGTGTCCCTCAACAGTGTTCGGCAGCAAATAGCAACTAATAGCAAAACTGTAAGTTTACCTGCTTCAAGAAAAGCAACGTTATTAACTTGCTAGTGAGAAATGTCATGTAGCTTTTAAGTTGTTAAACTAATTTTCTGATTAAAATGATCAGAGAAGCGTTGACAACACGTTTCTGTGCGAGTGTGTGTCCATACTGAATGTTGAGTGGGAGAGAGAGTGAAAGAGAGTATGCACTTTCCGTACATCATAAAACGTAATTTTGTGGCAAAAAAACATGGAATTAATTTGTCGTTTTTATCCTATTGTTTACTATATGTATTTGCTCAGTCAGTGTCGTTGTGGGTTTTGGTTCTTTTGCTGTTGTTGGCTTTAAGGACCTTTGAAATAACTGAAATCATTTGGTGAAGTGATATCTAAGTCGCTTCGGATAAAAGCGTCTGCTAAATGAATAAATGTAAATATTGAACTGTAATGCAGTCAAGACCTGGAACTACTTTTGCCATGCGTTTCCATGAAAATAATTGCACACCTTAGAACGTTCGTCAGCCAATCAGATTCAAGCATTCAGCAGTGCCATAGTATAATAATAAAATAATTACTTTTCAGTAGAAGTTTGGATGTGATTGGTTAATTCCAGAGTCTTTTTAGACTCTTTTTAGACCCTTTTTATAAAAGGGTATGAACACTTATGCATCCAGGTACTATTAGGTTTTTATTTTCTTAAAACTTCTGTTTATTTGTTACTTGAATATTACATTAAAAGTGGAAAAAGATCTGACATTACTTGATTCATTTTTTACATCTCAAAAAGGCCCGATTTTAATGGGAATCATCTTCCTACTGAATAAAAAAAAACTTCATCGATTGTTTGAAGAGACTTGTTACAAAACTACTTGTAATGATTTGTTTGCGAATATTCCTTACATTCCTCATAGGATTACTTGAGGGTGTGGGAGGGGCCAGACGTCTATGATGTCACATACGTTGGGGGTTTGGTTTTGGGTGCTGGTGTTGAAGAAGGTGCAGGACTCCTCATGGGTCTCTAGAGTATAAAGCTGGATCAGTGACTGTGGTCTTGTAGTCATCAATGCATACAGCCATCATGTGGATGCCTCTCATCTTTCTCATTCTGACATTCTCCTCAGGAGCACTTTCACGTGAGTATTTCTCTTCTTTATATACTAAATACACGTCATGTGATGGAAAATGTAAAAAAAATAATTATTGAAAGTATGAAATAGATTAAAGGGATGGTTCACACTTTTTTTTTTTCTTCTTCATTTACTCGCCCTCAAGTTGTATCAAACCTGTATGAGTTTCTTTCTTCTGCTGAACGCAAAATAATATATTTTAAAGAATATTGGTATCCCGACAGTTCACGGTAGCCATTGACTTGAAAAAAATACCATAGAGGTCAATGGCTACCATCAAATGTTTTATTACTAACATTCTTTAAAATATATTATTTTGTGTTCAGCAGAAGAAAGAAACTCATACAGGTTTGATACAACTTGAGGGCGAGTAAAAGATGACCGAATTTTCCCTTTAAGGACAATCACTCCAAGAGTTCAGTCTGTTTTATCTTCCTGAATATTTGTGTTCAAATCCTCAACTGGAAATTGTTTGTAATATTTTTAATTTATTACAATTTGTATTTCAATCAATTGCCACAAAGCCTTTGATCACAGTCTGACACTGAGCGATGGCTGTAGAAAAGAAATTTTTATAAATTTTTATAAACTTTTTTTTTTTTCAGTGTACTTGAATGACCAATATAGCCAATGTTTTAAAGAGGCCTGTTGTGAGGCTCACTTTTAGAGCGATAATTGACCATTCTTTGATTGTATTACCCATAGTGTTGGAGTGTGATGGTAAAGCATGGCGCTAGCAGCACCAGGCCAAGGCTTCGATTTCCTAAAAATGATTTGGATAAAAACATCTGCCAAATGAATAAAATTTAAAGGCAAGAAATGTGCATATATACGTTCAGATAAACGTCTAGACATACAATGTGATCAGTGAGACGTCAGAGCTCTGCGGGGTCTTATTCCAGCAGTGGGGATTACACTGGTACCCTCAGCTGAAAGTCACATGAAAAGGATTGAATGGGATTGTAGAGGTCGTGTGACTCTCTTTGCCAACCCTCACATTCTCGTGCTTTTTCATCTCAGACCTTTTCTCCTCAGTCTTTTTGAACTTAAGCCGACCTTAAGCAACTGAAATACCTTATTTACTTAGTTTAGCTTATGATGAAAAATTAAATTCTGAAAAATCTATTGCAAGACTGTCGTCTGTCTGTATTTACCTAATGCATCATGTTAGTGTTTGTAGGGCTGCTTTAAAGTTGAAGTATAAGGGAATTAAATTAAGATAAATGTGCACTTCGCACATCTAATGATTTTTTGGAGAATAATAAAATCACAAAATCTAGAGTTACCCCATGAACAGGTTTTGATTTGAACAAATTAATTACTCATTTGAAAACTTATTTTAATGCTCTTTCAGAAATGAGATGATCTTCACTATTTCTTTCCATCATTCTTCTAGAATCCAGAACTCGCTTTGCACATTATCGTTCATGGAATTCAAAAATGTATCCGGTCTGGAGGGATGGAGATCCCAGATACAGAGATTGTTGGAAAGGTATTTGACCACACACACACACATACACACACAAAAAAACTTAATTCACCCTTCATTCCGGTTTATTGTTCAGTGATTTGCACGCATTATGAAAGCGTTAAAGCATAAGCAGTGGTGGACAGTAACAAAGTATTTTAACTTTGTTAGCCTCATACATTTATCTAAAGTAAAGTATCTGGACTTGATCAGAGTATTTTTCATTTTTGGCAAACTTTTACTTCACTACATTCCAATAATGTCGTACTTTTTACTCAACATTTCATAAATTCATTTCATCGCTCCTCGTTATTTTGAACTGATGAAATCGTCACCCGCTCAGAGACGTGATAGTGGTGTCCGTGAACGAGCTGATTCTTTTTAATGAACCTGAATCAGTGAACGAATTGGTGAATCAGTGATTCGAATTGGTGATTCGATTCATAAGCTTGCGATTCGATACTGATCTTCGATTCGATATCGATTCATTTGGCTAAATATCAGGTACAGTATAAATATTATAGTAAAACATAATAAATATACAATATAGTAGGCTATTAGTGCATATATTTAGCTAAATGTTCTTCTCTAGATTTTCTTAGCTAACTAACATGCTATGTGGTCATTGATTGGCTTTGTGACATTGTTCACACTGATCTATATAAATGTCATTTATAGTGATTTTTCACAAGCTATTCACTGTCTTTCGTAAGTTGAAACACTCATTGAGCGACTACATGAGACATGACACATTTCAGTATGCTTTGCTGTATCTTTCAACATACCTTCTGATGTTCATGTTCATTTGGTACTATAACTAGCAATAGAGGAACACAGATCGGTTCATCGGTTCAAATTAAAATAACTCAAATTATGCCCATACATCTTTCCGCTGTCGTAGCAGTTACAAATTACATAAAACTAGTACGTTTGCGTAGCGTTCTTAAATTGTTAACACATTTTGCCTTATGTGATGTCTTATGTTTATATGTGTAAACACATATTTTGTTTTTCCTGAATTCTGAGCATAAGGCACTGAGCTCAATGTGTTTTCAAATGTCGATGGGGAAAAATCATTATTTTTACACCATGTTTCCATGTACACCTACTTATGAATAGAGTAGGATATGCGACAAGTGGAAATTATTCTCTTGGGTGTTTTGGAAGAAGAAATGCTATACCTGCTACCTTTCTTTTAAAACCTTTGTTTTTGTCATAGGCGGAGAGGTGACGTTTAAAGTCAGAAGTGATTCTCCAACACTGACCGGAGCCAAAGCCACTTTCAACATTGATGTTGGTTTTCCTCAGAACCAGACAACACTTCCTGATGGACAGGTGGTGTGGGCGAGAAACTGTACCATTAATGGTAAGTAGTTATCCAAGCGTCCTTAATACAATACATTTACACTATGTAATATTTTATTCTTGCACTGCCATAGATAGAAATTTTGTAAACTAATATTAAGTTTTTATATATTTTATGTACAGAAACATATATATGTTTTATGTAAACAGCACTTGTTATTGCCTGTAAATAAAGCAGAAGAAAGAAGTGCTGCATGTGATTCTTAATTCTTGTTTGTTAGGAATATGTTGCGAATTTAGATATTTATGTATCTAAAATGAATTAAATATGTCTTTTAGGAACATCATATACTATGGGCCAGACTGTATACCCTGAGTCCAACATGCCTCAACAATGGACAGGTGTCTTTCCTGACAGGACACCCTTCAATAGGACCTCTAACAAAAAGCCCCGCTTCATCTATGTATGGAAGATGTTGGGTAAGAGCACGTTTAAACCTGTAGTCTTATTCTAGTCTCAAATATACAAACAAAGTGGAGAGATGGATTAACGTATGCAGGTAAGACACAGTCCTGGATCAACAACTTATGAAGACTTAAAGGGTTAGTTCACCCAAAATTAATTTGATAATTTCATTTTTTTTGGTGAACTATCGGGTTAGAATTATGGACTTGTACAAGTTTCTTATCTTTCATTTAATTTAAAATAAATTCTCTTTGGCTTTAGGGGTAGCTTGGTTGTTTGATTATTGGTTGATTTTTTTTAACACTTTTCATTATTTCTCTCTTTCAGGAAAATATTGGCAGGTGGCTGATGGTCCCTCCTCTCTACTGACCATTGAAACAGACAATGTGCCTCTTGGTTCTTATTCCATGGAAGTGGTAATTTATCACTGCCGTGGCAAAGACAAGTTCATTCCCCTTGGTTATGCATCTACCCAGTTCTCCATCACTGGTGAGTAGTTTAAAAACTGCACATTTATCTACACTTAATTAAAAATAAAGATTCCAAAAGGGTTTTTTAAAGCGATGCCATAAAATAACCATTTTTTCCATTGGTTACCCTTTGGGGAACCAAACTTCCCCAAAGAACTTTTCAGTGAATAATTCTTAAAGAACCTTTTTCCACTATAAAGAACCTTTTGTGGAATGGAAAGATTCCATGAAGTTTCTTCATTGCACCATAGATGCCAACAAAGAGCTTTGATTTTTGAGTGTAGTTATCATTGTACTTAAAAAACATTAAGCCTAGTTTGTTCACCTGGAGAGTAAACCAATGTTGTCATTCACTGAGCACATTCCTGCAAGCCCCTAATGAAATGTCCTCTTCTATTCTAGACCAGATTCCTTTCGCAGTGACATTATCTCAGGTTGGTGACATCAACCAGGGTGACCAAAGCTTCATCCAGAACAGAGCTGTGTCCTTTAGCATTAATTTGCATGACCCGAGCCAGTATCTCAGCGGATCAGACATCAGCTTCAACTGGGATTTCGGTGACAACAGTGGAACTCTAATCTCTCGAGAAACTACCATTACCCACACATACCTCTCAACTGGTTCCTTCAGGCCACAGGTGGTTGTGATGGCAGCCATCTCAAACGGTTGTCAGATCAATCCAACTCCAGCTGCCACTGTTGTACCTCCTGTTCCCGTCACAGGTAGAATTTCATATTCAAACTTCATATTTCATGTTATTTCAAGAACAGTTCTTAATCCACAAAGTGTTTTGAAGAGATTTTAGAATGACATTCTCAAAGTGCCTTTTCCTTTTTGCCAGATGATGCTACAGCAGTGGAAAGCATTGTGCTGACTGTTTCTCCTCAGCCTGCTGATGTCATGCCAGTGGCAGCTGATGTCGTCACTGTGGCAGCCAATGATTTGGCAGTAGCAGCTGATGTCACTGTAGCAGCCAATGATTTGGCAGTAGCAGCTGATGTCGTCACTGTGGCAGCCAATGATTTGGCAGTAGCAGCTGATGTCGTCACTGTGGCAGCCAATGATTTGGCAGTAGCAGCTGATGTCGTCACTGTGGCAGCCAATGATTTGGCAGTAGCAGCTGATGTCGTCACTGTGGCAGCCAATGATTTGGCAGTAGCAGCTGATGTCGTCACTGTGGCAGCCAATGATTTGCCAGTAGCAGCTGATGTCATCACTGTGGCAGCCAATGATTTGGCAGTAGCAGCTGATGTCATCACTGTGGCAGCCAATGATTTGCCAGTAGCAGCTGACGTCATCACTGTGGCAGCCAATGATTTGCCAGTGGCAGCAACTGATACAGCAGCTGACTTAGATAATGTTGCTCAGGAGGTTGCTGAAGACACAGCTGTAGCTGAGCTTGCGACAGAACTCCCTGTGGCTGATATCAATCTGGCAGCGACTGTTCTCCCAGAAACCCCTGCTGACGTAGATGACACGGCCGCTGTTCAGACAGTCATAGAAACAGTGGCACCGACTATCACTCCTGAGGCAGTGGATGAAGTCGTAGCATCTGTTGTACCTGCAACCGAAGCCATCGCTGGTGAGAAACTTCATATAGATGATGACCATAACTTTATGAAGAAGTCCATAACCAATTAATTGCATTGTATATTTAAACTATTTCCATTGGTGCTGTAATTGCAGGTGTAACTAGCATTCCCGAGGCAGCAGTGAGTGAATCAGAAGCTGAACCGGTGGCAGGAACTGAAGAAACACAGGCAGCTCTAGTCATTGCCAAGCGGCAAGCACCAGAAATGCCAACCGAAACAAACTGTATGATTTATCGTTATGGCTCCTTCTCTACAACTCTTACAGTCATTCGTGAGTACTTTCTTTTTTATCACTAAACAATACTATTATACTTGAAAATGAATCTTTTGGGCATCATTGTCCCCAGAGAAGAAACATGCAACAGACTCTGTTGATCTTTAAAATCAAGCCAACTGGCCTGGCTTAACTGTCAAACGTTTCACCCATAACCTCTTCTAATGACAACAAAAATTGTGTAGCAGTATCAAGACCATGTTAACACACTGTTAAAGGGATACTCCACTTTTTTGGGAAATAGGCTCATTTTACAACTCCCCCAGAGTTAAACAGTTGAGTTTTACCGTTTTTGAATCCATTCAGCCGATCTCCGGGTCTGGCGGTACCACTTTTAGCATAGCTTAGCATAGATCATTGAATCGGACAAGACCATTAGCATCTCTCTCAAAAAAATGACCAAAGAGTTTCGATATTTTTCCTATTTAAAACTTGACTCTTCTGTAGTTACATCGTGTACTAAGACCGACGGAAAATGTAAAGTTGCTTTGCTGCTGTACCATGAGTCCAGCAGGCGTAATGATATGACGCAGCGCCTGAAAATAGGTCTAATAGGTTAGACAAACTTAGTCCCGGTCACGTTGGAAGTTACCGAGCTGGGGACTATTTTCAGGCGCTGCGTCATATCATTACGCCTGCTGGATTATTACTATGGTAAGTACATGTAACATACTGTATGTAACAAGGACACTGTAAAATAAAGTGTTACCAGGATTGGTTTAGGATTAGTTACTTGTAATTATCCATAATTTACTGTTATTACTATAGTAAGTACATGTAGTAACTTGTAATACTTCACCTTAAAATAAAGTGTTACCCACTTCTACTTCAACTGTAGTGTCTAGACTTGTGTAAGTGTAAATCAAACTGTCTACAAAGATGGCCTGTCTACAAATGTGTTTAATGTTCTCTACATGCATGTTTTCCCCCTTCAGAGGGAATAGAGAGTGTTGAGATTGTGGAGGTGAATAATGTGGTGGTCATGGCCACAGAGCTGGAGCAAAATGCTGTGGACCTAACAGTCACATGTCAGGGAAGGTAAATATTCATTCACTGTCATTTATTTTATAGACTGTATTTCATCTTTACTGTTCAAAGCGGGGTTTTGGGTTAGTTCACCCAAAAAAATAAATTCTGTCATTAATTTCTCACCCTCATGTCGTTCCTTCGGTCTTCGGAACACGAATTAAGATATTTTTGATGAAATCCGAGAGGTTTTCACCCTATTGGGACATTATGACCCACACAAGGGTGTGTTCACACTTGTAGTTCTGTTCGTTTGGTCCAGACTAAGCGAAAAACATTTAGTTCAGGTCTGCTTAGCGTTCACATTGGCTTAGCGCAACACAAACCTAAAGACATAGGGATATGTTCATAACCTTATTGGTCGGCTTTTGTTATGTATATTTCGTGACCGAACATCCAAAACAATGTGGTGAGCACTGAGCTGGGATAAATGCGTTCGCTGTATGTGTGTAGCCTGGTGGTATTTTGACCAGCTGAGAACTCGTGAAGAGCTTATATAAATGTGTAAAGGAGTCAAAACAGTGGCAGGAATCCCTCCCTCACACACACACACACACACACACACACACACAAACCATGATCTGCTGCGAGGAGATGCGGGTCTGATTCCTGTACCGAACTGTGATGGGCAACATCACGACTATGATGAGAAAAGACAGGTATACATGAGCATTCTGTCCTTTTTACTGTCATATTTCAGTCCCGCACATGGACAACCGCTCAAGAGTTCGTTTGGAAGCAGAGCGAGACCCATCTTTTCAGCGTCTCGATCCACTTGTTTGGTGCATCAGGGTTCAGATAACAGCATTCACACTTATTCAAATGAACCGCTTTAACAATCACACCAGAGTTAGTTTTAATCCAACCAAACATGCCAAGTGTGAACACACCCTAACACCTAACGCCGAGTTCACACCGCACGATTTTAGGCAAATCGAGGCCAAAAATGCCCGAAATCATAAGCAAATCGGTGTTCGTTCATGCAAGTGACAATCACACGGTGTGAATGATCAAAGACGCAATCTGAGATAATCGCAGCGCGATTCAAAATCCTGCTGTGTGAATGTGTTCTGACTGAAAACTACATCAGCGATGACCGACAGCCAATGAGAGAGGACAGCGGGAAGTTCGGGGAGGAGTTATAGACCACAATATCAGTATTTGAATAGATATATTTACAATTATATCAAACAGAAACAAAGCACAAACCTTTGCTTGGTGATGTATCTCTGAGTGAAAAGTCTTCTGGAACAAGAAAAAAATGTAGGGCGGAACTTGTTTTTGTATGTGGGGAATTGATTGGATGTTTGTGGTTTGCTATTGGTGGATCTCATGTGAGTGACAGGTTGCCCCGCCCTCGCACCAGTGTAAACATCATCAGAGAAGAGAGGGAGGGGAAGTTGTTTTGATTAAGTATTACGAGGGCACATGAATAAATAAAAAAAACGATATTCGTAAAATAATGTAATACTCATTAAAAAAAATAAGAATTGTCATTTTGGATTTCATGGTGACTTTAAACTGGTTATAATGATGACAGTGGTCAAACATGAAATATCATTTTTGTTGTTGTACTTTATTGTTCAGCCTTAGCTGAAAATTGGTCTTTGGTCTCGCCATACAATCACAAAACAATTAACAATACACAACATCCACCCAATACATCTAACCATACACAACATACACAATATCAAAGCTTAAAATAGTCACATTCTCTACCCCTTATTCAATTGAATGAAGTTAATTTTGTTATATTTGCTCTTCAGCCTGCCCAGTCAAGTGTGCACCGTGGTGTTTGACGCGGACTGCACGAGTCCTGTCCAGAGCCTGCAGTGTAATGACGTGATTCCAGCCCCTGAGTGTCAGATGGTGCTGCGACAGTTCTTCAACAACTCTGGCACCTTCTGCATCAATGTGTCTCTGACCAATGACGTCAGCTTGGCTTTAACCAGCGCAATGCTCACCGTGGCTATAGGCAAGTGTCACTTAAATTCAAAGCGTATCTAAAATAATAAACATTTCTTTTCCTGAACCTGCCCTAGAACCTCACGACTTCTCTTGTTCAAACCGTAGACACAAATTCACCAAGGAATACGGCAGGAGCAATACTGGGAGTCCTGGTTTTTATTTGTGCTGTGGGGGCCATTGCTTTTACATACAGGTAAGACACCAATACACATTCCATCAAAATCAAATATGTTATTGTATGCTGCCTATAGTCAAAATGAAATAATGCTATATGACATTAACCCTTCAAGTATGTTTGTATGCAGGCGGTTTAAGGAGTACCATCCACTGAGAGAAGATGATTCCAGCAGCAGTTTCAGTTCTGGAAGAAACTCAGTGTCTTTAATGCTGTGGAGTCTTCTGAGCCGGAGACCCACTGCAGAGAGCCGTCCACTCCTGCTGGGACGAGTGGTGTGAAGGAAAGCTTAAAGCATATTACATAGTCTGTACAATCTCTCAACAAGAGAATTAAATATAAACAGTGAGGACCTCATTGTACTGTAATAACAAAAAAATGTCAAATGTAAGCCTCACATTGTCGCAAAATAATATGTTGTCATAAAAAACAGTTGCAGTTTTTTTCTGTCAATGGATAGCTTCTCTTGGGCCGACTCATTTCCCTTCAGTGTTTGTTACGACCCCAGCTGTCAATCAAGAGTTTGTAACACTCACTAACTATTAAAAATATACTAAAAGTGCAGAGCAAAAGGCAATGCAAAGAGGTTCAAAAGCAATAGTTTACTTGCATTATTTACAGAAGATTGTAAAAATTGTAAAAAAAATGGTAAGGATTCACATATGGAGGGGTGGGATGGATGTGGGCGTCGACCAAAAAAAAAAAAAAAAACAATACAAGACTAAGCAAGAAGAGTAAAAAAAATGTTTTTTAAATTAAAAGAAAAGTCTTCAGACACCCAAACTAATCTACGCTCTCTACCAAAACCAAAGTGTACTCACCCTTTACCTGACAGTAATGTGGATAACAGTGTCTTTCTCTATTATAGGGAATATAAATGTAATCATCCTATAAGTAACCCAGGTAAAATAATTTCAGAGAATAATCAGGTTATTATAGACCTTGTACACATTGCCAGCTGTTCTTCCAATAATCTGTTCAACTGAGAGTAAATGTTTCAAGAAAACCTTTGCTCATGTTCAGCATTTATACAGCATTAAGAATTTAGTAAATTGATATTAACATTGAACTATTAAGTTAAAAATAGTCTGTATTTTCCCCAATTACCTTTGTAGAACTAGCATGCCATTATTATAGTACTCTTACTCCATTGTAAATGATTTATTAATATAGTTTGCATTTTCGACATACCATGTGTTGTTTGATATCGACCCGAGAGGTCTGATGTTTTATTTATAATGGATAATGGCCACACTAATGACTTCTCACCCCTAAATAAAAACATGTCCTGTCACTTACGTGAGGTTATTTCTTGCTTGTTGGTCTCTATATGACTCAGGTTGGTGTTCATCTGCCATGTGCTCCTCTGTCTTGCCTCTTGTGTTTTGTGTGGGAACACAACCTCTGTCATGCGGGTTTGTTATGATGTTAATGTGGGTCATGTGCTCATCTGTCTTGGTTCCACCCCCTTTGTTACCTATCTTAACCGTTATTAGTTAAATTGCCACATCTAGCTAAACTATCCTGCTTGTAGTGATCGCAGTGACAGAAACGTGTGATGAAGCTAACAAACAGTATATTTACAGTCTATGACATATAAAACGTGTTAAATATGGTATATCTGGTCTTTAACTCTCAATTTGTCTTTTGTCGGACTCTTTGTCGGGCTTTGACACTTGTCAAAAAAGGTTTATTGAGGACTGAATTGGTTTGATATGAAAAGAAAAAGGAATCAAAAACTCCCCTTTATATGATCACAAAATAAACCTCAGCGGTTGGCATAACTTTGCACATGCATTTAATAACAGTCACTCATGCCTTCAATTCAATATTGTCAGTTCTACTTTTCAGGAAGGCCTTAAAGTCTTATATAATATATAAAAAGTAAACATTTTCTACACATGAATATATTAAATGTTTCATGGTTTCTAATGGCCATGTGCCCACTATATGTCGACTATAAAAGAGCCGCTGTGCCTTACACACAACACGGTCAATATCCAGACATTACATACAGACCTCAAGCATCAAAATTCCTTCAAGCCAAAGAGTCATATGACGCCTCAAACCAAGAAGGCAGGTAAAGCATTACTATCATAATTCAGAACTAACCCAGCAATAAATCTCAGAATGTTTCTAATGCAGACTGTTTTACACATTACAAGCATTTTAAAATAAAATTAAAATGTAAAAATAAAATCTAATTCAAAATATTAACAAAAACTATATCAATGATACTAAAATAATGCTGCTCTGAACTCAGTAACTGCTATAAGTCTAAATAATAAACAGTTTCAAAGGTGCAAATGAGGCCATTATGTCACACTTATTCAAAATACACTCACCTAAAGGATTATTAGAAAAACCTGTTCAATTTCTCATTAATGCAATTATCTAATCAACCAATCCCATGGCAGTTGCTTCAATGCATTTAGGGGTGTGGTCCTGGTCAAGACAATCTCCTGAACTCCAAACTGAATGTCAGAATGGGAAAGAAAGGTGATTTAAGCAATTTTGAGCGTGGCATGGTTGTTGGTGCCAGATGGGCCGGTCTGAGTATTTCACAATCTGCTCAGTTACTGGGATTTTCACGCACAACCATTTCTAGGGTTTACAAAGAATGGTGTGAAAAGGGAAAAACATCCAGTATGCGGCAGTCCTGTGGGCGAAAATGCCTTGTTGATGCTAGAGGTCAGAGGAGAATGGGCCGACTGATTCAAGCTGATAGAAGAGCAACTTTGACTGAAAAAAACACTCGTTACAACCGAGGTATGCAGCAAAGCATTTGTGAAGCCACAACACGCACAACCTTGAGGCGGATGGGCTACAACAGCAGAAGACCCCACCGGGTACCACTCATCTCCACTACAAATTGGAAAAAGAGGCTACAATTTGCACGAGCTCACCAAAATTGGACAGTTGAAGACTGGAAAAATGTTGCCTGGTCTGATGAGTCTTGATTTCTGTTGAGACATTCAGATGGTAGAGTCAGAATTTGGCGTAAACAGAATGAGAACATGGATCCATCATGCCTTGTTACCACTGTGCAGGCTGGTGGTGGTGGTGTAATGGTGTGGGGGATGTTTTCTTGGCACACTTTAGGCCCCTTAGTGCCAATTGGGCATCGTTTAAATGCCACGGCCTACCTGAGCATTGTTTCTGACCATGTCCATCCCTTTATGACCACCATGTACCCATCCTCTGATGGCTACTTCCAGCAGGATAATGCACCATGTCACAAAGCTTGAATCATTTCAAATTGGTTTCTTGAACATGACAATGAGTTCACTGTACTAAAATGGCCCCCACAGTCACCAGATCTCAACCCAATAGAGCATCTTTGGGATGTGGTGGAACGGGAGCTTCGTGCCCTGGATGTGCATCCCACAAATCTCCATCAACTGCAAGATGCTATCCTATCAATATGGGCCAACATTTCTAAAGAATGCTTTCAGCACCTTGTTGAATCAATGCCACGTAGAATTAAGGCAGTTCTGAAGGCGAAAGGGGGTCAAACACAGTATTAGTATGGTGTTCCTAATAATACTTTAGGTGAGTGTATATAATATAAAAATGTCATAACTCAACTTTACTCAAGTTTTATAAGACTTTTAGTTTGTAAGTTCAAAATGTTCAAAATATTACCTTTGTCTTTAAAAAGGTCAGATTTTTATAATCCTTTTGCCAAAACTGATTTAAAGTGGAATACAGAAACATATTCATAACCGGAAGCATGAATTCAAATCATAAATATTTCTCAACGCTCACCGCAAGTAGTTAGCAACATAGATATTGTAGCATCATGCTAAAACGAGCTAGAATTATGCTTAAGCATGCTAGCTATGTGCTAAAATGTGTATACAATTGTTACATGGTATCATCAAGCTACATGCTAGTACAAGCTAGAACAATCTTAAGCATGCAATTAACTATTATCTGTTCCAGTCTGGATGGGTCAGATAAGGAAGACATCCAAAATGTGCACTGTTGTGTTTCATATTTTGGATCTCCCTCATGGGGTCTACTCTGCCTCTAGGCTACCTCATGCTTTTCCTTGCCTGTGCAAAGGATTGTGGGTGATTGGAGGAGATGAAGGATACACTTGACGCATCCTTCGAAACATGGACGCAAAATGAAGGCTGCTTTCCAAGGATTTTTCCAATTGAGACAGCCTTCAACGGTGTTTGATGCCATGGCAGCTCATGTACGCAGCCTTCCAATTGAGAAGCACACAGTTATGTGAACCAGAAGTTGCGACCGACTATACTAGTCGTGACGTATTTTCAGAGTGAAACGAAAAATTGAATGAGAAAACAGAGGGCGTGGTTTATTTTTTCCTGCTGAGAATTGATTGGATATAGAAAAGTAGGCATTCTATTCAGGTGACATCATCAGCTGACATCATCAGAGAAGGAAGGCCATTCCAGAAGGGAAGTACATTTTCAGATTTTGACATAAGAAGAAAAAAAATTTAATCAACTTACACGGATGAATGTTCATCACAAGACTAGTATTGTGCACTAACAAAGTAAATAGGATCCATTTTTATTTTGTGCCAATTCTCCAATGATGCAAACGTGAAGGTAAATAGGTATGCGATGACGTCGCTCTCAGATGAACTGTGTTTTCCTTTACATGCGAACCTGGGGAGTTGTTATGGTACCGCAGCATAAAACCTCGAGCCTGTCAGGCTGATCCAATTCTGTAAAACTGGACTATGCCATACCACGCTTTTGCCATGATTACACAAATTGTGGCTCAAGAAACCACACATCCTACATATGGAAGTAATTTACTGATGATATCCAGAAGATTTAGCTTGTTTAATTACTGTTTTGATTTCAACAGGTTTTGAGAATACGTGGTTCCTAATACGACAACTCCCAATCCAGGACCGAAAGTCTCTGATGGTTTTCATTGAAATGACTGCCTTAAAGCTCAAGTCAAACAAATGACTTGAGGGTTAATGGTCAGTCACTCTTTGCCTGAATGAAACTAAATAAATAAGTGGACGTAACCTTTTACATTGGCAGAGCACGAAGCTTTCCATGGTCAACACAGTCTTAACATGTGGACAGACTTCAACAAAATCCTCTTTGCTTTGGCGTTCAACAGCATTTGCTGAAATTTCCTGCCTTTTCAGCAGTGATGGGCAGTAATGCGTTACAGTAATAGTACTTTTTGCAGTAACAAGTAGTGTAACTAATTACTAACAAGATTTCAGTAATAATATTACAGTCAGTTACCATCCATAAAATAGCACCATCGAGTGTTTGTAATAATTTTACGATTGCAATCTAATGTGGATTTTGAGGATCCCTGATAGATGGGTTACACTGAAGCCTCCAATAAGTTAACACAACTAACTAAATAAATAAATAAAAATAAGTCAACTGGCTGTTGATGAGCTTAAGAATCACATGTTTTCAGAGTTTCAATATTTGGATTATATGCTACATGTACCTTTTGATTACAGTCTACTCGAATATTTTCAGTTAATGTGACTTAGAGTTTGTTCCCACCTTTCCCACGGCATTAAGGCCCCCTGAAATCAATTTTTTTTTTTTTTTTAGCTTTTAGTATGAATATGTTAACCTTAAAGTTATGAATAAGCTGGTGTGCTCCAATACAATGACAAAATTCGCATTTAGGAGATATAAGCATTCAAAACTTACAGTCCCTCACTTCCACTAAAATGGATCACAGATTTTTATGACATCACCGCGGACTTCAGCTTCTCATCACATCTTCTGTCCAATCAAATGCTTTTTAGAATCTAAAGCTCCGCCCCCTATGCTTTAAATACCACCTGGCCAAAGCGACACGTCATGGGTTGGAGATGTGTGTTCGGTTGCTCAAACGCTCGAGTTTTATTCTTTTTTCCAACTGTGCGCTGGTTAAAAATGAAATGGCTAGAATTTACTCACTTTGAGGAGGGAGGTATTTGTACTAGTTCACGGCTTTGTGATAGACGCTCGGATTCGATTCAATGGTGCTTTCAAGTACAACCTTCAGTCTGTGAGGTAAACTAAAATGCTGTTGGCTATTTGAAAGGGGGGAGGCATTCAATATATCCCGCCTTAGCTTCCTGTTTCAGTGGAAATTATGTCAACGCATCATACAAAGCGTTCCAAGGCACTGTATAAAAGATAATAATTACACAAAGAAACTCAATATTTTTTTAGTGTCTTTTGTATTTTTTAATTACACAACTCAAACACTTTAACTATTAAACTCAAAATCATGTGACCCGTGACTCAAAATCATTGAGCTTGTGCTTGAGTAATGTCTTCTATTGAACAGTAGGGGGCAGGGCTCAGTTCCCATCTCGCACCATGGCAGAAATAAATCAAGTAAGGCCTTCTGCACCCTGCGCTGGACATCCAACCCCGTCAGAAGCCACGCCTGTGTCCAACACGTAAGCTTGTAGCTGCGTCTCATTTCGAAGGCTGCGTCCTCCGGAGGTCACATTTGTAGGCTGCATATACGTCACTGAGGAAGCTTAATTTCAGGAATCTGACCACTACATTCCAAAGTCATTAAGAAATTACAACAATTTATGCTTCACTAGGAATAACGGTCAATTTAAAGACTTCCTTTATGACGTATGCAGCCTAAATGCGACCTCCGGAGGACGAAGCCTTCGAAATGAGACGCAGCTTGCGACTCCCCATACCCGTTCCACCCCAGAAACCTGATTTGTTGTATGTAGGTTTCCGATTGAAAGGGTTTTTAGCATCAGAGTAGGTTTTAAGTCTTCTCAATGCTTCTTCCTGTTTCAAAGTTAATGAGGAAGCACAATCACAACAAAGATGATCACTAGAAAACATGTGGCAGACAATACAAGACAAATAACTTAACAAACTGAGGGCTACAGTGCAAACAAAGAGCTAAATGAAATGCAGGTGAAACAAATCAGTAACCATGGAAACAAACAAAAACACAGTTTTCTCTCACAGAGCAGGATGTAAGACTGGTGATAGAACCCAAGGCGGTGAGATTGCATTTTAAAAACTTATGTACTAAGAAGGCAACGGGACCGGATGGAATATCCGCATTTTTGCTAAAGACATGTGCAGATGAGTTGACAGCTGCATGGTTTCCAATCTTTCAAAAATCAGTAGATTTGCACGTCATACCCACTCTGTGGAAGAAATCAGAAATTATACCAGTACCTAAAAAACCATGCCCAAATGTGAATAATGATTTCAGGCCTGTGGCGCTAACTTCTATTGTTATGAAATGTTTTGAGAGGATAATGGTGTCATTTCTTAAACAAGATGTTGGTGCATTTTCGGATCCGTTTCAGTTTGCTTATAGGCCGGGGCGCAGCATAGACGATGCTATCAATAGCATTTCACATCTGGTCAGTAAACACCTCGAAGACCCTAAAGCCTATGCACGTATTTTATTTGTTGATTTTAGTTCGGCTTTTAACACTCTACAGCCTTATATGCTTATTCAGAAACTGAAACACATGAATGTTAATTCTTTTATTCTTAACTGGTATTTTTCATTTTTAACAAATTGTACTCAACAGGTTAAAGTGAATAATGCTCTTACGGAGCCCAGGCCAATCAGCACTGGTGTCCCGCAGGGCTGTGTCAGTTCGCCAGCCCTTTTTACATTATATACTAACGATTGCCTTAGACTTCATACCGATAATTACATTATTAAATTCTCCGATGATACAGCAATCCTTGGCCTCATGCATAAAGATAAAAGTCCAACCGCGTATCATACAGAAATTGAGGAATTTGTTCAGTGGTGCGATGATAATTATCTTGTGCTAAATGTAACTAAGACTCAGGAGATGGTGTTTGACCCAAAAGCCATAGGCGATACCAGGCCTGTAGTAATTAACAATGTACCCATTACCAGAAATTGCCCACTATACCCTTAAATAGGGCACTATTTGAGGGGATAGCCCTTTGTCGTGGTGTCCAAAACCATAGTGGACATTATTGAGTGCTCTCATTCAATCCCACAATGCATCGCAATAACTAGTGTACAACTAATGTACGCTCAACGGCTAGAGAATACCCATAAAGCACTGCGAGTCGCATAAATTCCCTCGTATGACCAGAAGATGCCGCACGGACCTGAATCAGCCATCCATCCTTTTTTCAAACCACACGTCCAATGTGGTTAAAACGTAATATCATACAGGTATAAATTCCTTTGTAATTGATTATTAATTGTTTAATTTCATGACAAAGTTCAAGACAAATCTTTTCATCTTACTTCTGGAGCTGCCAGTTTGAAGTTTTTAATAACTATTAAACAGCAAGCACAATCTATGCAAAAGTGGCAGCTCTTGCGGGGCTATCATTGCCCTAATTCACTCACTCACTCATTTTCATTCACTCCTTCAAGGGAACTATATTAGTGGACCAATGTAGGGAATAGTGAATGAGTGTAGGGGGTTGATTTCGGACACAGCCACTGGGTCAATTAACAAGGACGAAGAACACAGGCAAACAGAAACAGAACAGAACCAAACCAGGTTCTAACCTGGTTAGAACCTGCTAACCCTAACTAACCCTAACCCTAACCCTAACCGAATATACACAGTACAGTATTATTGTTATTAAAGGTTAAAATTAACAACTGATTAGTATACAAATGCATATAAGGGAATTTTTATTAAGTTATATATAGCCTAACTTTTCAGTGATGTAAGTTGTAAGTAATTGCATGAGACATGATACTTTTCAGTAAGTTGTTCTGTGTTTCAACAGGGTTGATTGTACCATGTAAACATTAGGCTAACATGTTGTCAGTAGCTGAAATTATGTTCAAAAATGATAATACCAACAGACATATGAATCAAGGAATTCTTTACAAATTTGTGGCAACGATTCCAAGAATTTTTTAAACTAAGTTTCGCATGAGAATGTTGGTGTGTTGTTGGTTAGTTGGAGCAGGAGAAAGTGCATCATCTCTTCTTCGCTCGCTCTGCGCTCGATTTACAGTAAAACCACAGGACGGTGAGGACGCCACAGCTCGCGCTTGACTCAACTGACTCCATTCAGCTCCACACATTACTTCATCTTTCGACACCACTGGAGCTCTTTGCAGACTGGGATTATGGCTCACTGGTTGCAATATACAATATTTCTGACTGCTGTTCTACGTGTATGGTCATCTACTGA
The DNA here is from genome assembly GCF_951802725.1 of Rutilus rutilus. NCBI lineage: Eukaryota > Metazoa > Chordata > Actinopteri > Cypriniformes > Leuciscidae > Rutilus > Rutilus rutilus. Next base: position 4,239,922 of record NC_140227.1, read on the forward strand.
GACGAGCAGAAAACGAGAGTTCACTGAGGCACAGGTAAAAAAATACCTGATTTAAATCTACCTGATTTTTTTTTTAGGTTTTAGGTCTTTAGGCAACACATTTAAATATCGGAAAATACCATCCATATTGTTAATGTTAACTCTTATTTAACTCGAACAACAACAACCATTTCAAATATGTCGTTACATTGATAAATACTGGTCTAAATAAGGATTAAAAAAAAAGAAACCATTTGCGTTGGATGAATGCTGTGTTATAAATGTACTTTTGAACACTTTAAAGTATCGTTAAATAAGTAAAGAGTTATACTTTTACATGAATCAAACAGCCAGAAGACAACGCTAAAATCATACAGACTATAAAAAAAAAATAAAAAAAAAACAGGAATCCTGAATGAATCTTAAAGATTACGGGAAGTTGTTGAGACAGTCGTAATATATTTTTGGCCAAACTCTTCAGAAGCATTCGGGTCAAGTTTCAGTATTATATGAATTCTATCTATTAATACTATTAAAATGTAATTTATATATTCCTTGATGATCATTTCTTTATTTTTATTTTTTATAGACATATTCATGTCCATATTCATATTCATATTCATGGTTTTTAAACTAGATTTTGTATTAATATTATTCTAGATTGTAGATTACTTATTGTAAATTGAAGCATCAACAACAACAACAAAAAATCTCAAACTATTCTTTTGGCTGAAATTGTAATTATTAATTAACTTTTTTTGTAATTAACTGTGCAAATAGCTTTTGCATGTATTTAAGTGTTTCGTTGTGTCCATCACTTGTGTTAACTGCTATCACAAAAATATGATAATAATATTAGTTCTAATTAAACAAAAAGATTTGAAGCACAACTTCTGACTTAAAATGATTAGCCACAGTTTGCTGGTTTTGACAATACATCTTTAATATTTTAACATTCATAACGTTCATTAATGATTAATGGGGTAGTTTTTTGTTAGACTGCATATATTTTCACATTTCATAGATATACCTGAGGCGGTTTGGATATCTAGATACTCCACTGAACCCGGAAGCTCAGAAAGATTCCAGTGAGTGGGATATGAAAGTGGCTGTTAGGTAAAATCAATGTTGTCATATATATATATATATATATATATATATATATATATATATATATATATTTCTTTTATTTTTTTTATATATGCATGCTCAAATGCTTGATTTTACTACGGTTTACTACCGACTTCATCCTCATTTTATGAAAATTCTTGTGGCGCACACTCACTTTGTAATCTCTGTTGTGTCGTGTCGTATTTGTGAAAGTCTCTTTCAGAGGGTGTCAGGGCTGTCAGTCACTGGAAGTCTCGACAGAGCTACTCTTCTTAAAATGAGGCAGCCGCGCTGTGGTGTTGAGGACCCCTTCAACCAAAAGTCTTTCAAATACAGGCGATTTGGTGGTGGGTGCCTATACTTCCAGATTGTTTAATAATAGAGTCAACCTCCTTTATTACTAAATCCTTTATTACTAAAACTATGAACCCTTTCTATTCATAAGAAAGGGTCATCTTAATGCACTGCGATGCATGCACAATGCCTTATAATATGTTGTATCATCTTGTATCATGATTAATGATACAAAACAACATTTCACATTATTATACTTGCCTATTTGTGTTCATAACTTTGAAGAGTATGACGATTCATAACACATGACTTACACGTTATACTCACCTAAGTTACAACAGATTGTACACTTGTAAAAATGAGTTGTGCTGTTCCAGTGACAGTCCTGAAAGCCAGCGTCAACACCTTAAATTTAATTCTGGATGCAATGTGTGCCAGTTATTAACTTATTATTAGACTTAATTTAGGCTTTTATTCACATTACATTGATCAGCGAACATGAACCAGCTCAACCAAACAAACCTCGCTGGTTCTTGCAGAAGCTCAAACGTGAAAAACAATAATAAACAATTTAATATGGTCATTTACAATTGATGCAGTAAAGGATAGAATTGAATGGTATAGGCATAACCAAAGTAATCAACTTTGCCCTTTACATGGAGAAAACAGCTGTTTGGGTTTTTGGTTTGTCTTTCTTATTTCGTAGGATTTTGGCAAAAGAAAGACTTGACATATCGGATTTACAGCCACACACCAGATATGGGGAAAAGCGCAACACAGACAGCCATACGCTCAGCCTTTAACTACTGGAGTGAGGTCACCCCACTCAGCTTTAAAGAGGTCAGCTCTGGGCTTGCTGATATTAGAATCTCATTTCACAAGAGAGATGGCTGTCCTTCACCTTTTGATGGTCCTGGTAAGTAATTCTCACCAAATGAATCGTACTATTAATGTAATATTAAAAATGATATATTACAAAACATAATGGAACATGATACAATTAAATAGTGTTTTATATATTTTACTCCTGTCATGGCGTTTTACAATTCAGTAAGAACTAATGTTAGACACCATCTGGTCACGAAGAGAATCTTAAAGGCTTCTGTCAGGAGCTTCATATATAGAAGCTTTCAAACCCATCATGGGGTCATTTTATGGATTTAGCTTTAATGAAATCTTTTTTTATTTTTTTTTATTTTTTTATTCAATATTAGTTAAAGGAGCTGTATGTAAGAAATGTATTTCAAGTAATCATAAAATGGCCCTGATATGTCACTAGACTTTAAGAAATCATGTTCATTTCAAATACTTATATCACTGACAACAGTAGTCCGGCCAGGATATTGTCACTTAAAAAGTGAAGTTGCAGCCCTCAACTAATGTTGATGTTGTCATCTTGTGTTTTGGCCTGAAGCGCCACCCTCCACCTATCTACCAATCACGAAGTCAGTAGTGTTTCGGCATCCGGGTTGCCAGCTCTGCTCTAGTTACCACAGCTGCAGCTACAAACGTTCGTGCTGGATCCTGCAGCCTATCTGGCAACCTCGAGTCAGGGGGGAGGGGGAGGGGATACACCGCTCTACAGTAATTTGAAAGTGATTGCAGTACCAGTTTTGGCCACAATCTTACATACGGCTCCTTTAATAGTAGCTGAAGTGTTAATGTAGAACTCATTTGTCCTGCATTAAGCCTTCCTGACCTGTAGCTCAAACAGTAGAGCGTTGGCGCTTACAATGTCAAGGTCAAGGGTTCGATTCCCAGAGAAAGCAAGAGCTGGGGCCGGTTTCACGAAGCTATTTTAGACCGGTCTATAGTGTTAGACAAGTCTAAAATTTGCTCATGTTAGACTGTTTCACAAAAATAAAGACTGACTTAATTTAGACCAAAAAAATTAGACACCTTACCCCCAGGCTAACTTAGGTCTAAGACTCTATGGTACCTTGGCAACCAGCAGCAGAACATAGGCGACTGTCCACCATATTCATCACCATTTCAGTGGTGTCTTTAAGTTTCTCTTGGGGTCCTCCTCACGTTTTTTTGGATATTTCCTCTTAATTATTTCTTTTTTGGCATCTTGTACCACGTTTTTGTATCTTTTCTGTACGTCTTTAACGCTCCGCTCAACGGTCGGATTAACGCTGTTAACAGTCGTAGCAATCTTTTTCCAAATGAAACATTTCTTCTTGTTACTACATTCTCCGCTAAATTTCCCAAGTAAAATGTCCTTGTAACTGTTATACTCCTCCAAACAAACACATATTTTCCGCTGGGGTAAACTGCACTGAGCGACTGAATGCGCTTACTCGATCCGCCGTGTTTTTTGTTTTGAAAAGTGTCTTATTTGACCCAGAATGCATTGCAGTGTAGTCCTACTTAAGATAGTCAGAGTCTTAAGTGCTTTGTGCAACGGTCTGATTTAGATGTCTATCTGAAGTCTGACTATTATACTATATCTAAGCCATAGTCAAAATCTATCTTTGTGAAACCGGCCCCTGATAAGAATGTAAAAAATCTATACTTTGAAATGCAATGTAAGTCGCTTTGGATAAAAGCGTCTGCCAAATGCATAAAAAAAAAATGTAAAAAATGTAATAAAATTACGGACCATTATTCTAAAGTGTTACGTAATAATCTTTTGTCAGGCCATGTTCTTGCCCATGCTGAAGCCCCTCCATCAGGAATAGTTCACTTTGATGAAGATGAATTCTGGACTGAAGGGAAGTATTATGGTTCTAATCTGCGCATTGTTGCGGCTCATGAGATCGGCCATGCTCTTGGCTTGGGTCATTCTCAGTACAGTGGTGCTCTTATGGCAGCGCACTACACTGGTTACCAAGCTAATTTTAGACTGCACATTGATGATATCAGAGGAATCCAAGCCATATATGGTGAGATAATCAAGTGAATTTTTAAATAAATGAATGTTTGCCAATGGATATAACTGTCTTTGCTATTTACTCTCATGAATTCAGGTAAAAAGATCTCCAGTACAACTACTGCTGATGATATCTATGACAAAACATATCCCACTACCATGGCCCCATTCCCCAGGAGGGATGTGCCAGATCCATGCAATGCTAAACTTGATGCTATAATGCTGGGTGAGAAAACCATGCCGTATAACAGTATGACCTCAGTTCTCAATGCAGTAGATCTGCTTGTTCAAAAACTAATTACATAATGAAATATGTTATAGAAAATGTTTTAAAACAGTAATTATTTGTCTTAGGTCCCTGGCGCAAGACGTATGCGTTTAGTGGGGATTATGTGTGGACGGTAACAGATATGGGCCATAACTCTCCAGTCAAAATAAGTCTGCTATGGAAGGGGCTGCCAGGAAACCTGAATGCAGCTGTATATTCCCCAAGAACCAACAAGACATACTTCTTTAAAGGTAGATCATTCTACATTAAAGTGGTGTTTTAAATGCTTTTTAAAATGTTTGATTGAAAATTGTTGGAATTGTACCGGAGCCGTAATAATGAACGTAATACAGGAGGAGCTTTTTACTCACAAAAGTCCACGGTCCAATGGGAGAAATGGGAATTCCCAATATGGCAGCTGTAGTCCCACCTTACAATTAAAACTTGTCAACTTGATTTTATTTATATACAGTAGTGCTTTATAGTAACTAAAGGCAACAATGGCAAGGAACCAAACCTCTATCAGGCGATACACTGGAAAAACAATTGGTATAAGCAATTTTCCCTCAGAAATTGCTAGTAAATTTTGCAAACAATTACAAAGAAATGGCAAGTGATACATTGAAAGTGAAACACATGAAATTTTGAAGTGCAAAAAGTAAAATAGTGTTTTATTGTAAAACGTACTCCAATAATTTTTGTTTTGTAGCTTTTGCCTCTCTAGAGGTTAAAAAACAAAACTGCATGCATTTTGTGGAAGAACATTGTTTTGGTTTTTCTGGTTTGTGCTTTGGCTCTACGTGACTGTGCGGATGAATATTTTTATCCTTCTGTTCATAAAACATTAACTAGTAAGCTTAAGAGATATAACTTTACCCATTAATAGACACAGTTCTTCCTTGAAAATAAATTCCAGCACAGCGCTACAACAACCATAATAAAATCTAGATAATGCTTTACAATCAACTCTGTTAGAGAGCTATATATGACAATTTATTTGTTCAATAAAATACATCACTCACCTGTTAAGTAATAAAAACACCATTTTACAACATTTCAAATCCCTCAGTTCTCTCCATCACCTAAAGCGAAGCCAGTGTTGATTCTCGTTTTATTACGAGCTCTGTCACGTTCTCTTTTTGCCTGCAGACTCTCTCCTCTTGTCACAGCTAGTCCGATGAAGACGAAAAAGTATCAAATAAAACAAGGTTTATTAAAGAACTCAAATGCAGGTAATTCATAGAAAGAGCAAACAACACGAAACAGTGTGCTATGCACAAACAATACCAGACAATGAGGGAAAGGAAGTAAGGAACTTAAATACACAATGGTGATAAACATAATGGCAAACAGCTGTGATGATTAATGAGTGTCCGTGGAAACTGATTGTTGGCGGGAAACTAGAACAAAGAAAACAGGTGACTGAAGACTAGAACAAAGAAAACAGGTGACTGAAGAGAACCAAACTAAAAGTCCATGAAAATTAAACTAACAGAACATAATTGTGACACCTTTATACGTTTTTTTTTAAACGGGTGATTCCTCTGAGGTTGGAGATTTAGCGGCTCCATGTCAACCTTTTTTGCTCATTGAGACAACTAACCTCTGCCACTTTCACACCAGACACGCATCAAAGTAGCCAGAGCAACTTTTCTCTATTTATGGATATGACGAGACACACACGTCTCGTGACGCAATGAGTGACGCAAGTACGCAATTTTCCTTGAAAACCATCCTGCTAGGTCTAAAATATAAACAATTATAATAGGCTTACCATAGTGAATCAGGGTAAGACAAAAACATGTTTTGGAAAAAGGATTGATGATGTATTGACTGATTTTTAATTTTGAACAAAAAAAAAACTTTGTGAACTTAATTTTTTACGGAGTAGTAGTGGAGAAAAATAACAACCTTGGGAGAAATCTAACTCAATGGAGGTCAGGGGGTTGACTATCATAATGTGGTAGTTGATTTCAAGCTATGGTATAATTAAAATGGATGGTATCTGGCTTTAAATGAGAAATACTATAGATAAAAGCAGTATGTAGTTTGACCAGCAGAAGTCAGTTTGTTGGGGTTTGTGCTGAAGTTGAAGAGGACTGTGTTGTGGTCAGAGCTGGTCATAAAGAAAACATCTGTCCTGGGTACAGACTGGATCCGATTGACTCCACTTTTATTATTCTGCTGCTCTAAAGCAGTGCAATAATTTGCACAATAATCCAGGATTTGTGTAAGGGGATTAAGGGAATGGGTTATGTGTATGCTTGGTTAAAAAGTTGGGTCTTTAGAGTTAAACTAACAGTCTGCTCCCCAAACACTGCTAGAAAGGCTATTTTAGAGTTTAAGAGCTAAATACTAAAAGTATCTACAGTACTGTTTGTGTGTGCTCTGTGTTTTTATGTTCTGTTTCTGTTGTGTCTAAGGATTAGTATTTTGATGTATAATAGACTCTTAGTTTACATTGTTTCCGTTTTCTTATCCTGTGTTTTGTTCCTGGCTGCATCCAAAATCGCATACTTCCCTACTATATACTGTATATGACAAATTAAATATGTCCGAATTTACAGTACTAATAAAAGAGTAAAAGTTCCCAGATGACCTGATTCTTCCGGCAAAATTCTGAAGTGTGCATAAGATGGACACTTTACTATTCCATGAGGCCACATTACATGATAATGACAACATGTTGATTATAGTATGTCCAGATTACATTCATACTATATAGTAAATATTTGTTTAGCGGTTGTGAAGTAATAACTTACGTGATTTCGGATACAGCCACTACTACTGTACATTGTTTCTGATTATGTTCACCTGTGTCTTGTTTAGTTGCTCGTTATCTCTTGTATATATAGTAGTCCTGTGTTTCAGTTCATCTTTCTCAGTTTGCTAGATGTTGCGTTCTTCAGTATTTGATAGTATTGTAGCTCAGAAACAACAGTGCATCCATCAAAACCCAGATTATATTCTGTTGTCTTGCGTTTGGAGGTTTTTGGTACAATAATTAAATTCAGCAAGTCCGGCTTGCGGTGGGACTTAACCCCTTCCTTTTCCCTCCTGTCTGTAGACTAGGAGGGCTTCCGAGGCTCAAGGTCCAACACAATCTTGGGCCCTGATGATCAGGGAACGGGAAGCGCTTAGCAGGCTGTGTGCGCCGGTTGGTTTCAGCCGCTGGGCGGGGCTGAGACGCTGGCAGCGTTGGTTAAGCTTGCTGTGGGGTCAACGCTTTCTTTGGGCGACCCGACGCCGAACTGAAGTGCTTTGGCAGAAAGTGTTGCATGGCCTGCGACGACTTCTGAGCCTCCATGAAGCGCTCAGAGAATCCCTTCACCGCGGGGCAGAAGAGACCAGCGCTCGAGATCGGGGAGTCCAAGAAGGCAGCCCTGTCTGCATCCTTGATCTCAGTCAGGTTGAGCCAGAGATGGCGCTCGAACACAACTAAGCTGGCCATGCTTCTTCCTATAGCCTGGGCAGTGGTCTTCATGGCGCGCAGGGCAAGATCAGTGGTGCTGCGCAGATCCCTGAAGGTCGCGGGGTCCGGTCCAGACTCGTCTAGGTGGCGCCGCCACCACCTGACTTAGGCAGGGGGGCGGGGTCTGTGACAGAGCCTGGCCACTCCTCGCTCTCTGATGCAGCCAAGGATAAGCTGTCATCATGCTCTTCCTCTGACGAGGCAGGCCGCTTTGAGGAAGGGGCGCTGGTCCGTCTTTGTGAACAGGACAGGTGGGGAATCTCTCTCTGGAGAGAGCGAGGCATGCGGGGACGGGGCCAGCGTGGGCTCGCTCGTCTCTAGATGCTCAGGCATCCTCTGACCCCGCCGTTTCTTCCTCCGCGGCTCGAGGAGGGAAGGAAACGGGAGGGCGCGAGGGGCGGTGTTGCTCTCCGGCTTAAAGAGAGCTAGCCGCGAGTGCAGAGAGGAAAGCGGCAAACTCTCGCAGTGAGAGCTGCCGCCTTGCATGAGTGCAGCTTCAGCGTGTCCGCGGCCCAGGCATGAATCGCACTCGTCGTGGCCGTCTGAGGCATGCAATGGGGCCCTGCATGCCGCGCAGTCGGCGCGTGACATTTGAAACAACGTCACGTAGAAAATTTGCTCTTTAAAGTGCTGCCGCAGCAAGCACTTGAGATAGCTCGTAAAAGAATATGTGCTCGCCGGATAACAGCAGGGAAACAGCGAATCAGAAGATCGCTGCTGAGTTGCTGTAAGCAGGCAGGGCGCCATCCGCTGCTGGGGCTCGTCGACGGCGAAGGCTTCTAGGAGAAGTCAGCGAAGACGTGTCGATCGCTGAAGGAGATTAAATCTGATTCCTATGGTTAAATAGGCAGCTTATATAGTCAGTAGCCACGCCCATTGTGGCGCGCTTCGGTGCGCACGACACGGGAAGCGTCCTGATTGGACTGCAGCTTTCATACACAAATGTTCATTGGATAATTTATGTCAGTACTTAACTGAAGTATTTTCTTCTACCCACCTCTCTTTCTCAGGTGAAAAAGTCTGGAGGTTCACAAATTACCGGCTTGACTATCGATACCCCAAACCACTAAAAAGAATCCCTGCCAACATCAATGCTGCATTGTACTATGAGAAGAACAAGAAAATTTTCTTCTTTAAGGTATAGTGAGATTTTAACATTGTTATACACAACCTATGCTTAACAGAAAATAAATCATGATGAATTCATAAGTCCTCAAAAAGCTCTATCTATATAAACAAACTCTTTTTGTTGATAGATGTTTTCTGTTAAGCTCAGCTCCATTCATGAGGACACCATTTTGTCTGGTCTTATTTACACATCTGATTCAACTCATCACCTTGCATGAACTGAACTAATGCTGTGTCTCAAATCATTTACTCCTTCACCAATATTTCTTAGCAAACGGGGGTTATGTGCAACAAACTTCCGTATTCTGTAAAACAGGTTGCTTGCATCGCTTCCGGTTCAGGTCTTTTAAATGTGCTTCATTAAAGCTGCAGTCCGTAACTTTTTTGGGTTAAAAAAGGCTAGTAGGCTATATTGCGTGTGAGGATGTTGGAGGTGGAGATTTATAGCCTTTCTTTTGTAAAATGCAAAAGACTTCGGACTTCGGACTGGCGACAGAAAAAAAACAGACTGCAACCGGGCCCATGCGAAAACAAGGATAAATATCGGAAGAGCATTAAATGTAGTCACGCAATGCTGATGTTGTTAACATTAATAATTTGAGAACAAAGTATAATTTGCATGGTTTGACGTGATATGATAAGCGATCGTTAGATTTAATCAACGCGATTTACTGCAATGCTTTTGTCCCCTTAGTTGGTCAGAACAAAAGTGGATGTTACTTACTTGTTCAGACGACATTTTCCGGTGAAAATTCTTATGTTGGTCATACTTCCAAAAAGTATAATCTGTGATTGCGAATGACAGTATCCACACCGCCACTGCGACTGACAGCCGCACATTCTCCTCAAAACATTGGATTCATCGGCACTGTGCCGTGCCGAGGCACAACCCACGTAAAGTTGATAAATTCGTGAATAACTGCAATTGCAGATTTCGAACAGAGATGGCGACGAAGAGGAAAAACTACGGACTGCAGCTTTAAATATCGAGCTGTTATACTCAAGATACCTTTAAAGGAGCAAGCAAAGATGAGCATAACCGATGTCCATCGCATAGTTTTATATTTTTCTTCTTCTCACTAACATTTAGATATTTTTATATTGAATAAAAGAGCAACAATAAAACTAGGCTAGCTGATAACCTTAAAAGTCCATAGATATCGCCGTCATACTGTTCTTACTGTCGTTCTCTGACAAGCGTAAACAATGAGACCTCTTTTTCTATTTGTTCATGTGACATAAAGCCTATATCCTTCCCTATATTACTCATGGCAGTTAAGCAGACATTCCCAGAACTTCCGGGAATCTCCCGTCCCGCATATTAATAGCAGCTCCCTGACACCCGCAAATCATATACAATATCCCAAAAATTGAACAAGAAGCCCTGTTTTCATCTGGTATTAAGATGCGTTTTGGGTGATCTGAGCACCAGTGGTCAGCCAAGATGCACTACTGTATATACCGTATATAGCTAGTATTATCAAAGACTTTATAGTTGGGCCCTGTCCCAAACGGCACACTTCATGTGCACTTGCGTTCTTGTGGACTTACAATGGCCGCTGCATGCACGTGTCCGTTAAAAGGATAGTTCACCCAAAAATTTAATTTACCCCATGATTTACTCACCTTCAAGTCATCCTAGGTGTAAATTACATTATTCTTTCAGACGAACACAATCGGAGTTATATTAAAAAAATGTCCTGGCTCTTCCAAGCTTTATTATGGCAGTGAATGGTTGTCCATAAAAAAGCATCCATCCATGATAAAATTAAATCCACACGGCTCATGGGGGTTAATAAAGGCCTTCTGAAGTGAAGCGATGCGTTTGTGTAAGAAAAATCGTCTGCCGGAAGCTAGTTATTTTAGTAGATAAAGTTTTAAATATGGATATTTTTTTTACACGAACGCATCGCTTCACTTCAGAAGGCCTTTATTAACCCCTAGAGCCGTGTGGATTTACTTTTATCATGGATGGATGCACTTTGATGGACTTCAAAACATATACAGCCGATCACTGCCATTATAAAGCTGGGAAGAGCCAGGACATTTTTTAATATAACTCGTCTGAAAGAAGAATGTCAAATACACCTAGGATGACTTGAGGGTGAGTAAATCATGGGCTAATTTTTCTATTTTTGGGTGAACTATCCCTTTAAGTCCAAGTAGGGTGTCCCATAAGTCATTTTAGGTTTCCCATTGCTGTCGATACGCGCTCTCGATGCACATATATTATATTATATAATATTGTACAGTATTATATTATATATGTATTCATTCGTAAAGTTTTGAATTCTAAAACTTACAGTATGTGTCATAGTACAGGGTGGGCCATTTATATGGATAAATGTTTGTGGCACATTAGTATATGTGAGGGGGCAAACTCCTCAAGATGGGTGGTGACCATGGTGGCCATTTAGAAGTCGGCCATCTTGGATACAACTTTTGTTTTTTCAATAGGAAGAGGGCCATGTATCCATATAAATGGCCCACCCTGTACAATGATTTCTTATACTGTATGTCAAAATTAGATTTTTTTTTTCAGGGCTCAGGCTATTGGCAGTGGGATGAGATGGTTTATAATGACCTCAGCATTTATCCCAAACCCATTTACCGTCTGTTTACTGGCATCCCATCAAATCCCGATGCAGCTTTCACATGGACCAATGGGAAGATGTATTTCTTCAAGGACGACAGGTACTGGCGCGTGAATGAACAGCTCTCTGCTGATTCTGGATATCCACTCAGCAAGCGTGTTCGCTGGATGAGATGCAGCTAATCCGCCCCTTCGTGTGCCTTTAAACTCACTGAACGTTCAAAGCTAAAGTGTTAATGACATTTTGTTATTTATTATCAAAAAAAGTTAGATAGTGTAGCTTTAACTATCATTTTTGTCTGATGCTTTCATTTCTTTGATGAAGACACAAGATACTGAAGTTCTTTTGGTAAAGCATGAAGTTTGTTAAAGCTACAGTTGAGAATACACTAAGAGAGTTGAATTCATGTCTAAAATAAGGCCTAAATGATTTCATTTCAAACATGCATGCGTTTAAAAGACGTATAATAGCCATCCAAACACAGCCCTTACGTCTAGGCTAAAACAAGGAATAGCCCAAGTATTGACTAGTCAGCTAGAGTAGACCATGAACATGTCAAAGAAATTAAATCAAACACCTTGTAATCACTGTTGACTTTGCTTACATGATGGAATATCAAACATCTCGCAAGTTATTTTGGCAAAAAAAAATTCAGTCCTGAATAAGATATTTTATATAAAAGATTTTTAAATTTATGAAAATTACCCTGTTCAAAAGTTTGCATATGCTTGATTCTTAATGCTGTGTGTCGTTACCTGGATGATCCCATGACTTTGTTTGTTTTATGATGGATGTTCTTGAGTCCCTTGTTTGTCCTGAACAGTTAAACTGTCCAATGTTCTTCAAAAAAAAAAAAAAATTCCTTAAGGTCCCACAAATTACTTGGTTTTCCAACATCTTTTGCATATTTGAACCCTTTCCAGGAGTGACTGTATGATTTTGAGATCTATCTTTTCACACTGAGGACAATTGAGGGACTCAAACACAACTATTAAAAAAGGGTTCAAGCAATAAGAGGCATTAAGAGATGGGGGGTGAAAACTTTTGAACAGGATGATCAGGGTAAATTGTACTTGTTTTCTCTTCTGTCTTCTGGGAAATGTTCTTTGTTCATGTATTCAATTGAGTTGCTTGGAAATATGTTCTGTTTTCTTTGTATAGTTGTAGTTTAATTTTGTTATTTAATACACCACACACAGCAATTCGTTATTGTTGCGAGTTCCTTGAATAGATATGTTTATATTGCAACTCCCCATTTTAACACAACAAAAATCCAATATATTGTGTAAGAAGATTTGATTGTATTGTCAAAGCAGCAGCACAAGGGACAATTTGTACAGTTTGATTTGTTACGTGTCTGTTGAAATAACAAAATTAATCAAATACAATCAACAAGCAAATCAACTTGGATGGATGGTTCCTCAACTCACGATTCATTACTCACGATTTGTTGGGATTAATTCTCATCTTCTTTGCCATTCAGTTACAAAAAGTGACCCTATGTTTCCTAGTCCGTAAACTTTCGAAGGGGAAATTAAAGACCTGCTATTGGTTTTGATTTTGGGTACTTTTTTATATTAGTTGGGACTGCTGCACTCTTTCAAAATCTTTGAAATAGTTTAATAAAACAGAACAATTCCCTGCATGCATTTCTACATGTCACTTGTACAGAATATAATATGTGATTATTAGGAATAAACTAAACAAAACCATTTTGTATGCAGAAAGGATTGTGTCTTTGTATACATTGTATATTATATTTACTATGTACTAAGATGCTTCATAAAAAAAAAATGCCAATAATAATTTATCACTAGGTCGTCTTCATCTATTCTGTATAGTTATAAATATCCCACTTTTTTTTTTATATCTTTGCGAGTTTATATCTCACAATTATAACTTTATTTCTCACAATTCCAAGCTTATCTCTCACAATTTTAATTTTATACCTCACAATTTTGAATTCATATCTCACAATTAATTCTGATTTTTTTCCTCACAATTCCAAGTTTATTTCTCACAATTCTAATTTAATTTAATTTTTACTTTTTTGTCAATTTTGAGTTTATCTCACGATTCTGCTTTTTTCTCACAATTTTGCTTTTTTTCTCACAATTCTAAGTTTATATCTCACAATTCTAACTTTATTTCTCCCAATTCCAAGTTAATATCTCACAATTCTGACTTTTTTTCTGACAATTTTGACTTTTTATCTCACAATTCTGAATTTTTTCTCACAATTTTGACCTAATTTTTTCACAATTCTGACTTTTTCCCTCACAATTTTGAATTCATATCTCACAATTAATTCAGATTTTTTCCCTCACAATTCCAAATTTATTTCTCACAATTCTAACTTTATTTCTCACAATTCTAACTTTATTTCTCCCAATTCCAAGTTGATCTCACAATTCTGACTTTTTTTCTGACAATTTTGAGTTTATATCTCACAATTCTGACTTTTTTCTCACAATTCTGACTTTTTTTCTCACAATTCCAAGTTTATATCTCACAATTCTGACTTTTTCCCTCACAATTTTGAGTTTATATCTCGCAGTTCTGACTTTTTTCTCACAATTCCAAGTTTGTCTCACAATTTTGACTTTTTACCTCACAATTCTGAATTTTTTCTCACAATTTTGACCTTATTTTTTCACATTTCTGACTTTTTCCCTCACAATTTCGAGTTTATATCTCACAATTCTAACTTTATCTGTTGCAATTACAAGTTTATAACTTGCAATTGTGCAAAAAAAAAGTTCGATTTATAAGATAAAAGTCACACTCAACTTTTTTTATATATTATTCGGTGGCAGAAACAAGCCTCCTACTGCTTAGATAACATATTTCAATTGTATATTATTGGTCCTGTACTTGCACACCTTCTACACAAGTGTCCTGAAGCACAGCTTAGACAAATATGTCAGTGCTCCTCTTTCCCCTTTGCTTCCTATGATAGCCCTGTGTATGTGAAACGGTGACCATAAAGTGTTGACTCTTTGTGTGCTTTATGAAAATTACACCCACAAATGAGGATCCATTATCTATGACATGCATTTGAAACTCGGTCGACTTCACATGAATGTTTATGTTGTCCAAAACACTGTGTGGGCTGTTTCTTCACACCGAGCTGTCAGTGTCTGAAGCAGACTGAGTGCTCATGGGAGAAAAAGAGAAAACTTCACAAACCTGTTCGATCAATCTGAACTCCTCACACATCAGCTACTGAAATGTGCTAAAGTTTTGAGTGCACGATGATGTATAAGATGCCACCAACATCCATTACAAATGGTTGTAATTTATCAGGTTGTCTTCATCTTTTCAAACGTAACCACTGTATAGCTAGCCTATAAATATCCCACAATTCTAACTTTATTTCTCACAATTCCAAGTTTATGTCTCACAATTCTGACTTTTTCCCTCACAATTCTGAGTTTATATCTCGCAAATCTTACTTTTTTCTGACAATTTTGAGTTTATATCTCAAGATTCTGACTTTAATTCTCCCAATTCCAAGTTTATGTCTCACAATTCTGACTTTTTCCCTCACAATTTTGAGTTTATATCTCGCAAATCTGACTTTTTTCTGACAATTTTGAGTTTATATCTCAAGATTCTGACTTTAATTCTCCCAATTCCAAGTTTATATCTCGCAAATCTGACTTTTTTCTGACAATTTTGAGTTTATATCTCAAGATTCTGACTTTAATTCTCCCAATTCCAAGTTTATGTCTCACAATTTTGAGTTTATATCTCGCAATTCTGACTTTATTTTTGGTTGTAAATGGTTGTAAACTATCGTACTAGACGAGATAATTTATATAAAGGTGAACCAGGAAATCAATTAAGAATTAAATAATTGTATCATTTTAAGATGAAAGTCATGAGCTCTCCATGAAGAAGAGTATAAAGACATGCTTCTTATTATTGAAATCTGTAACTTAATGCACCTATAGGCTATAGCACCTATAAACTATATGCTATAACTGCTATAATAGTGTGGCCAGATTTACAGATTTCAACAGCTTGTGGCAGTGCAAACCCTCTTTTGGCATTATAAAAATAGTCAAATTTGTGGTAGTCAATTCGCTGGTATTATGATTATTATTATTATTTTTGACAAGCTTTAGAAGTCCTACACTTCCTTATGAAAAAGAAGTTTATTCAAGTGTGCTATTAGTATACTTCATTTAAACTAAAAATAAGAAAGTATACTTTGTCTACTTTATATGCACTTCTCAGAAATATACTTGACTTAAGCGTAAGTATATTTGGCACACTTAAAAGTATAATTAAGTATTCTAAGTACTATACTTGGCTTGTAGTTGTGTTCACTCTTTTGATTGAGTAGCCTATTAAACACTTTGCTAAAAAGTGGGCAAATTTAGTCCCACGCAATATTGAAATAGTACACTTACAAGTCCAGTACATTGATATTAATATGCTTACTACATAAAGTATACTTAAAATATACTTGAACATTGCTTAAGTATACTTCATAAAATGAACTTGAAGTCGCCTATATTTTCGTAAGGGCTCTTAAAAATGAAGGTTCTTATTTGGCGTTGATTAAACCATTGACATCCATTAAAACTTTGCATTGCACAAATGTTTCTTTATAGTAATAGACGGTTCTTTAGATATTCTTCAATCGAAGAAAAAATGTTCTTTTAAGAACTGGTCACTGAAAATGGTTCTTCGATGTCATCGCTGTGAAAACCCCTTTGAAGCCTTTATTTTAATGGTTCATCTGGGATTCCCCAACCTGACCAGTCCACCTGGTTCCTGTTTGTTCGGGATCATGAAATTATATATTCCAGGTGTTTTCTTTTATACATTGAGTAGTCATTCACTAGCTAACAATGCTAAATGTTTCAAATCAGCCTTGTTGCTGAATTAAAGATGGTACAGAAACATTACAATTAAATCCTCTTACATTACGGAACAGACATAATGTTTGTAATAGAATTTCTCAAGTGTATTTTCAGCATGTGTGATGAAGATATGACACGACCGTGAGGTTTCGTGCTGGAGCCTAGAACAGAGTTTGCTGCCAATGCAGTAAATGTTCTCACTGTACCAAATGACTGAGTCTGTACTGTAGTTGACCTATTTACATATTATTGACATAACTGTACAGTTGTAAAATTGAGAGAATTAAGAACCAAAATGGGAAAAATGAGTTTCAATGATTTCAACTATAGACAAACATCGTTCAGATGTTAGTGAAGGGCACATGGAGTTTTAGACGGCATTTTTCAATATTCTGTGTCAAAACTTTGGTGTCCATGCAAAACTGCTCTTGTTTAACCAGTGCTAAAAATGCAACATCTCTGAGAGCAGCTTACATTAAACAAGAGCCACAGTGTTTGATTTCATTCCATCATGCTTTCATGATGCAGTCACTGTCACACAACTGGCTTCACGAAGAACCGTAAAGAACCATATATAAATAGCCTATACGTATATAAATGACTATGTGTTATCATCATCATAACAAGAAATGCTGTTTTCAACCAATACTTTTACATTTTTAAAGGGTTGTGCAAAATTCACGTTTACATGATGTTTAAACATAAATGTGTGTCGGCAGTGTGTGTACACAGCCACTCTATAATGGTGAAAATCCACCCACTCCTCTTTTTTTAACCATAAATCATAAGCAGAGTCTCAGAACAAGCCGTTTGCAGATTCTAGAATATGTGAGTCACAAAGGCTTAAGCCCCGCCCATGACTGCTGATGGAATCGACTCATTAGCATAGACCCGCCCACAGTGAGCTGAACACAGTCCGCCATGTTTATCTCATCGCCAGAGCATTTAACAGCAGCATTCAAGTAAGAAATGTATTATTATAATTGATTTTCTGTTTTTATTTAGTTGTTTGATTCATATTAACAGCATATTTGGCAGTAGGTACTGTATATTATGCTGCTTTCACTTTAATACACAGATCTAATATAACGTTACACATGATTTCTTTCCCTGCTGTTTACGTTCACAGACATAACCGTCTGTGTTTATGTGAACTTTGTGTGTATTTGACAGTTTAAGCACAATAAGACTCGAAAGAGAACTTTCGCGGTTCGCGCCGTCTGACATCTAGCTTTCTGTGCGTGTGCGCGCTCAGAAAACCATTTATCAGAAGTTTAACGACTTTCATTTCACTCAAATGCATCTAATATGATAAAACAGTGCTGTTACCCCACATACACATGACCAGAAGAAGCAAAAGTGGCGTCTGTGGGATAATAAAAGCTCCACTGTTCTTGAGCCGTGTGTCGCGCTTGTGCCTCATTAGCAATCGCTCCAGCGGCACTCGTTCCGCTCCAACGGCTTTCGTAACGTTGATAAATCTTTAATACATTACCGGTCATCCATGAATATGATTTCTGCCCGAGTCCATCGTATTCTCCACCGGTTGCAGAGGTGAAGACAACGAGTCCCATGATTCCGCCAAACTACGCCTTTGTTTTGAATAAACGACCTCTAGTGGCGAAAACTTACATAGTGTGCCTTTAATTATACAATTATATAATAATAATTATAATTATACAGAGACAATAACATCCATGTGCTTAAACAGCATGCAAATATTGATTAAAAGAAACATCCAGATGAAGAGTGTACTCACAATGCGATCTTGTCTGCACTCACAAATACTCACTGAACGTTCATAATGGCCTAAAGAAACATCTAACTTAAAACTGAAGATACTTTACGAACATTAAAAAACGAATATTGCATTTTAATTCATGGTGGGGGTTTTTACCGCTCCGTTATTACCTTAATAACTTAAAATTAGTCTATAACAAACCAGCGATTTTTTCGGTTAACTTGCATGCGAGCAATTAAAGTTGCCACGATCCCAGAATTTACAGAAAGATCATATGTGGCATACAACTTATTATTAGGCTCAACAGATCACTTAACCAAACTTAGTCAACTGATAGACCTATTACAATAAAAGCACATTTCTAATACAGGATAATTATTTTAGAAGTTAAAAATGCATATAGTATGTTTCTAGTTACAAGATCTAGTTGTCAGAATAAACCCACAAAACAATAGCATTAAATCAACTTTTAAAATAAACATTCGATGTTCTCTGTGCTTTAAAGATTTTTTATTTTATTTTTTTGCTAAAAATATCAAAATGAGAATTTGAATGCACTCCTTGACATCAGAACAACATCCTTTTTTTAACAAACATGGTCCTCGGATCAGGTGGTTTTGCTCTCAGGTCTTTGACTCTTTTACTTAAACAAGCAGCACAAAAAAGAAACTTCAAAATGAAACTGATACGGATTTCACATGGGATGAATGACTTCCCTTCCCTTTACCTCAGTAGGCCTACAGATAAAATGTTGTCGGGATAATTCCGGTTCGCGTGGCTACGCAGACGCGTCAAAAATGTCTGTATTAACATTTATAGATGTTATATTATACATTTATAGATGTTATATTATACATTTATTGGCCAGACAAGTAGTTTATTGAGGGTAAAAAGAAAGGACGCCTGCGCTCATATTCAAACGCGCATGCCTTTTGGACTGAACACGTAATGCGCATGTGCGCAACATCTGCGTTTTCGCGGGTTTTCGTTTTTGAATTTTGCGCAGAGATAACGGATAATCGTTTGCACCGTCGGACCTATTTCAGGAAGTGCGTTCTCGAGACACCGTTCTAGTGTTAGCGGCCTCTAAGTTAACAACTAATGATCTTCGCAACGGAAGTGAATCATTCAATCGAAACCAGCTTTAGCTGGACAACAACTTTATCCTAGAGCTGCTGTAAATCCTAAACAATCTGTTAAGGTAATTTCCTATTATCTCTGTAAAGCTGCTTTGAAACAATTCATATTGTTAAAAGCGCTGTATAAATTAAGGTGGCTTGACTTGACTTCACTAAATCATTCATTTCCTTACATTGACTATCCAAAATATCTATTGAGTTCTCTAAAGTAATACAAGACTTGCATTAAACTTATCCCAGCATTTTAAACCGAGAAGAGACCCCATTTTAAACGATGCCTTAAATTAAACTTTATTCTTTATGGTTTTAATCCATTGTTTATTGCTGTTTGAATGGTTCTTCAATAAAGATCTATAAAATCTTTTATATTTCACCTTTATAATTTGCCTGTTGGAAAAGTTGGTTCAGGAAACAAACAGAATGTGGAAACAATATGTAACACAATGTAAATAAAAAGTAACACGAGTTTAATTGAAGTTGCAGAGAGAACTGTTTTATGAAACTATCAAAACAAGTCAGGTTTAAAATAATATTAGAATAATATATTATCTAAAAAAAAAGAAAAAGAAAGATATTGGCAGTCTAAACTGTTTGATTTGGTCTAAGGCTTGTACAGAGCATTCAGTGTGATGTGTACTTATGGCATATATGAATAATACAATTCCACACTGGCAAAACCTTGGAGTGTCATCTTCAAACTACGATCACATGAGGAAACACCACATCTCGTCTATGCAAATCTACATCTTCCAGGTCATTTTAATGAAATGCTTACTATTAGCACAACAGTTTTCCAGTGGAATGGATGGATAAACAGTGGATAAACTTCAGATTAAAATAAACCGGAATGATTTGAGAAAAGGTACAACTGATCACGGATTATAAAACAGAACAATTTCCGAACAGCTGGGAAATAGTTCTGAGAAAAAGCTGACCCAACACTCAGTCCATTGGTGCTGAAGTACTGGTTCAGAGGCGTAAGGGAGGCACTGGCATGGTGACATCACGGAAGAACCGATGAACAAGGGCGTTCTTCGCTGAGATCCTCTTGTTAGGATCATAGATCATCATTTGCTGTGGACAAAAATAAATAAATAATTAAAAACTAGAAATATTCAAATCATATTGACATTGCTTTCAGGTTCAAGTTGTTGACTATGGGTAGAGGTGTAAAATTCAATCGCATGGTTAAAAATAAGGGTGGGCAGAGGGTAATGAGGGGGTTTAGGTCTCCTAGCGATTCCTATTTATGTTTATAACATTTATATCAAACATGGTTATTATGTCTTTTTTGGCAAAATGTTTTGTTGCAGCCGTGATCAAAAATCAGCAGCCTAAAAAAAACCTAACATTTTAACAAAAATACCTCAGCAAAAACAACTGGACTAAATAATATAAATTTCAAACATTAATAAAGTGAACAGTAATAAAATAAGAACAAATTATCAAATTAGCAATAACACAAATAAATACAACTGAACAGGTCATGTACAGGAATTGAAATATAAAACACTGCATAGTTTTTTGACGCATTTGTTTCTTAAACAGATCAAAATAAAATGCAATGTCAATACCTTAAAAAATAAAGCTGGGATATTCAAATTCATTTATTGTCTATTTTGGTCATTTATATAAAAAATATGGTGTTTTATTTTTATTTTAAAGAAGCAGCTATTTTATGCACTTTATAAAACAAATCCATTCAAGTCCATCACGGTGAAAAAGTTTGTTTGACCGTCTCTCAGTGTGTCAACATAAATTGATTATGCGCCCTCTAGCAGAGTGAAAGAAAAATGACATAAATCCCCAAAACTGTTCTTACAGACTGAACTGAGTGAGTGCCACACAATAATGAATCACCAACCAATCAGTCTGATCGGAAATATACTGTTGTTTTATCTCTATTCAACACCAGGGTTCTGCATGAGAACACCGCTCACAGTGGATCAGGGCTGGGAGACATGGCAGCAACAACAACAACAACAACTCATATCAGTTGATTATTATCATCACGATAAATGTCAAGTCGAGTAAAAGTTGTAGAAACCAGACAGGTAATTGTGGTTTTATCGTTGAACATGACAAGCACTTGCCAAACAAATGAACATTTCACAAATTAATATTACGTTTTGTCTCTTAGAAACACACATTGGACAGTAGCTTGAGTTGAGTGACAGTAGCGGTAGCTTGAGTTGGGATGCAGTTCATTAGAAAAAACAGTAGCATCTGTAAAAATTGTAACAACCTCATTTTATAAGGTAAAATGTGGTCTTGGATCACGCTAACATGGCCGTGGGAACTGGCCCTGCCAACAGCGGTTTCACTGCATTGGAATTTAAGATGACTTGAAATAAAGTTTTGTTTTTAATTTTCCCAATCCATTAAATTATTTAGTTTTTATATTGTTGAATGTGGTTTGTGACTTTGAGAACTGATTATTATTATATTGTTATATAGTGTTGTTGAGAACGTCAGCGCTGTTTCATCTGGCTTTAAACTAGTTTAAATCACGACGCATTTGATTTGTATGGTTTGTATTAGTGGTCGACCGATATATCGGCATTTTTGAAATATCGGCATCGGCCGATAGGTTTTTCTGATTGGCCGATGTGTTGGAAGCGGGACTTTTATTTTGACGGCGCTCCAGACTTTTATTTTGACGGGCGGCGCTGAGAACACCAGCGCCAGAAGAGAACGGCAACGGCAGCTCCTCAGATCACACAGCGCGTCTGTCCGTGCGAAGTGAGTGAATGCGAACAGAAGGAAAGCTACAGCTTTCCTGTAGCTCAAACAGTAGAGCGTTGGCGCTAGCAACGCCAAGGTCATGGGTTCGATTCCCAGGGAAAGCAAGAACTGATAAAATGTAAAATGTGTACCTTGAATGCAATGTAAGTCGCTTTGGATAAAAGCGTCTGCCAAATGCATAAATGTAAATGTAAATGTAAATGTAAGATCAGCTTCAGGAGACGCGATCAAAAAACTTTAAATCCTTCATTTTAAAATATGCTAATATATAACCAGTTGCCAACTGTGTCATATTCATATCTGTGATATATCCAGTTGCCAATTGAGTCATATTCATATCGTTTTCACTGTGCTGTATGTAAAATTAGTGTTACCTTGTCTTTATTTGAAAAAATATGATTACCAGCATGAAATTACCAGATTACTGAGTGCCCTGTTACAGTGTTTACCTTCTTTTTATTCACATATTTCTAAACAATTACTTTGTGAAAAATACTGTAATAGGATTGCAGATTCAAGAAGTTGCCATCTAAAGTATAAAAGCATGTTTATTTTAAAGATTTGTTTTGATTCAAATAAATATATATAAAAATATCGGCTTTATATCGGCCACCCTGCTCGCTAAGATATCGGCAATCAAAAAACCAATATCGGTCGACCACTAGTTTGTATAACTCGAACGCTATTTCCTTCCCAGCGGAAGTCCGGATAATGTTTTTTTGGAATAGTTATTAGGGGTGACCCCGAATAGTCGAAGATTCGATGCTTCGATAGGAGGAGCCTGATTCGACTACCGATCTCACGGTCGAATCTTCGCGGAGGTGTTATGAAACGAGGATCATGCCACTTTGGCTATATGAGGGCGCTCAATGTCTGATTTCACATAGAACTAGCTTTTATGTCAATACGTTAATATTCAGCCTATTATGATAATGCTGTACATAAAAATGTGCAAAGAAAGAAGCTTTTAATAAATATTTTTTAAGGTCCGTGAATAAATCCAAACACCCCGTGACAGATTTAAGTTTCACTTTCAATCAGTGACCGACAGAGGAGCATCTTCGCGGCAAGGATTTAAATCTTTAACAATGTCTGGGATAAGAAAATCTAAAGTGTGGATGTACACCATCAGAAAGGATATTCTCCAAGGCTGGATTTAGCATCAGGAAAACCATGATCGCACTTCTGCCGGCCAACGTTAACACGTTTCACGCATAGACTGGGTTTCACGTTAGAATGTATTTTATCCGCGCGCACAATTTGAAAAGACTCCAACAGACACAGACAGAGTGAAAGACTGGATTTGTTCTCTCGATCAGGTAGGGTACAAGTGATTTCAAAACTTTTCAGCCGGTTCTAATTTGATTTTTGGATGCTGTGAACATTTTTAGCTAAAAAGACTGCCTCTCCAGTTTAGCATTTATTGTTGTTTCTATAGTTAAAAAGACAAAGTTGAAAATTCTGGCTACTATCGTTATTTTAATAATTTCTTTATTTTTATTTTATTTATTAATCTGTCAGGGTTATCTAATCTAACTATTTTCGGCTTGTGTTTTGAATATATGTTCCCCTGCACTTTAGGCATTTTGCACACATTTGCTCATCTTGTGACTTGATTCTGATTTATTTCATTTTGTATTTTTATTTATTAGAAAGGTATATTCTGTTCTAATTTAACTGAGTAAATTAATTGTTTATTTTTTCGGTGCATCGATGTTGTGCTGTAGGCTGGCCTGCTCGCACATGTAATTTAGCCGATTTGATTTGATTTGCATGTGAAATGCAAATCCTGTCTGCAGTGTGGCCTTTCTGGAGTTATTTATGTTATTTCTTAGTTTTATTGATCCAAAATGTTTTTATACATTTTCTTCTATATCTTTGTGTGATTTTCTGTACATCGTTGAAACGTTAAAGCCCCGCCCCCATACACATGATTCGACTATTAGTCGACTATAGGCAAGAAATGACGATTCTGATTCGACTATGAAAATCCATAGTCGGGGACAGCCCTAATAGTTATACATTTCAATCAGGGCAGCCATAGAATTTTATCAAAGAAAAAATGCTAAACACTCAAAATAGGAAAAAAAAACAAAAGGAGGCACGCACTAATTTCGCACTATGTTAGCCAAATTGCCTATGTGGGCACCAGTGTGATGGTTTGAAACCCACAATAGCGCATTTGCATATTGCATAAACAATATATCGAACTTTTTTGTTGAGGAAGAATATATTACAATCGTTTTATCGCCCAGCCTTACAATAGATGGTCAGTTATTACCTTGAAATTTATTGTTGAAGGCTGTGAATTTTACTTTTTTTTTTTTTCGGGATAGGCCAGGACAGTCCAAATCAAATTAATTAACAAATTACGCCTATCATCAGATGCGGATGCATTTAAAAAATAAAAATAAAAGTGTAGTTAGCTACCTTTACTTAGCTTATACTGTAGTGTAGTGTAGATTAATGGCATTCTGTCAAACTACAAGCAGCTCAAAAGTTCACTATAAAGTAGCTTCTCAAACCCCGGTCAGGCTGTGGTACTAGATAACCTTTGCTGCCCTCTTACCCCTAGAAGGTCTCGGCCATCTTCATCCAGAGGAGGCACCACTTTAGACAGGTCCTGTCGGGCCCACTTGGGAAAGGAGGGTTTGTAGTCTGGCATTGAGGTGACTCCAGGCCATATAGCCTCATCCGGAGTGCCCAGAGTTCGAAATATTCGGAAGAGCTGGTCTATTTCAGAGTCTCCAGGAAACAATGCCCTCCGAGTAATCTGGTATGAAAAGCCAGAAAGTAAATAAACATCTTAAGCCATCAATTATAGCAAGCTGATAAGATGTGTACATAAATAAAAACATACCATTTCAGCAAAGATGCAGCCCAAACTCCAGATGTCGACAGCTGTGGAATAATATTTACATCCCAGGAGAATCTCTGGAGCTCTGTACCACAGAGTTACAACCTATGGAAAACAATCAAATTAAGGCCGTTCGAAACACTGCTTCATGAAGCTTCGAAACCTTTATGAATCTTTTGTTTTCGAATCAATGGTTCGGAGCGTGTATCGAATAGCCGAAGTCACGTGATTTCAGTAAAAAAAGGCTTCATTAGATCATAACTGTTACGAAACGTTTCGAAATTTCGATGTTTCACCGCTGGGGGCGAAGATCTGTCAACCCATGAATCATGAGGAGTCACTGAGAAGCAGTGAACAAGTGCCTGTGGGTTTTACCTGATCTCTGATCAGTTTTATACATCTGTAGACGTTTTAATTAGACATTAGTATAATTAAAATGAATAATGGTAGTCTCTTAATGGCCTGTTTAGCTGCGCCATTCATAGAACAAACCCTGACAATTGATAAAGGAACATATAGACACTTAATCTTATTAGATGATTAGATAATTGTATTTGAAAGATTTTACTTTCAATAAAAAAATGTGCAATAGATTTGTAAAAGGTGTTTTTATGCATGTTGGCCCCAGGATTTTGTTGCATTTACAGTGTTCTGACCACTAGGGGTCACCGTGGACACGGGTGTCGGGGTGTTTTGAAGCCTCGGTCTGCCCACCACTAGTTACAGATCAGTTGTGCAGAACACAGGGTTTGTCTTTGATGGTAGCTTAAGTACATGCTCATGCACACATGCAAAACTGGTTGATAACAATAGCGATTCATTCATTATTCCCAAATGAAGTTTATACTTACACAAGAAGAGTCCAGAAGGATCTAAGAATATAATTTGATTTCTTAATTTGTAATATATCTAGGCTTGCTGCTTCAAACAAGCAAACATACATCTGTGTTATTAGATTCTCATTTTCATATTATAATTGAATCTTATGTTGTGTTCTGTCTTGTCTTAAGTAGAGATAAAGAAAGTCTCAATTTTCCCCCGTTTTTTTTTTTTTAAGGTCACAGGACGATTTTATGAAGCAATAAGTGTCCATTATATTTATATTGAGTGGATTCTGACCAACTGTACCACCTCTGATTGGCCATTGCGATCACATGCTCAACAGACATATATGTGATTGGCTAAAATGCTCAACGGTTCAAAAACACGGTGTGAACAGAAACCTTCACAGAGAGCTCACACACACTCACGGCAACGTTTGAAAGCAGCTGCCTATCAGCATCATACTTGTGAGATGAAAAAGAGGAGATTAAACTCTTTATAAACTGGTTTCTTACTGCCACCCTCAACATTTTCTTTACGTTCAGTACAACTCGCTTAGAGCCGGTTCAAGCTGCGCTTTCAGTTGCATCTTTCTTTCAGCTTTTCTAGGTTCCCTAAGTCTAGTTTTTTTACTAGAACTAAACTAAACTATTTTAAAACGATTACTGCATCTGCTTAGTAGTCTTTAGAGCTGCATGATTAAATAAGGGGATCTTGATTCACACACAAACAGTCTTTTCAACCATAGTATCATTATTTTTGTAACAAATTCAACAATTTAATTACTCACAGAAGTGCTGGGATAAGAGTTTATAGTTCAGATATAAACACTGATGTCGATTAGCGATCAAAATAGAGTAAATCACCTTTTGAAAGTAACTTCAATTGCATTGTTACACCAGTAGGTGGCGACAAGTGACTTTATAAATATACAAAATACATTAAAAAAATACATACATACATACAGACAGTTGGTCTGGGAACGCTCCATCACGTAATGTGAATTAAGCCCATGGGTGAAAACATTGCCTTGGCGCTAATTGAAATACACGGGACAATCATGCTGAAGAGTTGCTCTGTCGTTTTCTGTACCGCCAATAAACAAACAAATTATGAATTGAAGTTCTACATCCTTCCTAATAAACACACAGAACCGGACAAAATGGCTACAAGCAATAAGGCTTGAGGATGATCAAGGGAAGTTGTGGAATCCCAAGACTAAGCATGTGTATGTGTGCAGTCAGCATTTCATCACAGGTAGGCTACGTTAACATTAGCCGCTTTCCGACCAAGTAGTTACAGGAACTTAGTTATAGGAACTGTCCACTTCTAAACAGTTCTATGAACTACTCTCCCCCAAACTCGGTCTTGCTGTTTGCGTTCGCACTGGCCAAGCGGCCATAGGAACTGGTAGGAGGGGTAAGGGAGTGACGCAAGCACGGCGACTTTTATTTTGACGGAGCGACGGACCTTTATTTTGACGGCGCTGAGAACGCCAGAGCAAACAATGCTCGCATTCTCTGTGTTCATTAGTTAGCGATCTGTCTAACAGTACTGTTTAACATGTTATTAGATAGAACTGTTATAGAAAGTACACAGTATATGAAAAAAAGGTTATTAGCCTATGCCGTGTGGTTGATGTCCAGTGTTGCTAGCTGAGCAGAAATACATAATCATGTTTGGCTTGGTCCCCTCAAAGTTGCGTTGGATTTTCTCTTCAGCATAAAGGTTTAGAGGCCCATCTATCACTGTTTTCCATGTTTGTATCTAGTTTCTGGAGTAAATATATAATCTGTGTGTTTACATATAGCTGTTTTAAAAATGGCGGGTGCTGGTGTTTTGCGTGCGTTCGGTCATCAGCGTACACTAACGTCACGGGTAGTTCCTATAGAGCTGGTAAGTCCCGCCCCCTTCGCTAACCCCGCTGGACCTCTAGGTTGAAAAATCGTCAATGCAAGTGAATGGGAGAAAATAATTATTTTCTGGTCCCGTTTGAATTGTGCCATGAATGTGAACATATGTTGTCTGTGAATTTTTTATATAATCTTTCGTGTGAAGAATGCTACAATTTAGCGGGTAGAAGTTTGATACGGTTAAACTTTGTGTGAGAGCACTTTGTGGACTACAACTAATCGCTGCTTTCGACGCGTTTGAAACGTCACCACCATTCGCACACGGACACTAGCTCACGGATCCCGCTAAACATGACTGTGTCTTTGGTGCACTTCACCGCCTTCTTTCAGGGAGAGGACAAAATCGTTGAGGTTGGCGAAACCCACGGGTAAGTCAACTTTATGGGGTGACGTCACATAGGCGACCTGTAGTCTTTCTCGTTATGTCTTTTCCACAACTGCTAGCCGAAGAAGCATACCATATACTGTCAAACTCGTAACATGAAAGATTATATAAAAAATTCACAGACAACATATGTTCACATTCATGGCACAATTCAAACGGGACCAGAAAATAATTATTTTCTCCCATTCACTTGCATTGACGATTTTTCAACCTAGAGGTCCAGCGGGGTTAGCGAAGGGGGCGGGACTTTCCAGCTCTATAGTGCTGGTTTAGACCCTACTCTGAAGTAGGAGCTAAATTAGTTCCTCCAAATGGAGTTCCTAAGACTAAAATCGTTCCTAGTTCCTGCGGTGCGAACACGCCGACATCCGGGAACTTCCCGCAATAGTTCTAGGAACTGTGGAATGTTCCTCCGGTCGGAAAGCGGCTATTGTGTTCATTATTAACGTTATCAAAACTGTGTAAGGTTGTTTCATAAAGTGGCATGCATATATAATTACCCTTATCATTCTACCTTAAGCAAAACTATGTGGCCTAGTGTCGAACCTAAACTAGTCGCATGAAAACGCGTCTGCTAAGAAACACTTGGCACCGAGTAGGCCTAACTCTTTCCCTTTCAACATAGTCATATTGATAACTGCTGTCAGATATAATTTAGACATAACCTCCCATATTCATTCGTTTGTTTACACCGTTTTGCTGTAGGTTTTAAAAGTGACAAGGAAGATCACCCGGACTGCATACCATCAGTGTTTCCACAAAGAACACAATCGACGTTGAAACTGAATAGACTACAGAGACTGAAGAATCGCTCTTCAATGTGAACTGTCTCAACAAGTCCCCACGCCAGATACAGAGACTCCGGAGAGTGAACACGAGCTGGATACCGATCCAGTGGCGCTAAAGAGTCAACAAACACTGCTTCCCCCAAGTGAACACGAGCTGGATACCGATCCAGTTCATTTTGCAATGTACCGTTGCCGGTTGGCAGGCGTCAATGACTCGCAATACAACATTTTTGTCATTCAAATACACACGATGTTCGCGGTGTTCCCCCCCCCCCCCCGACTCCACCCTCGCCACGCCAGACCACGTGTGAATGAATGATTCAATACATACAGTCGGCATCTAGTCATAGTTGGGGGAACTATGACTAGATGCCGACTGTATGTATTGAATCATTCATTCAAGAGATTTGTTAAAAAAACCTGATTCATCCAGTATTGAAACAAATGAAGTCTTTATGAGCAAGTCATTGAATCATTCATTCAAACCAATTTCAAGAATATTTTTTAAATATAATGCAGCAATTAACATTTTCTTTTTGTTTAGTTGTCCATTCAGAAACGTGGGAGAATCGTGATTGTGATTCTCAATTTATCCAGAATAATGCAGCTCTTAATTCCCAGCAAACACCTGAGGTTTCAACTGCAGCAAACACATTTCGCTCAATATGATTCCACTTGATTTAGGATTGAAACACACCGAACATATCCTTTAAAACCCTAGACTAGAGCAATGTTTCTGGCTCTCACCTCATGTGTATAAGTCCGCACAGGCACACCAAACGCTCTGGCCAAACCAAAGTCAGCCAGTTTGATCTCGCCCTGAGCGTTGATCAGGAGATTCTGGGGTTTGAGATCCCTGTGAAGAACCCGATGGGAATGACAGAAGGCCAATCCCTGGAGCAACTGGAACAGGTAACTCTGATGAACAAATACACAGACAGACACACACATTATTTTCCTACATTTGGCCATTACCACACCTTCTTGGCTGTTTAATAGTTGTGGGCTGCATTTCCCATAAGCCCTTAATAGCAATACGTCACACCCAGAAAAAAAACTACCAGGGTCAGGGTCTGCTAAAAAGTGGCAGACGTGCTTCATCATTAGCCGCTTTCCGACCAAGTAGTTACAGGAACTTAGTTATAGGAACTGTCCACTTCTAAACAGTTCTATGAACTACTCTCCCCCAAACTCGGTCTTGCTGTTTGCGTTCGCACTGGCCAAGTGGCCATAGGAACTGGTAGGAGGGGTAAGGGAGTGACGCAAGCACGGCGACTTTTATTTAGACGGAGCGACGGACCTTTATTTTGACGGCGCTGAGAACGCCAGAGCAAACAATGCTCGTATTCTCTGTGTTCATTAGTTAGCGATCTGTCTAACAGTACTGTTTAACATGTTATTAGATAGAATTGTTATAGAAAGTAGACAGTATATGAAAAAAAAAGTTATTAGCCTATGCCGTGTGGTTGATGTCCAGTGTTGCTAGCTGAGCAGAAATACATAATCATGTTTGACTTGGTCCCCTCAAAGTTGCGTTGGATTTTCTCTTCAGCATAAAGGTTTAGAGGCCCATCTATCACTGTTTTCCATGTTTGTATCTCGTTTCTGGAGTAAATATATAATCTGTGTGTTTACATAGCTGTTTTAAAAATGGCGGGTGCTTGCGTGCGTTCGGTCATCAGCGTACACTAACGTCACGGGTAGTTCCTATAGTGCTGGTTTAGATCCTACTCTGAAGTAGGACCTAAATTAGTTCCTCCAAATGGAGTTCCTAGAACTAAAGTCGTTCCTAGTCGGCGTGTTCGCACCGCAGGAACATACGGGTACTTTAGCCAATAGTTCTAGGAACTGTGAAAAGGTTCCTCACAAAGCGGCTATTGAAGGATCAAGGTGGTTCTTTTTTAAACTGGGGTTAGACATTAAACATTATTGTGTTTCTTGGGTCTGCGCTATTCCCTTCAAAGCAAACAAACCAACACGCCTTTGTTTGTTTCTTAATGATGGTTGTGTTGAAGTAAGCCAGAAATGCACAGGTGTGGCTATATTTAATATTCACATTGACTCATGAGTTGAGTATGTGTCCGCTAAATCTGCACAGTTTACATAAACTTCGCCAGCAAATTGAGTGAACGTAATTTCTAGATCACATCGTCACCCGCCACCGTTGATTTTTTACCCACATTTGATGGGTGTTCATTTCAAACCCTGCCATTATGAAATTGCACAGAACATCTTCTGTGTGTAACAGCAAACTGTTTAATTATCTTGTGGTTAAGACAGTATATTATAGTAGAGCTCAACTTAAGTTACATTCGTTGACAAAATGGTAATGGTAATGGTAATAGCATTATACAAGTTGTATTTGGAATAAAAAGTATGCTAGTGTGGTAGATTTTTAATAGATAAAATAGTAAACTGTATATGAAGAGTTCAGATGCAAATCTGCAATGATCATTTTTATGAAGCTCGTATATTTAAGTTCAGTAATTTCACTTAAATGGCAATTAATAGGTAATCTTCATTGCCATTTAAGTGAAATTACTGAACTTAAAATATACTAACTTAATAAAAATTATCATTCTAGAAGAAAATTTCAGATGGCACTTAGAGGCTTTTGCATCTGAACTCTTCATATATTAAACTAACCATGTCTCTAACATCTAACCTTACTTCTCTTTTCAGGCCTAACATGATAACACTTTGAAACACAATGTACTAAAACGTTCTGTCCTGTGTTTTTGAATGTTGTATGTGGTGTTGCCATACCCCTTTGACTTTGGTTGTGTGAGTGTATAAATAACAAGTTTGGGAATTGAAACTAGACAGATGACTAAATTTGAACCTTGTGATTAACAATGAAGTAATCATTAAAACAAAGTTTGCTTTACCTGGTAACAGAAGGGTTTGTCTATGAAAACCAATCAAATTGTGCGGAAATTATGTAATGCAGCATGACATTTTTGCCATACCTCCTTATTCTATAAAAACTCTTGTATTCGTGTTAGCTGGTGGGATTCTCAATGGAATTTGTCTGTGATCTTCCGGCCTTGCTTCTTCTTGGGGGAGATTCTCTGAGAACTGCTCGAGAGATCCGCCGGCCGTGGTTAAAGCATTTAAAGGACATTTGCTAAGGTCTGTTTGTCAATTATTCCTGCGCAGGAAGAAAGCTAGTTAGGGAAGCAAGTTAGTTAGGTAGACTATATATTAAGCGTTGATTAGAGACGTTAGGGATCGTCGATTGGAGACGGCCCAGGTATTTATTAAGCGTCGATTGGAGACGTTAGGGATCGTCGATTGGAGACAACCCAGGGAGATCATCGATTGGAGACGGCCCAGGTAGACTTAGGTCAGATGAGATAGGACTTAGTTAGGTTTAGGGAAAAATCTACGACACTAGCTAACATTAGATTTTGTGGAAACTACTCTAACAACATAAAATCAAAACCAGTCATCCATGTCAGGCTAATTAACAGTCCCAAGCTTTACATATCGATACTTATGCCAATTAAATTTAGGTTATCATAACGCTACTTTAAGACATTCTGAAGTTAAAGGGTTAGTTCACCTAAAAATGAAAACTCTGTCATTAATTACTCACCCTCATTAAAACCATAAAGACCTTAGTTCATGTTTAGAACACAAATGAAGATCTTTTTGATGAAATCTGAGAGCTTTCTGTCCCTCCATTGACAGCTACGCAACTACCACTTTGACGCTTCAAAAAGTTAATAAAGAGATCATAAAACTAATCTGTGAATTGAACGGTTTAGTCCAAATTTTCTGAAGAGACACTATCGCTTTATATGATGAACAGATTTCGTTTAGGCTTTTATTCACATATAAACATTGATCAGCGAACATAAACAAAGCTCAATGTACCTGCTTGAAGTGCGAGAACAAACCTCTTTGGACTAAACCACTAAATTCATATGGATTCGTTTTACGATCTCTTTATTAACTTTTTGAAGCGTCAAAGTGGTGTCAGTGAAGGAATTTCACAGGGAAATCTGTCAGATTTCCTGAAAAAGATTGTGTTCTGAAGATGAACTAAAGTCTTACGGGTTTGGAACGACATGAGGGTGAGTGATTACTGACAGAATTTTTCATTTTTGGATGAACTATCCCTTTAAGGCATGCGGGCAGAACTCGTAGAGATGGCTCTCTTCAGTCATGTTCACTCTTCCCAGAAGCGTTGCATGTGTGAAGCCAGGAGGAGGGTGTTTTTTTTTTGGACAACTCAAAAGGCATTATTCTCATGATTTCAGGAGACCCTAGGTGTGTTCAACTTAGTGTGTGACATAAAAGTACAGCGAGAACGATTATAGAGCAGACGGACAGGGGTGTGTTTCCCGTACGACGTAACTCGCTGCTTCATAGTACGATGCATCGTTGAAGAAATCAACTAGCTAGTCACGACTGTTTCCCGAAACCGACTGTCACAAAGTGGTCGTTCAACCACACTGATTAATGATGAGTAATAACTTCTTTTAATGAATCTGTTTGAGATTGAATTAACGCTAGATGTTTTGCTATAAATTACAGACATGGCATCTGGGGACTATTTCTAACTTTTCTCAGTTATCTTGCTTTATTTCCAGATTCAATCATAGGCTCGTTCTTACGCACTAGAGCACGTTCACACATGCACACTCTTCAAAAATGACACTTTAAAATCTCTTGACAAACTAAAAGACGTAAATGACATTTATATGTATTCTAAATAAAACATACAGATTGTACTGAATGTCAACTTGCTTATTTTTCCTCAAGATAAGGATTTATTGAGTCCACATGTCATGCAAACAAGAAACTGCTTCTAACCACAGGTCGAGATCTGTCGTTCCAAACACACAACTTTGCGATGCTGTTTGTGAATGTTCGTTGGAAACGATGGTTTCGGGAAACACCGACTCGTTGAACTATGCAGACAACAATGGAACTTGCGACCATAGTTGGCTAAGGATGCTTTCGGGAAATGCACCCCTGTATGCTTTCGAATCGCTCTCTTAGTGCTTTGATGTCAAACACCGATTGGCCTGAAAACTCATCAGATCTAGATGGATCACAATGACCTATTTTGATCCAAAATGGCAAGTTGCCCCGAAAGGTGACTAGCTGTTTTTGGACTAACAAGGAAGTTTTGAGTTCTGAAACGTACAGGACGTTATATAGTACAATGACCCCCTTATATGTCAAAAGATCAAGGCCCCGTTTAAACTCACCTTTACGAGTGGCAAGGATATGCCAGAAACCGAGGATGAGTCCATAAACCTCTTCAGGTCTTGGTGAAGAAATTCAAACACCAAATAAAGCTTATTTTCTGTGTGTATCACATCACGCAACCTGTGGGCGAGAAAACTGTGAGACTCAAGAAGCTTGGAGCAGTTTGCTTAGAATTGTGCATTGACTCTACATCATGATGTGAAACAAAGGACTAGTTATGCACTGGTTAAAATCATGAATAGGACTAAGGTTTAGACATTGCTCTTACTTGACTATGTTTGGGTGGTTGAGCTCTTTAAGCAGAGAGATCTCACGTATGGCAGTGCTGGGAACACCTTCAGTCTCCCTGAAACCAAGCAAACAATCACGTCATTCAAACACATCCCTCATCGAAGACAAACATCTGTTTATATGAAGCTCACAGTCAATGAAACAGCCCTCAAAAAGTACAGACCGTTAAGATTAGTTAAAGCAGGTATCACGAAATACAACATTTATCAATCTAGGTTAACGTTAATTTCCACATACACAATTATTATATATTCTTAATTTCGAGTTGTATACATTAACCTTTCTAATGCATTGGCCTATAAACAAACACGAATTAACAATGAACAGCAGAACATTTCTGAGCCTACAGTACCGGTCAAAATTTTGGAAACATTACTATTGTTAATGTTTTTGAAAGAAGTCTCTTATGCTCATCAAGCCTGCATTTATTTGATCATAAAAAAAGTATCACAGGTTATAAAAAAAATATATGAATAAATCAGCATATTAGAATGATTTCTGAAGGATCATGTGACACTGAAAATAGAAAACTAT
Source organism: Rutilus rutilus (assembly GCF_951802725.1). Lineage (NCBI taxonomy): Eukaryota > Metazoa > Chordata > Actinopteri > Cypriniformes > Leuciscidae > Rutilus > Rutilus rutilus. Next base: position 4,274,954 of record NC_140227.1, read on the forward strand.
TACTTTAAATAGTAATAATGTTTCCCAATGTTAATGTTTTTTCTGTATTTTTGATCAAATAAATGTAGATTTGATGAGCATAAGAGACATCTTTCAAAAACATTAAACAAAGTAATGTTTCCAAATTTTTGATCGTTACTGTACATTCACAATTGAGTTGCATATATTAACATTTAATGTATTATAAACAAACTTCAATGAACAACAGTACATTTATGAACCTATATAAACAACGTATTATCATATCATTCATGACACTAGTGTTTACATAGTGGAACTTTATAAAGTGTTACCATTATTATCTGCTTGTAAACGAACATTAGAGTGTTTAACAATCCAGTACATCAGCTTTGACAGAGATGAACTGACTTTTAAAAGCACTTATTCTCGTAAATAACGGAAGAGATCAGTTTATCACTCGTAAACATAAAACAAACATTCGCGTCACTGAGTTACAGTTTGGATTGTGACTGTATGCGAGTTATTTTAAATCTGAAAGGCTTCTCGACTACATAAAACCAATGACAAACACTTAACTTACGTGTCTAATCGTATTTTCTTCAGAGCAACGGTCTCTCCGGTGATTTTATTCTTGGCTTTATAAACCACCCCGTATGTTCCCTCTCCAATCTTCTCCACTTTCTGAAAGGACTCCATGTCAAACTCCCCCTTTTCCGGGGACACTTCCACTCTAAATCTATTTAAAACGACAGATGTGTGGCGAGAGTACGTTTTAGTTGCAAAACGGCGATCAGAAACATTAAAATCGTTAATTTGATTCGTAAAAATACCGGCGACCGAAAATCATGTCACAACTTAACATCAATACCGCCAATTCCCGCGTTTCAAACAACACGCCCTCGCGACAAAGCACAAAATACAGGCCCCGCCCTCCGAAGAAACGTCAACCTTCTGACGTACACCAATGAGCTGAGTGAAACAACAAAGGCCTCCCACGTTACGTAAAAAACTACCACACTTAAAAAAACGTATGTCTTGTGTCTAACCAATGAGCTGAGAGAGAAGAGTAACGCCCGCCCTCTTTACGGTTTACACCGGGGATACAAACGGACGCACGAGCACCATCAGTTGAAACAATCGGCTCTATTTTAGTCCATTTAGTCCAAACATTACAAAAATAAGGGGATAAAGTCATAACTATGAGGTAAAGTCGAAATTAGGACATACTAAGTCATAATTATTACATTAACTCAAAATGATATGACATATGCCCCATTTTTGTAACTTTTATATCATAACGTAAAATGTTGAAATTATGAGATAAAGTCGAAATTATCACATACTACACAATAATTATGACATTGGCATATTATCCCTTATATTTGTCCTTCATATTATGATGTAAAAAGTCGAAATTATGACATACTATGTAATAAGACATATTAAATCGAAATTATGACATACTACCCCTAATATCTGACTTTTATATCATAATTATGACGTAAAAAGTCACAATTATGAGATAAAGTCGAATTTATGACATACTAAGTAATAATTATTATGACATAGGCTACCAAATCATAATTATAAGATTAAAAAGTCGATTATGAGATTAAAAATCTCATGTAAAAAATTACTTTACATTTTTGTTTAATTTCATAATTATGACTTAGCATGTCATCATTTTGATTAGTAAGTTACCCGCGCCGATAGATTTTGTGCGCGCACTCTGAGAGAGTCGAGTCATATTTATTCATACAGCGCTTAATATATTACAGATTATTGTTTTAAAGCAGCTTCGCAGTAATTAACAGCAATTTTAACCTATTATGAAACGAAGTAGCCCTACAAAAGACAACAGTCAGTGTCATTATTTTGCTCAAATTAGTTCAATTTACTTTTTTCCCCATACTATGGGAGTCAGTGCATCAACTGTTTGGTTAGCCATAATCTTTCAAATATAACAGAATAAAGAAATTCATACAGGTTTGGAACAACTTGAGAGTGACTTGAGGATTATGATTTTTGCCCAACATTATGCTTTGTCCCGGTCTTCTTGACCGACCGGTGGCGCTGCAGCGCAAATTGTCCTTAATCACGTTAAAACCGGAAGGAAGCAGATTTCAAAATACAAACCTCTTCAAGAAAATGGCGGAAGTCGTGGAGCTCCATAAACTCAAGGTAATAGACTAGTACAAAGAAATGTTTTACTACTACTTATTATTTGGATATGACTGTGACAGTAAGCTGTCCCTAGCCTCGCTAAGTTGAATTATGATGATTAAGGAATAATAGATATAACGTTTCAATCGTTCATTCAGCACTTCTGTGAGCTCCCAGTGAGCTCCCTATAGACAGTCTTTCGTTCTTCGCCTTCGCTTTAAAACACAAGTACCAGTTTACCTAAACAGCATCTTAGCTCAGTCATTAAGACTCTTACTTTGACTTTGACTTTGTTCCCCCTCTATTGAGATAATACACTCTACTCTTGCAGTGGTTTATTAAAAATATATATAAAATAAATCCCAACAACAACATACGTGCCTGTCCATCTAAAAAGTGAGTTGTAAATAGGCGTCATAGTCTTAAAAACAAGTTAGCTGCTTGCTTAAACGACTTTTTAATATTATATAAAAAGTCGAGCTAATATATTAGGATTTTGTTTTTTAACGTAGTTGAGATTTTTCTTTGTCTTTCTGTTAGTCTGTCTGTCTTAATGTCTCTGTCTGTCTGTCCATCTATCTTTCTGTCAGTCTTTTTTTTTCATTTGTTCTTTCAAGAAATTTCATATTGCATTGTTTAGTTTGTTAGGACTCATCTATATAGTCGTAGCCATGTTTGTTCAGATGCCAGCTTTTTATGGACGGACAAAGCATTGGTTCTGACACCGCAGATGTGTTATTTGTGGTTGATAAATGTCACTTCAGTCATTAAAGTGATATAATCTCCTCAGTTGGCTGAGCTGAAGCTAGAATGCACTGCCCGAGGGCTGGATGCCAAAGGAAATAAAGGAGATCTGATTGCCCGGCTGCAGGCGTACCTGGAAGAGCATGGTAGGTGTTTTCTAACGCAAGATGGTCCAGTTCTTTAACAGATCTGATTACAATTATGTTCTCAGATGTTTTATATCAAAGTGTAATACTGCCTCTGTTGTTATTATTATTACTACCTTTTTTCTTGATAAATGTAAATCATAGTTACTCTTTATGCTTTATTTTGCTAATGTTGGAGGCTCCTTTTTGGGCAGGGGCTTTGATAGCGATGGCATACAAAGTGGCAGGACATCATTTATGAATCACAACCCAATTGACCGTTCGCAAAGACCCGCCCCCTTTAGTTACTGTTGCTATGTCCGACAAGACAAGCCACGCCGCTCTCGCGACACTCCATGTTCTCACGCAGTGAAACATACATCGCGGAGCAGAGAGGACACTGACAACTGACAGACCAGGTCACTTTTGACATGTAACAAAGTCTCATCTTTCAAATGTGGTAATTTTTTAAAGAAATTTAAACAATAAATATGCACAGGTCATGTGAGTGATTCCTTCTGAGTGAACGCGGGTGAATCTGACTGCAGTAGATGTGAAAGAAATATATAAAAAATGATGTTTATTCAGCCAGCGCACATACCTGTATTTACATCCTGTTTTCGGTCGAAGTCCACAGTAATCGATTGTCGAGTTCACGCGCATAGGTTTAGTACCTATGATCACGCGCGTGAACTCGACAATCGACTACTGTGGACTTCGACCGAAAACAGGATGTAAATACAGGTATGTGCGCTGGCTGATTAAACATCATTTTTATTCATATCTTTCACATCTACTGCAGTCAGATTCACCCGTGATCACTCCGAAGGAATCACTCACATGACCTGTGCACTTGTAATGACATATCAAGGATGTTAAGAGGCTAAAAGCAGGTTTAAAACTTGCCCCATTTAAGTCAACAGGGTGCAAATTTTAAAAAGGATAACACGTTGTAGGCAACACCGATTTTTGTCGTTGTTCTCTGTACTGACAGCACTCCAAATGTACAAAAAAATGAGCTCAATGTTAAAATTGACCGGAGTTCTCCTTTAAAGCTGCTCGTGAACCGATCATCTCTTCCTTCTAGTTAATTTACAGCATCAAATGAACACGAAATAACATAAGGAATGTTGTTTTAACCGCGGAAAGACGTCAGTGCACTCCGTTTTTCAAGTTCAAATTCTCCACTAACTCTCCTGACTGCTTTGTCGGACAAAAAGGGCGGATTCGGCGGGTTATGATTGGTCAGATCGCGTGTCAATCAAACTCCCTGTGAAGGGTCAATTAAATAGTGAGTTGATATGCGGAACCTGCCATGATTTTCTCCTGCAGTTGGCAGGTTGGCGGGTGTTAATTTCAAACTCTGGTTATAATGCCCATTTAACATTTAAAATGTGTGTGTGTGTGTTTTTGTGTGTTTTTTTTAATTTATTTTTAGAAGAAGTGAATGAAGAGGAAGTTCTGGGAGTGTTTGGTGATGGGGATGGTGATGGTGATGGTGAGGCTGAGGTAAGATATCCTGGATGTAATGCATTTCCATGGTAGTTTCAGGGCAAAGTTTAGTTTTAGTAGCTCCAGTGTTATTTTGTTTGAAAGGAATACATTGTGTGTGTGTGCACTCTGAAGTGCTCAACCAGTTTACACTTGGTATTAAGATCTGTCTAGCTGATTGATCACACGTAGCCATGAACAGATTTCGAGGGGAGGGTCTCTGGTGTGTAGTTACCTGTTTATAGTAGCCAGTACAAATTTCAAAAGGAATTTGTTTACACTAGATAACATTATATAAAGCACCATCGCTTCAGAAGAACTGAAATCAGACCTCTGAGCAACACTGAAAATATGACTAGAAATCACACTTTATATTGTCGCCAGGATATGTCGTCATATTGCCCAGCCCTAGTTTACTCGATGAACTTCACACATCTAGTTTTATTTTTAAGGATAACAGAGGGCAGTGATGATTGACTGGTGAGTAGGTGGTTCTTTGCTGCCCAGGAAGCATCAAAATAATCAAAGTTTACACTATAAGGAAGTGTGGTCATATTAGGGCTGGGCGGTATATCGAGTTTGTACGATATATCGATATATTTTTTTGAAACGATATGCAATGAGGCAATACCGTTTATATCGATACAGTAGTTTGATACGAGCACATCTGAAAAATAGCGGAAGACGCAGTGTGAGCTGCCGCAGTGAAAGTACATAGTACAATTTGTCCTAAACATGACACAAGCTATATTAAGGGCTTCAAAATAACTGGTAAGATATAGTTAACAAGTTTAAAGCAGCTTGCCCTGTCAGATGCTTACTGACAGATACTGTTGCTGACTGACAGATAAATACTTGCGCTGTTTAATGCGTTTGAGATGTGGTGCTTTCCTCAGTGCTTAACTTACATTTCACATGTATATTCTCCATCTTTAAATGTTAGAAAGTCAAACAAATATGTCCATTTCACTGTCAGGAGAGGACGAGCTTCTGCAATTGAATCTCCGCTAATATTCAAGCTTCCGTGAATGAGCGACGCCGCGCGCATGCGCGCCAAACAGACGGAGCACAATAGAATAGTAGCGCAATAATTCTGACTAAAATATACATATTGCTAAAATATTTGTTGTTGGAAACAATAAATGTGCCATATGTGGAATTTTAAACCTACAAGTATATTTTTATGAAAGTGACCATTATAACGGGGTAATCAAATGCAGGCTAATATAATTAGTTTAAGTGCTTTTATTTTCATTTTTTAGTCAATTTAAAAACAAAAACATTATTTTTGTTTTTAGATTGTAATGTTACAATGTTAGAATGTAATGTGATTTTAACCACCTTTTTGCACATAATATATTGCATAGCCTACATTACATTCACTATATTTGTTTCCATATCCTTCAATATCAACATTGTTTGTAGGATATCATTGGGCAGGATGTGAAATTACATTTTTTTAAATAAATACAGATTTTCTTTATCCAAATAGAAAAACGTAGAAAGTACCGAGATATATATCGTATATCGCCATTTAACCAAAAAATACAGAGATATGATTTTTTGGCCATATCGACCAGCCCTAGGTCATATGCATTTACATCCGCCTCTTTTAGTTTTTCATTAATCAGATCACAAAACGTTTTGGGCCCAGCAAATCAGCTGAGATGGGCTTTAAAGGCACACTATGCAGGATTTGTACCTTAATAAACAGCTTTGAAATCATTTCGTTGGTAAACGAACTATCATCCTGATAGCAAAGCGGGGGGGGGGGGGGGGTGCCGCTGGCAAAACCAGCAATGCAAGTTTGAGAGGTGGCGCCCCGACAAATCTCGTGAGAATCATGACTTGCTTTATGGCACGATGTCACATACACCAACAACATATGAAGCAGCCTCTATGGAAGACACTAGCACACATTTCAGACGTGAATCATGGCAGAGTCGACGAAGAAAGCGTGGTCGGAAGAGTCGAGGAAAAGAAAACGACAGCTCTGCGTGAGTGGTATTTACGACAGTAACGTTAAATACAAGTACTCTAGTGGTCGCTGTTTGAGAAAAAACGGAAACTGCATAGTGTGCCTTTAATACCAAGTGTAAATCGACAAATAATGTTTCTTGTGTCAGGTTCCAGACGGCACAAACACAGTCATTGTGATTGATAAGCTCAACATAACTTACTTCACCTGTGTTTTAGGAGTCTTTTGCCAAAGAAGAGAGCACTGACCAGAAAGAAGAGCTAAGTCCACCGGAAACGTATGTATTTTTTTTTTACATTTCCAATTTGTCAACTTCCTTTAATACATCAGCAAATTTTGTACTTCACAATATTTGTGTCTGGCTAACATAAAGCTAATTTTGCAGTTAACCACTTAAACCTGGGGTTTTCAAAGACAGTTGGCCTCCCTTCTGACACAATGTCACACCCCATTACAATACCACGGCAAACCTAGCCTAAGGCCCTGTCCACACAGAGACGCGTTTAGCTGTATACGTAAACATTTTGTATCGTATCGGCGTTTCGTCCAGACGGATCCGGCGTTTCCGGTGGGAGACTGAAACCGCTATTTCTTTTTTTGTAAACTGGGTCCCAGAGTGGATAAATCTGAAAACGACACCCTTGCGTTTTCGTGTGTACAACCAATCCGTATATTTTGTGAAACGATGATGTCATCACCCCACGTGTCGACTAGTCAGACACCGCTAAGTCACTTAACAGCAACTGCCAACTACATGCTTGTGTTCGTGGTGCAGAATCTACTGAGCCTCTTTTATTTCTTTCTTTATTATTTACTTGAATGTATTTTTATTTTACTTCTTTATTTTACTTCTTTATTTATTTATATTTTCTTTCTTCTGCTATGATGCTAGTCTGTTGTCTGATTAAGACATTTCGTATTTTGTAGGGATGGGCATTTCAAGCAAAAATAATATTCAACGATCGCTGGGAATTATTTGATTATTATTCAGAAAACGCACCCCTGCCCCACACCACATGCTCACCGGTAAAACGGCGTTCGCTCAAATTCCACTCTGACATTAAATTTCTCTATACTGAAGGCCTACGTGTTGTAGCCATTAAAGAAAATGTATTTAGTTTCATATTTATGTTTAAATAATGTTATTTTTTAATTTCATCTTTGTTTATATGAAAAGTGAACAGCATGAGTAATCATAAGATGCGCAATATATCGGGAGACATCATTTTGACCACATTAAGTTTTGTTTTGTATAAATTGTATCTTAATTTTAATCAATGTTTCATCAACCAATTGCCTGGATTGAATAAATAAGAAGCAAATATCAGCCAGACATTATAATCAGGACACGGAGGCACCGGCGCGATATAACTTGCATTGCTCGTGAACTGGAGCTCGTCTCATAAATGAACCGAAACTCAGAAATATATCTACAGAAAGCTTGAAATGACTACTTTTAAACAAAACAATTTAAAACGAAAAGAAACAGACAACTCTCTTATGTAATCCTCCGTATGAAGTGTGCATTTCTCTCTTTAGGCACGTTCACAATAAAATCTTCTTTAGCAATTATTTAAGCAACCAATCAGTAATAAAATAAGTAACAGTGTCCTTTTTTCTTTCTTTCGTTGTTTAATTAACATGACGCAGACTGCATCAGTTTTATTAGGCTGCTGTCACTTTAAGACTGAATACACAGATCCAACATACTGATGTACACGCATATCCGCTATTCCCCCAACTGTTTAACTTTACTGAAGACCTAGCCAATTGTTTTTATGTGAATGCTAAGAAAAAAAGTGTGTTTGTGTTCTTGATTTTGATTTCAGGGTGGCTGAGAAAAAGCTGGTCAAGATGAGCCCTCCTGCTACAGTTGGTGAGGTAATGATCATATCATTTACTGCGATTAATTACTGGAAAGTATCAGCTCATGCAAAAATGAAAATTTCCTTCCCTCATGTCATTTCACACCTTTCTTTCGTGGAACACCATGAATAAGTTAATAAAGTAGTCAATGTGACTTATGTGCTGTAATGTGAATGGCCCATTCCCAGCTGGTAGGTTTTTGGTGATCCGATTACAAGTGCTCAGTAGAGTTGTATTTAATAACTGAAACCACTTACAGTGGTAGTCAAAAATGCATGCCACCACAAATGTTTAAATATTCTTACCATACGACTGAGTTTAGACTCTACAGCAGGGTTGTCGGTCACTAAAACCAAAACAGTTAAAACATTTGTTAATTCAAATAAAGCTGAAATAAAATATAAATTTTAGTTGAAAAACATAAACTAAACAAAAATTTGAAATGGCAGTTAACTGAAATCAGTTTTAGTTAATTTCCAGTTAATAATTTTAGTGCTTCAACTTAAACTTAAGTAAAAAATTATTCTAAATAGCTGTATTTTCTTTAAAAATTAATACAATGACAAAAGCACAAAACAAAATCTTAACCAAAATAGTAAAACTCTTAACTTTTTTTTTTTTTTTAAATCTATTTAAAAATATAAAATTACAACCATTAACCCTTACAACAATTAAATGTTTAACCCAGGCGATACTCGAGTTTCCAATTTTATTGTGGAAAAATGAATATAATATATCATCAATATAAATTCAGTTTGATTTGGAAAACCATTTCATCTGGTTCACTGAGTACTAGTCTAGTTAATATAGTCACTGAGTATTCACTACAGGCTTCCTTCCTCTGGTTGTTTACATCATTGTCATGAGGCATTTTATGTTGAATGTGCTCTTGTTTAAACTATTACAACTGTGTTCATTGCAGAGGCTTCAGAAGAGAGCGGAGCGCTTCAATGTTCCACCGAGTGGGGACACCAAAAAGGCAGCGCGAGCAGCAAGGTTTGTCTGTTTTAACAGAGGGAAAAATGTCTTCAAAAGAGGGTCAAAGACTGAAGAGTTTGAAAATTTCTTTTATTTGAACAATAACTTTGCTGTGATCATACGTGCTATTGTGTGGCTTATATTTCTTGCATAAGCTTTACATTTTATCTTGTAGCAATATGTTAAAATTCTATCACACACTTGTGTATTTGAATGGGAAAAGACAGAAATCGACAACCATTTTAGACCAAATTTGTGAGGACAAAATAAGGATCTTTTGGCTGGTCCTCACTTTCTGACAGCTTTTTAAAAGGCTCTTTGAGGGTTAAGATTTGAATGCTTGCTCGCGTTTCACTTTTTAATTCGTGATCACGCGTAGGCTACTCTGTGTCTTGGGAGCGGTGGTACATTTGACAAGATATTTGTCAATGATGCTCAGAATCTGACCAACTTTTTGCCACACCTACCAATGGCTGGTGACTTAAGAAACTTTACGAGCCATAAATATATCTTTTTTTTAAATATGGTTTTGCAAAAACAGGCAGTTTGACACCAAAATTTCACAATTCTCTATTCCAATTTCAATACCACAGCTAAAACTATTACCTAACTACTATAAATTTTAAACATTATTAAAGAAAAGTAACTTTTTAAACATTATTAAAGAAAAGTAACTGTAGTTTTCAGGTAAAATCATTGACTAAAGTAATTTAGTATAAAATAACACTGGATAGTCTTCACTGTATACATTAAAATGACAAAAGTTATTCAGTCAAGAGCTGTTTTCTTTGTCCTTTGTTGTTTGATTTACATTAAAAACACAGACAGCAGCAGAAATATTAGTGACGATGTCCGGAGGGTCGTTCACATGTGTTTACTTTAATGTTCTCACAACATTGTATTTTTAGAATTCATAAAAATGTTGCTTTTGTCACTGTTTACACTCTTATTTGTGTCTATAATCCAAAAAAAAAAAAAAAACCTGGAAATAAAAAAGAATTCATAAAAATTTTACCAGCCAATTGGCGATTAACACAGTTTCATATACTTGTCAATGCTGATTTTTACTCTCATTTGAAGTTTGGTGAGTGTGAACTTTAGGCCCTGGTTGCGCACCAAATCCTCCGGCATCTCTCCATACTCTCGTGAAGTCTGATTCCTACTGCCCTACACTGAGGTGTATATGTCTGTTGTCCAACTGAACTAAATGGTTTTTATTTCTATAAAAAGCCATACAACAGTTGGGGCGGTGCCGTGATGTAATCGGTGTACGTAACAGCGACTGACACAGCAAGCCTGGTTAGGTTTAGGCGCTTAGTTGTGGTGGTTAGGGTAAGGGGACTATGCCAATGAATGTCCTCACAAAGATAGATGTGCAAACCTGTGTGTGTGTGATGATTGTTTTGAAGCATCCATAAATCTTAATTCTTTTTCTTGTTTTATTAGGTTTGGGTTGCCAGAGCCTGAACCTTCCAAAGGTGAGTTGACGACAAACAACTCTGTGTGCTGTTACAACAAACCATAGTTAGGACCTTGCTTAGTATACAGTACATGTGCCGCATAATTCGTCTTTTACTTCCACACATTAGTTGTCCACTTTTACAATATCCAATTAAAATAGTATCATACCATTTCTTAAAAATAAGTAAAAAGACATAACATTCGAATTCGTTTTAATTCTGTCAGTTGTTTGAATTTGTCTGATAAATTGTCTTGGTTAATTTAAATCTTTTGATAAGAAAATTAAGTAATGCATTTAAATAATTTAATTAACAGTTATGAAATATAATATTTTAATGCTAATACTTATCTTTTGTAAGTTCCAACAACCTGAGGAATGTTTACTTGGTGTTTTTTTTTTTTAACATTAGTACAATTTATTTGTGAAGCATTAATACTGATAATGTGGTCAGTGAAAATATCTGAGCATTGGCCATTTATTCACTGTCTGAACTGTAAACTTATTAAGCAATAAAACAGACTGCAGTCAGACATCATTGCTTGTGCTGTGTTTGTTGTGTGCAGCAGTTGAGGTGTGTGTGTGTGTGTGTGTGTGTGTGTGTGTGTGTGTGTGTGTGTGTGTGTGTGTGTGTGTGTGTGTGTGTGTGTGTGTGTGTGTGTGTGTGTGTGTGTGTGTGTGTGTGTGTGTGTGTGTGTGTGTGTGTGTGTGTGTGTGTGACGACTGTGTCAATGACTAATTAATGAAATTGTAATGGATATGTCCATCCAGTGATGTTTTTTTGTTTGTTTCTGTTTAGGAACTTCAGCGAAAATAACTGTAAGTAATTTGGTTGCAAACTTTGAAATTGGAATGTTAAATAACTGACTTAAATCTGTGCAAAATCACTTTTAAACATGCCGCTCTCTTTTAGGTTGACGTTGAGGTATTAAAGAAGAGAGCAGAACGTTTTGGCATGAATGTCTCCTCAGTTTCTAAAAAGGTAACTTTTTTTTTTTCATATTTCATAAAATGATCAAAAACAAATCACAAATGACAAGTAATATGCCAAATGAAGCTAGAATATTTTTCGAGGAAATGAGAAAAACATTTGTTTCATAGAGCAGATAAATTGTCTCTCAAATCAAGGAATCTATGGGGGCGTTTCCCCCGAGGAGGAGGCAAGAGAGGCAGTGCCTCCTCAAACAATTAGGTGACCAATCAGAGCAGAGTAGACCAATCACAACTAGAGGTCGACCGATTCATCGGTCGGCCGATTGATCGGCCGATTTTTTGCATTTTTAACATAATCGGCATCGGCCAATATCCAAGTGTATCAAGCCGATTATTAGGCAGGCGCATCTGTGGGCAGCCTAGTGTTGTTGTTGTGGAACACGCGTTCGACGCATGCTGCGCCTAGAGTCATTCTCCAGCAGAGTGAGCAGACCTCATCCAGTGCTTAAGGAAGGAGCTAAGTTCCTTGGAGAAAACTCCTTTATATTTAATTAAAAACTTTTGATATGTTACTGCCAACTTAGAGAAAAAACATGAATAGGCGACATGACGTTAGGCTATTTTGAAATTGATAGCGTAGTTGAGGTTGCATTAGCACAGCAGAAGGGTTGCGATCATGTCACAATAAGTAAGCAAGAATTTACAGACAGTGAATCTGAGACTTTAATTTGTTCTGTTTGTGTGTCTTATATTTGAGAGGGTTGTCACTCAATGCAGAGAAATAAGTAATAAAAAAAAAGAGACCAACTATATGCTAGTGAAGGACTGGCTTTGCTTTGCTAGGGTTGGGTAGCTACAGATAGACCCGGAGCTAATACGCCACTGGTGCCTTAACGACCGTTATTTACTGGACCGAATATCAACGCGCATTTCTGTGCTTCATATCAGTGCTACTGTTATGCCTGTGCTTCTCTTGGATGCTCTGAAAACGGACATTAGAATAACAGAAACATCGCTTCGCTGCACTTGACACTAGTCAGCAGTTAACTTTAACATTCCGTTAGCTAGTAGCTGGATTAAACACGGTTAAAATGCTGGCCAAACAGTAGTGTGATGTGTGACTGTATTTCACTGTAGACTAGGGGTGGAACGGTACATGTATTCGTATTGAACCGAAACGGTACAGGCGTCACGGTTCGGTGTATAAATTTCCACGGAGAATACACACTATAAAAATAAATAAAACTCGCGTGCAAAGTAATGCGGAACTACTGTTAGATACGTGGGTTCTTTAGGGACACCTAATCTGTAGCTCCGCTTTAGCTCCGGCTGCGATGTAAAGATTGCATGCGTTGTGTGTGTGTGTGTGTGTGTGTGAGAGAGAGAGAGAGAGAGAGAGAGAGAGAGAGAGAGAGAGAGGCGCGATCGAGATCGAAAAGTCGCGTGTGTTTAAAGTCGCAAAGTGTTTACTTATATTTGTGTGCAAACGCGCGCGCGTGTGTGTGTGTGAGGCGCGGGCGCGATCGGAACAGTGGAAACATAAAAACATACTCCGTCATTTTGTTTATCAGGACATCATTCAAACTGCAAAGTGTTTAAGTAACTGTTAATTCAAATGTTAAGGAAAACAAATATATTAAATCTGAAATGTAGCAAATTAATTTTCAATTCATTCAGGTACAATTACCAAACATATCTCAAGTTCTTTTTGTCTTTTGTACAAGTGCAGATTGGTAAAGTGTTCAATAAATGTTTTTGTTGAGAAATCTTGTCTATCTTAAGTATTTATTTGTGTTACATTTTATCTTTCAAATAGAGGTTAAAAACAAGCACATAATCGGCCAAATATCGGCCAAAATAAATCGGCAGCATTTATCGGCCATCGGCCGACCCGGATTTCAAAAGATCGGCATCGGCATCGGCCTGAAAAAAAACATATCGGTCGACCTCTAATCACAACAGACTGGGCCATCTGACCAATCAGAGTAGACCAATCACAACAGACTGGGCCATCTGACCAATCAGAGCAGAGTAGACCAATCAGAGCAGACTGGGCCATCTGACCAATCAGAGCAGAGTAGATCAATCACAACAGACTGGGCCATCTGACCAATCTCCGTAATGGAGCAGTTTAATCCGTCTTCTAAACAGACATGATCGCTTTAAATGATAAACAGATTTTAATTTAAGCTTTTATTCACAAATAAACATTGATCAGTCTCACCAGTGTTTGCTCACTCAATGTATTTGTGTTTTTACAATGAGGTGATTTTGTTGTGCAGAAGCTTACACACAGCACAAAGAAGCTGAGGACAAGAGCACAGTCCGCTTTGGGCGTGAGCATGAAACCTATGGAAACGAGTACAGCTGTTATGGTAGTTTTTGTGTGTTTCACAGGTTGAGGATGATGAAAAGCTTAAGAAGAGGAAGGAGAGATTTGGCATTGTGACGAGTGCAGCCTCCGCTGGAGCCGAGGATTCAGAGGTACGACTTCTGATCGGGGGAAACCAGCCGCCAGGAGACATTCAGAGTTCTGAAGAATTGGTGTGAAGGGTTTATTTAATGAAGTTCTTTTCTCTCCCAACTCTCACGTCGTGGAAATAATAGCAACATATATTTTGTCCGTATTGTGTTGCACACCTGAACGAAACAACCTGTGATGTTACAATCTTGAGTTTCTCACTGTGTAACCCTTCTCCTCACCCTCTTCCCTTTCTTTCTCTTTCAGGCAAAGAAGCGAAAACGTGCGGAGCGGTTTGGAAATGTATAGACAAATGGATCTGACCTTTTTTTTATTCCTTTTTTTAAAATGAAGAGTTCTTTGAGGTTGATTTTGTGATACACATGTAATCCCTGTAGTGCCATGCTGGGTTTTTTTTTCTGCTATTTACATTAAAAGTATCCCCGTTCCTTACTAGATTCTCTCTTTTATCTGTCTTGATGTGCTTGATTGATGATTTGCATTGTTTGCCTTAGGTGTGTGAGGTCTAAAGGTATTAATATGCATCCTTTGGGATTATATCAGGAATGCATCCATACGTGGAATACATGTATCAATGCAACACAAAAAGAAATCAGTTTCACTTTATTTTAGTGTCCTTGTTACATGTACTTACCATAGTAATAACAGTAAATTATGCATAATTACATCCAACTAACCCTCAACCTAATCTGGTAACACTTTATTTTAGTGTCCTTGTTACATATGTTACATGTACTTATTTACATGCAACTAACCCTCAACCAAACCCTAATCCTACCCTAACTCTATAGTAAGTACATGCACTTAATTTATTACTCAGTACTTAAATATATAATTACACTGTAACAATGACACCGTAAAATTAAGTGTAACCCCTAATACTAACCCTATAGAAAGTACTTGTTAATTAATATTACTCAGTACTTAAATGTATAATTACACTAACAATGAAACCTTAAAATTGAGTGTAACCCAAATTTTTTTTTAGATGCGTCTTTATTTTGACACTGTTAGCTAGATCTGCACACAATGTCATTGATAAACTGAAATGCCAGTTACTTCTTGTACAAAAAAAAACTGGGATTGTTAAACAAAAGATGCTTGACAAACAAGGGAAGGCATTTAAAAAAATTTTTTTTGTGGGATATTTTCTCTCTTTATTGCTATGTAATGTATTTATCTGCTCAACATCAGAGCTTTTGTATTCCTTACCTACTCGCCATAAACTGGACACATTTGGGCAGGGCCGGAGTGGGGCCAATTTTCAGCCCGGGAGTTTCAGGCCCAGGGAGTTTCAGGCCCAAGACTTTTCGACCACTTTTTCCATGGTCGAATTCCAAATTAGCACTTTTAACCAAATTGGATAAAGTAACAGTTCAGCTCTTACTATTGTGTAGTTTTTATTAATACCATAGTTCAACTAATAATGTAAAGGTTAAAAAATAATTCACTCAAGCGTACCGTTACGGTAGGGCCGGCCCAGCTATCGGTAGGCGCCGGCGGTGCCGCGGTATCCTACCTGAGAAAAGGTTTTGGAAAAGACGGGCTATGGACCCAACCAACTCTATGGGAAGGGAGGGGAGAACTCCCTCACACGGTACAACCCATGCAGAGGCTGCGCGCTGCGGTGTCAGAATGCGGAACGTGTGTAGCCCAATGTAACTAACGTGACAAATGTGAAAAAAAATAAATAAATTTCCTCGACCGGCCCAAAAGTGAAGCGGCCCACCGGGAATTCTCCCGATTACCCACCCCGGGCCTGCTTTTGGGTTTAGCAGGACGGCGAGGTGAGTTGAGCCAGTTTTTACCTGAGGTGTTTTTAAAGTGGGGGCATTACAGAAATGTCTCCAACTAAAATACATCATTTTCAGGATGTATTGCGTCCCTGAAAATAATCACTTGGGATCTAAAATACTGTTTTCAAAATTATGACTTTCCAAAGAAAACAGTGGTCTCTTGACCCCAATGAGGGGTAAGTTGAGCCGTGCACTATGTTGAGGTAAAATTGAACATTAATTTGCACACCTCATATGCTATATCAAAACAAAAGAATTCAGGTTACACTTTATTTCCATGGTCCATTTTAGACATTCTACTAACTATATAAGTAACTTTTCAAGTGCGTCAACTTTATCTAATAACCTGAACCCTAAACCCAACAGTCTGCTAATATTCTGAAAGGTGAAATAGTTGCAAAGTTAATTATAGTTAGTAGAGTGTCTAAAGTGGACCATCAAGGTAAAGTGTAATTTAACACCAAATGACAAAGGTTTTATTTAAATATAAAGTTTACAACTTCAAGGGCCAGTTTTCTTCAACAAGGCCTATTTAGAAATTTCAGTTTAAAATGATCAACATCATTTGTAATTCTCCTTGGGTCATTTATAATAACCAAGCATGCTCAAACCCTCCATTATAGACAACAAACCAAATCTGTTTACATTCACTTTTATTTGAAGATTATATTGACGTGAGCTTCTGAAATATTGTTTTTGATGTTTGTTGGGTATCTAGAGTTAGTCTACACACGTGATTTATTCAGATAAGGCAGTCATGTTATGCACATATATGTTGATAGCACCATCATATACACAATACTGAGTCAAACATTTGCTGATTATTCACTACACTACAAGCAACACTCTAAATTGTACTCTTAGAGTCCCTTTAAAATTGCAACACACAATAACTCAAGCATTTATTTATCTATTGAAAACCTCTGGAATGTGATCAAGAGGAAGACGGATGGTCTCAAGCCATCAGACGAAGCCGAGCTGCTCGAATGTTTGCACCAGGAGTGGCATAAAGTCACCCAACATCAGTGTGAAAGACTGGCGGAGAGCAAGCCAAGACGCATGAAAGCTGTGTCTGAAAATCAGGGTTATTCCACCAAATATTGATTTCTGAACTCTTCCTAAGGTAAAACATTAGTATTGTGTTGTTTAAAAATGAACATGAACTTATTTTCTTTCCATTATTCGAGGTCTGACAACACTGCATCTTTTGTGTTATTTTGACCAGTTGTCGTTTTCTGCAAATAAATGCTCTAAATCACAATATTTTTATTTGGAATTTGGGAGAAATGTTGTCAGTAGTTTCTAGAATAAAACAAAAATGTTCATTTTACCCAAACACATACCTATAAATAGTAAAACCAGAGGAAACTGATAATTTTGCAGTGGTCTCCTAATTTTTTCCAGAGCTGTATATGTGAATAGCACCATCATATACACAATACTGAGTCAAACATTTGCTGATTATTCACTACACTACAAGCAACACTCTAAATTTTACTCTTAGAGTCCCTTTAAAATTGCAACACACAATAAGTCAAGCATTTATTTATCTAGACGCTCTAATCTCCTTGACCGTGTGAATCTTTCTTCTCATCTCGGTTCTTTTCCTTTGTAGATTCTTTCACCACCTGAGCAATGAGGAAAGGAATCAATCAGATGTTTCCCAGACAGCAACATAGATCCGGCCCAGATCCGGCCCACATCTGGTACGTGTGGATTCCAGATGTGGGCCGGATCTGGGCAGACACTGTGTTATAGTGTCTGGGTTGCTGCAAATATTCATTTAACAAACAAAACATAAACATTTAATACCATTTAATATAGAGAGATGTACGGAAGCGTATTGCATTCACTTGAGGAAAAATAATCTACTCTGTTTTTATGAATTAACGAGTTAATTATCTCAGAATTATAATTCATTCAGAAAAACAGAGCAAATATTTTTTATGAAAAATGATCTCAGAATTATGAGATAATTAAGTCATTAATTCAGAAAAACAGCAAATATTTTTTATGAAAAATGTTCTCATAATTCTGAGATAATTAACTCGTTAATTCATAAAAACAGAGTAGATTATTTTTCCTCAAGTGAATGCAATACGCTTCCGTAGAGATGTAACATTAAACATTGCTATAAATGAAGTAAAATGAGAATAAAATGTGATGCAGTCTCTTTTATTATTGAAGAACTTCACTAGAATCACTAGATCTGCTGATGGAGTTCCTCACCTCTCCATCACGAATCTCCACGGTCTTGATTAGGACTTTCTTTCCAGATCCAGGGTCAGAAAACTGACCATAATCTGTTCAAAGACATCACACACACACACACACAGCAAATATGATGCAAAGGTGGAGTAAAACAGCTTATGATTTAGTAGTAAAAAATTATTAAAAAATGTTACAGATGAATGTCTGGAAATGGTTATGATATGTTTTGAGTATAGAGACCTGGAAACAATTGTCTTCTGAAGCTTGACATTGTGATCGTAATAAATCACATCATGATTTTGAAGTGAAAAGGAGTAGATTTTCATGGATAGCTAGCTTCTGAATTCTGGGATTAAACGCATGGATTACTTTTATGCCGCCTTTATTTGCTTTTTGAAACTTCAAAGTTGTGGTCAGTGATGGCTAGATTACTTATAAACTGCAGCTCATTACCAATTACAAATTACAACATGACAAATGAAAATTCAGAAATCATAATTTTATTAGCATTGATGGTTCCATAAAGATCCATTAACATCCATAAAAAAAAGAAAAGTTATGACCACTTTAAGTCAGTTTAATGTAATTTAAGTTGAAATGACTTAAACCTCCAAGTTGATTGTACTTAAAAATTTAAGGCAGCAATTTTTTTCTTTTCTTTTTTACAGTGTAGAAACTTTCAAATACAAAGTTGCTTTATAGTGGAAAAATCTGAACTTTCCACCAAAAATGGTTCTTGTATGGCATCAATTAATATATACTTTATATTATTTGAGGTTATTCTAACCATAGGACAATATAGGAACTGTTATTGTCAACTTTCATTCATAATGTTTCCCCCTGTAAACCAATATTAAACTCCATACTGTTATCATCTGTTACACCAAGAGTAATTTCAAGTAAAACCATTAATAAACATCAAAACACTAATGACAAGTATTGTATATGCAAAGTTAATATTTCAAATAAAACACATTCTGTTATAGCTTGCCTGGCTGGTCTGTACGTGCGATTCTTCCTCCTTTTTCAAAAACTTTTTAGGGTTGAATAATAATAATAATAAATATATCTGCAAGCAGCAATTATCAGGGCCAAGCACAAAGATCATAAGTCATGCCAACATGGCTGGGAGGATCAGACCAACTGCAACAACGAGCAATTAAAGACATTGTAAGATGATTTTAGGCTATAAAAACAAGGAGCTCCCGCACACTATCAGTGCTTGCAAATGAGTATCACAATTTTATTAGCAACATTTCGGTCTCACGACCTTCATCAGGCAGCCAAACATTCAAACTCAATCCCATTAAAAATAATCACATGACTAACCAATGTAAAGATCCATTTGGCACTCACTTAAGATGATTTAAGGCAAAATGGCTGAAAAATCATAAATACAGGCACTAGTATTTAGATTTTTCACTTTCGACCAAAAGGTGGCGCTGCGACCAAATTGATGTGATGTGGGTGACTGAGGTAACAATGACACATGCAAAGCTTGGAGTCAATATGCCAAAGCGTTGCGGAAATACAGCATCAGAGTCATTTTGGCATCATGTCTTAATTTGTTAATGCAGTAAACAAAAATGTTTTGCCTATCGACAGAAAAAAAAAAAAGAAATTTGCCAGCATGGTCTAAAGAAGATTATTTGGTGAAAATCAGACCAATCAAGGAGGAGTTCGAAAAAATTGTTTTTTTAAAGAAAATCTAAATGGTGGACAGGAAGTTTGGCCGACTATTGCAAAAATTGGTTTCTATGCTCTCAGCATGACCCAAAGAATCTATTAAGACGAAACGCAGCATGTAGCCTCAGGTCATGCTGGTGATGACATGGACCAAGTTTGGTCTAAATCACTGATCTATATAATGACTGGATATCTCATGTCATTCTATATAGATCAGTGGTCTAAATACAATACGTTGAGGAGATAGAGTCTTTTTTGCACATTTTTCGAAAACGGTTCGACAAATCGACTTGAATCCCATAACTTTTTGTCGCCATTGTCTGAGGATGATCTGGTTAAATTTTCGGGAAAATCTGAGCAGCGACCTGAAGATGATATGATTAAATTTTGGTGAAAATCTGAAGTTTGGTGAAGTTCGAAAAAGTCGTTTTTTCGGAAAATTCAAAATGGCGGAAAATTTGTTCATGACGAATCGAATCGTCTTAGCCGAGGAATGAGAGGAAAAAATCTTTTTTTGAGTTAGAGACTCCAAATTTGCTATGGTGACAGCTAAGACTATCCTCTATCTGTGTGCCAAATTTCATAACTTTCCCGCAAGCGGTTCTATGGGCTGCCATAGACTTCCAGAGTGGAAGAAGAAGAAACGGATAAATAATAAGAAAGCCAACGATTACAATAGGTGGCGCCTACGCACCTTCTGTTCTTGGCCCCTAATAAACACTCCAGGGGTCTCATTTATAAAACTGTGCGTAGGAACCTTACTAAAAGTGTACGTGCGCCCGAAAGCCAAAAATGGCGTACGCAAAAAAATATTCAGACTTATAAAACCATGCGTACGCCAGAACCTGCGCAGAATTCACTTTATAAATCCCAGTCAGCGGAAGATTGTGCGCACATGCGTCTCCACCCCGAAATAACCATATATGGAGCTTACAACGCCTAGTTTTACTATGCAGATCCTCATCTGCATATCATTTGCATATGATTATTCATCCACGTGATAACGTTTAACGGTACAAGACACATTACATTAATAAAAATCAAGTAGTTGCCTATCCTTGCCTTGTTTTTGAATACATAAATCAAATAGTGTAAAAAACATTTCAGAGAAAGTTTTTCTCAATCTTTTCCACTGGCCGAATTGTATTTTTAACTGATTATATTTTTAATGGAAACAGATAGGCCTTGGGCATTATTTGCACGAAACTATTTTCTCAGACAATCTGGTATTATCATGATAAGCAATCATCTCTGTGGTTAAAACATTAAAACACGCCACAGGAAAAGTGTTCAAAAACATCGCATCCACAACAAATATTTCTATTGATTGAATATAAAAAATGTTGTAACTTCTCAGTAATGATTTCATGTTTAAGTGTTAAACTCCATTCATTTGAATGGCATATTTAATCTAAATGTTTATATCAGAAGTAAAACATAGTTTAAATCATTATTTTATTTATTTAAACTGTTATTTGCGTCAGTTTCACTAAACGGCCCAGCGCGCTCGCTGGCGTGGACATTTAAGAAGGGATGGATATTTGCTTCAAGTGACAGGCTTGGTGAGAGAAATTATATTTTGTATCATCTCTAAAAGTGACCAAAAAGACATTTAACTCCAGCTCACCATCGGTGTCGCCAAACTGCTCCGTCTCCAAAACGTTCGTATGCATGGGTCAGAGTTTGCGTCCAGGTGCGCAAATTTTCCCGTCAAGTTTGTTTTTATAAATCACAACTTATGCGTCGGAAGTGGCGTACGCCTCTCTCAGGGCCTGTTTTGTGCGTACGCAACGGTTATAAATGAGGCCCCAGGTCATTCTTTTATAAGTTATGATAGACTCACCACCACTGAACTGTCCACTCATTGAAGGCATTTTCATGATAGGAACCGTAATTCTGAAAGACGAAGTACAAAGGTCATCAGTTACCAGGAGTAAAACATGCAGAAACCTGTTCAAGCGGCTCTATGGCGTCACTCTTACCGGTTTTCCTCTCCTTCCAGAAGTTTCCTGTAGGTGGCGATCTCGATGTCCAGGGCCATCTTGACGTTGAGCAGATCCTGGTATTCCCGCAGATGGCGTGACATCTCCTCCTTCAGGCGCTGTATCTCCTCTTCTAGACGTCCCACAGTCTCTTGATAGTTTCCAGCCTCTCCAGCGAACTGCTCTTCCATTTCTCTCATCTGCCTCAATAGAGCCTCATTCTACCGGCACAAACACGCACAATTATGTCTCTAAATAAGGGAGTCCCAAAGACTTATATTGTTTTTACAAGTGAAACTCGAAAAATTCGAATATCGTGCAAAAGTTATAATTTTGATGATTATGGCTTACAGCTTATGAAAGCCCCAAATTCAAAATCTCAGAAAATTTGAATATCACATGAAATCAAATGAAATGACAGAAATGTCAGCCCTCTGAAAGGTATAATCATGCATATGCTAATATACTAAATATATTAGTTTCACCTTTTAATTTGAATTACTGAAATACACAAAGTTTTGCACGATATTCAAATTTTTCGAGTTTCACCTGTATATAAAGCTAACTATAACAGGGCCGTAACCACCATAGTCATAATTAAAAATGGCCCAAAAGTTACATTTCTAACTGTGAAATCTAACTGTGCTCATGTCAAAAATGGCCAATCAGATCAAAGAAGGCGGGCCTTACTGTTCACAGAAGACGAATGCTTTAGTTTTAACAGTGAGTGTGTTTACATGCAGTGTTCAAGACGTGGTTACGGCCTTGAACTATGATGACTACAGAAATGCACATGACTGTTCAGTAAGAGGTTAGGTTTTCATATGTACAGTGTTCTTGAGAGAATCAATGTCGTAGTTCTGGGCTTGAAGTTGCCTCCTCAGGTCATTGGTCTCTTGTTTAGCCTGTCTCACTTGCTCAGCGTTGCGCTTGGCTGAATCGGTCAGGTCTGCGAACTAACAGAGAAAACACATGAAGACGATCAGTGTGCATTGCAGTATTGTGCTGTCATCAGTAGGACACACACACTCACCTTGGACTTGTACCAGTCCTCAGACTCATGCATGTTCTTGGAGGCGATGGTCTCGTACTGAGCTCTGATGTCTCGAAGCGCCGCGGTCAGATCAGGCCCTCTGGACGTCTCCATCACCTCCATCTTCAGCTGCTGATTCTGAACGCTCACATGCACATCCTGAATTTCCTACATTTTAAGAAATAATACATGCAATTATTGAAATAGTACTATACTGTTACACTTTAAATGACTTAAAGGTACATTTAAAGGGATAGTTCACCCAAAATGTGAAACAAAGTTGTCATCATTGACTCACTCTCATGTCGTTCCAAACCTGTAAGACTTTTGTTCATCTTCAAAACACAAATTAAGATATTTTAATTTTATTGAGAGAATAAATTGAATAAAAGCCTAAACGAAATCTGTTCCTCTTATAAAGCAATCATGTCTCTTAAAAGAAATTTGGACTAAACCACTCAATTCGTATGGATTAGTTTTACGATCTCTTTATAAACGTTTTGAAGCGTCAAAGTGGTAGTTGCGTAGCTGTCAATGGAGGGACAGAAAGCTCTCGGATTTCATCAAAAAGATCTTCATTTGTGTTCTGAAGATGAACGAAAGTCTTGCGGGTTTGGAAGAACATGAGGGTGAGTGATCATGACAGATTTTTCATTTTTGGGCGAACTATCGCTTTAATAGTAAACTTTTATAAACTAAAAAGTGAGTCTCAAGAAATGTTGAATAAATATACTGGTACATTGATTTTAGTAGCTACTTACTACATAAAGTAGGCTATACTTGAAAAATAAACTTTTACTTCATAAAATGAAACTGACTTGAACTCATTTTTTTGTGATGGAATATGCATGGGCTTTTTGTGTGTTTGTTACTTGAGAGTAAGAAACAATGTTACCATGATACCACTGATATATGTTATAACTCATTTGTTACTGAAACAAAGATTTCGGTGTTTCCCCATTAAATTAGATTTGAGCTGTACTTGCATTAAAAAAAGTGCATGAATTTTTTGAAAATTAAATTAAATGAAAAAAAATGTGAAAAAAATGTTTAAAAAAAATATGTGAACAAAATGCACATCATATCTTTCAATCACTGAAAACAGCAGGACGTTCTAAAATGCTTAATGAGAAAAACACTTTAAGTGTCTAAAACAGTGTTATTTAAAGATCAAATTCAGTATACACCTTATTGATGATACATATAAACAGGTAATCAAATGAGCCCAGTATATAAACGGTTAAGCATTTTCTTGATAATGGTTTTCTATGGAAAAATCTGTTGGCCTGTTTATATTATGCATCATCAATAAAGTGTTTATATTTAGTTTGGTCTTACTACATTAGTACTTAAACCAGGCAGTGGAGCAAAGCATTGTTTAGTCTTTCAGGTGGGCGTTCCTATAAGGGCGTTATGTCACGTGAAAACTACGAATAGACTATACTAGAAATTTGACTTGTTCTTACAAACTGAATTGATGTTAATTTCGATAGTCAATGCAATGGTAACAGAAAGCACATATATAAGTTTCGTTTAAGCAGCACACAAAGATATCATGAGTAAAAAAGCAGGCAGGTTTTTGACTTTCATCATTCATTCATTTTCCATGTCTCTCACCTCATCATGCATCTTCTTGAGGAACTCAATCTCGTCCATCAGAGATTCAATCTTCCTCTCCAGTTCCAGACGGGCAAGTGTAGCACTATCCACATCCTTCATACACACACAGTCAGACTTTAGTATGGGGAACACGTCTTCACTATTAACTACGACTTTTGCCTCAATAAACTCCTAATCTACTGCTTATTATTAACAGTTAGTAAGGTAGCTGTTAAGTTTAGGTATTGGGTGGATTAAGGGATGCAGAATAAGGCATTAATATGTACTTTATAAGTACTAATAAACAGCCAATATCCTAATAATATGCATGCTAATAAGCAAGTATATGGAAGTAAAATAATGTCAAATGTTTTTGAAACAAAAAAGCCTGTTGAATTGCACTACTTGAAAAAAAATAGTCATTGCGTTAACCATGCTTGCATTTTAATGCATTGTATTTTTAGGGCTTGCATTTTTATGGGATGAAATTCAACATGGTTGAATATTTAAGCTGTGAATATTTCAATTAAAAACATTTCAAACACATTTTCATTATTCAAAATTCAATAATCCATATTCACCTTTCATATTTCACTTCCAAAATATTCAAACTGTTTAAAAATACAACCTATAATATTCAACAGGCATTTTTCGCTTTGCAAATTCGCTTCCACAAATTCAGTGGTTCAAATTCGACAGTAAATTCAACACTGACATCCAGGAACTGCAGGAAAAGCAGTAGATTGCCGAGCATACTCTCCATCTGCAGTTAGTCGATCTCACCAGCAGGGGGTGCAAAAGCGCGTGTTGTTGACGAAGACCAGCAACAGAACAAGCCATTCATTCATAAAATGAAAATGATTATCTGTGTCAGTATATATGCGGAAAAGATGATAAAGACACAAAAGCTGTGTTTATGTTTCATTCAATAACTTCATTGTTACTTTCCCTGTGTAGCCTACATGTTATCAGCTTTCTCTACCATGAACAGGATTATAATCGGTTTCCCTCAATTCCTCATACTCAAGGATTCCCCTTCCGTCGGGACAAAACGCTTAATGTAGCTTTATGGACTAATACAGTGATATAAAAGACCAAACTCGCACCTTATTGGGGATGTAGGCTGTAGGCTACTAGGCTACAGGCAAGCAGATGGACTCAGAATATGAACTTGAAACCCAAAGTTTCATGCTGAGCGTTTCGTGATACTGGCACAAAATCAACACTTGATCAATTAATACTAACACTTTCTTTTCTCTTCTATTCTATTCTCTCTCTCTCTCTCTCTCTCTCTCTACATATATATATATATATATATATATATAGGCTGCCTACGTGTATTGCATTAGCTTAAACTGGGAAGAGTCATAGCACTTGCATATTGTTGTCCCACTATTGTTAGTTTAACTGTAATTCGCTTTGGATAAAAGCGTCTGCTAAATGACTAAATGTAGCCTAATAAATGTAAAATTGGCTTGACATTGGACATTCGCGCATTTAGGGACCGTCTCCAAAGTTGCATACAACATTGGCACGTTTCTAACTTCAATAGCAAACTTTAATTTATTTGAATAAATATCAAAAATCCAAAGGGTGCGCAGTATGCCTGACACTACATGAACACTTAACAGTTGGTTTTATGACTGTAAGTCGTTCTACTCAAATGCGATTGAAGTTAGAAACGTGTATACCAATGTCGTATACACTTTAGAGACGGTCCCTAAATGTGCGAATGTCCAACGCCAAGCCAACTTTGTGCCAGTCAAATCACTGGGAAACGCTCAGCATTAAGCTTTGCGCGTTGAGTCCATCTGCTTGCCTGCGAGTTTGGTCTTTTATATCACTGTAATTAGTCCATTAAGCTACGTTAAGCGTTTTATATGTCCAGCAGGGGAATCCTGAAGTATTGAGGGAAACCTAATAGCCTGCATGCAGCACATCGCCACAATATAAAGTTAAGGCAACTAAACAACCAAGAGAAATATATGTCAACCTCAAAAATGTAACATTGGATCTGTATATCCGCATCAGGGAATAACATTAAAATCTTGTTCATGGTAGAGAAATATGCATGTAGGCTAAAAGTAACCGTGAAGACACTGAATTTAACACAAAACCGCCGTCATAATAATCACAAATACACTTACATTGCTGTAAATGAGTTTAATGAATGAATGGCTTGCTCTAACTGTTGCTGGTCTTCGTCTACAACACGCGCTTTTGCACCCTCTGCTGGTGAGCTCGACTAACAGCAGATGGAGAGTATGCTCGGTAATCTACTGCTTTTCCTGCAGTTCCTGGACGTCAATGTTGAATTTACTGTCGAATTTGAACCACTGAATTTGTGGAAGCGAATTTGCAAAGCGAAATAAAATGGACCGAAAAATGTCTGTTGAATATTATAGGTTGTATTTTTAAACAGTTTGAATATTTTGGAAGTGAAATATGAAAGGTGAATATGGATTATTGAATTTTTAATAATGAAAATGTGTTTGAAATGTTTTTAATTGAACTATTCACAGCTTAAATATTCAACCATGTTGACTTTCAGCCCATAAAAATGCAAGCCCTAAAAATACAATGCATTAAAATGCAAGCATGGTTAATGCAATGCCTATTTTTTTCCAAGTAGTGCAATTCAACAGGCTTTTTTGTTTCAAAAACATTTGACATTATTTTACTTCCATACAAGTAGTTAATAGTAAGGGTTGGACTCTAAATTAAAGTGTTGCCATTATTGTTATATCTGTTTCTAGATATTATTAAAAGTGTAAACATTACTAGAAGCACTATTTTATGAAAATTCTGTCATCATATGCTCACCCTTGTGTCTATACAAAACAGTGTGATGTTCTTTCTTCTGTGAAACATAAAAAGTAAATGATGACAGAATTTTCTTTTTTTCTCTCGCGAGCGAAGCCCTAAGACCCAGACATCGTGACAAGTGTGTAGACTTTTTCATACCCACTGTATGACAATGACTGTATGAAAACAATAAAGCTCAGAGATAGCATTCAGTAGAAGTGCATATTGTGAGATATACTTTCCATTATCGCTTTACCTTACGAAAGAGATTCAGGTTATTTTCAGCTTCCTGTCTTTTCTGCATCTCCTCATTTAACCTGCAAACAATTAAGAGAAAATATAAGTCCACTTCAATAATAATAATAAAAACCTTTCCCTGTTGGGAGTAACAGAAAATTTACTTATACATTAGTGTGCTGTTAGAATCACTCACTCACACAAAAAACTTGGGTTTAATCTTGTAATCTATCTTTTATTTGATGTTGTGTTGGGTGACCATTTGTGTTTTGTGATATTCTCTGAAGTCTTTAGCTTATACATTTTATACAATTATACCTTATACATTATATACAATTTATGACTAATGTTGCTTTTCCACTGAATCGTACGGTTCGGTACGGCTCACTTTAAGGGTAACTCTCGCCAGAATGCAACCTAGGGTCTTTCTGTTAATCTACCCGAGACAAACTTTCGTTTAAAAGCATAATTAGAGTGGAAACGCCACTTTTAAGTTTGACCGTAGTTTTGGTCAAATTGCCTTTTGAATGGGAGTGCTTGGGGCACTTCTATGATAGCATCAGAAATCGCTATTTTTAAAACACTAAGAAGGCTCGACACAACATGAAACTGTGCTGGAAGTGTCACCAGAGGCTCTACACATGAACTCCAGCATTGACAACATTGTTTGTGTACACAGAGTTTACTAAAAAGAAAGATTTTGAACAACTCACTGTGTTTCCGTCCGCCGGCATTTTGACAGTCAAAAATAGTCGATCTCCGAATGCGAATGAACTGACTCTGAATTTTAGTATTGCTTCTTACATGAGGATCCTTTTTCAAATACAAGGTCAATACTGATTTTCACTAACGACAAAACAACAAATTATCTGTGAATTTATATGGAACTAAGCTTTAGGAGCTTTCCATCTTTACTCTCCTCATGTTACGTTGCGTTCGGAGATCGACTATTTTTGAGTGACAAAATGCCGGCGGACGGAAACACAGTGAGTTGTCTTTCTTTCTTTTTAGTAAAATCTTTCTTTTTAGTAAACTCTGTGTACACAAACAATGTTGTCAATGCTGGAGTTCATGTGTAGAGCCTCTGGTGAGACTTCCAGCACAGTTTCATGTTGTGTCGAGCCTTCTTAGTGTTTTAAAAATAGCGATTTCTGATGCTATCATAGAAGTGCCCCAAGCACTCCCATTCAAAAGGCAATTTGACCGAAAAAGAAAATACGGTCAAACTTAAAAGTGGTGTTTCCATTCTAATTATGCTTTTAAACGAAAGTTTGCCTCGGGTAGATTAACAAAAAGACCCTAGGTTACATTTTGGCGAGAGTTACCCTTTAAACAGTACCACCTCAGTTGAGGTTTCAAGCGAGCCGTACCGATACTAAAATGTGACGTGTAAACACTGCAGATCACTGATTGGTCAGAGAGAATCATCACTACCAGCGTCATTGGATTTACGACGCGCGAGACACCAAACCCGCTAAAAAAAACATCTTCATCTTGCAGTGAAAAACATCAAATGTTGTGCGTTTGTTTGTGTCGCGTTTACGATGATGTCACGACAATAGAGGCGCCGTAACCAAGGGCGTAATTTGTGGGGGGGTTGGGGGGGAGATAACCCCCCCAATATTTAAATCTATGCATTACAACCCCCCCAATATTTATACCATGATCACATGAAAAGGAGGCATACCCAAACTTCAACCCCCCCAATGTTCAAACCAAATATACGCCCTTGGCCGTAACTATAACGATTAGTATATAATCCCATCCACTTTGAAGCGGTACTAAATTGCAGTAGAAAAGCAAACTGAGCCAAAGTATAGCGAGCCGAGCCGAGTCGTACCACGCAGTGAAAAAGCGATATAAAGTAGTACAGGTATGACATCACTTTGTAGGCCAAAGCGCGGAAGCGAGTTAGCATTTTTGCACTTCCGGTTCCATCGTCCAGAAGTCCAGAAGAAGGATTTTCTGAAAGGCTGAAATAAGGTCTGTGGCGAACACAAGCTCAAGACATTTTCACGTTTTATTTTACGACATAAAATACATAAGTATTACCCCACTCGTGATTTTTTTTAAGCTGTTACGTGTAAAATGTGGTTGCTAACAGCTAACATAGGCTGTCTGGAAGATTAAACGTCATCACGACGAACAGGTAAACTCAGTCCGCTTTTACAGCCTCGTTATGCTTATACTGCTCTTATAAACTATTCTAACTCAAACGTTCTGGGAAAATGTTTTTAGATAAAAATGTAAAGAGTTGTCGGAAGCTTAGCGATGGTGACGTTGAACTCGTGGGACCATGGTGTAGTTCGTTTATAGCCTACTTTTAGCTTTTTACTTCTGGCGACTGCATTTAGGCTTCAAAACTCATAAAAGTTGTGTTCATCTGTGATAATTATCTTGATGGACAAAACGTGCAAGTATCATAAACCTTTGTTGAACACAGAGCTTGTTTTTAGTGATAATCCAAAAGCTTATGGGAAAATCCTATTGGGTTTTTGTCAAGGGAACCAGTGTGATGCTAATTGCCGGTTGGCCTACAACGTGACGTCAGACCTGCACCACTCTTAGTCCTCAAGAGACAAAAGAAACTGTCCTTGAAGACTGTATGCCTGAAGTGAAGGTTGTAATATAAATATAAAATCTAACCAGGAAGAGAGTCAGAGAACCGATAAACTGATTAGCTTAAAAGCATCTGAGATTACATTTGTACCGGCTGGGAGAAATGATCTTATGACAAATTTAATAAGCGAATCATATTATAAGCCAAACACGTAGAGGGAGTCCTACTACTGCTGTATCCATTTCATAATATAATTGCTACCAATCTCAAAGACTCTTGCATTCCTCTCAGAGTATGTGTTTACTGTCACACAGTTGTGTTTGAGGCGTTTGGCTCATCTGGCTTTTGGCATTCGATTAGGTCTGAGAAATGTCAGTGATTTGCTATATAATTGATGACTTGATTGTTGTTGTGATTTGTTGTTATTTTATGTTTGTGATCATTTTAGAGTTCTATGCTATTTATGAACAGAGTTGAGTTTAGACTTTAATAAAAAATTGTGTACTGTCCCATTGTGTTGTTCCTTGTGTGACTCTCAAGGGTTTTTTTTCTGTCACCTGATGGAGGTTTGGTTCCTTGCCACTGTCGCTTTTGTCTTTTGGCTTGCGTAGTTGGGGACACTTTATATATTCAACAATATTATTGATCTGCCTGCTTTGACACCATTATGTGAGAACTGAACCGAGCTGGATGATGACATCACGGTTTTTCTCAAGAGCGGCTGTACAGATAAATGAACTAAATTAATAACTTTTTACTACAAAACTGAACCATTACTAAACATACTTAAGCTGAACTATGATGCTATTTTCTTCTAGATCTGCTGTACAGCAGAAACAAACTTTGTTGCATTATTTTCCTGTTATCACTGTAAAGCTGTGAAAATTGTAAAAAGCGCTATATAAAAAAAGGTGATTTGACTGGCAGTTAGATTGATTTTGTTACTCATCTGTGTTCCTCTACCCCACTGTCAATAAACCCTGCTATTGAAATCATCTTCAGTGAATCAATGCGTCTGTGACAGAAGACCACACCAACATCATCACAGGGACATCACGAGCTGCTGATGCTATTGAGGAACTGGTTGAACAGCTTCATCGAGCTCTGCCTTCATGAACTCCTCACTCTCCAGAACCAGAGGAGAATCCTATGCACTTTTCTGTTAACCCCTTTTCTGTACTGCGGAGCTGGTGGCTATATCATCTCAGAATGCCCTGTTAGACCTCCTCATCTTCCAGTTAGGTCCATTCATACTCTCCTTGTAATACACTCACTCTTGTGTACTAAACTCACAGTGACCCGTTCCTACATTACTCTCATAGCTATGGCTCTCCTTGACTTCGGGTCCGGCAAAGGCTGCGGGAGCATCGTCTGTTCCTCAGAATCAGAGCCGCCTTAACCTAATGTTAGGCCCCGGGGCTGAGAGGTCTTGTAGGCCCCCCATCCCCTAGATTTATAGTCTCATTTAAAAAAAAGTGTAATATCTAGGTAATCTACATCACAAAATGCATTAGTTTCTTTCGAGACCTACAATAGTGAGGTTTCCCTCTTTGAGCCAGAAAACACCATAATATTGTTATTAAAATATCACTGAGCCCACTTGAGCATAAACACAAGACACTTTATTTTAACAACCACACACAGCAACTAAATTTCAACTTTATGCAAATGAGAAGCAAATTTCGCGAGCGACAACCAATAGGAAAGAAGCCTTTCAGTGGCGCTCAGCCCCCGTCACCGTCTCGAGTGCAGGCAAGACAGAAGAGTTCGAGGCCGATTTCACTGTTTTATATGATTTGACTGTAACTAACCACAAACATGGATATAATAAAATGATGCATGGAAAAGAAACTGTCGACAGTCTCAGTGAGTTTAATTCATACATTTATAGTTCGAGTGTTGTAGTTTTATGATGCAAGTTTAGCACTGCTGCAGTTCATTTTACGTTTCCCCTGCATTATGTTGACTATTAGGACAAGGACAAGAAAATGTATTATTTGTCAAATTCGGATGACGTTTTAGTAATTTATGACAGTATGAGTGAGTTTCATTTGTAGATTGATCGATCGTTAATCTAGTGAATTATTTAATCTACTGAACACTGCTGTGTGGTAATATAAAAACACTCTCCCAACAGCATACTGTTTCTTTTGAGCCTAATTCCTAGTCAAATTAAAATAATATAGTTGTATCACTTGTGATGGTGTTTTGTATAGATGTGGCCAGACGTGCAGTCTACCAACATTAGCGCGACAGCACTATCAACGCCCACAAGCGACTTCACAGTATAGAGACTAGCGACATACAGCGACAAAATCTGACCTTTTCAGCTCATCATGAACCTGAACATGGGAGGCCCCTGAACTTGGGAGGCCCCTGAACATGGGAGGCCCCTGAACTTGGGAGGCCCCTGGGCTTCAGCCCAGAATGCGGCCTTGCTCAGAATGGAGAAGTGTGAGTTTCAGCAGCCTTTGATCCATTTTCTCTACTATAATATCAGTCCTGGGGGGAACAAATGGACCAGAGGAATGTCTAAGCTAAATAATTACCATCCACCATAACAGAGCTCCACTCGCCTCCCTCCTGCAGGCAAAACCCAAGTCTCTGTCCTGGAACACCCAAGCCTCATCTGACTTTCAACGTGTAAAGGATGCCTTCACCAGTGTTCCCATCTTTGTGCATCCTGACCCGAGTGTCCCATTCATCATGCAAGTCGATGCCTCCCTCTTCCTCAGGTGTTAGACTGGTACAGACCCGGAAACTGTCCCCGGTGAAGCAGAGCTACAACATTGGCAACCTGGAGATCTTTGCAATCCAATGCACTCTCGACGATCAAATCACACATTAATTCATACACATTCAAATGCACATTCATAGATTCTGTCCACTTCACTCTGGGCTCTCGTCACCCTGACTGACACTCATCAGACCCTCTTGAGGCTCAGAAATCTCTACTGGTGACCCTGTATGTCCCAAGAAGTTCAGTGTTTCATCCAGGGTTGTCCAGACTGTGCCATCTCCAAATCTCCATACCAGCTTCCAGCAGACAAGCTCCTTCCTCTGCCCGTTCCTCATCATCCAACCCTCTACACATAGCTTGGCAATGATATACTATTTTTATATGATTCCATCATATCAGCTTATCTTTGATAATCAAGCACTATTTAATGATAGAACTTTAGTAATTAGAACTAAAACTTGGTAACCATATATGAATGCATATTTGTCATTATAACTGAACTTAGACTGGTGGTGGTGCTTAAGATATCGTTGGTCATTCAGTGTTTCTGTAAAGCAAAATAGCTCAGTCATTGTTCAACGAGTGAAAATATATAACTTATACTAGCCTCGAACACACACACTGGCTAGAGTTTATAGCCAGTCTAAGGACTAAGAATTTATTAGCCAATGGCTAATGATAAACATTTTTAGTCGCCCAGAGTGAACATTTTGTCGCGTATGCAAATTATTCAGTCGCATTGTAGAGAGTTGTCATCCCTAGTCACACCTCTGGGTGGATTTCATCAGAATCACACGGCATCAGATGCGTTCACCTGTGTGTGCCTGTCGTAGAGGATTGTTTCTCTAAGGATTGTCATTTAGTGCCGTTGAAGGGCCTCGCCACAGCCACTGAGACTGCGCTGTTCCCTTAATTACAGCCTTCGGGAAGACATAGTGTCTGAACGCGGTCTGCAATTCATCTCCTGAGTTTGGAGATTGTTCTCCTGGGTGTGTTAGTAGGCTTGTAACTCATAGTGGTAAAAGATGGCTGCTGTTTGTTTGCAATTCTCTCTTGGTGACTAGCAATGTGTCTATAACTCTGAACACGCTGATGATTACGATGTCTGCGCGAGCAGGATGACAGGCAGGGAGGACATTAGGCCCGAATGCAATGATTGGACGAACATTTTTTGGTCCTGAGACTTCCACAGAAGATATTAAAATATTGTTTGATATCAGGATGTAAAGAGACTTTCAATTAGTATAACAAAAAATGTTTATGAAAAATTGCCTACCCTAACCTTAAAGGTATAGTGGAGGATCTTTCCGAATTTTAGATAAGACCCGCCCTCTCCACTTTTTGAATAAGTTTGATTGATTCACCAGAATGATTGACAATTAGGAGGACCAATAGTATAGGTGATCCACCCGGAAGAAAAAAATCCTCCGCTATACCTTTAATCTGGATCATTTTTAAAACTTTGTTTTTGTTTCAAAACAATCCCCATCCACACTAGCGTTTTCAAGGGTTTTCCGGAAGTTTCTTGTCCACACTAAATAATAATTTTAATGCGCATGCATAAAACATAATAAAATGTCACAAGTCGATACCGAGAAACCAGACTAATATGACATCTCCTGCCATTCTTCTGGCACGATAGTTTCATTACCAAAATATCTCACCACTCACTGGTGAGTCCAGGTCACACTCAATCACTATTCCTTGTTTGATCTAAACACATTTGCCCTCGTGTTTTGCCGCAGGACAGCAATTGCAAGTAAATAAATCAAACAGTCCCACTGCTTTATATCATTGGGGTCCAACTACAGCCCCACATTGTCTCTTATTTTGTACTGAACAGAGAGACAAATGACCAAAATTAAAAAGAAAACTAATCATAATCAATATTTAAATAATAATTCAAATAATTTTTTTTGCCACTTAGAAGGTTCATCCTTACACCTCTTATTTTTTCTTATAACTTAAAACGTTATTTTAGAAGCCTTAGACAGTGCATATGATCAATCGGTATCTATCATTTTATTCCTACTACAAGTGTTGTCTATGTTCTAGTTGTGTTTTTGTTATTAGTACATTAGTAGGTCATGTCTAGCCTTAGATTAACATTTTTGCAGTGCCTTTCTATAGTATTGGACATTACAGTCGTTTAATTTTATTAGACATACAATGTTTACATTTTTTGGGGGGACACTTTACAATACAAAAAAAATATATAAATATATATATATATATATATATATATATATATATATATATATATATCATTTTATTTTTAATTTTTTTACTATTTTTTTTAATTACCCGCTGGCTAAAAGGTCTATAAGCTGACTCCTGACAAACAGTCCTGAACACCAAAGTCACATTCCCAACACTGAACCACGTTGATTTTACTAGCAGACCATATTAATACAGTATGTTCTTCATGGGAAGTACGAACATTGCCTCAAAACATATTAATCTATGATCGATATTGAACAAAACCATGTCATAATCGTATCCATTGGTGTCTGTTGGATAGTGTTACTTTATTTTTTTATTTTTTTAAGTGCTTTGCTCACTGTTTGACCTCCTATTTTGTAATATTGTTGTTTCACTTTCTCTTTGTTTGAAGAGGCACTTACCTTTTGTCCTCGGGGAAAACGCCCTGCGTGACATCCGTTAATTCAGTCAGATCTGAGGCGTGACGGAACACGCGGTCCTGATGCCGTCATTATTACTGTGGGCTGCAGATTCGCGCACGCACTCGATTCGTGCACGGTGTGAAACGTGCGTAAACACTTACTTTAATATAGTTCAAAAAGTGATGAGGTTAAAGTAGTTTTAAGCAGTAATGAGTTGCACATCTGTATGAGCTTTTGTGTTTTTGCAGTACGCGAATGAAATTGGGTCCGTCATGATATTCTTAATTGGGCTATGAAGCATTAGTTGATTAAATGTCTCTTCCATTATCACATTGTAAACCGCAGTCCAGATGACGATGGGAGGATCCCTGCAGCGGTTTCTTTGTCTCTTTCATTCGCTGCCACACCCATGTCTCATGAACTTCATTATAGGCTACGGACATACGGTTATTTTAAAAGATCTAATCTTAATTAGCCTACCTCTAATGAAATCTGCACATTTCAGAATTTCTCCACTAAAGCAAATCTCTTTTCTTTTATACCAACTACTCTGTATCAAAGTAAACATATAGCTAAAGCAAAAACCTGAGCAAATTTAAAGTTCACTGTAAACAATAGAAACATAGGCTACTAGTAATTTTCTGCCAGGACAATGCAATGCGTAATTCAAAATACAGGTAAACACCTGTAAAAAGTGCCTTATTTTTTTGCTGATTTTATTTTTTACAGTGTAGCCTTAAAGGCTACTCATTTTATATCTATAACATCTCAATGCATCCAAATTACAAGATACAACAGGTATCATTATAACAGCAGTTGTAAATATATCAGCTGCTCAAAATATCCTCTATAAATGTCTGTACCTCCACTTTTCAAAGTACTCACTTAACACTCAATCTTTGTCACTTTTAACTTTAACTTTTAACTTTTAGTCCAATTTTCTCTTAACTGGTTAGTTCACCCAAAAATGAAAATTCTGTCATCCTCATGTCATTCCAAACCTGCATGACTCTCTGTCTTCAGCCAAACACATATATACATACAATAAACATACAATAACATTAACTTCTTTTGTATTCCAAAGTTTGGAATGACATGAGCGTGAGAAAATGAAGGCAAAAGATTAATTTTTTGAGTGAACAATCCACTTACACTAGCCAGTATCAAACATTAAAGGTCAGAAGTTTTCTAGATATATTAACAATGCAGAATCTGTCACGTGTAGATGCATACACACCCCACCAGCCCTCACACACACCTCTGCTTGAGCAGGGCCACATCTTCAGCCAGGTTGTCTCTCTCCACCTGCATCTGGTCTCGATCGTTGCCCATGAGCTCCATCTGTCTGCGCATCTCTCTCATCTCCTGCTGGCACAGCTCATTGACCCGTCCCGACGGCCCCTGCTGCTGCTCCTTAAACTGACCCAACTCCAGAGTCAGCTTTGAGTTCTGCTGCTCCAGATAACGCACCTTCTCGATGAAGCTGGCGAAGCGATCGTTGAGTTCCTGCAGTTCTCGTTTCTCGTTGCTGCGTGTGGTCAGGAACTCCTGGTTGACGGCCTCTGCCAGAGAGAAGTCCACTTTATCATAAGAGAGCCGGGGGCCCGGAGCGCTGGAGCGGCTCCTGAAGTCCACCGAGCGGGTGGGTGTGGAGGAGGAGATGTAACGGCCTCCTACACGACTGGACACTGGGCTATAGGAAGGCGCCCCAAAAGTGCGCTGATAAGAGGTGCGATATGAGGAGTGACTCATGATTTTGCCTATAATCCTTGTACTTTTCTTGAATTATTAAGTAGTGTATCTTCCTCTTCTTCTGGTCCGGGTGCCTGTTGTTTTGATCAAAGCTGAGTCACGGCAGGATGTGAGACTGAGAGGCTTTTATACATGAAGCTGGTCAGTACATCTGAGCTCCACCCAGCCCAGCCCATTCCCAGTCTCCCGAGCCCCTGATCTCATCCTCTTTCATGTAATCTATTCATCATTCATCCATACGGTCAGTCACTCCCTCACAGGCACAACCTAGGCACTTCTCGGACGGTTTCCATTTGATATGTGAATTAATGCACTGAAAATAAATGAACAGCTTTATGTGTAATCATTACATTTATAATGTTATAATGGCATTTTTCAGTAAAAGTCAAAAGCAAAAGGATGAATGCATTTTTATTTATTTTTTTGCATAGAAAATGTAATGTGCTGGGAGAATGTAAGAAATTTTCAGGCCAGACCATTGGACTAGAATGGGTCCAAATTGGGCTCAGCTGTAGGAGCAATAAACACACATGAAAGATTGATGTGCGCTCACTGAAATCTCCAAGAACATGTTTAACAACCAAGTTTTACAACCAAGCACAACATTTCCCAACTGACTGGTCAAATGCATTTGGTTGTAATCATAATTTTCTGGAGCTTTCACTTCAGAGTACAAACATCTCTCTTTTTTCTACTAATGCAATGACCCATTCATAAATAGCAACGCTTAGTTCTGTTCTTGTGATGGTTTTGGGTGGGTTTGCACATGTTCTAGTTCTGTGTCCTGTGTTTCAATTTTTTAATTCAACAAAAAAAGTATATCTTTTTTAGTCCCTCACAGACAATTTTCCATAATAAATAAAAAATACACATAATAACTGAAAAATGTGTAGGCTGAAGCCTTGCTTATTATGCCTACCCTTTATACATATTTATCTAATGAGAGTCACTTCTCTCATTGGATTTGGTTTATACAAGATAAAGAAAACAGTTACATAAGACATTTTCCAAAATGTACATACATAATTACAAATGTACACATTTCAGATATTAAGTATTACATAAACAAATTGAATAAAGAATTACATAGACAAAAAATATGTTACTTTGGAGGACACTGCCACAGTGAAAAACATTTATTTATTCTACTTTAATTTAAATTTACATAAAAGGTGATTATTCAACATGTTGTCTGACAACCAAACCATACAGCAATGTAAATCAAGCCTTTGCCTTCTAAAAAGTGAGTTGATTGTATTCCTTTGCTCTTCAGTGAATGTGCCGAGTCATTCTGCAGGAAATGTAGAACTATTTAAATGATTCTTTTGCACACTGTACCACACAAACATAACGGATATGCTCACTGTATGCCCACATTAATCATTCATAAATAGCTTCAATTTTTCCCCCTTTGCTCAGTCAATAAAGGCATCATGACTGAAATACAGTAAACTTCACATTAAGGCAAGCATTTCATATCTCATATATATATATATATATATATATATATATATATATATATATATAGCAAAATTAACAGTAATTATGTGGCAATTAGTGTGACACCTTGCCAAGAATTTCTAAATATCTCTCTTTTAATGTCTCTTCAAGTTTTAATGCAGTGTCACCCCCTGCCCTGACACATTTACTTTCAGTTTCTAAGTAAAATCTGTGGGATACGTCAACATTTTTAAAAGGGACATGCAAAATTCACTTTTACATGATGTTTAAACATAAATGTGTGTCGGCAATGTGTACACAACCACCATAATGGTAAAAATCCACCCACTCCTCTTTCTTTAATCCCCATAAATCATAAGCAGAGTCTCAGAACAAGCTGTTTGCAGATTCTAGAATATGTGAGTCACAAATGCTTAAAGGTCCCATTGCATGAAAATTTCACTTTATGAGGTTTTTTAACATTAATATGAGTTCCCCTAGCCTGCCTATGGTCCCCCAGTGGCTAGACGTTTTGATGGGTGTAAACCAAGCCCTGGGTATTTTTGAGAAAATGAAAGCTCAGATGGGCGAATCTAGAAACCTTCCCCTTATGTCATCATAAGGGGAAAGGTTACCTCCCCTTTCTCTTCTATGCCCGCAAAGAGAATTTGTCCCGCCCATGAGAAAATGAGCTGCGCGAGCGCGATATTGGTTTTTCCTCGAGAGACATCATGGCAGTTGCTCAGTGTTTGGATGTACAAATTACCACAAAGGTATTTTTTTAGTTCCTTCATCCGAGCCTCTGAAGAACCAGTGGGTTATGTGAATTTCTGATGTGTAGTTGTTCAAGTTCAGACAGATAATCTTTCTCTCAAAGTCGTTCAATACCGTTTATGCATCAGTAAATCAAGCCAGTGACTAAACGATCAACTTCACATCGTTTCTTAGGATGAAAATAATCTTACTTAAACTGTGATTAATATAGCATACAGAAAACGATCAAAGAACAATCCCTTTCCAATCGCCCAAGCTGTCAATCACACAGCGCGAGTTTATCTGGACACTTGCCAAAACTCGATATGAAATCAATGACGCTGTTACGCTGCACAACGAAGCTCTTACTGTACTTTCCTCATGTTTGCATTGGTGAAATCATTAGTGAGAGTACAGAAACTGCATTGCAATGATAAGATCTTCATTCACGCGATCAACAGGCTGTCATCTGCTCAGTGCTCATCACTGCAACCTTTTATGTGAAGGGAATAGATCTAAATACTTAAAAAACTTCTCACGATTCGTTAATCTCGATAGCTGTAATAGTAAAAACGTATAATAGCTGTAATAGTAAAAGTTTTCGAAAGAGTTCCACAATATGCTAGATATTTCATATGCAAGCATGTCAGCCAATCACAGCAGTGGGCGTTTACACTGAAGTCTCACAGCCAATCACAGTAGTGGGCGTTTACACTGAAGTCTCACAGCAGACACGCCCCTTCAAACAGAGCGTTCAAATCAGAGCCTAAAATCAGGCTAGGAAATATGCCTTTTATTTCTAAATTATAACAAGTTTTGATCTAAAAAACATACTAACATTATAAGGGCACCCCAGGAAAC
Source organism: Rutilus rutilus (assembly GCF_951802725.1). Taxonomy (NCBI): domain Eukaryota; kingdom Metazoa; phylum Chordata; class Actinopteri; order Cypriniformes; family Leuciscidae; genus Rutilus; species Rutilus rutilus. The sequence continues at coordinate 4,315,213 of NC_140227.1, forward strand.
ATTCTAAAATAATAAAATAATCCATGCAATGGGACTTTTAAGCCCCGCCCATGACTGCTGATGGACTCGGCTCATTAGCATAGACCCGCCCACAGTGAGCTGAACACAGTCCGCCATGTTTATTTCTTCGCCAGACCATTTAACAACAGCATTCAAGTAAGAAATGTATTCTTATTAAAGGTATACAATATCTAAGAATTTTGTATCAAAATATCCAAAAACCACTTGCACAGTGTAATATATTTCTTTCAATTGTGTACTTACATTATCCTAAATGTTTCCAAGAATTTGTAAATTCTGAGAAATTCACATTTTAAATAGTGCCCGTCCCTTGTCACTTGTCGCCTGTCAATTAAGTAATATCCGCGTTATCCCTGGTTTCGTTCAAACATTATGGACCATGGCAAGCAGACTTTGGAACAAAAGGAGAAATAAAACGAGGATCAACTTCGACTTGACAGCGAAACTGCTCTTGCATGTGCTTTATTAGACAGGTGAGCAAATGTACATAAAACTAATCAATGTTATAGAGCTCAACATGATGAAATGCTAGAATGTGATCAGTATGTTATTCTAATGTTGATCTAGTAATACTAGTAATACTAATAACATTATAACTTTCAACACACTCAAATGCTGTTTAGTATGATAGTGTAATGTTAGACCAAGTGAAACAGCGCTGCGTTACCTCACAAGTTTAATTCGTCAAATAAACTGACCTGTGTGAGTAGTAGCCTAATTCAGCACTTGCGGGTAGTCTGGTATGAAATATCCTCATTCCTTAATATACGCGGGACTCGCATGTGGCGCTGATATCTGTCTCTCATTAGCAATCATGACCTGCTTCATACCACAGTCATGTTAAAAAACATGAATGTATTCACTCATCCATAAACATTATTAGATCCATCGGCATTACGACAAGTTCCATGATTCCGCTTATTCACTGCGTCATCAACCTACGCCTTTGTTATTGTAAGAGGTTAGCGACTCCTAGCGGCGACTCCTTAAAGCTACTAAAGTTATTCAATCAAGAGCAGTGAGTGATTTTCTGTTTTTCTTTTGATGTTTAATTCACTTTAATACACAGACCTAATATACACATGAGATTTCTTTCCCTGCTGTTTATGTTCACAGACATAACTGTATGTGAACTTTGTGTGTTTTTGAAAGTTTAAGCACAAAAAGACGTAAAAGAGAGCAGTTTAATACTCACGTGACGCTCCGTCTGACTTTCTTTGCGTGTGTTTTCGGGTGTGTGTGCTCAGAAAACCATATATCAGAAGTTTAGACTGATGGGGCTTTAAAACGCATGCAGATAATACACTTTCATGATGATGAAGAACTGCAATGTCACGTCAGAGTGACCACGATAGAGATAATCAAAACCAAACACGTTTTAGTTTTTGGCAGAGTATCCAAAGCTCTAGCGGTACAGGCTCCGCCCTCTTCTGGAAAGAAGCTCAAGCAGCTAATTTGCATTTAAACATACATGCACGAAAACAGCATGATTTTCCTTCCACTCAAAAATGGGCATTTACAACATGATATTGACTGGAAGAACTGGAAGAACTGGAAGAGAGGCCAACTCTCTGATAAAACAAAGGAAATTAACATTTGAACTCTCTCGTGAAGTTAGCATCACCATTTGAGACGCAAGTCTCACCTCAGAATCATCCTAATTTACATCTCTTTCCCTCTTCCCCCATTCCTTCTCTCTCTCATGCTGAGATCACCAAAATTCACCCAAAAATCTATATGGTTTAATGTGAATAATTATCATACAGTATTATATATGTTTGGTATCATTTGAAATGTCTCAGTGCGACTGGTACAAAGGTCTCATCCTCAAAGAAGTAAACCAAAAGGTAATGAAGTTTTTAAGATTTTAAAGATAACTTGCTAACAGAGGAGGGCGGGTCCTCCAGACAAATGGCATCGGCCCTCAAAAGGTATAAACTCTGAATGCAAATTCCCATTGTTGGCAAATGTTTCCATGTGAAAGAAGTTTCTGTCTTGGTCTGGGTATATAAAGAAATGCAACAAGAGGCTCAGGGCAATTTGTAGCTCAAAGTAGCCTGTGATGCGGAGTGTGGGCAAGACTCTCAGCATCATGTATTTTCTAATGTAAGGTTCGCATCTTTTTTCTTTATTCCAGAGCATTTGATGTTTTGTATTTATCATCACTGAACTGATTATGAAATTGGCATGATACATTTACCTGACATAATAAATGTGGAAACATTTGATTTTATTCATTTGTTTTCCCAAGTAGATTAAATGGATTCGTATGTTACCGCAAGTCTGCGTCAGATTAGTGACGACTAATATTTGGCACTAATTCAAGTGTACTTGGTTCGCAAAGACAAGAAGTGAATTTCCGTTTAGAACAGCAAAAATGCTGCTTGACCAATCTAAATTTGGGTGTGTCTTACCTCTGTTTTAATTGAATGATACTTTAGATAAGTGTACGTGGGAAACCACGGCATGGCCAATCCAAAGCTATTATAAGAGATGTTGGTCTACTTATATCTGTAGTAGAGGCCATACCTCTGCCTGAAGTAAACGTTAATTTAAATTCAAGTTCATGCAAAACCACGGGGACTATACTAAAGTATCTTTGATTGTGTAAGCATGACCTTCACCCGTTCTATCGGATACCGCCATTGGACCAATTTAGACGGGCTTACAATATAATAAATGATCTGTGGGGTATTTTGATCTGAAACGTCACAGATACATTCTGGGGACAACTGAGAATTATATTACGTCTTGTAAAAAGGGGCATAATAGGTCACCTTTAAGTCAGCAACAATTTTCTTTTAAATATATGTTTTATTAACAAAGTTTGGGAGGAACACGTTCAAATGATCTATTCAATCAACACGAGAGGAGGCCAATACATACATAGCCGACTCATCTGTTCCTCGACAGTTTTTCTGCATCCCGACGACTCACTCTCGACTGGTTCCTATCCCAGCCAGGGATACTTGGGAATACATACTCTTTACTCTATCTGATTATTTGTAAGTGTGAACTTGTGAAATATGGATTATGTGAAGGGGGAGGTCTGTAATATTCTTATATTGTGTTCAATTTCAAATTTAACAGAATGTCAAATTTGTCTGGGATGTGCTTTTACAACAGTACCATGTGATATCAAAAACAAAATAAATATACCTGCACAGTACCTTTACTAACTGGTTCAAAATGTGAAATGAACAAAACATGTCAAACCCTGTTCTACTAGTGCTAAGTTTCGTTTCACTTCAGATAAGGTTTTAGAAGACTTCACACATCTTTGAAGAAAATTATGCTTGTAAAATTATTAAAAAAAAGCTACATTGCATTATTTGATCTTGTGGTTTTTGGAATAATAATATATTGCATTGTTAGTGAAGTTGTTTACAAAAAAGTTATTGTTAGGGTAGGTTTATCACTGAAAATTGTATTGTTCTTTGTCTACTCTTATTGCCGTTAGTTAGTTTGGACGGAAAGAAGCACAAATTCACAAAGTCAGTGATTTCAGAATGAGCTGTTTGAGTTGTTTAAGACACAGGAGGATGTTCTGAAAGTTACAGTATGTCAACTCTTGCATCAAACTCTTGTTTCCAAAGATCCGGGAAAACTGATTTCTAATGACCCCTTAAAATGCAGAACTAACGGTCAATTTATTGTTGATGTGGCATTCATTTTATTAATTACATAAGTGATCAAGAGCATATGAATGTAAACAGAAACGTAACATGATTATTTTAAGGTTTTTATTGAGTTCTTAAAAACCAAAACGTACATTGAACAGAATATCCACAATTAGCTTTTGTAATGTTTATCAGGGAATTACATGGATTGAAACTAACACCAATACCATTATGTCACTTGGCATTTTCTTAAGCTTGTGAGATTGTTCAGTCTAGGCTACCTGCTCATTTTGATTCTAAGGAAGGCATGAAATAAAGGAAATCTAATATTCCTCACCTTCCTCTTCTCCTTCTCCCTCGACTGAATCTACACCCACCTCCTCATAATCTTTCTCCAGAGCTGCCATGTCTTCTCTAGCCTCCGAGAACTCGCCCTCCTCCATTCCTTCACCTACGTACCAGTGCACAAAGGCACGCTTAGCGTACATCAGATCAAACTTATGATCAAGCCTGGCCCAAGCCTCTGCGATCGCAGTGGTGTTGCTCAACATGCACACGGCTCGCTGCACCTTCGCCAAATCACCACCGGGAACAACAGTGGGAGGCTGGTAGTTGATGCCGACCTTGAAACCAGTTGGACACCAGTCCACAAACTGGATGCTGCGCTTGGTCTTAATGGTGGCTATTGCAGCATTTACATCTTTAGGCACAACATCACCGCGGTACAACAGGCAGCAGGCCATGTACTTCCCGTGACGTGGGTCACATTTGACCATCTGATTGGATGGTTCAAAGCAAGCGTTAGTGATCTCGGCCACTGAGAGCTGCTCATGGTAAGCTTTCTCAGCAGAGATCACAGGAGCATAAGTTGCCAAAGGAAAATGGATACGTGGATACGGCACCAAGTTGGTCTGAAACTCAGTAAGATCAACGTTTAGGGCGCCGTCGAATCGGAGAGAGGCAGTAATGGACGATACAATCTGACCTATCAGCCTATTGAGATTGGTGTAAGTAGGACGCTCGATATCAAGGTTTCTACGACAGATATCATAGATGGCCTCATTGTCGACCATGAAAGCACAGTCTGAGTGCTCTAGTGTGGTGTGTGTGGTGAGGATGGAGTTGTAGGGCTCCACCACAGCAGTAGAGACCTGTGGAGCTGGATAGATGGAGAACTCAAGCTTGGATTTCTTTCCATAATCAACGGAAAGACGCTCCATCAGCAAAGAGGTGAAACCAGAACCGGTTCCTCCTCCAAAGCTGTGAAACACCAAGAAGCCCTGAAGTCCAGTGCACTGATCAGCCTATGAAGAGAGAGGAATGGAAAGAAAGAAAAATATTCATTTAAAAACAAGCGCTGAATAAAAACAGGCTGAGTGCGATTATAAAGATTCCTCACCAGTTTGCGGATCCTGTCAAGAACGAGATCAATGATCTCTTTGCCAATAGTGTAATGGCCTCGAGCGTAGTTGTTCGCTGCGTCCTCCTTTCCAGTGATCAGCTGCTCCGGGTGGAAAAGCTGTCGGTAAGTTCCAGTGCGGACCTCATCTGAACCGCAAAAAAGCAGTTTGAGAGAACAAACTCGTGGATCAACCATAAAGGCCAGTTCACACTGCACTGACAGATGCCAAACAACGGCAAGAGACACAGTGTCGGGTTTTGCTGGATCGACGTTACATGATGTTTTATTAACAAGGTTCGGGAGGAGCACGTTCAGATAATTAACACAAGTGGAAAGCACTCAGCAATCAATGGTGAGAGGTATAAATACTCAGCAGTCTCACCTCATTCCATTGACAGTTTTTGCAGCATCCCTCCACCACCCCTTCTCCACACTTCTAGTACTAAACACTTACATACGGGGGGAGTACTCTGGGTTCGGGCTGAATTCCAAGCTCGGAGCCCTCCCTCCGGACAGCACGCCATATACGCATTAAACTTACCCATTCAAATTATATGTAAGTGTGAACTCGTGAACCTGTCAGTGTGTGTTGGTGTTGGTTGCTGCTTGTTTTCTGTTCCAATTGCCGTTTGTTGGATTGTGGACTGCCTGAGAAGTGAATACTGTAATCTGGTGACTGTCCGCATTGTTCGCCGTCTGTCGGTACAGTGTGAACTGGCCTTAAGAGACAGCAGGTAATCAGATAGATACTAACCGATCACAGTGGGCTCCAGATCTACAAACACTGCTCTGGGTACATGCTTTCCAGCTCCAGTCTCACTGAAAAAAGTGTTGAAGGAGTCGTCCCCTCCACCGATCGTCTTATCACTGGGCATCTGTCCATCCGGCTGGATCCCATGCTCGAGACAGTAAAGTTCCCAGCAGGCATTGCCAATCTGGACGCCAGCTTGGCCCACGTGAATTGAAATACACTCGCGCTGTTGTAGAAAATAAACATTTGCATTGTCATGAACATATATCCTGTAAATTATGGATCGTGTCCAGCTCTGAGACACAATGAAGCTTTAAAAAATTTCTTATGATAGATTTGATTACATCTGGAAGATTTTTTTTTTTTTTTTACAATTTTTTAAGCTGTTATGAAACATAGCAATAGTCTACTTTATAAAAACATGATGTCAGCACCATTTTGAGATGCATAATTGTCTGTAATTAAACAACCAATGGCATCAATGTCATGAAATCTAAAGAGCATTACAATCCCAAAATTTGACTTATGACATATGGGGTGATTTAACTCTCTTTAAAAGCAATAATACTGGCTAAATCTCACAAGTTAACGTATAATTTACAGTACATAATATGATCCTTTTTGGTCTCACAGATCAGAAATATTGGCAGAATTGTATAATGCAGAATTCTATCTCCTCTTCTAGCAATGGCGTGCAACTATACTTAAAGCTGCAGAGCAAAACATCAAAATATATGAACATATGAAGAAATTAATTGAGAAATTAAAGTGTAAACTCACCATTTTGTGTTTTTTTCACAGGTGCTGTCGGCGCTGATGTGTGTTGATCTCACTGCAGAGAAGATGGAGGAAGAGAGAGAGAGAGAGAGAGAGAGAGAGAGAGAGAGAGAGAGAGAACGGGCTGCAGGAGGGAGTGGCTCATCATCATCAAAAAAAAAAAGAAAAACAAGCTTTTGTGTGATGATAACATTCCAGACAAAACGCTGTTTTACCGCGCGCCACTCTTACTGAGTGCTGTTAAATCCTTTATCTCTTTGTGCAAAAGGTTGATTCAAACATCATACAAAGTGCAGTTCGTGTAGCCTAAATTTATTCAAATGACCTGCAACATGCATCCTAAAATCATTTAACATTTTTCCATTCGTGTTTTTACGGACCGTGACGTTACATTTCACACAGTTAAACGTTACACAGTAATCAATAACATGCAAAATTGATGAGTATAATAACGTTAAACAGATGATTTACAATATATGTCTTTTAGATTTGATGCGGTTGATGCACAATATCCAGACAGACAGAATGTGTTTCAAAACGTATAAACTGCCTCTAAAGTATTCTAGTCTAGGGTAGCCTATAATAAACCGCTCCAAGCTCCCAACTAGTCAGCTCACAGGTTTTTAAAACACGACCAGCTCGGCCACCGCCCGTATTAGAGATTCTGCTGCAGTGATGGCGTCATGCTGCAGACTATACCAAGTGATGCACATTGTGTATAATTTTTTTTTTTTTTTACATTTATAGATTTTAAAATAAATCTTTTGCAAGAGGGGTTTAACTGACTCAGTATCATATTCATATTCAGATATACAGAACAATTATAGCCTAGGCTACATAATGACAAAATTATGCTCAGAGATTATTCAGACATCAACGGCATGCATAAACTCGATTGAAACGAAAATGTTCTGGTGCAATAAAATTACAATTCTATATTCACATATAGGCTACATAAAGAAGTGGGTCAGATCCTGCTGCTCTGTCGCTGTATAAAAGCGGCGCGACTCGAGGATTTCTCGCAGTTACTACATCGACTCTTCACCGTCGAGAACAGTAACGCTGTAGAGCAACATCTCGTTTCCAGATCAATCCTAATTAGGCCTAGAGGAAAATGGTAAGTAGCTGACTAACGTATTATTACTTTTTAGACTACACTCTTTAAAATAAAGGTTTCAAAAAGGGATTTTTCCCCACTATAACGAACCTTTTTGTGCAATGGAAAGGTTCCATGGATGTTAAAGGTTCTTCATGGAACTATACCAATAAATAACCTTTATTTTTAAGATTGTATTCTATTTTAAAGACAGGATACGAATAATAAAACAATTACAGCAATAATTGAGTGATTGGTGAATTTATTATTAGCCAAAGCCTAAACTAAATCGGGTTAATTATCTTTGTAGATATTATTATTATTATTATTAATATGCACGTGTAGTAGCAGATAGTGATGCTCCTCAACTGATGCGAGGCTGCAGAGTGTATCTGATCGATATAGACGAACGATATGCTCGATAGTATAGGGGATAAGTTGTTCAGGAATATTCAGCATGCATTTGACGCGGCTCAAACGTTAACATGTTCCACATCAGTGTTCATATTTTTCGTCGAGGAGATGAGCGTTTAAACGTGGCGATACAGTATTAAAACGACAAAACAATAATCAGTGCAACAGTGAGAAAATAGGCTCATAAAACCTTTTAAAACGGAGGGGTAGGCTACATTTCAAACGGCTGGATTAAATCACAATCACTTGTAATCAAGTTACTTATATTGGAGTTTTGATTCTGGTAAGGACTATTCTGAAAATTGTGTCCTATAGCAATGGTTAATTGTGTTGTAAAGGGAGTGAAAACACTAATCTTTCTACAGTGCAGCATATGCAGACAGCCATAATCTCATTAAAATGTATTACCCTGACCAGCTAAGCTCAGGAAACATATGTTGCTTGAAATGCTTTAAACAGATTCATAATTATTCTCAGTTGCAGAGTGAGGACTATTATAAACCCAGAACGAAAATACAGCTCTCAGCCTTTATGGGTTGCTCTTAAAGGCCTACTGTATATACTGTACATTGGAATATAGTAATTCAATTTGGTAAAATGGATTGTAGTTCTTTAAATAAACCTATGTTGATAGGCAATAGGGAACAGCCGGATGAAGTTTGTGGGTTTTAAATAAGAGAGGATGAGGAACGTGGCATCCATGGTTGCTCAGCCCAGTATTTTCCCATAATGTCTCGCCTCTATCCTCTCAGTTTTATGTCTAAAGCTCTGAACTGCAAATATCACAACACCTAATTCACAGTTGCAAATATATTAAAGTCCTAAAGTATATCAGATTTGAAGGATGCAAATAACGAACTATTATATAGCATTGAAACGGTGGCTTTTCTTCCTCACAACAGCGCGAGTGTATTTCAATTCACGTGGGCCAAGCTGGCGTCCAGATTGGCAATGCCTGCTGGGAACTTTACTGTCTCGAGCATGGGATCCAGCCGGATGGACAGATGCCCAGTGATAAGACGATCGGTGGAGGGGACGACTCCTTCAACACTTTTTTCAGTGAGACTGGAGCCGGAAAGCATGTACCCAGAGCAGTGTTTGTAGATCTGGAGCCCACTGTGATCGGTTAGTATCTATCTGATTACCTGCTGTCTCTTAAGGCCAGTTCACACTGTACCGACAGACGGCGAACAATGCGGACAGTCACCAGATTACAGTATTCACTTCTCAGGCATTCCACAATCCAACAAACGGCAATTGGAACAGAAAACAAGCGCCAACCAACACCAACACACACTGACAGGGTAACGTCGATCCAGCAAAACCCGACAAAGTGTCTCTTGCCGTTGTTTGGCATCTGTCAGTGCAGTGTGAACTGGCCTTTATGGTTGATCCACGAGTTTGTTCTCTCAAACTGCTTTTTTGCGGTTCAGATGAGGTCCGCACTGGAACTTACCGGCAGCTTTTCCACCCGGAGCAGCTGATCACTGGAAAGGAGGACGCAGCGAACAACTACGCTCGAGGCCATTACACTATTGGCAAAGAGATCATTGATCTCGTTCTTGACAGGATCCGCAAACTGGTGAGGAATCTTTATAATCGCACTCAGCCTGTTTTTATTCAGCGCTTGTTTTTAACTGAATATATTCCTTTCTTTCCATTCCTCTCTCTTCATAGGCTGATCAGTGCACTGGACTTCAGGGCTTCTTGGTGTTTCACAGCTTTGGAGGAGGAACCGGTTCTGGTTTCACCTCTTTGCTGATGGAGCGTCTTTCTGTTGATTATGGAAAGAAATCCAAGCTTGAGTTCTCCATCTATCCAGCTCCACAGGTCTCTACTGCTGTGGTGGAGCCCTACAACTCCATCCTCACCACACACACCACACTAGAGCACTCAGACTGTGCTTTCATGGTCGACAATGAGGCCATCTATGATATCTGTCGTAGAAACCTTGATATTGAGCGTCCTACTTACACCAATCTCAATAGGTTGATCAGCCAAATTGTATCGTCCATTACTGCCTCTCTCCGATTCGACGGCGCCCTAAACGTTGATCTTACTGAGTTTCAGACCAACTTGGTGCCGTATCCACGTATCCATTTTCCTTTGGCAACTTATGCTCCTGTGATCTCTGCTGAGAAAGCTTACCATGAGCAGCTCTCAGTGGCCGAGATCACTAACGCTTGCTTTGAACCATCCAATCAGATGGTCAAATGTGACCCACGTCACGGGAAGTACATGGCCTGCTGCCTGTTGTACCGCGGTGATGTTGTGCCTAAAGATGTAAATGCTGCAATAGCCACCATTAAGACCAAGCGCAGCATCCAGTTTGTGGACTGGTGTCCAACTGGTTTCAAGGTCGGCATCAACTACCAGCCTCCCACTGTTGTTCCCGGTGGTGATTTGGCGAAGGTGCAGCGAGCCGTGTGCATGTTGAGCAACACCACTGCGATCGCAGAGGCTTGGGCCAGGCTTGATCATAAGTTCGATCTGATGTACGCTAAGCGTGCCTTTGTGCACTGGTACGTAGGTGAAGGAATGGAGGAGGGCGAGTTCTCGGAGGCTAGAGAAGACATGGCAGCTCTGGAGAAAGATTATGAGGAGGTGGGTGTAGATTCAGTCGAGGGAGAAGGAGAAGAGGAAGGTGAGGAATATTAAGATGACACATATCAAGTGAGCATTCAGTTTGTCTACTGCAGTGTAGAAAATGTGCTGTTAATATTCATTCTTTATGATCCTGCAAGGAATTTCGATTTTTAAGCCATATTTTATGTGGATCATCCAAAAACAATGTATAAATAAAATAAAATTATGCACTGACCTTACCAACGTCTGCAATAAATTGATCATTTGAAGGGATGAGTTGTGTATGCCTTTACTGAATCCACACACACATTTATATTCATTTCAGGTATGGTAATATTTATTTTCACACTGTCTTTTCCTGAAAGCAACAAGAATGATTTTATCTCACAACCTTGTTTACTTTTATTTTATCCACTAAATATCAAACTTACCCACTTGAAGAAAAACTTATACTGAATGTAGTGTATTTCTCTCTCTTTTCCCTTGCTCCCTTAAACGTTTGACATGTAATAAAGATTACTTTTACAATATAATACACCAACATCAACACCTATTACACTAAAATAACTACCACTTATTAAAGGTTAAAAAAAATATATCAACATTCAAATGTCACTTAAAAAAGTGGAATTGTAAAATGTAATTTTACTATGGGGAAACTACATTTGTTGTGATGTGGTACTCCTTACCTTATTCTGGCATAAACTTTTTATTTTTCCATTTGTCTAAAATTTAAAGTGCTTCAGTTAGCAATGTCAAGATTGATTATGAATTTAAGTTACATATTTTAAATACCTTCTTACAAAGTCAGTTTTTGATGATATTAAGAAGCATAATTACATTTAAATATGCTTGCAAAGCTGGGTTTGTCAGTGACAAACACCTATAAAGCAAAAATGCCAAACCCATAATTGCAGTGAAAATTATGCAACCCCCTGACCGGCAAGAAATTCTGGTTTTGTGAACAACAACAACAACAACAACAAAAAAAAAAAAAAGAGAGAGTCAACCAAGGCATCATTAAATAGTCATATAAAGTTTATTAATATACATTTGCATGTTTCTGAGAATGAGTTTCTGACTTCAAAAGAAAAACAAGTTGAAACATCCAAGTACAAAATTATTCCACCCCCAGAAGCACTTTTTATAACCTTCAATAAATGCTGCCTGTACTGTAACTACTTACAAGCTTGACACCTCTCCACAGTTAGCTTAGAGATTTTGTGCAAAAGCTTCCAGTTCACTGATATTTCTTGGTTTCCTTACTGCTACTGCTTTCTTCAAATTTACCAAAGATGGGATTTAAATCTGGAGATTGAGCAAGCACTTGAGAACATTCCAGATCAGATCCCTAAACCAAGCCTAGGTAGATTTAGTCCAATAGTCATCAAACTTAAGAGCAGGCGTTCTCAACTCAAATCCACTAGAGTTTAGCTCCAACCCTGATCAAACTTAAAGGTTTACTGATGCAAACCTTGGTAGCTCTCGAGCAGAGATGGTCTTATTATTGGGAGAAATGAGGGCCAGTGGCTCTACCAAAAGTGTAACGGCTATCTTGGATCACGTGTGCCTTGATAACCAATCACATGACAGCCTTCAAGTTACTGAAATTCATTCAGAACTGTGCGACAGTCAATCACTGTTTGCGGATACCATTGAAATGAATAAGTGCCATGAACTGAATCATACCCGTTGCACAATTGTCCGTGACTTCTCTTCTAAAACAGCATTTTTTTCCCTAAAAATAGATAAATCCAAAACGAACGTTTAAGAGCACACATTTTGAAGATTAGCCGATGGGCTGTCGATTTATTCAATGATAAGCTATTTCCTCACAAAAGCAGCTTATTCTGCGTAGTGAAGCCTCTCCTCTATTGACATCCATAAAAAAAAAAAACGGCCTCTGGTCTCCTTCCCTGCATTAGAAGGCGTTACGCTTTTGTTTGCTAACCCTGCAGGCTTGCCTTCACGTGGCTTTGACCTTGTTCAGGTGTGTTTGATTAGGGTTGGAGCAAAACTCTGCAGAGAAGTGGATCTCGAGGGCCAGCGTTGAGAAACTCTGCTGAAGTATGAACTGAAGGCTTCACATTCTTTGACAAAATGGCCTGACACTTCAAAGAATCCTTGATGAGAGTCACACGGTCAAGATTCACCAGTTCTTCTTGGTCAAGAGTGACATTCGGCAAGGAGCCTGGACATGAAATCCTTGCTTGTTAAGCACTTATAAAAAACTAAGATTAACAAAATCAGACCTTAAACCTTGTGCGCAGTGGAAATGTGGGACCTCATTATAAGCCTATGTTGATGTTCACAATTATGAACAGTGTAACTTCACGTGGTCTTCACGTCTTTCACAATTTGGTGATAGCAATGAATGACAAATGATAAACACGTTTGGAATAATCAATCTGTCCCAAATATTCAGGATTTTAGGATTTACTCACAAGCTCAAACAGCTACAAACTTAATTTTTGGTCTTACAAATCCTCATTCACTTTTACCTTTACTCGATGCCACGCATTGCTAAGCACTCCCCGTAAGTTCCAGATAGGGGCAACAGTATCTGGCTGCATGTTGTAACTACTGTCCACTGCTTTGCATACAATCTCCAGCTCCTGAGCCCTATGAGGTAGTGGGACGTCAATCTCCCATAGCTTCCAAGCCCAGGCTTTTCCAGGTGGAGGAGGAGGAGCTTGTTGTCCCTTATCGCCAGTGCGAAGTTTGGCGACATGCCACGTCTTCCCACCATCTATTGAAACATCTACTCTGACAACTTCTCTTCCTCCTCCACTCCATGCATAGCCTTTTACAGTCACCTCCCCGTCACTGGCGTCTACTGAGGTTCCCTCTGCTGGATGAGTGATTGCTGACTGTATGGGGAGTTCCTGTATGGCTGGTGCTGATTTAAAGTCCACAGTGTCCCAGTCGGTACCTGGAGAAAAGCCTTTGTAATCATTCTGCTGCCAGTGACTCTTGCTCTCCTCTTCACTCACAACAATTTTCCCCAACCACTTGACATTGCGGGCTCCAACAATTCCAGGTGCAACCACACGAACAGGGTAGCCATGATCAGGCGGAAGATCCTCCCCGTTCATCTCATATGCAAGGAGAACGTCACCTTCTTCACTCACAGCTTTGTTCAGTGGAATAGATGCGCCATACGCTGTACCGGTCACATCCTTGTCCAACCCTTCGAACTGGACATGTTGAGCCTTTGCTGCTACCTCTGGTCCAAATCCATAGTGCAACAGTACATCCCGCAGGAGTGCGCCTGACCACGTAGCATTGCTTATCGCGGCAATTCCCCAATTGAGTCCTTTGACTTGCTTGACTGTGTTCATCTCAGACCGACGGTTCCCAGCACACTGAAGCGTTGCTGTAATTGTGTGTTTTGGAAAACAAGACTTCAGCTCATTTAGTGTAAGTGATACTACTCCACCAGGGAGACCCTCAATCTCCAACCTGTAGGTTTCAGGATCCACCCTGGGCACTGGAAGATGATTCCGCTTAAAAAATATGACTGAGGGGGTGATGTAGTTATCAGAGAGTATTGAAGAAGGTGGTTCAGCATTGAAGGGTTTCAGACTGTTGATCTGAAGGGCAGGGTGACGTGTTGGCTCGGCAGAGTAAGGGTCTAAAGTGTTGACGCTCTCTTGCTTCTTGATACTCTCTGTATTAAGAACACCAATTTTATACTCTGAGAGGATTTCAAAAACATGGTCTTGTTCATGAACGGCATATAACGCCCAGTAAGGCTCTAGAGATCCACCTGCAGCCAGAAGTATTTTGTCGCCACCAGGGTGCATGGCTACAAAGGCAGTAATATCGTAAACTTCCCCTTTATAGGTGACCCACACGCCGTTGTCAAGGGAGCAATGCTTTGTGACTTCTTCAAGGGTGTACACAGGAAGAGCTGAAGTCTGCGTTACTGGTAACTGTGCTGATGAAGCTGCCCACTCAACCTGAACAAAAATAGACACACACACACACACACAAAAAAAAAAAAGATTACTCAGTGACAACTAAAGCCAAGGGAACACTGTGCAATTTTATTTTACTATTGCACCCAGTGTGATATTACGGAAAGACAGATTGTGAGAAATCAATTATCTTTTATGTCAAACTCTATGATCTTAGCCAAGACTTTAGTAATGATTGACAGCGTTTGAATTTGCATTTCGCTTTGACATCCTTATTTACACACAAACTTTAAGCTGCTGGCGGGGGGGGGGGGACACGTGACTATGTGACACTGTCACACAAGACACAACATAACGTGCCTTTTTATTTTAATATACTTAAAAGTGCACTTTTAATGTCATGTAACGTTTAACATATATATAAGATACACAAGATATATTTGCAAAACATGATCATTCTTCTCCCTCTTTCTCAGGTATAAGTAATGACTTTGTATTTGTACACATAACTCTTACCATACCGGGCCTTTAGTAGATAGATTAATTTGGTTAATGTGCAGATTCTTTTTTTTAATTAGTTGCCTAAATTATACTTGATAAAACGGGGCAAGCCTTTAGTCAACAGTAGCACCATTTCTGCCATACAAACGTGCTTGAAACACACAAAGTGTAAAGTTTGTAAAGTGTGTAAAATTGGCCTGGACCCTTAGTTCCTGTGAAAGGAACTTTTAATGCTTCAGCATACCAAGATATTTTGGACAATTTCATGCTCCCAACTTTGTGGGAACAGTTTGGGGATGTTCCAACATGACTGCGCACCAGTGCACAAAGCAAGGGCCATAAAGACATGGATGAGCGAGTTTGGTGTGGAGGAACTTGACTAGCCTGCACAGAGCCCTGACCTCAACCCGATTGAACACCTTTGGGATGAATTAGAGTGGAGACTGCGAGCCAGGCCTTCTCGTCCAACATCAGTGCCTGACCTCCCTTACGAAAAAGAAGTATACTTCAAGTTCATTTTATGAAGTATACTTAAGTAATGTTCAAGTATATTTTTAAGTATACATACTAGTAGTTTACTATTTTAATACTTGTAGCAAATTTTTAGTTTATGCAAGTACACTTTGAAGTATACTTTCAGTAAACTACTAGTTTAGTAGTTTTACACTACAAGTTTTCTTTAAGTGAACTTAACATTATACTTGTAGTTTACTATTTATATATTCTTTTTGCTCTTTTAGTGTACTCTCAGGAAACTACTAGTTTAGTAGTCTTATACTACAAGTTTTCTTTAAGTGAACTTAACATTATACTTCTAGTTTACTATTTATATATTATTTTTGCACTTGCAGTAGGCCTAGTCTATACCACTATGTTCAAATTGTATTTTTTATACTTGAAAAATACCTTTAACTGTACTTTAATTTTAAAAACATTTTATTAGCTTCATGCATCCTTTTTTATCAACACTTGAATGTTGGTCAGTTTCATAAGGAAAGGCAACATTTTAAACAAAAAAGTTGAGAAAATCACATTTTTGTCAAAGACTACGCCTTGATCAGATTCAGAACGATGATCAAAACACAGATGGAGTAGATAAGAGTCCAACACCCCCAAAGCTTCACAGTCGTTTTCTCTTCATGGGTTGCGCTTCATTTCACTTGGTAATATTAAGCAGTTTTGATTTACACGCTGTTTAATGTTTGATGATCACGTTATTTTACATTTGAGTGAGCAATCTTCTATCACTTGTTTCAGCTTCTTCTTCTCCTGTGTTTTGATCTGGAGATTCTATACTAAAAGATGTCATATAGCACCCCCTACCGTATAACAGTGAAAACATGGATAGCTGGAAAATTCAGTCAATGGCGGGGAAAGAGTAAAGTACAATTAAAGTAAATTTCTATACACTACCAGTGGACTAGCCTTTTCAATACACAGATACACAGAATTACAAACATATCTGTTTTATATCAATATTTTAATCAATATTTTCAAACAATGTAAGTTTCATAAGACTGTATATGAAAAACTATGTAAAAAAAGTATATTTAATAGGCTACTCAAAAGAGTTAACAACTACAAGCCAAGTATACTTTGAATACTTAATTATACTTTTAAGTATATCTCGATCAAAATATTGAGCACAAGTACAGGCCAAATATACTTGGACCTTTCTCTCAGTATAAGTCAAGTACACTTAAGTGTAATTTAAGTATATTTTTGAGAAGTATATAAAATGTAGACTGAAAGTATGCTTTCTTATTTTTAGTTTAAAAGAAGTATAATAATAGCACACTTGAATAAACTTCTTTTTCGTAAGGGCTCACAAATGCACTTCAAGAAGAATGGTCAAAAATTCCCTTAAATACACTCCTAAACCTTGTGGAAAGCCTTCCCAAAAGAGTTGAAGCTGTTATAGCTGCAAAGGGTGGGCCAACTCCATATTAAACCCTACTGATTAAGAATGGGATGTCCTTAAAGTTCATGTTCATTCATGTAAAGGCAGACGTCCCAGAACTTTTGGCAATATAGTGCATGCATCAGTCAGCTGCTGTAGATATCCTTCTTTGAAATCTTTCCCCTAGTTATATCTTCAGAGATTTTTAATTTTTTGAATTGGGAACCTTGGGAACCAAATCTCACCTTGCCTTGGTGGAGCCTGTAGGCTAAAACAGCTCCGGTACCCACCAGCAGCCCCGTCAGTGCAAATCTAAACTTCGGCACCCTGTCACTGAAGTATTTTTGCCTTCCATGGCCACCAGTGCTTCTCCAGCGGGAGGAAAGGTGCCCATCCCACACAGACAATGATGGGATAATGCTCTTTGAAATCCTGGAACTGAGAGTTAAGAGAAGTTTATGCAACAATTTCATAATAACAAACAGCATTATTCTTAAGTCTCCTACTTCCTGAGAGAGATAGAGAATCTGGCCTTGAAATAAATGATAAGGAACAAAGGTTTACATGAAATGGCATAATTACCTTTGACTCCTGATAAGGAAGACCGAAGCAAGACCTTGGCAATGTTTTAGGTGCTGCATTGCACTTTCTGAGAAAAGAGAGAAAGAATGACAACAAGGTGTCAAAGTACAATGACAAGTTTAAAAGCTCTGGTTTGATCTGTTATGATGAATCAACAGTAAAAGGCTCATATATTGGATCGAAGGAGCTTTTTTTCACTTTCCCTTAAGCATTTATACACGTGCACTTCAAAAATGGTGCTGATTGACACGCAAAAAAAAAACAATTTGATTGAAATGTATTTGATATAGCCTAGAACAGGGTTCACCAATCTCGGTCCTGGAGGGCCGCTGTCCTGCAGAGTTTAGCTCCAACCCCAATTAAACACACCTGAACCAGCTAATCAAGGTCTCATTAGGCATACTAGAAACTTATAAACAGGTGTGTTGGAGCTGGTTGGAGCTAAACTCTGCAGGGACAGCGGCCCTCCAGGACCGAGATTGGTGAACCCTGGCCTAGAATGTACTTAAAGGGATAGTTCACCCAAAAATAAAAATGATATCATCGTTTACACACCCCTGATCAACCCCACCCTTTCTCTTAGCTTAACACTTCTCTTTATTCCTTAGTAAAAGTTGGTCTCACCAGCTTTGTGAATAGGTTTTAAGAGAAAACTCTAATCTAAGACTTTTACTGCTATTTAGGAGAACTCTTAGTGGTAAGATAAAATGTTTTGCAAATTCGGCCCTGGTGTGTTACATAAGGAATGTGTAGAGCATTGGGAAGCCAGGACCAGGACTGAAAACCACCGCTCTAAAGCCTGGAACACACCAAGCCGACGGTCGGCCGTCGGGCAGTTTTTGTGCGTCGGCCAACTAACCCCGGATTTACACCAACTGCGGAACGGCTCAGCTGCGTGTCGGCTCCGTGCTCCGCCGTCCTTCAATACTCACCAGGTCCGGATTTGTTGCGGAACGGCTGCGGCCATGACTGACAGCTGAAGTCACGAGGACCCACGAGATCTCGCGAATTCACGAATGGTCACGCGATATAACAGGATGCCCTGTGCTGAATTGCTGCTATTACTGAATTGCTGCTCCGGCATCCGGCAAAAATAGAAGCTCTGCGTATCTGCTCCGGAGGGCTGCGGATCGCCGGAGTCGGAACGCAGCCGTTCCGCAGTCAGTGAAAATAGACACATTGACTTTAATGGAAACCTATTGACTCCGCCGCCGTTCCGGAGCGGATCCGCAGCCGTTCCGCAGTTTGTGGAAATTAGGGGTACGTTTTCTCAGTGTGTTCCGCACCGTCGGCTGAAATTGGTCCTCGTCAGCTTTTTTCCGGCCGATTCGACATGTTGAATCGGCGTCGGGCCGTCGGTGAAAGAGGGAACTCTGATTGGCTGTTCAGCTTAGTGAACGAGTCAGTGCACGAGAATAATAGCAAAACAGCAAGCAAAGAAGTCAAAATGGTACAGATAGAAGGCTGTTCTAATGTTACGTCATCTGACCTGAGTGTTCATTGGCGAATATTTCAATATTAACATGAGCAGAGTGGAATAAAGAGTTTAGCAGGATTGATATTCAAAACGGTAAGCACGCGCTGCTTTGTTTACGGTTTGTGTATCTGCAACCTGCAGCGTCGGTTTCCCTTTTTGAATGACGAATATTCATAGATGCCACCTACGTCACTACCAAATTCATAGATGCCACCTACGTCACTACCAAATAGAACGCCGCCATATTTACGACCGATCTCGCCCGGTATGGCCGCCCAAACTGCCCATTTGAATGAGAGAGAGAGACAGAGATACGTGGAGAAAAATTCAATTTTAGGCTCCGATCCTTGTTTGTTACCCCCAGTTTTCTTCTGTCCATTATCTGCCCCAGACTTGCCCCGATTGGCCTTCCATGATATATATAGAAATACTTAGAGCTTCATGGTGCGCGTTCATGAGAGTCGGGGCGATGTCATGAATGAATCTATGAATCTGCTGCTGTTTGGCATGAATGAATCTATCTAATCTGAACAGCAGCACTGGCAGAGTCCAGAGAGACACCAGCATCAGCACAGCCAGAGACATCAGCCGAAGATCATAAAAGACTGCCATATCTGTCCGAAAGAACAGATGTTCAATTATAGAGAAGGTTTAATACACACAAATATGGAAATGATTGAATCTTTCGAGTCGAATTTAGCAAAGCTACAGTGACGTCATGTGACCCGAACGAATAGATCTGCAGATATAGACAGTTGTCTCATTCACACGCATGTGAATAACGCGCATTCTAGCTGACAGTCGGCAGTAGTTTTCTCTGTGTGTTCAAGTGCAACTTTTTACCCTGACGCGAGGCGACAACACAGTCGGCTTTCATCAGCGCTAGTTCGTCGGCGTCGGCTTGGTGTGTTCCAGGCTTAAGTCGGTGATTCTCAAACCTGTCCTGAAGTGCCCTGCAACACGTTACACTCCACATTTTGAATGTCTCCCTGATGTAACACCTACATTACATTTAATCATTTAGCTGACGCTTTTATCCAAAGCGACTTACAAATGAGAGCAACAAAGGAATTAAACTAACAATAGGACAACGATATTCAAGTGCTGTGACCCTTCCCAGTTTAGTCTAACGCATTTTTGAGATGATGGCATGGCACCACGAGTCGACGTCCACTTGCAAAGTCAAAGTCTTGAGTAATGAGTTTAGGTAAAAGGGAGCAGAGCCAGTGCTTGTTCTGTAGGCAAACATCAGTGCCTTGAATTTGATGCGAGCTGCAATTGGCAACCAGTTTATGAAGACTTGGGCTCTCTTCGACTCGATAAAGACCAGTCTAGCTGCAACGTTCTGAATCAGTTGCAGAGGTTTGACAGGGCAAGCTGGGAGGCCTCCCAAGAGAGCATTACAATAGTCCAGAGCACCTGATTTAACTTGGCTAATAGCAGCATGGTGGTGTCTGAAAGCTCCACAGGAGGCATGAAAGCAACAAGGCACATCCAAATTCAATCATCGTGTCACATCCTGTCTCCTGAGATACCTTCATCTGATCAATTTTTTAAGGCAGGCAGTACATGGCTGCACCCATATCTATATATTTTTCAACCAATGTTCAACTAATGAAATATTTTTTCAGTAGACAACTCCATAAAACAGTTTTGAAAATGTGATCAGGATCATTATGCAGTATGTGTGTCCCTCACAAACTCGTTTTCATGTAATATTCAGTATGGCATCTACCATGACTAAAGTCTACTAGTAGAGAGTGCAAGACACGAAATGGGTCAAAGACATCCAATTATGCAAACAAACACAGTCAGTTCAGTAAGCAGATGGGGCAAAATATCTAATGTGTCAAAATAAAAGTCTTGCAGCTTAAGGGGCCATTAAAGGATTAGTTCACCTCAAAATGAAAATTTCCTGATAATTTACTCACCCCAATGCCATCCAAGATGTTCATGTCTTTCTTTCTTCCGTGGAAAAGAAATTAAGTTTTTTGAGGAAAACATTTCAGGATTTTTTCGTTAATATTTTTTGCTAGATAAGACCCTATTCCTCAGCTAGGATCGCGCAGAGCCCTTTGAAACTGCATTGACAATTTGATGACCGTTGAAGTCCATTGTGTGGAGAAAAATCCCGAAATGTTTTCCTCAAAAAACTTAGTTTCTTTTCCACTGAAGAAAGAAAGACATGAACATCTTGGATGGCATTGGGGTGAGTAAATTATCAGGAAATTTTCATTTTAAGACTTTCATAATTATTACATAATTGAAATTGCTTGTATCAATCTTGTGAGACTTCCCTTACTTTAAGGGCCTATATTCCCTAGTCCATTACGGTTCACTACAATAAAAACAATGCGAGTGAAGTTTATGAATTAAAAGGAAGTGTTCTGTTACTGCAGTTAGGACTTCTTGGGAAGTATAGGGGTCAATAGAGCCATTCCTTCCTAAATGTACCTTTCGGTTTAGCAGCAATATATTAAATAGGCCTATTTGGTGAGTTTAAAAGCATACTGCATGGATCTTTACAGACTAACATCATGACTCATCGAAACTTAAACATTTGTCTTATCATTGCAACCGCATGTAAGCCTGCTGGGTTATGACCAAAAAAAATACTTCACCTAAAATGACCAATGAAAACAGAATTCAAGCTCTAGTTGCTTAAAGCTCTTAATGTCTCACTGCACCTGAAAAAGATTTACACCCCATGTTTCAACATTGCAACATTAATTGACTCCAACATCACATATCAGTCTATTAGCTTGATATCAGCGATGCATGCGCCACATGGGCTACTGGTTTTAAAACGGTTCATGACCCACCATAAACATATATTTGCACATGATAAGACACGTCCACGTCCAAGTGATCTGAAGCCAGAACGCGCGCACACGTCACACACCAGGAAGCGCGTGCGCCCTCAGATCACTTGGACGTGGTTGTGTACAAGAGGTAAAAACGATATAAATACTGTTAGTTTTCTCACACAAACCGCCCGTTTCGTGTCTTAGGCCGTCAATGTATACTTACGATGGGGAATTGTTTAATTTGGACTCTGTGCATGCTCTTTGAGGTGGTGACCATAGACCTGCATTATATGACTGACAGACAAGAATGGTTTGACCTAAAAATATCAAAATTGAAACAGACACCTACATCTTGGATGCCCTTGAGGTAAGCTAAAACATACCAAAATGTCATTTCAAAGTGAACTATCCCTTTAAGCAGAAAGACTCCTGGCACAGAGAAAATCTCTTGGAAATAACTAGGCTAGATTTTGTTTTAAAAAAGCCACCAATCAGCTATGCGCTAATGAAAATGAAAGGTTTGAAATGAGAAGCTGTTGCAAACATATTTGGACTGAATGGATTGCGTCATAACAGATTATACACTTGTTTTGGTACATGCCGTTCTTGTGTACAGAACACATAACCTTGCTGTCAGGACCAGCAGTGTGGAATCTTGGCTTCTCAGCATTTTCATTAACTAGACAACATAAAGGGCCAAAAACAAATCCCACTGACTTTATTTCAAAGTACTGACTTACATTAATCGATATTAAAGCTAACTTCAACATTAGGCTATTATACACTGGATTAAAATGATGTAATACTGTAATTAATTGTGTCCAGGGATGGTTTGACATTTCTGTGACTGAAGTGTGTGCTGTGCTGAATAAAGCTTTTCCCCTTAAATTAGTTCTGTCATAACTCGTAGTGTTTGGCACGGTAATGGATATGACCATATTGATATGTTTGTTATGTTTAGGTTTTAAATCACGTTCTAGCTGCTTCGCAAGTTCAGTCTTATTTAGGAAGTTAAAAGGCATGTTGCTGTAAAAAGCCACAGTTTGAGAAACAGCGAAATTAACACCCGCTAACTGCGAGTGACGCGGTCAAATCACTAGCCAATTTGGCGGTTACTTATTATATTTACTGACTGGGACTTTGCTGTGGAAGTTCGTATAAACCAAATCTGCGCAGATTTAGCGCAAATACTCAACTTCGTGGGTTATCATGATATTAAATACAGTATTGTGCAGAATCTGCCATTTCTGGCTTAATTGAACATGCACGTCACTAAGCAGCAAATAGCGTGCGCTTGTTCATTTGCATTTGAAATAGCTAAGATTAAAAAGCATTTGGTTAACAGAAAAGACATTGTTATTTTCCAATATCCTACATTTTTGTATGTTCTTTGTACTGATGAATAAGAAATAATGTACGAAATACAACTTTTATAATATATATAAGCTGCGACGTTGTTTATCTGGTGGTTTATTTATTTATTTTTGGCAAGTAGAAGTTCTGAATGGCCGATAAATTAACAATTTAGTAGCCAAATTGAGTAAAAATGTGAATTTCAAACCCTGTTTGCAATTAAAGTCAAACATGCTTTAGACACAAAAGAGTATGGATGGGTTAAACTAAAAGATAAATAAATGCACCATTATTCATATCTAATGATAAGCTCCCACTGAGGTACATATTAAAAAATAAAATAGGTCGCCAATAAAAAAAAAAAAAAAAAATACATAACAATGGAACACTTTCCACAAAAAAAAAGAAAAAAAAAAGAAGAACTATTTTAGAACTTGGAACTCGTTCTAAAATGGAACTATTTTCAACGTAGTCTGTCATAATATGCATCCATGCACATGTTTTAACCAAAAGCAATAACTTAAAACATTTATATACAGTAAGCTAAAAAACATTTTGTATAAAATAGGCTAAAAAAACATGTGCCACACAAAAACTCAACCAGCTAAACGATTCTGCCCTTCACGGTCCCAACTTAACATACACACACACACACACACACACACACACACACACACACACACACACACAGTGTTGCTTTGAATTCCAACTACTGACGGTTTCCCGATTATTTATGAATAACGAGGAAAGCTTATTCTTACTGTAATTACACTGCAGTTCCCACAGAAGTAGAACACGCCATGAACTCGCGATCTCGAGCTACTGATCCTTCACTGAACGCGTATCACGCTCGGAAACTGAGAGTGACGCACGAGTGTGACGTGGCCGCAGCCTCCGGCTACATCAACTTAGATCGTTTTAGAATCACGCTAGAACATTCAATAGGGGAACGTTCAAACATTCTAATTACGTCTAGGTCATTGACAATGGTTTATGCATCGTAATATCGTTTAATACCATTGTCAAATTGCCTTTGAGTACAGCGAGAGACAAAAGCAGATTCGCCACCGGTCAAAACTTAATAGTAGGATTTTCTTGTTTTTGAAAGAAGTCTCATGCTCACCAAGTCTGCATTTATTTAATAAAAAATAAATATATATTTTTTAAAAATGTAATTTATTCCTGTGATCAAAGTTGAATTTTCAGCATCATTGCTCAAGTCTACAGTGTCACATGATCCTTCAGAAATTGCTGCTCAAAAAACATTTATGATTATATTATCAATGTTGACAACCATTTTTACAGCATATTAGAATGATTTCTGAAGGATCATGTGACACTGAAGACTGGAGTAATGATGCTGAAAATGCATCTTTGCATCACACGTGTACATTTCAGAGACTTCTTTCAAGCATGTTAAAAACCTGAATTATTCCAACCGTTTGACCTGTTGGTGTATTTACTAACTGTACATTTTATAATTAGATCTGAACCATTACTTCAAATGTTCTTTTATGTCCACTCTGGGCTTGCACCCGTTCATGTCAAGATCCAAAGAAACGCACGCAAAGTTTGCCACTCAGTTCACAAAGTCACTTACAAACAAAGATATTACTTTGCTTACACGGATGTATCATTAAAACATTTTTTTTTTGTTTTAATTGATCTTCATGAATATATTTACACTAGTTCTGTCTTGGCAGAATATTAGCATACCGTCTTTGATTAGACAATGCAAGGCTACTGAGTTTTTAATTATAAACAAACAAAAATGTACAGGTCAAAACACTGAATTGAAAAAGGTTCACTTATACAAATAACAGCAATTCTATCTCACACACACACACACACACACACACACACACACACACACACACACACACACACACACACACACACACACACACACACACACACACACACACACACACACACACACACACACACTGGGACAATGTTCTCAAACAGTCAGTCCTTTCAGTTCAAATGTGCCTTGAATAATAGGCATATCAAATCTTCAAATGATTTTGAACTCCAGATCCAGGCTCAGCTGTTGCGACGAGAGCCCGTATAATCTTGTGCTGAAGGTCTTCTGTTTATGACTCTACGCAGAGATAAAGGTAGGACTGAATGGTGTTTGACAGGTGAGTTCAGCATCACGGCTGGTTCATCTTGGCAGCTTCAGCTTTAATGAGAGAGATCAACTCCTGATTGATCAGGAACACAAAGCGAAGACCTGCAATCTGGACAAAAACAAACACAGATGTGCTTTATTCAGGATGTTTATTATCCAATAACAGTATCAGATTAGATTTTTTTTTTTTTTTGTCAATCATATTCATTCATTAATGTCATTTCAACAGTTAGATCCTCAATAATATACACATCTGGTTAACCAGCTACAAAAACTATATGACATTGCTGAAAACAAAGGCAAAATCAACTAAATATTGCTATTTTTAAAGGGGTGGTTGAATATGATTTGACTTTTCTAACTTTAGTTAGTGTGTAATGCTGCTGTTGCAGCATAAACAACATCTGCAAAGTTACAACGCTAAGTTCAAAGCAAAGGGAGATATTTGCTTTTAAAGAAATTGCTTTTTAAGGACTTCAACAAACGGCTGGTAGGGACTACACCACATTCCTCCCGGGTTAGTGACATCACCAACCCTAAAATGTACATAAACTCCGCCCCCTGAACACAATTTATAGATGAAGACAGAATATGCTAATCAGTGACTAGAAGATAACTGCACATAAATTCATCAACTAACCATTCAGAAATGTTGCTCTACATGTTGTCACTTCTTGAGTCTCTCCATCATCCTGACTTCGGTTTTAACAAAAAAGGCTAAAAGTTTTTGAAATTTTCAGTGCATGTCTGTGTGACGTAAAAGGAGAGCTGTTGTAGCTCCGCCCCCTGTGCAGGGAGCAGCAGCTCATTTGCATTTAAAGGGACAGACACAAAAACGGTGCGTTTTTGCTCACCCTCAAAAAGTAACAACTTTAACATGCTATATAAAAATATCTGTGGGGTATTTTGAGCTAAAACTTCAGAGACTTATTTTACATCTTGTGAAAAGGGCATTATACCACCCCTTTAACAGCTGTAATTATGTGACTCAAATGCAAGTGTATCCGTCCATACCTCCATCACAGAGTTGTTATTGAGTTTCCACTTGTTTCCAGATAAAACTGGTCGTCCGTCAATGTAAATGGGTCTCCGCCCTTCATTAGCGATGAAGAAATCTCCATTGTTTTTCAGTTTAATGATCCCTGGTGTTAGAAAACAAATATTATTTCATTTATTACAGTGTTCACATAACTCAATGCCACACAAAAGTCCTGGTGATAATAATTCAAAGCATCAAAATGTTTAAAATGACATGAATCGTCTGTGACATTAAAGCGGGGCTCAGTAGTTTCGGGATTTCTTCGCTGTATTCTCGCTTTTTGCTCGCAGGTTTCTCTCTAGAGCTCCCCCCACAGCTTCGGAATAGATATTTGACAACACTGTTGTAAAAACTCGTTGGCGATTCTCAGACACCAGAGGCTAGTAGATCAACGACATCAAAGCAGATGGGACATTCTTCAAAACGTCTTCATTCGGGGTTCGAACAGCGTGAGGGAGCGCAATAATGACAGCATTTTAGCAGATTTCTTTTGGCCGTAAAGCAGTTGTTTACATCGCGAGACCTGATATCACGCGATACTTCCTGACGCGGCGGCCGGCGGCCCAAAGTTGCAAGTGCGTATTTTCCGCTCTCGGGCACCAGGGGGGTGCGAAACGACCACCATTCAACCCGAAATAAGTAATATAACCATTCCAATGACTCCGAAGCTGTTCAGTTAAGGTAAAAAAGTTACTTAGTTCACCTTTAAACACTGGCTAAAATGATTATGTGCTTCAATGTAAAGTCACAGCTGACATGGAAAAAAGACAAGAAAAAGCTATGGAAAGTATGGACTATGGACTAAACTGAAAACCACGCTTAACAGACATGGCTGATGTTTTACAAGGATAACATCAGAAACATATGGCATACCAGCAGTAAACCTAAACGGGATGCTGTAATGGATAGCCAGTGAGGCCATGTGACACACTTGGACAGTTTAATATGTGCTGAAAAGTAGTCATTAAGTCACTCAAAAACATAATTCCCTCTCTTTTAAAAAAGTAACTAAAGTGTCGTTGTGATAGTTTAGTGAATAAGCTGTATAAGTTTAGGGGTGCAAAGCTATATTTAGCATAATATTTAGCATCCGGGAGCAGGACTGAACACATACAGACAAATGAAATGTTCAAATGAACAGTTCAATCATGAATGTCATTAATAATGATGTTGAATTGTCTAACCCTGTTTTCTGGAGATCTTCCATGCAGGTCCCTCCAAAGACAGATCCACGTCTATCTGCTTGTCTTTAGTAGCACGACCCAGTGTGATCTGAAACATGTCAATCGAGTTTGTTACTGGTCGTTTGTGGGTGAACTGTTCCTTTGAAAACACCTCACACTGCATTAGATGACTAAATAACAAAGCAAGTCACTTTTAAAAAGATAGCACAAAAACACATTTCAAGTGAAGCATTTGACAAAAAAAAAAAGTTTGATAGGTTTTTAGAACAATAGATAACGCACAAGTTAGTTCTGAGAAAAGCTTGTACAGCAATAGAGAGAAGAGAAGATATTTTGGTAGCACTTTATTTTACAGTCCTGTTCTGAATTTACATACGATGTACTTTACTATTATAGTAATCACAATAACGGTGTAAACACTACATACTAAACCAGAACCGAAAACTTATACAGTTACTTTACATTACTCAGAACATTCTTGTGCAATTATTATTATGTAGTAAGTGTCTTTAGTCGAAGACACTATCACAACTAAAAAGAGGTTTGAGTCTCCTTTAACCCTCTGGGGTCTGAGGTGTTTTTGGGGTCCTCGAGATGTTCTGACATGCCCTGACATTTGTGCTTTTTTCAGTTGCTTATTAACATATTAATGGTAAAGGTGTCATTACACTCTATTTAGCACAAACAGGGCTGGCGTAATATGTGGGCAACATGTATGTACATGTTTGTATTTTTGAGAGAATAATGTTTATGTATGGTTATTGTTTCTGAAATAAGGAAATCATATTTAAACAGTCTTTTTGTGGTTTACAGATACTATTCCATATCGCGATTAGAACAAAGCACTTAAGAATAAACAACTTACTATTCACAATCCTCAGCTGGATCCATTGCTCCTCGAGGTGAAACTAAACCAGCACTTCTGAGGTACATTTTCTAGGATTATTATTAAGATAGTATTCCTCACAGCGTCGCAAGACGACGTGAAGTACATGACCGATTAAACTTGACGTGTTTTATCGAGTTGATGTGGCGTTGACACGTTTGCATGGATTGCCTCAGATCATTTGCGTTTAATAGCGTGCGCTCTCAGTAGGCGTGTTCACATTAGCAGATAATCTCTCTCTTTTCATACAGATTACATAAACAGAGAATATTTGTTTTCGTTTTGAATTAGATTATTTAATAGTAGACACTTAAATGATTATAAAGATATATTGCTCATGCCTGGGTGAAAAGTATTCGCTGAGTTTTGTTTAAGTTTAGAGACTTGCTCCAGAAAAAACGGAGACGGAGAGGCAGAAAGCACACCCTGTTTATTTTCTTTATTTTACAAAAGCACAATGTTTTGTTTCGATCGTAAGTGGACACATAAAAAAGTAGACATTTTACAGCTTATTTTTTCATATTTCTTAAAGGGATACTCCACTTTAAAATGAAAATTCTGTCATCATTTACTCACCCTCATGTTGTTTCAAACCTGTATGAATTTCTTTCTTCTGCTGAACACGGAAGATATTTAGAAGAATGTCAGTAACCAGACAGTTTCTGGTCTCATTGACTTCCATAGTATATTTTTTTCCTACTATGGAAGTCAATGAGACCAGAAACTGTCTGGTTACTGATATTCTTCTAAATATCTTCCTTTCTGTTCAGCAGAAGAAAGAAATTCATACAGGTTTGAAACAACATGAGGGTGAGCATTTGATGACAGAATTTTCATTTTAAAGTGGATTATCCCTTTAAGTCTGTATGACGATAAAGTCTATTTTGCTGCTATGTAAAAATAAAATAAAAATCGACCTCAGAGGGTTAAAGTTCAGGTACAAGTCAATGCACTGATTTGACATATACCAAAGGGATCACAGAAGCACAATAAATGTTTACCATTCCTAAACACTTATAATGTCAAAGCACAATATTCCTGTGTTTAGCAAATGTTCACTGACCTCTCTAGACCTCATCAGATATCTGACCATTCGTCCACGTAAAGCTGCCAGCGTCTGATTATCAAAGTCTGGTGAATTCATGCCTGAAATAATTACATCACACAATTGCTTAAGTGATCACCATTCATCTCATGAGTCACAACCGTATTGAAAACGTCGTCACAAATCTGACCTGTGATGCTGTCCACTAACACCTGCCAGCGAGGAAGTTCCTGCTCCAGTTGTCTGATCTCACGCTTCTGATGTCTGTCTGCAATCATGAGCTCTATAAGACATGCAACATAACATGTCATAGACAGCCACAGGAGAGAGCATTCAAACAACTACACTGACACACATTAAAAACAACAAGAGGCTGTATGAAATAACTCACCATGCTCCAGGACTTCATCTCTGCTGTCCCTGATGAACAAGATACATGATCAGAACCAGAGAGTCACACATGATTACCACAAAAGGCTGCAAGGGAGCCAATGAAGCAACACATTATGAACCAGAATCTGCAGGTTTTCTGCAGGTCAAAACCTTGCATTTTAGCACTTCCAGTTCCATCGTTCTGAAGTCAATGGGTTTTTTTTTAATGGGTTTGTGGTTAAATGCCTGAAAAAAGTTCTGTGGTGAACACAAGCTCAAGATAGTTATAAACTGTATTCTAATACCCTCTTTGTGATTTGTTTTTAAAGCTTTCACTTGTCTTCAAAAAACATTAAACATCATCAAACCAAACAGGTAAAGTCATCTTACACACAAATCCACTTTTACATCCTTGGTGTGTTTATAATCACACTCTTACCAACTATTTTAACTCAAACTTTCAAGGAAAATATATTTAAATAAACAGTTGTCAAAAGCTTAGTTGAAGTCAAGCGACCGTATTGTGGTTCGTTTATAGCCTACGTTCGGCTTCTT
This sequence comes from Rutilus rutilus, assembly GCF_951802725.1. Taxonomy (NCBI): domain Eukaryota; kingdom Metazoa; phylum Chordata; class Actinopteri; order Cypriniformes; family Leuciscidae; genus Rutilus; species Rutilus rutilus. The sequence continues at coordinate 4,345,635 of NC_140227.1, forward strand.
ACTTCTGCCGATTGTATTTCGTTTCCAAATTAAAGTTGTGTTCATTTGAGAAGAAGTTTATCATCATGAGAAAAATGTGTAAGAATCACAAACTTTAGTTTATTCCTGCAATAATCCAAAAGCTAATAGGAAAAATCCTATTGGGTTTTGTCGCGATAAACCAGGGTGATGCAAACTTATGGGTTGGCCTAAAAAAATACATCATCACTGCAGCGCTCTATTAAGAACTAATGTTATGTAAACTTTTGAAAAGCACAAGGAGTAAAATACTTAAAGGCAGGGTCAGCAGTTTAAAAAAAATAATAAAAAATTCAATTTTTTTTACAACTTTCTTTATATACCAATACATAATTAAAATGTAAGTACTCTGAAAAAGAGAATCGCTTTCGTTAAAAATTCATTCGTTCCGAATGGAAATAAGTAGCTGTTTATTGCGCCCTGAGAGGACTACATACACTTGATTTTTATGCTCTCTTTTTCAGAGTACTTACATTTTAATTATGTATTGGTATATAAAGAAAGTTTAAAAAAATTTGGAAAAATTCTTTTTGTAAAAAACTGCCGACCCTGCCTTTAAATGTGCAAAGCGGAATATGCTAAAACCCAAAGAATACTTCTCTTTTTAGGCATATGTTAGGGTCCGCGTACAATGTGCGTTACGCAAAATCTCGTCATCAGTACAACACGCACATACCGTAAACATGGATGAGAGATTGTGCAAAGAGGTTAGAAAGTAGCCGTACTTGTACAACTCTAGCCTAAGAGATTAGAAAGCTGTGCATATGGGTTATAATTTGTGACAAAACATTGTGTAGACAGTGTGCAAACGGCTGTGTGCACGTTAGGGATGGGCATTCGATTAAATTTTCTTAGTCGATCGTCGATTAATCATTAATATTTTTATATTGAAATTCATTATTTATTTAACTTTTTATAAATTAAAAATGCAATGAAAATACAAAAATACAGTTTGTTTGTCCTCGATGAGATCTTTATTACAAGAAGATCAACTTGTGGCAGTGAAACTGGACGTTCGGTAGACTTGAAGATATGCCCTGCGGTGCTCTAAAACAGCGGAACCTGCAGCTGCGAGCAGGCGTTCTTAAACAGAGACCAATGGCCACTTAATCCGTTTTCTGTGATCGGATAGCTATCCGATCGTGAAAAGACCAAATGTAAATGCCCTCCGAAACGCATTCGAGACGGATTTAAATCCGATCGCTCAAACCACTTCAGGAGGAGATCTGAGACGCATTCCAGACGAAACTGGACAAGAGTAAATGCATCTGGTTGTTGAAACCACATATGTAAATTTGACTTATCCCAAAAATGCTAAGAAATAAACGTGTGGGAGCGTGTTATAGGCTATATGTCATGTTATAGCCAGATATGACGACGCTACTTCAACACTCATAGATGAGCATCTATTCATCAAGCCAACGTGCAAACTATCGCAAATCAAAGTGAAAGTCATTCATCAACACACAATCATCTTCATTAAATGTAAAGAACCGAAATGATCTTACCAGGGCCACACCATACCTTACCATACCAACAATATCTTGTTGCGGTCTTTGATTTAGAAATTTTCGCTGACGATCAATAAAATGCAGCTCATATCAGTTGCTTTCGGTATCGTGCAACAATTTAAATATAGCGCGGGAATTCAAGATCGGATTTATGTCCGTTTTGCAAAAACACATTTATGTGACCAGGTGTAAATGGAATCGTTTGGATAAATCAGATGATCTGAGAAAACGCATGAAGTTCCCATAGAACTTCTGCACCAGTCTACTGATTTCTGTTGAGAAAGATAAGCATGTTGACATGATCTGGGATCAGATGCGACCGCAACCTGGTGACAGCCAGTCCAGCCGCCGAAAACACCCGCTCTGAGGGGACTGACGTTGCCGGGATGCACAGGTACCTCCGCGCTAAAATTAATTCCATTGCTTCAAGACTCACACTACGCAACGCAACCTGCATTAGTTTAATCGATAACAAATAAACGTGATTGACGAAATTCTTAACGATCAATTATCGATCGTCGATTAATCATGCCCATCCCTAGTGCACGTGCACATCTAATGGAGAATACTTAGAAAGGCTATGCGTACAACTGTGCATGTATGCTAGCATGCACGTAAAAAAGGAAGTATACTTTGTCTGGTGGCTTTAATTTGCACACTGGAGGAATAAGTGTTACTGTGAAGTATTATTTGTCAGTAAACTCAAAACACATGATGGTATGTCGATAGGGGAGTTGAAAAAATGGTTCTTACTTGAGTTTGGCATCATCAACCACCTGCTCTGCATCAGAGAAGTTCAACACTTGCTCTCCTTTAGGCAGAGGTTGAACTAGAAACAAATCAGATGAAATTAAATGACAGCGATCAGCACAAGCAGGATCATCAGACCGAGTGACATTTAACAGCATCTCACCGCTCTGATCCTCCAGTAAATAATACTGCTTCAGCAGCTGCCAGTGCACCAGCAGATTCTTAGCAGTGCGTGATGGGTAAAACACATTTGGGTGCTTGTTCAGCAAATCCTGAAACACCTCCAGCTTAGGCTGACTGCTCTACTCACAAACACGAGGCAAGGATCAATTACATTTGAAGTAAACAGAACAGAGACATTTAAAACATTTATAAAATCTAGAAAGCATTCATTGCTACATATCATCAAATGCATGGGATTAAAATGCAGATGTCATTTGCTCACAGAGATGATCTTGGCGAGCAGGGCCTCCTCTGTCTGGCTGAAGAGAGCTTTACTCTGGATAGCAGCGATGGCCTCTGGGTGAAGCTGTCTCATGGCCTGCCACGCCAACCTGAGGAACAGACAAAACCCTTATAAAAAAATTAATGGACATTCAGATTCTAAGATCAAGTAAAGAGTAAAAAAAAAATAAAAATAAAAAAAAAAACTCTTTCTTTATTTACTAACCCTCATATCATTCCAAACCCTTCCAGACAACAAAACCTGAGGACTGTTTTACATGCAAAGCGGTAAAGACTCACTGGAGGGAAAGTTCATCTGTGTAGGATCTAATGATTCTTAATAGCAACCTCTCTGTGTGTGTGTGTGTGTGTGTGTGTGTGTGTGTGTGTGTGTGTGTGTGTGTGTGTATGTGTGTGTGTGTGTGTGTGTGTGTTGCTTCAAGAAAGCAAACATACATCTGTGGTTTTCTTAATACTTAGAAATTGCCTTTGTACCTACTTGACTCTCATTTGAAATTTTAATATTTTGTAATACAAAATAAAATTCATTGCACCAATGTTATGCAACTTTTTGACACCTGCCATCAACTTTATATATGTTTGTATGCACGTACAGTGAGGAAAATAAGTATTTGAACACCCTGCTATTTTGCAAGTTCTCCCACTTGGAAATCATGGAGGGGTCTGAAATTGTCATCGTAGGTGCATGTCCACTGTGAGAGACATAATCTAAAAAAAAAATCCAGAAATCACAATGTATGATTTTTTAACTATTTATTTGTATGATACAGCTGCAAATAAGTATTTAAACACCTGTCTATCAGCTAGAATTCTGACCCTCAAAGACCTGTTAGTCTGCCTTTAAAATGTCCACCTCCACTCCATTTATTATCCTAAATTAGATGCACCTGTTTGAGGTCGTTAGCTGCATAAAGACACCTGTCCACCCCATACAATCAGTAAGAATCCAACTACTAACATGGCCAAGACCAAAGAGCTGTCCAAAAACACTAGAGACAAAATTGTACACCTCCACAAGGCTGGAAAGGGCTACGGGGAAATCGCCAAGCAGCTTGGTGAAAAAAGGTCCACTGTTGGAGCAATCATTAGAAAATGGAAGAAGCTAAACATGACTGTCAATCTCCCTCGGACTGGGGCTCCATGCAAGATCTCACCTCGTGGGGTCTCAATGATCCTAAGAAAGGTGAGAAATCAGCCCAGAACTACACGGGAGGAGCTGGTCAATGACCTGAAAAGAGCTGGGACCACCGTTTCCAAGGTTACTGTTGGTAATACACTAAGACGTCATGGTTTGAAATCATGCATGGCACGGAAGGTTCCCCTGCTTAAACCAGCACGTCAATGCCCGTCTTAAGTTTGCCAATGACCATTTGGATGATCCAGAGGAGTCATGGGAGAAAGTCATGTGGTCAGATGAGACCAAAATAGAACTTTTTGGTCATAATTCCACTAAACGTGTTTGGAGGAAGAAGAATGATGAGTACCATCCCAAGAACACCATCCCTACTGTGAAGCATGGGGGTGGTAGCATCATGGTTTGGGGGTGCTTTTCTGCACATGGGACAGGGCGACTGCACTGTATTAAGGAGAGGATGACTGGGGCCATGTATTGCGAGATTTTGGGGAACAACCTCCTTCCCTCAGTTAGAGCATTGAAGATGGGTCGAGGCTGGGTCTTCCAACATGACAATGACCCGAAGCACACAGCCAGGATAACCAAGGAGTGGCTCTGTAAGAAGCATATCAAGGTTCTGGCGTGGCCTAGCCAGTCTCCAGACCTAAACCCAATAGAGAATCTTTGGAGGGAGCTCAAACTCCGTGTTTCTCAGCGACAGCCCAGAAACCTGACTGATCTAGAGAAGATCTGTGTGGAGGAGTGGGCCAAAATCCCTCCTGCAGTGTGTGCAAACCTGGTGAAAAACTACAGGAAACGTTTGACCTCTGTAATTGCAAACAAAGGCTACTGTACCAAATATTAACATTGATTTTCTCAGGTGTTCAAATACTTATTTGCAGCTGTATCATACAAATAAATAGTTAAAAAATCATACATTGTGATTTCTGGATTTTTTTTTTAGATTATGTCTCTCACAGTGGACATGCACCTACGATGACAATTTCAGACCCCTCCATGATTTCTAAGTGGGAGAACTTGCAAAATAGCAGGGTGTTCAAATACTTATTTTCCTCACTGTATGTGTATTGTATGTATGTATATATATATATATATATATATATTAGGGCTGGGTATCGATTCAGATGTTACAATTCGATTCGATTTCGATTCTAAATTTGATTTCGATTCGACTCAATGAATATATATTTAATACAAATCCTATATATATATATATATATATCTATTTTAAAAAAAAGTGAACATAAGTTTACAAGTGGTTAATTAATTTAAAAGAAATTAAGAGCTACAAACCTGTATATTAAACTCTTTATTTTAGGGACACTTGGGTACATTAAACAGTTAATTACTTAACTTAAATATACAAGCTTTATAAAAATGATCATTCTAGAAGAAAATTTCAGATGGCACTTAGAGGCTTTTGCATCTGAACTCTCCATATATATATATATATATATACACACACACACACACACACATTTGAGCAGTATTTATTTTACAAAACATTTATTAAAATAATTAATAATAAAAAATAATTATTTAAAAACAGAAAGTATAGTTGGTGGAGTTAGGTGACAAGCCAGAATGGTTAGCAACTGAGGAAGCTTCTTGTAACAAGACTTCATTAGCGGCTCTGCTTAATAATCCCATTAAAATTGATGTAAAAAATATAAATGGAAATATAGTTATTTCTAACTTAAAGTGTGGAAACAAATTAAATAAAATATTTGAAAACAAATCGGACATCGGATAGCTTCGAAGAGCTATAGAACAATAGGTATATCTTTTCTGATACTATTATGAAATAGTATAATAACGTGGAAAACATTCTTGAAATTATGTCGTTTTGTGTTTTGTGGAAGCCATTAGGGTTTGATGACAGTTTTGTAATTTGCCATTAATGTTTAAAACAGGGCTTATAGCTATGTAAGTCAAAAACTCACTTTGATATGACAGGGTCATACAGCAGAGCGTACCAGCGCTCCTGGATCTCCCGCAGTGTGAAGCGACAGCTGAATTTCACCCCCAGATGAACTGACGTGAGATCTGTAGTCTGAACATAATGTACATGTAACTTCAGTTCATCTCTGAACTAGTCAGCTTCTAAGCGCACTCAAATCTGAGAGCTGACCTGTAGGACAGCATTGATGAGCAGCAGGTCATCCGTGGGTTTCCAGCGGCCCAGGTCTTTGGTTATCTGTAACGGCTGCTTGTTTTTCTTCATTCGTTTGGACATCGATGAAGGAGTGATCACCATGGTAAGAGGAGGCGTGAGAGAGCTACCGGACTTTAAACCCTGTGGTTCAGAACGAACAACAACAACAACAAATCAAAGCACGTTCAATGAAAACGAGTTTATCATCACAGACACTAAACAATTTCGTAAGTATTGAGAAAAACACCGTCACTGAATATAAACCCGTACTGACTGCATATATTGCACCTACCTTCAAAATAAATGAAAGGGAATGACATATAACTTATTATATAAATGATTCAATTATATTAAAAAAAGAAAAATCGTACAGTAACACAAGACATGCTACTGCAGCCATGTAGGATATGTGTTGCCTGGGACAATTGTTATCAGGTGCAGTTTAGGCCGTAATTTAAATGTTACCACTTACATAAAACTTTCTCACATTCACATGAAATAATCGCATAAGTGCACAACACACAAACATGCCTCGGATATTCACATTCACTCTCACACACTTCCACTACGGCTCAGAAGTTTGGAACAAGAAGAAGTGTCTTATGCTCACCAAGGCTGGATTTATTTAATCAGACATACTGTAAAAACAGTAATATTGTGAAATATTGATGCAATTTAAAAGTGTTTTCTATGTAAATATATTTTAAAATGTAATTTATCCCTGTGAATCTTCAGCATCATTACTCCAGTCTTCAGTGTCACATGATCCTTCAGAAATCACTCTAATATGATGATTTGACGTTTCAATGTCTCGATTATTGTTGCTGCTCAGTTATTAATAATGATTCTTATTACTGTCAATGCTGAATAGTGTTTGCTATTGAATATTTCTGTGGAAACGATGATACTTTGTTTTTCAAGGATTATTTAATGATTAGAAAGAACAGCATTTATTTGAAAAAACATTTTTTGTAACATTATAAATGTCTCTAATGTCACTTATGAACATTTTAATGTGTCCTTGCAGAATAATATTTTTAAAATCTTATCCCAAACTTTTAAATGGTAGTGCATCAGGGTTTAGACAAAATTAAGGAACTGTTTTCAACATTAATAATAATCAGAAATGTTTCTTGATCATCAAATCATCATATTAAAATGATTTCTGTAGGGTCATGTGACACTGAAGACCGGAGTAATGATGCTGGAGATTCACACACAGATATAAATTACATTTTAAAATATATATTAAATGTTTTAATTTGTAATAATATTTCACAATATTTTTGATCAAATAAATGCAGCCTTGGTGAGCAGAAGAGACGACTTTCAAACACATTAGAAAACTATAATTATTACAAACATTTGACTGGTAGTGATTAACTCACGCTTTTCAGTCTCTCTCTCGCCCATTTTCAGAGGTCAATTATACAGTTTAGTGATGCTTGACCAGAAAATGATACGATTAACCACAATCAAATATTCCTTAGAGTTATATAATGACATACAGTAACCTTCATTACCTTCTTCTTGTCGCTGGATGCAAGGTCACTCCCAGGGCATCTGATTGGCTCAATGACGGGCTGACCTTTGACCCGACTGGTAGATTTCGCGAGGCTACTCTCAACCAGTTCATCATCAAACTTCTTTCTCTTTATTGATCTACAATATAATGACAAGACACCTTTGATTCACAATGACATGTACAGTAGCAGTAGTGAAGCAGACGGTGGGAGATGAACTCTCGTGACCTGGAGGAGCTCCTGCGTTTGGGAATCATTCCCGCTCCACTGAAGGCCTGAGCAGCGGTTCTCTTCACACCAGTGGCCTCCTCGTCCTCAGACCTGCTCTGTGAAACCATCGGCCCGACCGACGCTCCTGCAGCCGCGACAGACGAGATGCCCGCCTTTACGTCTACAACACATCACATTATCAAACAGAATGCATAAACTCGCTGGGAGCAAGGATAGATAGTGATCATAGTAATTATTCAACACATCCGGTCAGCTTTTCAATATTTTAGATGCCACTGACCCCCCACATATGTTAAATAAGCTAATTGACATTTTTTTTTCTCAAGACTTTTCCATAGACCTTCTGTCACTCCCCGGAGCCCAGTTTGAAAACCCCTGACGTACATCACAGAAAATATCTGATTATATGAAATTGCTAACAAAAAGGTGTCCTGTACAGCAGAATTACAGTCAAACTGTAGGCTATCTATTATAGATCCAGCAAACGTACAAAAAGCTCAGACTTATAACATATTAATGTTATTCCTCTGTTAATATCATGTTCATGTTGACTTACCTTTCTCCATGATCAGCTGATTAACTCTCAGAAACCCGATGAATCATGAATACTGAACACAGACACAGACAGAGAAGAGTATGAACACCGACATACACAACACACACTATTAATACAAGTGCATCGTTAGAAAGACACTATAATAAATCGCTTATTTGTATGTTAAAAGTGTATTATATAACTTAATTGCTTTGTAAGCTCTAACAGCGACAATTGTTGTTTCAACCATGACACCAAAACAAGACATTTAGACATCAAAAATCGAGAATTAGGGCGATGTATGTTTTACCTTTAGAATAGGTATCGCTGCGCGCGGACTCTGAATAATATAATATACTATAAAATTCTAATATTACGCAATATGTTATTCTTATATTTGATAATCAAAAAAGAAGCAACGAGGCTAAGCTAACTGGAGGCTTCTGTGGAGTTTGGATCGTTTCCGGGTTAGACCGGAAATGTCGTTCCAGAGAGCAACAAATCTCTGTCCAAAGTTACCAAAGACTTGAAATAACTGCACTGATTGTGATACATACACAGTAAATGTAATGTATTGTTAATGGCGCTAAACTGTAGTGATAGGAGAAACAAAGCTTTTTGAAAACCAACGATTCACTCGAAGCGCTAAAACCACCACAGTTTAGCGGCGCCTGTGTGTAAATGCAACGAAAACTTATCTCAAACATGTATAATGAATCATCATGACATCTTTTACAAACCAATAGCAAATGTTTTCAAGACAGCATAATCTATTAAATACAGTCTACAAATAATTAATTAATAATCTTTAGGGTTGTGTTTTAGTCCTGTGGGTTTTTTCATGTTTAATCCTTCTGCTTCTGACATTTTAAAATGACAGAAGATTTTGAAGGTTGCAAAAAATGACATACAAAGGATCCAAAAGGGCCTGCAGTTGGGCAGGAAAATATCAAATGCAGACAAGACCCTTCACATGTATTACTGTGAGGCGGTCTTTGTGTATGCACACATGCAGCTCCCAGGAGCTGTTGAAGACATGACGGTAAGTTGATCTATTTTAAGTAGTTTATTTGTTCACGTATGGGGTTAGTAAATTCATTCTCTCAAACACACACACTGATAGTCTTCAGGCTGATCAAGCTTGCAACAGGTTTTTCGTGTCCTGTTCTGGTTCTGCTGTCCACACCGTGTCCCAGGACATGAACCACCTACATTCACATACACAGATCAATGTGCACGTGTGTGAATGTATAGGCTACACTTAGCTACATCTTGTCAGTCACAGTCATTCCAAGATTAACATTTCCTTTTATATTTTATTTCTACAGGTATAAAGTGGACATGTTTAGAAGCCAGGGTGTGAGGAGGGTGGTTATGGTGGCTGCGAGCACACCAACAGGAGTGCATCAGCCTCTACTTGGCCCGTAACGCTGGCGTGGGACAAAGTGAGAAGGTGGTAGAGGCAGCTGAGCTTTTGCACTCCTTGGCCGTGTATGTCTCTTCATTTATCAAAGACATAACACAAACTATTTGAACAGCAGATTAGCAACTTGTCTACATTTATCGTATATTACTATATTCTTTATATTCCTCACTTATACAGGACATGTTCAGACGAAGAGCAAGCAGTTGCTGGAACCAGCATGTGGCGTTCTTTTTCTGATTTTTTTGGAAACATTTCCTGTTTCAACTCCAACTAAGAGGCAGCGGATTGACCGTGGGTTCCCAGGAGACTATAGAGGTTATATTACGATATATTACAAGTGGCGCCTCTCACAGTATGGGCAAAGAAAAGAATATCTACTTGGTAAGTCTCCAAATCCATCAATACAGCATTGGCACCCATTAATTTGACATTAATTCACAGTGACAAATGACTTGCATGAGTAAAGTCTTGTCATTCTGTCTTTCAGGTTATTTCAGTCTCCGCAAGCCTTCTGCAGCTAAAGTGGCAAGGGTGATTGGTCAGGAGGGGTGGACGACCAATTGCCCAAAACCAGATGATATTGCAAAGCTGTGGAGGCCATCCTCTAAACAGAGGGTTGAAACGGATCCTTTTATCCAGATAATCCAGCACTGTGTGGCTGAGCAGACCTGGACAGGCCTTGCTATTAAGGACTTTTTTTTTTTTTAAAGGTCAAAGGTGACCTTTTAACAGCCATTTACTGCACCTAAAAGTAGAATTAAATCCTGATTTTTTTTTTTTGTCTGCATGTAAAGTATGTTCAGTAACTCAAAATGTAATGTTTTCCTAATTACAGGAGTGGTGGTCTTTCAGTTTTTCTACAAAGCTAATAGCTCTGCCAGTTTGCTCAAGCTTCACCCAGTCGTGACTGAGAAGGGTGTCTATATGGCCACACTTTGATATTGTTAGATGCAAGTGCTTTATTGAATATATATTTTGTCAGCTATTAAAAACAGTCGTGTCTCTTCTGTCAGCTCAAAAGTCAGAGGCAGGTGAAAAGCAAGAAACCAACTGAGGTCAAAACGAGTTTTAATAAGCTTACTGAATAATATAATTTAATAATCTGATTTGCGTGACTGACCTGCATACATTTAAGTTGACTCTGAAGTTTAGATAGAAAGGAATTGTTTCCGCCAGTAGATGGCGCTCGTGCAATGTGATCAATGACGTGGATCCCAGTCTATGAGGCGAAAGAGAAGTGAGCGCGGGAAGACACAAGTAGGCTGCCTACAACAGCCGTTGGTTCTGCTGTAGGCCTAAATATGCTGTTTCAGACTATGAGTAGGCCTACATTCGTTTTTATTATGGAAAATCTACATCTTATTGACTTGACTAATCGATTCATTTTAGTTATAAAAAAAAAAAAAAATACAACCAAGCCTGAGTTAATCCGAATCAGATCTTGAATCCGAAATTAGAGAAATCCGAAATAATGGGAAATTATTACTTTCGTCATGTCCGACCATAGACTTTAAAAAAAGTGTCCCACTTAATAAACCCATGTTGTACATTTATTGAAACTTAAGCACGTTAGCATACTGACTTGTTATTCACATGACAACGTGTAAAGATTATGAGTTGTGTAACTTGTGTTGATCCATATTTTATGTAATGAATAAACAAGACCTGATAAACGCGTAACATAATACGAGCAACTTTCAGAATCAAACATAGGCCAACCATTTAACAATGGAATTTTCTTGATAGAAATTTATTATACATTATTTTGTAACTGTGCTGCTAAAATAACGCTAAATTGTGTGTCACTAAAAAGTTATCTTTAGTGACGCACACACACACACACACACACACACACACACACACACACACACACACACACAACTGGAGTTAAATACAAGGGTTTGTCTTGTCACGATACCATAAAATTGTCCTACGATTCAGCCTAAGTATCGCCATACCATGCAGATGCAGTATTGTGTTAATTTATAATTCAAACTTTCATAAATACACAGGCTAGTTGTAAATGAAAACAGACCAGATTTCCTCTGAATACTTCATTAATGAGAATGAATAACTGGATATTGCTAACAATAACAAATGAAGTCAGTGTAAACAAAAATTATCCTAGCACTGTACAAGCTGATATTGTTGCACAGCATTTGCGCAGCAATTACAATTGCATAAATAATATTATGAGATTAACGTTTTAAATATAAAACTATAAATAGGCCTATAGACATATGAAATGTTGGAAAAAATGAAATAATAGGCCTACTTTTAGATGGGAAACTAAAGCCGCTATAGGTGGCAGCAAGTGTTCATGAGTCACTGAATCCTTCAACCGATTCGCTCAAAACGGCTGATTCGTTTCGCTGATTGAGGAAAAGAAGCAAATGACTGTGGCTGCGTCCAAAATCGCATACTATCTTGAGTAGGTACTTATTTTGAATAAGTGATTACTTCACGGCCACTAAAAAAGTATGAATGTGTGTAGTATGAATCTAATCTGGACATACTGCATTCGCTGTGTTGTCATTTATCATGTGACTACCAGCGTCTGTTGCGTCGCCTCACTGCCATTCATAAACCCTCTCCTGATGCCTCATGGGATAGTAAAGTGTCTGTCATATGCAAACGTCAGTATCTCACTAAGTATTAGGTCATCTGGGTACTTTTTGCCTACTCTTTATGAGTCCTGTGAATTCTGACATACTTTTGTCACATACTGTTTTTCGCCGACTATATATTAGGGAAGTATGCAATTTCGGATGCAGACGTTTTTTATGAATGGCTTAGTGAATCAGTGATTTGCCTGGTTTGTTCAAAAACAAGGATTCTTTCAGACACTAAACAATAACAGCACTCTTGCTCATGTCACATTTTCGAAATATCGAAATTTTCAGCCCTGACTGGAGAGCAGTATATATATTCATTAATTCATTTATAATTTTAACATCTTTACATTATAATGATTGATATGACTGATAAGAACCGAGTGCAAAACCACTATGTTGATTAATGGAATGGCATTAGTCTGAATCGTCTTTGCAAAGATGTTTCTAGAAACAAACTATTACACCTGTTCCAGAAGTGATCAAATGAGCAACGGAAAAACGGCGAGAATACATTCTTATATAAAGATATTATGATGTTGATTTCATGATGCTTGAGCTGCTTTTTTTATCATTTAAGGAGGGGGGACGCGTGGCGTAGGGCGCTACCTGGACACAAGTCGGGGCCTGATCACCCCCGGCTGGGTCGCCCGGGTGAGTGTGTCTGATGTAAGACCCCAAACACCCTATGACCCCGGGAGCATCACTGACGATGTGTATTCAAGTACACTGGAGAAAAACCGTTCACATGCACTCAGTGTGGAAAGAGTTTCACACTGGAATCAAGCCTTAAGACACACATGAGAATTAACACTGGAGAAAAAACGTTCACATGCACTCAGTGTGGAAAGAGTTTCACATCCAGAGGAGATCTCAAAGACCATCTGCACCGTCACTCTGGAGTGAGATCATTCCGCTGTGATCAGTGTGATAAAGCATTTGGTGTGAAATCAAGCTTAAAAAAACACCTTAAAGGTCATACTGGTGTAAAGCCTCATTTTTATTTTTTTGGAGAAAAGAATTTTTCACAACTGCGATATTTACAAGCTCACCAGAGTGTTCATACTGGTGTGAGACCTTATATGTGCTTTGACTGTGGTAAGACCTTCCCTAAATCGAGCACCTTAAAAATACACCAGGGGATTCATACTAGAGAGAAACCGTAAGTGCTCACACTGTGGAAAACGTTTCTCTCGGTCAGGAGAACTGAAAGCTCATGAGAGAATTCATACCGGTTCATCAATCTGAAAAAGCGTTGCCGGAAAGTTCAAAGTTCATGTTCTGATCCATCACGTTCATGTAAATAGTTTAATTTTCATACAATAAATACAGATAAATGTCATAGAAACAGAGAGTTTCTATTGCAGCAGTCAAAAGGCTTGTGCTAGACTGGATCTTTTATATTTTTGAATGTGTCAGTGTTACAAATTCAGTGGTGCAATTTTCCATTTACCTTAAATGAATAGTTCACCCTTAAATAAAAATTAGCTGAAAATGTACCCACCCCTTATAAACAGTGCTTGATCTGTGCACGTTTCTCTCCTGATTAAGATGAGAAGACTTTTTCACTGGAGAAAGAAATATTATAAATGGAGGACTCTTATTTTAGCCAGAATCAACAGTTTGAAGTTAAAAACACCTACATTTATTACAAACATTTTTGGGAGAAAATTATTCCGTTAATGCATTCGGAAGATGATTTTATTCAAAACGACTCACCCATTCATTCATTTATACATTCTTTCATTAGGAATCAAATTCCTATCATTTAAATGCAACATCATGCCATGATTACAGTATCAAACCAATGTGTCAGAGCTGAATATATGCAAGTTTAAAGGGTTTTTAGATTTAATCTCATCATGTAAGCACGTTATCATTTCAAGAAGAGCAATGCAGTGAACGTGAGAGCATATCTGAACTGCAGAAATTAATATTTACAGATGACTACTATATGAAACAATTGAATATAATGCTGACAATAATGTCAAAGTCACTAGCCTATGTATATACAAGACTAAACGAGGGAACTATTGAGCTAATTAAACAACAACATGTGAACTGAATGAAACAGGCACATACATGGAAATAAGGTCAACTGACAGGGCACACAGGTAGAACCAAGCGGCAGCCTTCCGGTCTCTTGAATCCAACACGGAAGTGACTTAAACTGCAATTCATCGACTGACCGCTAGAGACACGCTTCAAAAGGTACAAAAAGTTTTGGTCTATATAGCTAATTTTTTATCTATGTCACTACTATCCGTTTGTCTGCTGTCTGTTAGCATTACGTCACCTCAGCTAATCCCGTCTCTTTGCCCATTTTCGGTTATCCAGGAGTGACGCGCTGCCAAGATGGCGATGGCCGGCTCACTTTGGGCTTCAAAAATACTCTTTAGAAAATTACGGGTGATGTCACGGAAACTACGTCCATATTTATTTACAGTCTATGGACAGAACCAAAAACCCAATGAAACAAAGTAAAAACAGCATACATGTTACATCATGTATACTCCCCCGGAGTACACAAGTTACAACTGAGGAGGAGGGCGGGGGCTCTGGAGGGGGACGTGGAAGAGAAGAAAGACACGAACAGTCCAGGGCAAACAAAACAGTCAATGGGGGAGTGGAGGGTGGGAGGAGCCAGGGTGAGGCAGGAGCAGAAGGAGCCAGATTATAGTCCAGAGTCCAGCCAGGATGAGGCCACAGGACAGAGTCGAGGATTGGTGAAGTTTTGGCTGACGACACCCTGGGGACGACTGATGGAGATGGAGCCGCTGGAGATAAAGACTCAGGTGGAGCTGACGAGACTAAGAGCCCACGCAACATGGCTGGCACTGGAGACCGAGGTGGAGCCTTGGCGAGGAGCATCCGAGGTGGAACCAGGGAGCCTGAGGACTGAGGCGCAGCCGGTGGGACAAGGGAGCCCTGTGCAGCCGTCAGGATGATGGTTTCTGGTGGAGCCGAGGGAGGGAAGTGCCAAGGTGGAGCTGACAGGTCCACAGGAGTGGAGTGATGAGTTCGTAGGCTGGGAGCTGGGAGCTCTGAGGCAGATCCTCAGAAAAAAAGGTATTTTAAAAGGCCATGGTGTGGCCCCTGATTCTCTCTGGCACGGTAGTTGCCGGCTCACACCCCTGGTTAGACTCACACTGGGGCATCTGGGTACTTTGATTATGTCATACACCAATCGGTCTGCACAGCGGCGCTTCAAGTCGAACACACCTATTAATTTCTGAAGGATCATGTGACAGTTTTAAAAGAAAACCAAGGCATCATAACTAAAAAGTCCACTTTAAAGTCCAGCTACAATGTCAACATAAAACACTTACAAAAAAATATCAAATATTTATTTAAATCTATTTACTTGCTAGTCATATGACTATTTAAAAACATCAGAGAAGCGTGAATATGTAAATGTGTTGTTAAATTATTGAATATTAACTTAAAATCTCAGGGGGTTCATATTTTATGTCTAAGGGGTTCGACTGGCAAAAAAGTTTGGGGTTTGAGGTTGGATTGAGGTCGAATCCTTTTTTAACAAGAAAATATTCATCAATCAAGCTTAATTACGATTAGTTAACCTCGACAGCTGTAAAAGTAAAAAATGTGGTTAAAGTTTGCGAGAGAGTTCCACATGTAATATTGAACTATTTCATGCAAAGATGTCAGCCAATCACAGCAGTGGGCGTTTACACTGAAGTCTCACAACAGACATGCACTTTTAAACAGAGCAAAATCAGAGGCCAAAATCAGGGTAGGAAAAATGAAAAAAAAAAAAAAAAATTTATGTACAAATCATACTAACATTATAAGTGCACTGTGCACCCCAGGAAACATTACAAAACAATAAAACAATGCAGTTCATGTCCCCTTTAACAAAAAAAATTGCACTTACAGTACAGTACACACTAGCCCACCGTTACACGCACTAGACACTACGCTCCCCATGATAACACATCCAGTGTGGACAGTTTACTCGAGAACAGACGTGATAAGAGATAATGCGTTGATTCTGTGCTGGGTCACTTTAACTGACCCGGGAGGAGGTTCCTGCTCGAGTTCCTGTTTTGGATTTCCTGATAGCCAACTTACTGTTTTCTTAAATTTGTAAAGTTTACTCTGGACTGCATATACGGACTCTTCATCGCACGGTCATCAGAGTGACAAACGTAAAAAAATATATATCTTCCATTGTATCGATTTGATTACGAATGTCAGGATATTAGTAAGCACGTAGATTATGTATAGCCTACTATTATGCAAATCTGTTCTTCCTCTTTATGCTTAGGCTACATTCTGTGGCCACATCAATGCAATGTAGAAACGTGTTGGTATTGTTTGCAACAGATTTATTCTTGAATATCTGGTGGTACAAAGAAAGGTAGGCTGCTCTGTATTTGTTGTGCTTTCGGTTGACACTTGTGGTTGAAGTAGCCGGAGGAACACCGCGGATGATTTTGATGGTTTGAGGTTTACCCATGGTTGTTAACCTAGCTAACTATCGGTTAACTGAATTGTCCAACAACAAAAATGTCACCTCGGTCAGAAAATACCTTTCGACTTCGAAGCTGTCGCCACCTTTGTAAAGCCGTACATATTCTGATTCTTAAGGGAAAACTGAAAAGTTGTTCTCACCCTGACAGATTCAGGTTGTAGCCAAGTTTTTTTAATGTCAAGTCAAGAGGGCAAAAATATTTAGATGTTATAATTTTGTGACAGCACCCAGTTTATGACCTGTAACAACTAACTTGTTTCCCCTCTAGTTCCCGATGGTAAAATAAACAGCAACTTTTTTTGTGGCAGCCAGAATCTGTTGTGTTTACTTCCCTGTTTGTCGAAGCTAATCTGTTCTAAGCGGTTCTAAGGCGGGTAACGTTAATGCTTTTTTTGAGTCATAACCAAAAACAAAAAAAACTTTATCCCAAATATTCATTACAAATGTGGCTTCTGAAGCAGCAATTAGGTGTCTACTACACAGATTGTTTAAAGTCATAATGAGATCAAAATTGAAAATTTTTATGGAATTCTGCAGTAGGCCTATTTATTAGTAAATTATTTTTTGTTTTAAATTCATGTGCCTCGAAATCTTTAATCAAAGAGCTTCCCCTCCCTCTTGCAGAAACATCTCTTCTCTGATGATGTGTTTACTGGCGTGAGGGCGGGGCAACCTGTCACTCACATGAGATCCACCAATCGCAAACCACAAACATCCAATCAATTCCCCATGGACAGAATCAAGCCACGCCCATAACTTCCCCTTGTGGGGTTAATAAAGTGGTTAACTTAACTTAAAATTTGTTCTTGTTCCAGAAGCCATTGTGGTGACGAATCGGGTCCTATTCGCAAATTGGGTCTAGGACCCCAAGCGATCCCATTGGCTCAAATTACTTTGAATAGGCACTCGCCAGTTTACAATTCTTACAAAATCATGTTATGATAAATGCTGTTTGAATTAACGTTATAATGACCATTAATGTTTGTATTAATTAGCTTATGTACTAGCATAGCATACAGATACCCGATTAGCCTGATAGCTTAGTTTATACACACATTTGTACTTACTCTACATGTATTCACAGTAATTATGTGTTAAATTTCCAAATATTTCAGTTTTAAAAAGAATGTAATCATGTTAATTTATTCACTTAATAGGCTATTATTATTAGTACTATTTATTTAATAACTAACAGTTTTATCAAGTGAAAGAAACGTTCATTTTGCTATTATGCACTATATAGTAAGTTATACATATTTCAAATGAATATTGTTTGTACATTCTTAGTATAATCATTAACTGATTTCGAGGGAGGACCCGATTCGTCATGACACTGTTTCAATTCAATACGTCGCAATTGAAAAGAAAAGACTATCGCAACTTCAGTTTCATGCTGACTTTAATGCTGCTCAGAGGTGGCATAGTTGCATTTACACAGTAATTACTACTTTATAATTTGATTCTAGGGTCTGAGATGGATCAGAGCAGGCATAATTTAATAAGCAGCATTATGACTTTACACAGAAGTTTGAGCAGGGACAGAGCAGCCTTAATTTTATTATAGTATATAGTAAAAAAAAGTATTAAGTTACTTTTAAATGCATTGCATTTTTGCTGGAAAAAATCTCATAAGATGTAAATAGGCTTTTTAATGACATTGAGTGAACTTGCTCCATTTTGGTCAATGAAATGCACGTTTGTAAAAAAAAATTTTTTTTAATAATGGTGGAAATCTCTCTCTCTTTCTCTATTTCTTACTATACAGAAGTTGACTGCAAGCTCGAAGACTTTCCAATAAGTTTTATTTTTAATTTCCTCCACTCATAAAGATGGAGGAGGCGTATACAGCGCTGTATCAGGAGTTTGTCCGTCTCCAGTCTCTCTGCTTAAAACAAGCAGCAATGCTACAACATCTCTCTGACACAGTGCAACGACAACAAGGTCAAAGGACTCAAATAAACCAGTACTTTTTCAGTACTTCATTTATTATTAATATCTTAATGTATTAAATGATTGTAGAGACTGTGATAAATGATTTAAATGACACTGATGTGCACTTTCAGAGTCGGCCAACCTGTGCCAGTGTACAGCGAAAGAGACGGGACGCCAACCCCATCCTGCAGAATCCCATGAATCTCGGACACATCCCACTGAAACACGCATACTGAACCCTCAAAGTACAGGATTCTCATTATGAAAGTTATTCTACACTGATGTAAATAGTTTTAAAATACAACAAAGATTATTTGAGCATTTTTTAGAAGAAAATACTACTTTAAAATGTCATTTTTAATTCAGTGTTACAAGCCGTTTCATTGTAAATAATTGTACAAGCAATTTCTGAGTGAAAGTTGTCAGTGTACCATTGATATCACTTACTTTTGTAAATCTTTTGAGCGCCAGTTTTTTCACTCTGCCGTTTATGTGTTTGTTTTTCAGCTGCTCATGATCTCAGTCACATTGATAGAGGACTAGACCAACTGCATCTTAACCTGGACGTGTCCGATCAGAAACGAGGTAGCCACGATAATGTGGTTTTCCATAATCCCGTAAAGACGGCTGAAACCAGTGCCTGGGATGACCTGAGGAAAGTTGAGCAACATTATTACGCTAACCAGACTTCACAACGGCTGCGGGTATGTATCATAGCTGTTTTTAGTTAGCTTTGGTTCACTCCGGTTTTCTTTTCGGTTTTAAGCTCCTAAACTTGAAGAATGACTTTTAATTTATTGTGTCTAGTCCTTCTGACCTCACCTCCTGCTAAACCTCTTTCTACACTCTTGTTAGAAAAGGTTCTATATAAAACCTTGAAAGCCTTCTGTCAGACGCTTCATATATGGAAACAGTTGTTAATAAGTCATATTATGGATTTGGTTTAATTTTTTAATGAAATTCAATTAATTAAACAGCTCGTAAACTAAACTAGACAAAAAATGTAAGTAACCCCCATAAAAGAATTATGCAAGAATTTAAAGTCACCTTGTAGTCAAAAATTGTATCGCTTAAAACTCATCTTTGATCACCAGAATGACACGTTTAAACTTTTTTTTCCTTGAAAAAAAGTTCTTTATGACTTAAAATAGCTTCAATGTAACTCGACACCCTTGCCTCATTTAGTACACGCGGTTCTATGAATATGCAAATGAGCCCCGCCTCCACTCACTCACTCAGCTCAGAGATCCACTCGTTGACGATCACACGTTGTTCTGATTGGTTACAAGGTATTTTCAAAGGCGATTTCAAAGCGTGTTTTTGAGACTGTCTTTGGTTCACTGCAGTTTTAAGGAGAAAATACTCAGCAATGGTGTCGACTTGTGAATTTACTCGTGGTTTGTCTTAAATCACATTAAAAACACCACACAGACATAATGTGACACCAAAATGAACAGAATATGTCATTTTGGCGATCAAAGATGAGTTTTAAGGGATAAAATGATGTACTACAGGGGGATATAATAATGTAAGCCAATGGGAGACTGCAGACCTAGTTAATATAAAGATATTTAATACAAAGTATCTTTCCAAAATTAAGTTTATTAGTATTTTTGTGCCGTGACTGTGGGAGCAGGAACATGAGTGTCACAACGTGACGTAGTCATGCTCACTTACTAGACGGTCTCATTCTAGGGTTTAATGCTGACAAGGACTAGACTAAGAAGGACACAGCCATCCGTTTGAGAAGCGCCCTAAGAGTTTACAACCTGATGTGTGTGAAAAGAGTGTTTGTCTGTCCCACAGAGGCCCTGGTCGTCCTCCTTTCTGGACAGCGAGTTGATCAGTCAAGCCGGAGGGCTGTTCATGTCTGGAATGACGCTGCAGTCGCAGGTGTGTGAGTTCTGTCACGCTGTGTTTCCGGGACACACAAGCACCCGTGGAGAGTTTCTGCGTCACCTCACTACACACATGACCTGAAGAAAAGCAGTGCTGGGAATCAAATTCACTAGGAAAAAATATTTAAGGTTAGGTCAGTGATGGTCAAGATTTCTTTTTATTAAATTGTAATGCATACAAAGATGTAGTGCAAACACATAATGGCCTGGTTTCACAGACAGGGTTTAGATTAAGCCTTCATTCAATTAGGACGTTTAAGTAGCTTTTATTAAAGTGCCTTAAAAAAAACATTACTGGTGTGAATCTTGAGACAAAACAATGGCATATTTTAAGATAAATCACTGCGAGATGCTGTCAGTTAAAACAGCTCAAACATGCATTTTAGTCTGGGAATAGTTTAGGCCTTATCTGTGAAACTGGGGGGAATATGATAAAGCAGGAAGAACAACAAAAAATGTTACTCATGCACATATTTGTTGTTTATCATGTGATGATTCATCTCCTGTCCTAATTATTTGGTTCCATCACAGAAAAGTGTTTTGTACAAATATAAATATCTCTTTTTTTTTTTTTTTTACCCAAATGCTGTATTTTCACTACCCTATAGCGCAGTGGTTCCCAATTCCAGTCCTCGTGACCCACTGCTCTGCACATTTTGTATGTCTCCCTTATTTAACACACCTGAACCAGATCATCAGCTCATTAGGAGAGACTCCATGAACTGAACTGAGTGTGTCAGATAAGAGAGACCTACAAAATGTGCAGAGCAGTGGGTCACGAGGACTGGAATTGGGAACCACTGCTATAGCGCATGATAGTGAATAGTGCTGTCTATCAATTAAAGATTAAATACACTATAAAATGATGTTTTGTGGGGCATTAACGGATCATACCAGCATGAATGCTGTAAAACCTCATTAGATTATCATTATGTTTAGGCTACATGTAAATCAGTGGTATCCCAGCTAACAGGGAATGTTCTCAGAACTTCGGCTAACGTTCTGGCAAGGTTCTCTCAAGGTTGTGAAGAAACGTTCTTCCAGTAACAATAATAGAACATTCATTCAAAGTTATCTGGTCTTTAATAATGTTCTAGAAATGTTATTATCAAAAACATTATTTATACATCATTAATTGAACGCTTTTTTTCTGAAACATTCGTCTAACTTTTTTTTTCTAACAAATGTTACTACTTGTTTCAGAACATTCAGACAACATTCAAAAGTAACGTTATCATTATGTTTGCAAAATGGAATGTTCCCTTAACATTTGTATAACCGAGCAAATTTTTGAAATCGCTGGTGTTTCTGATGTCACAAACTACCTTGTAACCAATCAGATCCACGTGTGATCGTCAACGAGTGAATCTCTGAGCTGAGTGAGTGAGTGGAGGCGGGGCTCATTTGCATATTCATAGAACCGCCAATACTAAATGAGACAAGGGTGTCGAGTTACATTCAAGATATTTTAAGGCATGAAGAAATTATTTTTCACAAAAAAAAAAGTCAAATAAAATTATTGACTACAGGGGGACTTTAAAAACATGACAAAAACAACGTTTTGACTGTTTAGATAACATTCGGAATCATAACTTAATATGAACGTTAATATGAAAATGAACGTGGAACAATTTATTTATTTATTTTTTACCTGGGATGATTATTGCCATTAATGCATAATTGGATCCTAAATGAAAACTGTGCAACCCAATGTCACAAAAAAGACTTGTATATATGTATTATAGGTCATTTTTCAACTTTAAAGTGTTAGTTTCTTTCGTTCATGATTTTGTCTGTTTTTTTCTAAATAAAAATCAGTAAATTTATTCTCGTTTTTTTTATTTTTGTCTATTTAAATTCTATTTACAAACTCACCACACACAATAATGGTCAATAACTGTAATTTGTTGAAAGCTTATCTTTTTCTGAAAAAGATGACACCTTGCACATACTTTTTTTTTTTTACCTGGGATGATTATTGCCATTAATGCATAATTGGATAAAGATTTTTACATGACATTACGAATCTCTTCAGTCTTGTATGCATCCTACTTGCCATTACTTTTTATTATGTGTTGCTTTAAACACATGCTAACCAGTTTATCCAGTATGCATGTTTGGGTTTCTGTACTCTGTACTTTTGTGTTCCACGGATAAAGAAATTATGCAGGTTATGAGGGTAATTGATGACAGAATTAAAATATTTGCCTTTCCCTTCAATCACTGGTCTTTACAAGCACATTGCATCAATTTAATGATTACAGATTGATTATTCCAGTAAAGGTGAATTTTTCAGAATTGAAACAATTAAGACAAGTTTCCAAAACACTCCTCCATCTGTGAGATTGATGATGATGATGATGATGATGATGTCAGGATCGGGCCAGTGAATCACAGGCATCATCTGTCTGGGTTTGCTGAGATGAGACTGGGGCGAGTGGGTGGTGGATCAGTGTGTCAGAAACCTCAAAATTCTCTATACATTTTCATATGCAGTACTTTAATTCCTTGAGACAGACAAAAAGCAGCATATGGGAAAAAAGTTGTTGTAAAACAAAGTTTCTATATTTTTACACTATTAGCAAGTAACAGTCTCAAGACGTAAAACAGAAACATTACGATATAATTTATTGAGGAATTAAAAAATAAATACTCTGTCATTAAAGAGGCCACAGATATATTTCTAATATTGGAGCTGTAATGCACAAATTCATTATAGCCATTCAACCTTTAAACAGTGAGAATACCATTCTTCCCATGATTCATTTGAATCATTTACACATTGTTGTAACCTCGGAAATCTACTAAAATATGAGCATTTAGAGTTGGTATATTAATATTCACTGCATCGGTGCAAGTAAATAGTGTCAGGGTTTCTCAATACAGTCAATTTCATGATGCAAAACATGTAAAGGTTGACATATTTTGCCCGCTGTACATCATAAAGTGTTTGAGCAGTTTATATAAAGCGTATTCTAGCATTGTCATTGGTTGGATTAAATGAACACGCACCTTATGAACTTTAGTTTAAAAATACCATCGAATCTGAGAAAATGTACTGAAACCTACAGCTCTTCAAACGAGAAGCATGCCATTTATCCTAATAAATAATGGTTTGGTAATGGATCAAAATTAGCACCAAGTCTGTCAAGTTAAAATATCCTGACCAAGAAAATGAAATGTATTTGTAACACGTTGTTTGCGCTAACCTGCAATTTGAAAAGACACAACTTCATGTCTGTAAATGTTCTAAAAATGAACGTTCGCGAACCGAACACCACGGCTGCATGATATCCGACCTGAGTTCAACACAGAATGTCGGTTATGGGTCGTCTTTGGTGTTCGCTGGACTGATGCTTCTGTGACTCGATCCTCTCCTCTCGGACACCTTCTCCTCCATCTCTACGAGAATATAAACAAAGTTACTTTTATTTACATTTGAGTCATTTTTGACTATCAACAGGATTGGGAGCACAATACAGTACTTTACAGTATCACAATTTCGTCAATTGTTATATGCTTGCTCACACTGACACTTTTAAAGGTTAAACTGACTTAACTTGAATGAGCAAATTGCCTTTGAAAGTGACACATTCCCCATTGAAAACAACAAGCAAGACAGTTGATGGTCAGGATTGTCCTGCACATTGATGTAAAGAGTTATCAAGAGTCTACTGAGAGTCTACAATATGGAACTGGGAGAGTTTGTATCACAGGGTTTCTTATTGCATTTCTACTTGTGTTATTATTGACGTGATTATGCTTTTAGACAAGTGGATACCTGATTGATTAAACAGCTGACACTAAGGCTACATCTAATTTGAAACCGGATACATTTGAAATGTTAATACGTTCAAATCGTCTTACTGCACATGCGTAAAACTTAATAAAAGCTCACTGAAATTATAACGAGAGACCAGATATAATAAAGACCGCACACTATTCTTCTGGCACAATCATTTTATTGATTTTGGTGAGAATCAAATTACATTCAATCGCTGTTTTGATGCAGGACAGCATTCGAGTAAATTTTCTCTCATCTTTGCAGGAAGGGAATCGGACAATTGTACAGTGTAACATTTATCTTTAGTAACACATAAAAGTAAATATCGGTATAAACAGATTTCTATTGGTACAATATGCGTCATAACTAAACGTGCGTCGTCGTTTTTAAATACCTCAATTTTCGAAGTTGACACCACAATGCCATTTTCAAATGAAAAAAAGTGTATTAAGTGTCTTAAAAATATATTTCACAGGACAAAACTGTCACAAGCGCCGGTTACGCGACATCATTTTCAACTAAAAACAGAAAACATTTTATGCGCTTTGGCACGACATTTACACGACAACTGCAACTGCACAACTGCATTTTGAGGGGCTGAAAACGCAAATATTTGAAAACAAGTTTAAAGTGCAAGTTTTTTTTTAATGATACTGTTATCGTCTCTGCGTCATAGGCAGTATGCTCTGCGTAAGCAACAAAAACACTAATATGTGAAAACAAAGATGTCATGTGTTCAGTCAATAAGACCTTAAAGGAGCTGTATGTAAGAAATTTATTTCAATTAATCATAAAATGGCCCTGATATGTCCCTAGACATTAAGAAATCATCTTCATTTCAAATACTTATATCACTGACAACAGTAGTCCGGCCAGGATATTGTCATTTAAAGGGATACTCCACTTTTTTCGGAAATATGCTCATTTTACATCTCCCCCAGAGTTAAACAGATGAGTTTTACCGTTTTAGAATCCATTCAGCCGAACTCCGGGTCTGACGGTACCACTTTTAGCATAGCTTAGCACAGATCATTGATTCTGATGAGTCCAGTAGCATTTCTTTCAAAATGACCAAAGAGTTTCAATATTTTTCCTATTTAAAACTTGACTCTTCTGTAGTTAAACCGTGTACTAAGATCGACGGAAAATGAAAAGTTGCGATTTTCTAAGCCTATATGACTAGGAACTACTCTCATTCCAGCGTAATAATCAAGGAACTGTGTGTCTGTACCATGGGTGCAGCAGGCGTAATGATATGACGCAGCGCCTGAAAATAGGTCTAATAGGTTAGACAAACTTAGTCCCGGTCACGTTGGAAGAAGTTACCGAGCTGGGGACTATTTTCAGGCGCTGCGTCATATCATTACGCCTGCTGCACCCATGGTACAGCCGCACAGTTCCTTGATTATTACGCTGGAATGAGAGTATAGTTCCTAGCCATATAGGCTTAGAAAATCGCAACTTTTCATTTTCCGTCGATCTTAGTACACGGTTTAACTACAGAAGAGTCAAGTTTTAAATAGGAAAAATATTGAAACTCTTTGGTCATTTTGAAAGAAATGCTACTGGACTAATCAGAATCAATGATCTGTGCTAAGCTATGCTAAAAGTGGTACCGTCAGACCCGGAGTTCGGCTGAATGGATTCTAAAACGGTAAAACTCAACTGTTTAACTCTGGGGGAGATGTAAAATGAGCTTATTTCCGAAAAAAGTGGAGTATCCCTTTAAAAAGTGAAGTTGCAGCCCTCAACTGATGTTGATGTTGTCATGTTGTGTTTTGGCCTGAAGCGCCACCCTCCACCTATCTACCAATCACGAAGTCAGTAGTGTTTCGGCATCGGGGTTGCCAGCTCTGCTCTAGTTACCACAGCTACGTAGCAGCCTACGTTCCTGCTGGATCCTGCAGCCTATCTGGCAACCTCGAGTCAGGGGGGAGGGGGAGGGGACACACCGCTCTACAGTAATTTGAAAGTGATTGCAGTACCAGTTTTGGCCACAATCTTACATACGGCTCCTTTAACGCGCCATAAAAACAATAGTGCAGCCATCTTTAGTATTTTGTCTTTGAACTTCAGTTTTTGCGGCAGCTCTGTATATTTCTATGGCATCGCTTTAGCTGGTGAAGTGGATTTTTCTTGTTGTAGAGTTAATGAAAGTTATCATGTTTGAAGCGGATGTCATAACTATGGAAGCTTGTTTCCGCCACAAAATTAAACATTTTAAAAGATAATTGCGACTTTTTATCTCACAATTGCGAGTTTATATCACGCAATTCTGACTTTATATATCACGCAATTCTGACTTTATAACACATAATTGCGAGTTTATATCACGCAATTCTGACTTTATATATCACGCAATTCTGACTTTATAACACATAATTGCGAGTTTACATCTCGCAATTGCGACTTTATATCACGCAATTCTGACTTTATATATCACGCAATTCTGACTTTATAACACATAATTGCGAGTTTACATCTCGCAATTGCGACTTTATATCACGCAATTCTGACTTTATATATCACGCAATTCTGACTTTATAACACATAATTGCGAGTTTATATCTCGCAATTCTGACATCTTTTCTCAGCATTGTGAGATATAAAGTCCAATTCTAAGGGAAAAAAAGACAGACTTTTTTTTTTTTTTACCTCAGAATAGTTTATATCTCACAATTCTGACTTTATAACACGCAACTGCAACTTTATATCATGCAATTCTGACTTCATATCTCGCAATCCTGAGAAAAAAAAGTCACAATTCTGACTTGATATATCGCAATTGTGATAAAAAAAAAGTCACAATTGTGAGATAAAAAGTCGCAATTATTATTATTTATTTATTATTCAGTGGCGGAAACAAGCTTTCATACATAACAGATGTCAGTAGAAAGAGAAGTTTTTAAAACAAGCGATTCATTTATAAATCCGTAAGATCTTACCTTCATGGGGTTTTCAATTTATGAGTAAAATAAAGCCTTTGTTAACCATAACTTGACGATAGTACCTTCACCCCTCTATGGCGCACAGTGTTTCTTTAGTGACATCGCCAACTACTGGCTGGGCTGCAGAATACAGCGTTTTTAGTCATTTTTGCAGAACCGTGTGGGGATTGTTTTGTCCTATCCGTTTTTAGTAGGCTACATCGCTGTCGAGTAAACGTGCCCTCAGTGTGGACGACCAAAACATATAAAAGATGTGTTTTCAAACGTATCCGGATTTGTTACAGCAATGCAATAAAACAACATATTAAAACTCTTTATTTTTATGTGAAGGCAGAACAATGCTGAGGAATGTAAGTGCAGAATGATTGACAGCGCAATGAAATGAGGAACTTGCATTTTCACTTGAAGGAGAGACAAAAAACCCAGAGAAAGACTGATTAAAGCTCATTTTTGGCCACTGAACAGAAGCACTGGTGAGTTTGCTCATTAAGAGAGAGAGAGAGAGAGAGAGACTGCATCCTTTCACTGCCCACATGGTTTATTTTTACTCTGTCTTTCTGAGTCAAAGCGACGCCCTTCTCACTCCCTCCTACTCATTCACCCCCTCTTTCTCTCCATCCATCCATCCGCCCTCCACTCACACATTTTCATGAGCTTTGACGTCAGACAGGGAAGAGGGGCTCCAGTTTATCACCCACACACACTTCCTGTGGCCCCCTCCGCCCAAACACATTTCTCTTCTCATTTCTCTTTTATTCTGCGGTCCCTAATGACGATGTCTGACTGAGATGTTTGCCTCTGCAAGAGCTTCTCAAATTCATTGACAATCTCTGATTCATCCCATCCAAGATGAGCAAAATTAGCTAACCAGATAAGTACAATAAATCCATTTGTCACTGTTCTTCTATGCATTCCTCTGAGACACTTCAAGGTGTGTTAGTCTCTTCACTATCATCTCTAGTAAAATTGAATTCTTTCATAGCGAACCTGCAGCCTTTAAAGGAAATTTCAGTAACACTTTACAATAAAATCTCGTATGTTAACAATAGTTAAAGGGATAGCTCACCCAAAAATTTAAATTCTGCCATTCATTTCTCACCCTCATGTCGTTCCAAACCCGTAAGTCTTTCGTTCATCTTCAGAACACAAATGAAGATCTTTTTAATGAAATCTGAGAGCTTTCTGTCCCTCCATTGACAGCTACGCAACTACCACTTTAACACTTCAAAAAGTTCATAAAGAGATCGTAAAACTAATCTGTGAATTGAGCGGTTTACTCAAAATTTTCTGAAGAGATTTGATCGCTTTATTTGATGGACAAATTGCTTAGTTGCGTAGCGGTCTACGAAATGAGGGTGAGTAATAAATGACAGAATTTTCATTTGTGCGTGAACTAACCCTTTAATAATAAGGTGAATAGATCCCTAGGGTTCTGACTTAATTATAAAGAACCCAAAAAGGTTCTATATTAGTAAAAATGTCTTAAATTATTGCATAATTTCAAGTAAAAAAGTATGTTGACATGCTGTTTAATTCATAACATTTAATCAAAATGAAAAAAGAATTATAACAAAATGAAAGAATTAAAACTAAATCCATAAACTGATCCCATGATGGGAACCTCTAAAGGTTCTATATATGAAGTGCCAGACAGAACCTTTTAGATTCTATTTAGAACCTTCTCATCGTGTACTTTACTATAGTTTTAGGATTAGTTACATTGCAAGAATGTGTGTTTTACGTAGCGTAACTACACTCCCTTAAAATAAAGTGTCATAAAAAAATTGAACAGCTTATATACGTTTTACCTGTTGAGGCAGATACACAACAAGGTAGATAATCATCTGATGGTATAAGCATCTCTTTTTTGGGCAATTTAAGTTTCAAACTATGTTTTGTACCCTATTCATGGTGCATGAAAAGCGTGGTTTATGTTATAAAACATCACAGAATTCACCTGAAATCTGTCTCTTTTCTGACCCTAGGCTGACTTTGCTTGCGTGGTCACGTGACACCATTCTAGCCAATCTGAGGCCCTCATCCATGAGAGTTTGCTGCATGAGCTGGCGACTCCAGGTGATGAGGCCAGTGGTGTCGGTGGGGGGGTGAGGGGATGAGGACGGGTGCAACTGAGGGCTGATATCTATCAAGACACACACACAATTAGACAAACATGCCTCTCAATCACGTTACGGTTTCTTTCAGCAATGTTTCAACCAGACACGAGTATGAATGGACAAAAATGTGGAAAATCTTGCATGATCTTTACGTCAAAGTAACCCACTTTACGTGTGAAGAGGCCCTGCGCGGCACAATGTGGGACAATGATGGTTTTGGGGTTACATGTCTAGGATTTACTGACAAACTGCAGTGAAAATAATAATAATAAAATTCTTACCTTGTGTTAAACTATCTAGACTTTCTCCAGAGAGGCTGTTGTCATCTGCTGTAGATCTGATGTCACTACTGGCTACTGGGTCCTTAGACAGCCTGTCCGAATCTGTGACCTGTAACATGTTAGTATTATGTGTTTTTGCAACAGTAGTTGATTTGTTTCAATATTAAATATTTCCAGTGTTGGGGAAAGTTACTTTTTTACTTTGCATTTCAATATTCTGTTATTCCCCCAAAATGAACTAATTACGTTACTTTGTTACATTTTACATTAAGTAAGGTGTTAAGTTACTTTTGCGTTTCTTTCTCTCAGCTGGCTGAGGCTCGCTCTCTTCGAGGCCTTGTAGTAATGTATTCAACAACATAGTCTATATAACATCCACTTTCAGTAAAAACACATATAAATATTATTATTCTGAGCACTTTGAATATTTCCTGATCCTTAGAGCGATGTACGCTACACATAAGCTTTACGTTACTTTATACATTATGGAGAAGAGAGAGAATTTTAATTCAGTGCTTTTAAGCTAATTAAAACATTACATTACTAGTTACATCAAAAAAGTAATCTGATTACATAATGCATGTTACTCGTAATGCGTTACCCCAACACTGAATATTTCAACCTGTTTGATAAAGTTACAGATATCGTTATAAAATCAATATTTCAAACAGAGTTCAAAGCTTCTTTTTGAAGTTTGACACTAGAGACCTGCACTCCCGTGGGACGACCTTGGGAACCGACGCAACGGAGTGCGACGCGGGACAAGATTTGATGAGCGATTGCGGGTTGCGGGAGAATAAACTGATTTGCGGGACTCCCGCAACACAGAAATATCTAAGAAATAAAATTAAGGCACATACATTGTTATTTAGGGTAGAGTGGGGGAAAACGCCCCCCACCTGTTTTTCCCAAAATGATCACTAAAAGTAGTCGAGAATTTTTACTGTTGCTATGCACTACATTGATAACGGGGATATACAAATCTCTATGGAGAAGCTGACACCAGCGACATATTTTAAGAGAAGAGGATTACAGGGTAAATGCTATAATTTTCAGATATTAGTAAACAAGTGTTTAATACAATATTGTTCTGCAGGATATCGCAGTGATGTATGATAGATGAATAGTGAAGTCTGTAGTTTGAGATCATATGGTATTTATAAGGAATATAATTAAATTTAAAAAATTAAACATTTTTTTAAAAAGTCATAGCTTGTGGGGTAAAACGCCCCCTACGCTGAGGGGTAAAACGCCCCCCCTGGGGGCATAGTTTCTCTCTATCATAATTACTATAATAAAATATTTATGTCTATCAAATCCTTTGTTTTACACTTAATGCAGTATAACTAGGTGGTAAAATCTAAATATTTGAACAAAACATGAAAAAATTACCTCAAGTGAGCATTAACTAGCTAGCTTGCTAGCAAAGTTAGCTCACTGATGGAAGGTAGTTAAATTTGGCTATTTTGGACATTGCTGAAATAAATATTAATATATATACATGTTGATACATTACTTGCCTTTTACTTTTAGAGATTAAAAACTATTGTCTGTTAATTTTGCTGTTGATCTATGAAGCAAACTGGTTGGTAAGAAAGGGGGCATTTTACCCCACCTTGGGGGGCGTTTTACCCCACCGCTGGGGCAAAACGCCCCCTTTGTACAAAAATATTTTCAGTGTAAATACTAATTAATTATGAAGGCTGAGCAATTTTAATATTTGGTGAATAACTCCTGCCATAGTCACTCAAAACCGGGATGGCAATTCTAGTCACATTTATGTTTTGTTTCACTGTAATGTCACACTTTCCTTAAGGGGGGCGTTTTCCCCCACTCTACCCTATCTATTGCACAAAAGCAACAAGAACAGCTAAAATAAAGTTCAAATTATTTACAGGCGCAAGCCAAGCTGCCCATAACTGCAGGTCTAGGATCAGTTTTCTCTACAATAATAGCATATTAGCGAAACAGATTTGGCAAGCGATCCAGTGCATATTTGTATTTGCGCTCCGGAGAGCATCAAAGGATTCTATTTACAACGTGTTTTTTGCAGCGTTGAGTGATGTAGCCAATCACAGACATATCTGTTGATTTCATGAACCCAGTGGCCAATCAGAGGTGTTTAAGTTCCCCTCACCACTGAAAATAACAGGTTCGTGAATGTAGATGCTTTGATAACAAATCATTTATCGGGAGCATTTATGCTGGGATGGTAATGTGGCTAAGTGGCACGTAACTAAACCGTTTCATGGAAATTTCATGGACGTACTGGAAAAATCTATGTTTGCATTCGCCTTCGGGTGGGACTGGGAGGTGGTGACATTTATTTATGAAAAATCCGTCCCACGCAGGTCTCTATTTGACATCCCACGTATAGCTAAAGACAATGACTAACTTCATATCTTTGTTTTCATCTCCTTAGGTATCCTATTACCTTTCTAATCATTTTATTAATACTTAACCTGAGCATATTTCTAGAAGGCTTGTACACCTTTTTATGCAAATGTATAAATAGACACATATCTTGATGTACTTACATCAAGCTTGATTCTCTTCTGAGCAGTACAGTCAACAGAGGGAGAACAATCATCTGAGTATGTCCTGAGATAATAATATAACAAACTCAGCTCAGATTCCCAGCTCAGAATAAAAAAAAAAGTCACAGTAATGAAGTCAAACACTCATTCTATTCAATATTCAAGGACATATGTAGGGGGCGGATTGGCTCGCAGTCAAAATATCGCATTAACTTTAAGTTTTTAAGTCAAATGTCAAATGACACAAATCTGTTTTTCCTCTATGAGTTGAAAGATTCTGTCAGATGCATTTATTAGACTATATATTTAGTTAGCATGTTACCAGGTCACACAAACAGTACATTGGGACAAGGATTTATAATGTTAAAATGCAAGAAGGTAACACTGGTTCAAAAGAATTTAATACAGATATTGTTATATAGATAACTTATTTAATGTCTTTGAAAGAAATTGATACGTTGGTGAGATTCTGCTCAGCCTAATGCACAAAGTCTAACACTGATTTTGTATGTTCTTCTACACCTTTTTAAATTAGAATAATTTCTATGAATTCTGTCCGTCATCATATTTCTGCTGAATCTGTTGGATAAACAACTGAACAGAGTAAAAGCAAACAACTGTAAGGTAAATAGTTAAATCTTTAAATTTGTGCTCTTTATCTCAAACCGTGTAGCAGCACCAACAATTAAAATTGGCACTGCAGTTTGTGATTATGTCTTTGCACCATATGGTCTGAAACATAATTATTTTTTCTTCTGATTACTGGGCTTGTGCCAAATCAAACCCAAACCATGGATTCAATTTCTGCCCAACTTTTCTGAAAAACATACTCTTCCTACAGCGTTCATCATATCGTCTTCACCCAATTTAGCTAATATCATCTTCAAAGCTTTTTTGATATAATCAAACCAAATCATGTAATGATTCAAATAATTAAACAGAAAGCACACTAAAAATTACATGAGGGTATCTTCACAACGCTCTCATCACAACCAAGACCTGAGGGCACCTGAGCAGTTTGGAGACAGCGCTACCTACTGGTCATGAAATCTGAAGATTTTGCTTAGAACTTTGGAAAAGCTCTCCATTATCAGCACTGGGAAATAAGAGACTATTACAGAATGATCAGTTTCTCTGGATTTACTGTTTATAGGTATGTGTTTGAATAAAATGGACAATTTTTTATTTATTCTATGAGCTACTCACAACATTTCTCCCAAATTCCAAATAAAAATACTGTCATTTAATGCATTTATTTGCAGAAAATGACAACTTGTCAAAAAAAAAACACAAAATAATGCAAAGAAAAAAAGTTCTTATTAATTTTTAAGCAACACTATACTAACGGTTTAAGTTAAGAAAATTTTGGAAATCAAGATTTGGTGGAATAACCCAATCCCAGCTTTCCTGCATCTTGGAATGCTCTCCACCAGTCCTTCACATCACAGTCCAGAGATTTTCCAATTGGGATCAGGTCTGGAGATTGAGCTGGGTCTTCACAATCTGTCTGATTCAGCCTTGTTTAAAGGGATAGTTCACCCAAAAATGAAAATTCTGTCATTAATTACTCACCCTCATGTCGTTCCAAACCCGAAAGACTTTTGTTCATCTTCAGAACACAAATGAAGAACCGCTTAATTCATATGGATTAGTTTTATGATCTCTTTATGAACTTTTTGAAGTGTCAAAGTGGTAGTTGCGTAGCTGTCAATGGAGGGATAGAAAACTCATATTTCATCAAAAAGATCTTCATTTGTGGTCTTACGGGTTTGGAACAACATGAGGGTGAGTAATTAATGACAGAATGTTCATTTTTGGGTGAACTATCCCTTTAAGTACCACCAGATCATCACCGGTCCTCCACCAAATTTCAAACTCGGTGCAAGACACCGTGGCTTATAGGCCTCTCGAGGTCTCTGTCAAAGCAAAGCTGAAAACTGGACTCATCAGGCTGAAAAGATGAATGAAGTCATGTACATGGTTAACCTGGAAGAACACCTGCTTCCTTCTGCTCTCACAATGTTACCCAATGAGACTCCAGGTGTGGATGGAGGACCACCAGATCAAGACCAAGTCATGACCAGCCCAATCTCTAGCCCTGAACCCCACTGAAAACCTCTGGAGGAAGAGGTTCAAGGATCAAGAGGAAGATGGATGGCCACAAGCATCAAACAAAACTTTTGATCTAGAAATGGCATACAAAAGTTTACATAAAAAAAACAAATAAGTTAATTTTACTCAAACACATGCCTAAAATTGTAGAGAAACTGGTAATTTTGTCTCTTAATTTTTTCCAGAGCTGTATATGTGCGTGCATGTGTTCATCTGTTTGTCTGGGTCTATAAAATTCAAATATTTTTAACAATATATGCAACCACCTCATCAAAATGCAAAATACAAATCTTGAAAAAACTAAAAGTCACAGTAAGATTCATTCCTGACCTGTGATGTTTAAATGTTGAGGTGTAGGCACATTCTCTCGCCACTTGTCGTGCTAATGAGAAGAGTTCAACTCTGCGTAACAGCAGAGCGTTGTCCCGGATGCAGAATTGAGCCGCCGCCTCATTGATGAGCATCTAAAAGTGGAAATATGAGAATCAACACGTTGATGTTATTTTAGCAGATCATCTGAGCTCTGTGAAAGTGCTTAAATCATGCAAAAACTACCATCTACAAAATGCATTAAAAAACGTAATGTTTTTTTATATATATATTTACGACATCTCATATTTTAAAATGGTTGAATTGTACAAGAATCTAGGAGTTGCAGTTATCTTTAAAATGTATCATAAATTTAAGTTGGAAAAACACATGCAAAGACTCATGTGATATTAATTCTCTGAAAATAACTGTAGTCATCTAAATCAATGTTGTTTTTTCTTTCTTTTTTTCTTGAAAAAGTTTTAAATGGGCTTGTAATCAAAACAATTGTAGAATCAAATCTTGCTTGCTGTGCTAAAGTCATGGGGACAATGCTAAGGTTTTCTTAGGCCCTGTTTACACCTAGACTGAGTCTCAATCAGTTCCCTAGCTTCCTAGAGTGTGAATCAGGATATCGCGTACATGTATTCGGGCACTGATAAGGACGCTGGCTCACTAGATGCCTTTCTCCATTGACATTCTGATGTTCAAAGCCTTTCTAAGCCAGGATGCTGATTTTTAGGAGGTAGCTGTCGGACTCTGAGATGGTGAACGGGAACACTGTTTGATAACGTCGTCAAGCAAAAAGCTAATCATATTAATTACAATTATGTGTCCGAAGTTGTAAAGGGCAATACCATTGTGCAGCGTTTACTACAGTAAATTTGACCAACCAATTTGAGTGGATCTCTGAGTTGGTGTGAGTGAGTGGAGGTGGGGCTAATTTGCATATTCATGGGTCTGTGTTTACTAAATTAAGCAAGGGTGTAGTGTTACATTCAAGCTATTTTAAGGCATGAAGCATTTTTCCCGGGGAAAAAAAAAAATCTTTTAAATATGTAATTTTGGTGATCAAAGTTTTAAGGGATACAATTATTGTAGTGTCTATTTACACAAAGTGTAATCGCCTGTGTTGCTGGCAAAGGCTATTTACACTAACTCCGCCCACCAATGCCTGGTTGGGCCACACAAGATTAAAAAAGACGCACGCCTTTCGACATGATTGAGCCGAGTTCGAGTCCGCCTTTTGCCAAACTCGCTCTTATCCCTTTTCCCATCACATATCAGACCAGTTACTTTCAATAAAAATGAAGATGTGTGATAATGAAGATAAAAGTGTAAATAAAGTGCCTAACGAGTGTTTAATAATAAAGTATTTATCGGGTAAGGTTA
Organism: Rutilus rutilus; assembly: GCF_951802725.1. Classification (NCBI taxonomy): domain Eukaryota; kingdom Metazoa; phylum Chordata; class Actinopteri; order Cypriniformes; family Leuciscidae; genus Rutilus; species Rutilus rutilus. The sequence goes on from NC_140227.1 coordinate 4,381,801, forward strand.
GGGGTAGGTGTAGGGAGTGCATATTGTCCCAATAAGGTGGCATCCATTTAATTTAATTTCCATTTAATAAATATAATAATTGACACTCTATGTTATTATTGCATACTGTTTATGTACAACAATACTGGGGTGAAATTAGTATCTGCCACTATTTATAAGTATGCATGGCATCTGACAACTATTTGCACTTGACAAAAGGAATCGCCGGTGCAGCACAGATGTCTACTAATTAAAATATTTATTTAAGGTGCATAACAATAAATGACTAACGTTTCGATGTAAAGTTACATCTTCATCAGAGTCCTTGGAGAGAATGAGCAATGAAGCCATTAATAAGGATCATCAACTGGTGTGATAAAGGGGGCGTTGGCCACCCAAAAATACACCCCTCTAAACCAAGGTGTCACACTCACACATCAGTCATTAAAGGGCAAGTACCCACATACAGATAAAAAAAAAAAAAGTACTATAAAGTTCACAATACAATGGGAATAAAAATATATTCATCTTAGGTACTGTATTTTAATATGCTTAAGTGTTTAGAGAAAGCATATTAAACTCAATTCTTCATTTAGACCTAAAGGTTCTCGAGTGTTAAGTGTATGTATCCAGAACGCTTGCCTGCATAGGAGTTTATTGATAATATCACCACCTCTGGGTGGGGGTGTGATTTTCTCGATTCCCCAAAACTTCAATGATGCAAGGGAACCGTGATTAGCCTGCTTATAGTGCCTCGCCATGGCATATGTTAAGTTCTGGGTACGAATTGCTGTTTTGTGTTCAGCTATCCTTAGTTTAAGTTGACGTTTTTGGGTGGCCAACGCCCCCTTTATCACACCTGTTGATGATCCTTATTCATGGCTTCATTGCTCATTCTCTCCAAGGACTCTAATGAAGATGTAACTTTACATCGAAACGTTAGTCATTTATTGTTATGCACCTTAAATAAATATTTTAATTAGTAGACATTAGTGTGCTGCACCGGCGATTCCTTTTGTCTGGTTTGTTTTGTCCTGCCCTGGTTGCACCGGATTGTTTGTGGATTACAGAAGCGCAGAGAACCTTCTTTTCGACTGAAAACTATTTGCACTTATTGCAAAGAACTGCTGCTTTTATATATAGTGTAAGTAGAATGCATCGCTATTATCACTTAGTGCAAATAGCCGATGCCTAAAATTATTTAAAAACCACTTCAAACTTAAACCTGTCAAACTTAGACCTGCTTCAAACTTCAAACTCTTTCTAACTTAAAACAACTTCAATCTGCTTCAAATGGAAAACTCCTTAAACTACTTCAAACTTGTTAGGCTTTCCGAAGCCACCAAAGTTTGTCTTGACTGTTCTCTTTCACAAACCTCATGATGGGTGAGCTGTTTCCCTTCCCTCCTCTTGGAGTCAAAGCGCCCGTAGATCAGGCTGTATTTGCGTATCTCTTCCTCTTTGCTCTTGTCATGAGGTTCCAGGTTAAAAATGTGGCCCACGGTCTTGGCCATTTTCTTATTGAGTCTCAAAAGCGTCTTCAGCTCGCTTTGATCGGCTTGAGGCATGGTTCTCAGAAGCCGATCGACGCTTTCCTCCACGGCTTTAACGGTCTCAGAGTCCAGCTGACCTCCAGGCCACGGAGAGACCACAGAAGAGGAAGAGGAGGAGGAAGAATTAGGCGTTGGAGGACCCAGAAGACGCGAATGGCAAGCGAAAGGCAGAGAGGGAATGGGCTGGTCTTCATCTAACTCACCAGCTCCATACATTTCAGGGCTGAGCCAGTGAGGGTCCATGGGGGACAGTTTTTCTCTGTACAGATGGTCTGGAGGAACAGGAGACGCCTGTGAACAGGGACTCCTCGGACTGTTATCTCTGAGCGGCGTAAGGCAAGACCCCACCTCTTCTCGTTCACATGGAGAGCCTGGCTGACCATTGCTTAAAGATTTTCTTGCACCCATAACCGAGCCAGCAGAACTGGTGCTGTCGATCCTGAGGAGAGGGACTCCACTGGGAGCCACACTGGTGGCCAGTGGTTGGTTGAACAGCGTTGGGTTTGATGCCCAGTCGCGCAGGGCTTTCTGCAAGCGCCGCACGTGAAGGGGTTTTGTGGCCATGCCAACTAGTGCCATGATCTCGAGAAACTCCTCTTCGCCCGCCTCGCACAGCTGTTGGACATCATCGCCTCCCTGCTGGATGAAGGTGTCGTAGTACATCAGAAGGTTTGCTCTCTGTAAAACTCGGTAGAGCTGCAACTCGCCCAGCGTCCGGGGAAGTGACATGACTGCAACAGGATTCCCACAAAACATGTCATTAGTACCATATATATTAAATACTATATATGTTAACACTTTACAATAAGGTTCATTAGTTAACATTAGTTAAAGGTACACTGTGTAGGAATTTCTCCCATCTAGCGGTGAAATTGTATTTTGCATTCGAACGAATAGTGCTCTCTAGCGCCTCGCTTTTTCAAAGGCGTGTAGCCGTTATGTACCAAGGAGCTATGACAACATGTCTTCCAATAGCACTTCATCGAGTTTTCTTTCGGGTGATGAGGTTTCGTCGGTCACGTTTCCTTTTAATTAAAATTTTTCGCTTTTTTGGCGACGAGTATTCCTTCTCCTGTGGCTCGGCATAAGTATGATCCTGCATTATGAAGTACCGTGCAGTGCAGCCTTTCAGATTTGCCGGGGCAGTGACAAGCGCCTCTCACTGATCTCCTTGTCCGCTTCAGCTGGTTTCAGTCACGTGACGCTGGCTCTGAACGAAAATGAGTTGTGGAAACGCGTTGAGGTAGACTACTGCTTTTTGTCCCTCTCTCTGCTATTATCGTTTTTCAAAATGGCGGAACGACATGGAGGCCTCCTTGGACTTACCCGTCCAATGTAAATAAAGATAACAAACTCTTTGCTTACGAGGATAAGTCAGATCATTAGCAGAGGTAATTTTACACAAATGAGGACATATTTATGAATAAAGACATTGATTTTAGCTAATAAAATACTACACAGTGTACCTTTAAATACCTTAATAGCTAACATAAACTAAGAATGAGCAATACTTCTTCAGCATTTATTAACCTTTGTTAATACTAATTTCAACATTTACTTATTAAAATCAAAGGTTGTATTTGTTAACATCAGTTAATGCACTGTGAACTAGCATGAACAAACAATGAACAGCTGTATTTTTATTAACTAACATTAACAAAGATTAATAAATACTGTAACAAATGTATTACTCACTGTTAATTCATATTTGTAAATACATTAACTAATGTTAACTAATGAACTTTATTGTAGTGTTACCATATATATATATATATATATATATATATATATATATATATATATATATATATATATATATATATATATATATATAAACAAATAAGTGTAGAATTTCAGTAAGATGCTAGTAAATTTCACAAATAATTACAGAGAAATGGCAAGTAACACATTGATTTACACATAAAATGTTGATGTAGAAAGACTATAATAGTATTTTCTTGTAAAACATACTCCAATAATTTTTGAAAATGTAGTTTTTTGTGCAAATTGCAGTAAACGGTAAAACTATTTGCTCTACTAATCAGTGTTCTTATAATTACAATAATGAATTGAAATTTCTACGATAACAATAAACAGTTTGCAATACAAATCAGCTTAACAGACTGTTTTTGGCCGTGCACAAGCTTATGGTAAAATGACGGGCCTCCAGACTATTGGAAGTTTTTAAAGCAGGGCTCAGTAGTTTCGCGATTTCTTCGCTGTTTCTCTCTAGAGCTCCCCCCGCAGCTTCGGTATAGATATTTGACAACACTGTTGTAAAAACTCGTTGGCGATTCTCAGACACCAGAGGCTAGCAGAGACTAGCAGATCAACGACATCAAAGCAGATGGGACATTCTTTAAAACATGTTCTTCATTCGGGTTCGAACAGCGTGAGGGAGCGCAATAATGACAGCATTTTAGCAGATTTCTTTTGGCCGTAAAGCAATTGTTTACATCGCGACGAGACCTGATTTCACGCGATACTTCCTGACGCGGCGGCCCGCCGTCTCAAAGTTGCAAGTACGAATTTTCCGCTCACGGGCACCAGGGGGGTGCGAAACGACCACCATTCAACCCGAAATAAGTAATATAACCATTCCAATGACTCCGAAGCTGTTCAGTTAAGGTAAAAAAGGTACTTAGTTCACCTTTAAACAAGTAAGAAAATTGTGATAAATGAAATCCTGGGAGTGAACATGGTATAACTGTTGTGTGTACAGGAAATATTCATAACACACGGAATAAAAATATCAAACAGCTGACACTTTTCATGCAATGTTAGATACAGTTTTATGAATACAGTTTTATAGATAATTGTTCCGATCAACTCACCACTGCAGAGGTCTGATCAACAGCAGTAGAAAGTGTTTGTTTGAATAATGAATGTGGATCTTGCAGTTTCTGAACAGACTTCACATAGCTGCTGCCTTGATTATATAAAATATCTATTTAGTTTATCAGCATGGAGCTGTAGGTGTTGTTTCGATATAAACAGTATGTATTTATCCGTAATAAATAAGATCATTGAGCTCATGAGCTCACAAACAATGAGCTCATTGAAGTAATTATTTAAGTTGAGAAAATAATGCTTAAAATATATAGAAAATGTAGCATTGGTGTATGTTGATTCAGATTTTACACCATCTGAAGTCCTGGCAGGAGTTGGAGTCGTCTCTTCTGATGTCTTCATAAGAAGCTGGATCCAAACTAGAGCTTCGGGAACTATTTTTATTTTCAAGTGTTTTTCAGTCCAGTTGCAGTGCAGTCAAATTTCCTTCTGCTCCTCCCACAGTACAATATGGAGACTCTTATAAATAAAGGTTCATTTATAGGCGTCCATGAAGGACCATGGAAACTTTCCATTCCACAACAGGTTCTTCATAGTGGAAAAAGGTTCTTTAGATTATTAAAAATGATCTTCACCCTTAAGCCGGGTTCACACTGTACGATTTTGGCCACGATTTGGCCATTTGGAGATTCCTCTGATCCTAGGCTAAAATCTGAAGTCTTGGATCGTTAGTTTGACATGTTCACCAACAGCCGATTAAAGGGTTAGTTCACCCAAAAATTTAAATTCTGTCAGTAATTACTCACCCTCATGTTGTTCCAACCCCATAAGACTTTCGTTCATCTTCGGAACACAAATTAAGATATTTTTGATTAAATCTGAGAGCTGGATCACTCCTCCATAGGCTTATGGACACTATAACTTGCTGGCCCATAAAATGTATTAAAGACATCGTTAATATAGTCCAAGTGACTCCAGTGGCTCAATCTTAAGTTTATAAAGCGACGAGAATTCTTTTTGTGCGGAAAAACAAACAAAAATAACGACTTTATTCCACTATTCAGTTCATTCTCTCTCTGTGCCTCGAGTTAGTTTACGTAGTGTTTTTGCGCAGCGCGTCTGTGTTGTACGTCACCACGTAGGCTCACTATTGGGCGATGCTGGTCATGTGTGTGATGCGTGGTGACGTGCAACCATGCGTGCAACACAGACGCGCTACGCAAAAACACTACGTAAACTAACTCGAGGCACAGAGAGAGAATGAAATGAATAGTGGAATAAAGTCGTTATTTTTTTTGTTTTTGACAAAACTGCAGAACATGCAGGCTTCAGAATATCTCAAATTTAAGGGGTCCTTGAATATTTCCCTTTTTTAACTTTAGTTAGTGTGTAATGCTGCTGTTTGAGCATAAACAACATCTGCAAAGTTACGATGCTCAAAGTTCAATGCAAAGGGAGATATTTGCTTTTAAAGAAATGGCTTTTTAAGGACTACAACAAACGGCTGGTAGGGACTACAACAAGCTTCTTCTGGGGTTGATGACATCACAAACCCTCAAATTTACATAAATCCCGGGAATACGCAACAAAGAGGGTGAGGCCATGTTGGGCTGCTTTAGAAAAGAGGAAGAGTTGTTGTCGCTGTTGTTTTTTACACCCCAGAAAATTTTTGTCTTAAGGCTGACGAAAATATATTTTTAACACTGTTCCTGAAGCTCATAACCTCAAGGTTTGTCTGTGCGCTGCACATTTTATGGAGAACAGGACAATGCAGGCTATATGCACAAAACCTCCTGAAGACGTAGCCATTCCCATTTTGTCAACACTACATCAATACTGTAATGTTAGTTAGCACGTTAGCGGAGACAAAGCTTTGCCCTTCATAGCAACTACATAAAGCTTATAATTGGAACTGTTAATAGAAAACACAATTACAAATAAGACGACATACCTACAAGTTGTGATCCATAAACAACAGATTGTCAAAAATGGCCAAATTCTGTGACGTACTGCTTTATACAGTAAGTTTCATTTGTGACTTGATTCAGTGATTCGATCTGTCGCTTCGCATCAAAGACGGGGTGAATTTATGAATGAAAGTGTGAAAGTTCTGTCACAAAACGGTGTGGTTATGTATCCTCGTGCTTTTTTAAGTGGGTATACAGAAACCCTTGACCTTTCCTAGTGGGTACGACTATACCACTGCCCATAAGATCTCCGTTCATCTTCGGAATACGAATTAAGATATTTTTGATGAAATCTGAGAGGTTTTTGAACCAGCAATAGGCAGCAACATCATAGCAACTTTCAAGGTCCAGAAAGGTAGTAAAGACATCGTTAAAATAGTCCATGTGATTACAGTGGTTCAACCTTAATGTTATGAAGCGACGAGAATGCTTTTTGTGTGCAAAGAAACAAACAAAAATAACGACTTTATACAACAATTTCCTCTTGTCTGCGTCAGTCTCCTACGCTGTTGAAGTTGTAAATACAGGCTTCTACATCCGAATGCTGGCTCATTATTGGCCAGTTCCTGCATCAGCATCACACACACGTGTCGTGGTGCACACGTGACCAGCATCGGCCAATAATGAGCCAGCATTCTGACGTAGAAGCCGGAAGCGCTGCTATGTATTTATAATGTAAACAACGTTGTACCGCGTTCTGAAGACGAACGAAGGTCTTTGTTACGTCCCCTGGCGTTATTAAGGGTTTTGGGGAATAACATTACTGACTTCGGACTGATGTCAGCGCAAGCAAATGAAACCAAAGCACTAAAGGCAAACAACAAGTGTTTATTTACAATAATACAGTGGGAAAATTCGTAAAATCCCTTTTTAAGTTGCATGTTTTTTCGTGGCAAAAATATTGCAACACAGTCACAGTAATTACAGTTATAGTAAAACATACAGGCTACATTTTTTTTGCTTACATAGTTAAAATTCACAAATAATGAGCATAGTTTGTGTAAGGCATTCATATCAATGGTGTTAAATACAGCCTACAGTAGTTTCCCTGTGAAAATGTATAAAGATAGTACACACTTAAAAATAAAGGTTCCAAAAGGGGGGTTTCACAGTGATGTCATAATGAACCATTTTTAGTTCCCCAAAGATCCTTTCAATGAACCGTTCTAAAAAGAAACATTTTTTTTCTTAGTATGAAGAACATTTTAAAAATCCAAAGAATCCATTTCCACTATAAAGTAGCACATTTTGTCCAGTGTAAAGGTTCCATGAATGTTAAAAGTTCTTCAATGAATCAAATGCCATTAAAGAACCTTTGTTTTTAAGAGTCTGCTGAATGTACATCGGTAGGCTAGTTGTACTACTCACCTCGAGAGACTTCAAGACAGAATCCAGGACAGGATCCAGAGGAAACTTGAGCTTCAGTAACCGAAGCGACGGAATCTATAGACGTGCACTGCTTTAACTCACTTCAAACTTTTCGTTCTATTTATAGACCTGTATCTTTACGCCTCAAACAGGAAACTCATATTTGTTTTCAGTGCTTGTTAGACCTTATTCCACAGATGTGAGATTGTACTGAAATACTCTTGAAACTCTTGTGTTGTCTAGTCTCTCTCTGCTGTGCTGGCAGGAGCGGTGAGTTAATGACGCTCTTTCGCTGCCTGTGTGGGCGCGAGAAACGCGTGGGCGGACTGCGGCACGCCATCTGACCGAATAAGAGCCTTCCTCTCCGGTCTGAGCTCAGGGGGGAGCGCCTTCCTCTCCGGCTCTCGCAGCAGGGCGTGTGGAGGGACGGGGAATCTGTCCGTTTCACTGTTTAAGCTCATGCCTGTATAAAATGGTTAGGATAGGAAACTAAACAGCATTACAGAGACGGATCATATCATAAGTAGCTGATTTAATGAGCAAACATGACTGCAGTCCGTCACTCCTGTGTGGAGGAGTGCCGGAGATCACCGGGTGTGTGGGCGGTGAACGTCGCTCAGTGACGCGGCTTGAGCTGCGGGAATCCCCGGCGTTTGCGTCAGGCTGATCTGGCTTTATGCGCGACTGGGTTTTTAAAAAGATTAGTTATTATTGCTTTTTATCATTCATATTAGATACTTTACAAATGCCTTTATGTTTACTTTTTAAAAAAGATATAACTTTATAGAATTGCTTATATAACGATATAATGTTTTTATTTAATTATTATGCAAATTTCTTGAGCGTATTTAGGATCCATAAACTGTTAGCTCTTTATCATTAAGATACTTTACAAATGCTATTATGTTAATTTAAAAAAATAAAATAATATATATATATAGCCTATATATATATATATATATGAAGAGTTCAGATGCAAAAGCCTCTAAGTGCCATCTGAAATTTTCTTCTAGAATGATAATTTTTATGACGCTCGTATATTTAAGTTCAGTAATTTCACTTAAATGGCAATGAAGATTGGTAAATATCAGATGGCACTTAGAGGCTTTTGCATCTGAACTCTTCATATATATACATATATATAGAATTGCCTATAACGATAGAATATTTTTATTTTGCGCCATTGCCGATCAGTTTTTTTTTTTAATTCAAATTATACAAATGAACAAATGTAGGGAGGGTCTTTATTTTGCCAATGCGGAATTGATTGGATGGCTTTAGTTTGCTATTGGTGGATCTCACTTGAGTGACAGGTTGTCCCGCCCTCGCGCAAGTAAACACGTCATCAGAGAAGAGAAGAGAAGAGAAGAGAAGAGAAGAGAAGAGAAGAGAAGAGAAGAGAAGAGAAGAGAAGAGAAGAGAAGAGAAGAGAAGTCACTGCAAGAGGGAAGAGATGTTAATTTGATTGAAGATTACGAGGGCAAATTATTTAAAAAATAATAATAATAATTTGCTCAGATAATTCATTTATGAATATTGCAATATTCCATACAAAATGTAAGAATTGTCAATTGTGATATGACTTCAAAATGTCAATTGTTACGTCCTGCATGAGTCTACGGGTATTGGCAGACGTAACAAAATAAAAGGTTTAAAGTTGATCTGAGCCCTGCCACAGCACTACAAGCAAATAATACCGTAAAGTGTAACAGGAACTGCTCATGGAACAGACAAGGTATTGTAATAAATAAAAAAACTTAAAAAAGAAGCAATGGCTTCAGGAGAGGGCATGGCCAAAAAGCTTGTTTCTGCCACATAAAACAATTTAAAAGATAATTGTGACTTTTTATCTCACAATTATGACATTTTTTCCTCACACTTGCGAGTTTACATCTCCCAATACTGGCTTTTTTTCTGAAAAAGTTAACGGGATAACTTAAAGGGATAGTTCACCCAAAAATTTAAATTCTGTCATCATTTACTCACCCTCAAGTTGTTCCAAACCTGTATGAATTTCTTTTCATCTGCTGAACACAAAAGATGATATTGATGGGCCCCATTGACTTCCATAGTATTTTTTTCCATACTAAGGAAGTCAATGGTGCCGATTAACTGGTTACCAACAAGATATTATGAGACCCTGGGTCATAATTGGTTAATTATGAGTTGCTATGTGAGTAACTGCTGTAACACATCACAATTCTGGGTTGACAGAGACCTCTGGTGGTACAAAATATGTTTGGACTGGTTAAACGTCCACTAAAAACATTCACCCACCCATCCATCCATCCATCCATCCATCCATCTATTCACCCACCCATCCATCCATCCATCCATCCATCCATCCATCCATCCATCCATCCATCAATCTATCCATCTATATATATATATCTATTCACCCACCCACCCATCCATCCATCCATCTATCCTTCTGCTGTTTTTCAAATTATATTAAAATTCAAATGCAGGTAGAAAAGTGACTGGCATGTGGTTTAAAAGACACTTAATATTTAGTGATATTATCAGTTTGACTGCACTGAAACTACTGGATGAGATCAAAACATGAACTGAATTGAGTGATGATACTGTTGTCATTTTAGAGCTTCTTTATGGCTGAAATTGCATTTGTTTCATAATTGAAGAACTTTGCGACCTTATTTTCTTGTTTATTACTGTGAAGCTGCTTTGAAACAATCTGTATGAAGCTCTATACAAAGAAAGGTGACTTGACTTGGCATGTGCAGGAAAGGTTATGGACTAAACAACAGGGATGTTTTAATCCACTGTACTTTTAGGTGCAAATAACTTCAGCTTTGGCCATAGAAACACAAAACATACAGCTGTATGCAGACACAAACATGTGGGTAACATGCACAAAAAAAAATACTAGGCCTACATATTAAGAGGACACAACAGTGAATAGTTTTCACTGCTTTAGGATTTACAGAGCTTTAGATTGTTTCCATATACACTTTGAATAAAGTAAAGAGAGGATTTTTTTGTGTAATTTGGTTACAGTTTTTTTGATGAGATTGGATAAACATTACGATATCTGACCAAAATGTCTCTGTCTTCCACAGAAGAGGAAAAAAAAAAAAAAAATTTAACATCTGACTTTAAATGTTATTTCTTTTATTGGTAAGAAAATGCTTTTGAGGCAAGGACCACACTTTTCCCAGTCTCTTTTTTATTTAATTACATTTTTATTGAATAACTGAACAAGTAGGCCTAGCAAACATAGCATATAGGCTAGCATAAAAAATGCAATACAAGATGTGACATTAATTTGTAACATGGGATCCAACAATCATATCATAATATTTTAAACATGTCAATTCATTTGGTTTTTCAGAGAAGACATAAAACAATCAAATTCCACCACAAACACCTTAAACAGTGGGGATTCATTTAAGCATATTTGTTTATGTAGGCCTATATAAACAATTCCAGTTGATATTATCAATAATAGAGTTCCAAAAAAATCCTGTAGGTGCTATTTTATGTCGTTTTTTGACAAATAGTACAAATATGTTTGTTATTGCATTTTTCATCTGTCAGCTCCCCAAGGTACAGACGATCACGTAGTCAATCGTGATGTCACCCCATCCCTCGTGTTAATGACAGGAAAGGGTTACTTACACGGAACTGACGTTAGGCTTGTGTGCTGTACTCGGAAGTGAACTGGAAAGAAGAGAGAAGGGCAGTGAAAGCAGTTAAAGATAGGTGAGAAAACAGGCTTAGCTGCTTCGAGCTCATGTTACACTCGAGATTAACTTTGCTGCCCGTACACTGTCGTCGTTTTAGTGACGTAAGGCAGGACTGCTAGCTGTAGGTGTTCTTCAGTTAGCATGTCTGCTAAAGCAAAACAGCGTCGTAAATGAAGAGATTAAAACAAATGTAAAGACTATTAAACATAAACATCCAGGAAATCACAACCACCGTATGTAAACCTCAGTCGACAGCAGTTGAGGAGTCGATGCTCGTGTACTTTATCAGGACAGAGAGGTCAGTAAGTTCCAGACTTGTTTACATTTCATTCTCTGCTCCGTCTCTCTCGTGGATCTGATCTGTTTTAATAGCTCAGGAAAACTGATGGGTTTGTAGTTTTAACTGTGTAACTTTAGGACATGTAGAACAGCACACTTGTTGGCACTAACGGTGATATGTGTTTTGTTGTCAACAAAATGTAAAGTGAACCAGCTACATATTATTAACAACAATTTGTTAATGGTACAAATTGTGAATGCATTATATTTTAGCACTGATTGGTTGTAAAAACGTCCAAGCGAATATTTAAGAATCTTCCACTGACCAAAAAATAAATAATAATTATATATATATATATAATCCACAGATCTCAATATGGAATGCAACAGTAACTCGAGTCTTTCTCCAATTCATTTCTCTCTATAAGAAATTATTTAGGTTCTGTCTAAACAATCAACCAAGCTCTGAGATTATATGGCGCCTTAGTTATTGATTTAGTGCATCTCTTCAAGATTATCAATTCAATTCAGCTGTTCTTTTAATGAATTAGAAATTACACTGGCTACTACAGAACTATATGCCATTGGATGGTTGGTTTTGAAAGTTGTGATTTTTACTTCTGGAACCTTACAGTTGTGTTGATGTGAAGGTTTTATACATATTCAGAGTAAATTGACAGATTTTTCTTTTCATTTGCAGGGGTTCAGAATGCTGGTGTGATTCGGAAATGTTAATCTCCGATCGTCTGCAATGCTGGACATGCTGAAGACCCCATATTGTGTTTCATTTGTGAATATGAGACCGCTGTTAAACGCAATGCATGCTGCATGTCTAAGTCTGCTGCCACCCTGAAGCTCATGATGGATGTTTCCATGTCTGTCTTAAGCGTGAGGGAGTGAACGTGTGGATATCTGAGCAAGATGGAAGAAGACATGGCAATACATTGGGAGACAGTAGAGGAAGGCACTGACTGTGGGCCGCCCGTCGTTTCTCTGGCCAGTCCGAGTCATGAAAATGACAGTCATGTGATGCCGCCTCAGGGACCTGACTGTGAGCATGAGGCGTTTGATGATTTGGATTGTGAATTCCCTGATGAAGACTTTGATTTGGAAGTAGACGAGAACGAAGAGCAAAATACCGCAGCTAAGGATCAGGAGGAAGACGGGAGTGCTGAAAAGGAGAAATGTGAAAGAGGAGGGAAAAATGAATTGGAGAATGAGTTGAGGGGCGACGGAGAGTCTAGATCCCGCAATGCTGGAACCGGGAGGAAAGGAAAATCCAAGAAGAGTGGACCGGCACAGGGGCCTTGTGATCAAACACCATCATGGACCGCTTCAATGTCTCATAGATCCTTCCTCGCATCGTCCGGGCCCAGCAGACACAAGCAGGTGAAGCGACGGAACCAGCATCTGCACAATCACAGCCGCGCACGAAGGAAAAACGGGAACCAGCTGGTCATGGTGTGTCGGGATTTCCTGGCGGAAATTGTCAGTCCCTGGTGCATTTCATGCATCCACATGGTCGTCGAACTCATAATTTCTTTGACCCACAGATGTGGAGTCGTGGTGGAATCGTCCGGAATCGCGTTGTACGACTTTGGATCACGCATGCTTTGCAAGGTCACGGATATTCCAGGCTTGACTCAAGATTTGAGGCGGATCCTGGACTGGAGCCGGTTTTCAGCTGTAGCTTTAATAGAAGCCATTGGCAGGACTTTGTGTTGGGCTCGACACGCTCTTCTTTCCGGTTTCAGATTAGTTTGCGCCACGCTAAGCGTTGGCTCTCAGATGATGAGGTGCGTCGTGGGAAGGCTGGCGGGAGAGAGAGGCAGAAAATGGTGGCTTGCCTTCCAAAGCAGCAGGGTTTGGAGGAAAGTGTCGGATCTGGCCGCGAGGATTCACGGGTGTTTCTTTAAACAAGGCGCCGCGAATGAAAGCTCAAATCCAGAGTCTCCCAACAGGGGGTCAGAGAAGTGGCAACCTGGAGAAGAGCTGCAGAGACTGCTGGCACTAGCCAAGGTAGTGATCTAGCGTTGATGTCTGATGACTTGATTAAAGAAGAGTTCAAGCACTGTATTTTAAAGCAAAACTACACTACCTTTCAAAAGTTTGGGGTCAGTAAGTTTATTTTTCAAGGGGTCCTATTATGCTTTTCCACTTTTTCAACTTCAGTTAGTGTGTAAGGTTGCTGTTTGAGCATAAAAAAGACTCCAAAGGGAGACAGAATCCACTTTCCAAGAACTACAATGAACTGTTGAACTGAGTGTTTGGACTGCAACTCAATTTTTCCTGATCTTATGAAGTCACAATGTAATTCATTTAAATAATCCGCACCCACGGAATACGCAAAAAAGGGGACAAGGCTTGATTGAGCTGCATTAGAGAAGAGATTTCTGGTAATAATCAGAAATGTTTCTTGAGCATCATATTAGAATGATTTCTGAAGGATCACTGAAGACTGGAGTAATGATGCTGAAAATTCAGCTTTGATTACAGGAATAAATGACATTTTACAATATATTCACATAGGAAACAGTTCGTTTAAATTGTAATAATATTGTAATAATTGAACAACACTGTCTTCACTAATGCAGCTCAATCAGGCCTCGTCAAGGAGACGCTGTTTTTTCCACAACGATTCCCAAAACTCATTTGTTTGACCTTCCTAAGGCTGACGGTTTAAACACTGTTCCTGAACATTATAACCCAAACGTTTATCTGTGTGCACTGTGCAGCACATTTTATGGAGAACAGCTTGTTTTCTGTAGCTTTTGTAAGCTCTCGCTTTTGTGAGATGGTTCACCACCGCTCCTTAGCTGAGTTTTGTGATTACTGTTTGTATTACCTTAGTTTTCCGACAAATATCACAATTAAATGGTGGATAACATTGTATCGATACTGTAAAAGGAAATTACAAAAAACGTACCACTCTGAAACGTCCTGTAAAATCCGTGCTTGCAAAGTCTGTGCATGAAATCCGATCTTGTTCGTTAACATTGTCAGGGTCTGAATCGGGCTCGAAATTGACGCAATCCTCATTTACACTAGGAGGGGCGGGACATTTCCCGAACACGTGCTAAGCGCTGCCAATCACAACACATTGGGCCAGCTAACCAATCACAACACATTGGGACCAGCTAACCAATCACAACACATTGGGCCAGCTAACCAATCACAACACAACACATTGGACCAGCTAACCAATCACAACACATTGGACCAGCTAACCAATCACAACACATTGGAGCAGCTAACCAATCACAACACATTGGGCCAGCTAACCAATCACAACACATTGGACCAGCTAACCAATCACAACACATTGGACCAGCTAACCAATCACAACACATTGGACCAGCTAACCAATCACAACACATTGGACCAGCTAACCAATCACAACACATTGGACCAGCTAACCAATCACAACACATTGGGCCAGCTAACCAATCACAACACAATTGGGCCAGCTAACCAATCACAACACATTTCGTAATTCGGAAGGAAGGGCTTCATCAAAATCTGTGTGTTCGAGCCAGACTGGGGAGAGAGGTGCTGTAATGTAAAATATGTGAAAAATAATGAATGTTTTTTTGAACAATCAAGCATGAAAACATATTAAAACAAAATCAAGACTTCGTAAAAGGACATAATAAAACCCCTTTAAATATTTTTGAAAGAAGTCAGACACAACAAGGCTGTATTTATTTAAATTAAAAATACAGTAAAACCAGTAATATTGTGGACATATTACAATTTAAATGAACCGTATTCTATGTGAATATAATGTAAAATGTAATTTATTCCTGTGATTTTCGGCATCATTACTCCAGTCTTCAGTGTCACATGATCCTTCAGAAATCATTCTAATATGATGATTTGCTGTTCAAGAAACACTTCTCATTATTATCAATGTTGGAAACAGTTGTGCTGCTTAATATTTTTGTGGAAACAGTCATACATTTTTTCAGGATTCTTTTATGAATAGAAAATTCCAAAGAACAGATTCTGTGCATGAATTTATGTTGATGTAGCTACATAACAAGCTTTATTTGGATTACTATTATTAAGGATCAAGTGAGTTTGAGCTTTTATTAGAATCCAGTTTCCAACTTTAATGGTTTATGCAAATATAAAGCCTATTCATTTAGTAAGCTCTTGATATATTGATGTGTTGCTTGGTGATTTGATGTTGGATACTGTCATTTTACAAGGACAGGTAATGAGTTTTTAACGTATTATCAACCTATGCTGTTCTGGTTCAGATCCCTGAAGAGGAGTTGGACCCATTTAATGTTCTTGGAGTGGATATTCATGCCACTGAATCTGAACTCAAGAGAGCTTACAGGCAGCTGGCAGTACAGGTGAGATGAAATAAAAGAATTGCCCTGAAACCTGTTTAATGTCTGTGCTGGATGAATTATGGGTTTAATGTATTTGTCAAGATTTAATGGATTGTTTGCGTGCAGGTTCATCCAGACAAAAACAAGCACCCAGGAGCTGGCGAGGCCTTCAAGGTGTTAAGAGCAGCGTGGGACATCGTCAGTAACCCAGAGACACGGAGAGAGTATGAACTGTGAGTGCTTTTAGAAAATAACCACTGAATTGGCTTACAGAATTGCCACAAAAGAATTAAAGGGACCTATTATGCTTTTTTCCATGCTAATCTTTCTTTAGTGTGTAATGTTGCTGTTTGAGCATGAAAAAGCTCTGAAAATGGTCCTAGCAGGAGTTCTTCTCTATATCAGTGTCACTGTTTCTGAACTCCCTGAAATGCCTCCATTGTAGTCTTGAGTTTTCTTCAGGGAATGAACGCGTCACAATATTGAATATTCCTAATTTAAATTATTCATACGCAGAATAAAGGGACAGGGCCTGGTTGAGTTAGTTAGTAGTGTGTTGAAACTCGTGGTTATGGTAAAGGGCGGGACATTTCTCTAACGGCAGTAATTATGACCTTGGTTATCTAACCCAGTGGGTCACCCCGTGTGCACAGAAATGTGGCTTTCGATTTGATTCTGGACTAACATTTGATAAGCTAAAGATAAATATTGTAGTTAAGTCAAGTTTTTTCCATTTTCAACGCCTGGCTAAAATCAAATCATTTCTCTTATTGTATGTACAGCAATTTGGTCAACCCATGGTTGTTTTTAAATGTGCTTTATGAAGAAAGAAAGAACAGGCTGGAAGAGCTTGACCAATCACAACACATTGGTCCAGCTGACCAATCAGAGCACAGTGCTTTTCAGAAGGAGGGGCTTCATAGAGACAGGAACTAAAGGACTGGGAAGAGAGGAGCTGCAATAATGTCAAATAAAGGGAAAATGTGTTTTTTTTGAACATTCAAGCATGAAAACCTGTTCTAGTAGAGTCCAAAAACTAAATCAAGACTTTGAAAAAGGGCATAAAATGTCAAACAGAATTAAGAAATTATATTTTGCATGAAAAAATTACTCCTGTTATTTTGGATTGACAATATTTTCTTGACAGTCGAACAAGTTTCCCCCCAAATTCTCGTTACTGTAATGCAAACCAATTTAGTTCTCTCTTAATATGAGAATGTGAGAAAATATTCTAGTTAAAGCATGTATTATACTTAATGTTAATTTCAACATTTACTAAGTTAAAACAAGTTTTATCTGTTAGTATTATTTAATGAACTCGAGCTAGCATGAAATAACGATGAACAGTTGTATTTGTAATGTTAACAAATATGTATAATACCATAAGAAATGTTTAGTTACACTTTATTTGAGTCTGTCCATGTTACAGTGTAATTATACGTTTAAGTACGGAGTAATATTACTGAATTATTCTTACTTGGGGTTAGGGTTTGGTTAAGGGTTAGTTGCTTGTAATTACGCATAATTTGCTGGTATTACTATAGTAAGTTCATGTAAAGTGTAGCAAGGGCACTGTAAAATAAAGTGTTGCAAAATGTTTTGCTCATTGTTAGATGATGCATTCAAGTATTTTTAAAGTGTTACCAAAATATTGTTTCATGGGAATATCTGTTGTATTGCCTTTCGTTCATGCTACATTTTGAATTCTGTGATTTCTTAAAGTTACCCGACTACAATATTAAGAATTAATCAAATTATAAATGTGACGTGTACATGTTTCTTTGATATAAGCACAAATGTCTTGTTTTTGTGTTCTGTGTCTGCAGGAAGCGTATGGCTGCTACAGAGCTTTCAAAATCCATGAACGAGTTCCTGACCAAACTACAGGACGACCTGAAAGAAGCCATGAACACAATGATGTGCACTAAATGTGAGGGCAAGCACAAGTGCGTATGACTGACATTGTCATCTCAGTCCTGTTCTTTCATACAAGCTTCTGTTCTGTGTTACATTCTTGCGTTTCTATGCTCACCTGAGCATGGTCTTTTCCCCAGGCGCTTTGAGATGGACCGTGAGCCTGGCGAGGCCCGATTCTGTGCTGAATGTAATAAATGGCACAGTGCCGAGGAGGGAGACCTGTGGGCTGAATCTAGTATGCTGGGACTGCGCATCACGTACTTCGCCTTCATGGACGGCAAAGTCTTTGACATTACTGGTAGTTTATTGGCATCCACACCGTCAGATATTTGTATGATGTTCATATGTTGTATGTTGAACGCATGTCCCCATGTTCACACAGAGTGGGCCGGCTGTCAGCGTATAAGCATCTCTCCAGACACTCATCGCGTGCCATATCACATCTCTTTCGGCTCTAAAGGTAGCAGCAGCGCCAGCCGCCACAGGTAACCACTGTGACCATTTTATCTTCAGACCATTATAACGTCATCAGCTACAGGGCCGGTCAAAAGTTTAATAAAAAGTCACTTTCGCTCACCAAGGCTGCATTTATTTGATCTGTTTTGTATGTTAATATATTTAATGAAATGCAAGTTGTTTTCCGGTCATGCAAAGCAGAATTTTCAGAATAATTAGGGGCTTTCGCACCGGAGGAACCTTTTCATAGTTCCTAGAACTATTGGCGGAAGTTCCCGGACTTTGGTGTGTTCGCACCACAGGAACTAGGAATGATTTTAGTTCTAGGAACTCTTTTTTTTTTTTTTTTTTTGGAGGAACTAATTTAGCTCCTGCTTCAGAGTCGGGTCTAAACCAGCACTATAAGAAGTACCCGTGACATTAGTGTTCGCTGATTGGCCGAATCCACGTGAAACACCAGCACTCGCCATTTTAAAAAAGTGTAAACTCACAGATTGTAGCTTATATATTTACTCCAGAAACTAACTCTACGTACGCTGAGGAGAAAATCCAATACAACTTGATTATATATTTCTGCTCAGCTAGCGACACTGGATATCAACCACACGGCATACGCTAATACCTTTTACTGTCTACTTTCTATGTATAACAGTACTATCTAATAACTTATTAGACAGGACTTTTAGACAGATAGTAAACTAATGAACACGGAGAATGTGAGCAGCGGCGTTCTCAGCGCCGTCAAAATAAAGGTCACAACAAGATGCTCGGCTTATGTCACTTAAAGCAGTGTTCCCCAACCCTGCTCCTGAAGGACCCCCAACACTGCACGTTTTCTTTGTCTCCCTAATCAAACACACCTGATTCAACTCATCAGCTCATTATCACATGCAGTGACAGCCCTTCTCTGATGATGTCAGTTTGACGGATTGGGCTTCGGCTTAACGTCCTTAACCACGCCCCTCCATCTGACAGTCTGCTGCCTGAATGAAACGCCTACTTTTCTAGATTTTTTTAGATTTTCTAGATTCTTTTTCTCCCTCTTATGATGTATTTCCGAGTGAAACGGCTTCTAGAACAAGAACAAAATGTAGGGCGGGGCTTGATTTTGACCGTGAGGAATTGATTGGATGGTTGTGGTTTGCTATTGGTGGATCTCATGAGTGACAGGTTGCTCCGCCCCCTTCATCAGAGAAGAGATGCTACAGGAGGGAGGGAAGTTACTTTGTTTCAAGATTACGAAGCACATGAAGTAAAAAAAAAAAAAAGTTGTCAATGTTGATTTCATGGGGACTTTAAGATCGTAAAAAAAAGTGCACCCAAACATGTGACCGACTCTAAAATGTTTGGGGAAAAAATAATTAATTTTTAAAATGTTTACATGCATTTAGTGGAAGGAAAATATGATAAATGTCTTTTTTAAATTTTTTATTTGTTGTTGTTGCAAAATTGCATAAAATTGTATATGTTGAAGCCTACTGGGATACAAAGACAAACACACACATTTATACGAACTCACACACCCCTTTTAAACAGACTTGTTTTTTTGATATGATTCGTTTCTTAATTTTCTTGGAAATCCTTATTTGCCATTGATCAATCTACTAAAAGTTTGTCTTTATTGAGCTGAAAATGTAAGCGAAGACGAAAGAAGTATGAGGGATTTCTACATTAAAAGAACAATTAGCAACAAACCACATGTGACTTATTGTTATGACAGTCTGATCCATTGATACACAATTGTATTTCTCTTCTACTCTATATTTTTGCATAGGCTAAACCGGGAAGGGTCACAGCACTTACATACCGTTGTCCTATTGTTAGTTTAACTGCTTCTATCGCTCTCCTCATTTGTAAGTCGCTTTGGATTAAATTGTAAATGTAAGCGTCTGTGTCCTCTAGACCCGCCCCGGATCATCCTGCAACTGGTGGCGGCTCGCCCGCGGACCTGCAGGACTTCTTCAGCCGCTTCTTCCAGGCCGGAGCTCCCAATGACGCCGCGTCTGCTAATGGAGGATTCTTCCCGTCGGGAAACCCTGCGCCTCATGCCTCCGCAGCAGCTGCAGGGCCTGCAAACATGTTCTCAGGGCCAGCTCCACAAACAGGGTTCTTCAGCCCAGGAGCCCAGCGGGGCGACCCCAGCGAACACTGGACTGACGGAGGAAAGCCCCCGCGCCGGCGCAAGAAAGTTCGCAAGCCATTCCAGCGCTGAGAAAGGTACTATATTACGCAGAGGTGGAGCGCTGTGTGTTGCCATGCTGTGACGTGATATCGGCCAACTAGTGCAACAAAACGAGGACACAAATCTCTTGACCTCATTTGAACATCCAGTGTTGGCGCTTTTGAAGCTTCCTGATTATAAAATGAAATGGCGTTGAATTTCGTAGAGGAGCAAGCGAAAAGAGATCTTTTCGTTTCGTGTTTGAAGGTATTTTTCGGTTTTGTTATCTCTCGTTTTGACACAAATGAATCAAATCACATTCTTTGAAGAAACAGAAGGACTCGTGCGTAGAGACTCCTGGTGTATCTTGAAGAATATTTGACCCAATGTTAAAAATTGTCTATTTACTCTCACCCTCATGTAGTTCTAAACCTTTATGCCTTTTTTTTTTTTTTTTCATTGGATGTTCTCACAGCTTTTTTTCAGCACAACAAGAACAAAATAGCCAACATCGTAAAAGTAGTCCATGTGACTTACGGTTTCAGATGTTTTGAAATATAGCATATATAAGATGACGTTATGTGACGACCCAAAGACCCGAGTTCAAGCTGTTCGCTGATCATGTTCTTCTGGGGTTTAGGGTTAAAGAGGTCGAAGCTTTTTGTAGTCCATTTTGTATCTTCAATGGGCGGGATGGATAACTTTTGCTTTTGGAAAACAACTGCATGAAGTTTCTAAAAAAATTCTCCTTTTGTGTTCTTCGGAAAAAAATGACAGCATCAGCGTTTGGAACAAAGTGAGGGAAATGATGACCCTTTTTTTGGGGGGGGGTGAAGTTTTACTTTAAAAATGTTTCCGTTTTTGTCAGGCTTGAATCTGATGGAAAATGTTGGCTGAATGTTTTGTGATATGATCACGTTAAGATGATGTATAAATCACACACAGACCTCAGGGATTCTTTTCTTTCTCTTCATCTGCTACTAGTAAGAGAACAGGAAGAAAACGTAGCTGTGATTTTTTTCCCCCAGTGTTCCTGGGCGTATTGTTTAGAGATCATGTGATCCTGATTAAACCAGTTATTCACGCCGCCACAGAATTCAGCAGTTCAACATTAAAACCAGTTTGTTCAGGTGAATCGTTTTTTTCCCCCCCCATTGTTTAAATCACAGGTTTCGGAGGGAAATGCTTCAAATATATTTACAGATGTTGTACAAAAGTGACAGGATATGGGTTGGTATTCTTGAAATGGCTCAAATCAACTGCTCACGTGATTGAATGGAACTTTGAATCAGAAGACGGAAGATTCTTGTGGGATTTTTCCCATTAAATGCTCTGCCTGATACCTGGATCTGTTGACGTAATCGCTTTCCGCTTCACTGTACAAAGAAAAAACTCTTTGAGAAAAAAACACATTCATTTGAGTACGAGTTAAAGCACAAATGAAGTGATGTAGACCTTAGATGTCTGCATGCATAGATTTTGAAGTCAAGTTCAAAATTGGGTTTTGATGTGAAAATCCCAGAGCCTCCCTTTAACTTTTAATTTTTGACCACTTCTTAACACTCAGGAATCATCTTAAAAGAATATTTCATTAATCTGCCAGAGCGTCTCTCTCTTTCCAGGCCAACAGATTCATTAGTGTCCAAACCTGACATTGTGTGTTTTTCTTTATTTCACACTCGGCCCAATATACGTTAAGACACGGACAGCTTTGCCTCTGTACAGCTGAAACATACTAATGCATAATGCGTTCAGCTTCATGTGTTCTTCTCAGAGATGCTCTCTGTTCAGATTTACTTATATCTCCTGTTAAATGCGCTTGTTTAACGACAGTCTTTAAAGGAAATGATCAATTACAACAATAAAGCGATTTGAAGAGGCTCTACTCTCCAGAAATGAAATCAAATTGTTGTTTTGCTCTTTGTCAATGATCTTTAAGCCTGTCACTCCACTGTAAAAAGCGTAGCGATGGGTATAATGGTTTAATGTGGTTGGGCAATGATTTAAAAACCGCATGATAAAATAGCAGCACGTTTACCGATGAAATGATCTCGAAGGCTAAAAATGACTGACCACACTGTAACTATATTTTTCTGACGGGTTAGGGTAAATTTCAGTTTAGTAAACGTTTACCTTTCGTCAGATTTTCACAGTTGATTCTGATAATTTTTTTTATATTAACGCTGATTTAATTTCAATTCACAGCTGATAATTGAAGTGGCATACTAGAAATAAAGCATTAGACCGTTTATTATTGCACTAAACCTCCTCTTGATGTTAAGGCGCTACTGAAGTTTTCAACAAAAAATTGGTAACTTTTTAAATTAACTTTAAGTCTAAACAACAAACTCAGACATGGTTGTGAATTGTGTTGCTTGTGTGACTTGATTGTTTGCAATATATTCCACTCATTGTTTCTTGAACACATGATGGGTATTGCATCCATTATTCACTGTACTCGAGGAGAGTCTGTTTGAAGTCGGCACAAATGTATTTCATGATTAAATGAAGGTTTGTTCCAGACGGATGGTGTTGTAGAGAGTGATCTAAATGTATATGCAAGAAAATGCTCTAGGATTCAGATAATCATTAAAGTGGTTATATTGTGCAGGACAATATAGGAACATTATCTGGTATTTTGTTGCCGTTCTCCCCAACCCTCCTACATTAAAGCTGATTTTCTCAAATGCTTTGCTCCTGAGCGTGTGCAAGTATAACGTTTCTGCATTGAACTCTAGTGTAAAGTAAATATTCAGGCCCACATTAAAGCGCTTCAGCTTCAGCTCTAGAAATATCGTTCTACTTTCATTCATTGAATGTGTTACAACTCTAAGTTGACAGAAGAACATTAGGACGATACAGAATCATTTGTAAAGCCCATTTGCAGCTAAATGTTTTTTCTGGTTATGCTCAAAATGCACTTTCGTGAGGGTAACATTCATTTTTGTTGAAATGCGAACATATTGCAGTAGGGGTTCAGCGAAAAATCGGCAGCTGGCAGCAGGAAGTAGCTGCCACTGGCAGCTGACGTCAGCTGCCGCTAATAACCGGAAGTCGGAGGTGGATGCCGCTTTTAGCAAGGCAAATAGATTATTATATCATTATCAATGTGTATATATATAATTTTAGTACTTATTTAAATAAAATACTTACATTTTTTTTATTTTATTTTTTTATTATACTTTATTGTCCCATTCCTGGGAAATTTGTCTTGGACAGCATGACACGGCCAGTACACAACTTCAATCACACACAACACAATACATACAATGACATGCAATAATAACAGAACAGCAACTTTTTCGATGGATTACTTAAAAAACTAGCAGCATCCTACATAAATTTTAAAGAAAATCTCTATTTAAAATTTTAACCGCAGTTGGGACAAAAGAGTTTTTATAACGATTGGACTTGCACATCAAGACCCTGAATCGTCTCCCCGATGGTAACAAATTAAAATACATATGTAAAACATGTGTGTCATCAGAGACAATTTTTTTCACTTGCCTTAAAATAGATACCTCATACAGCTCTTGTATGGTTCGTTTTTAATTATTTAATTATTTAATTATTTGTAATTACTTTGTAATTGATTTAAAAAGGTTTATCAAATATAAATTAAGTAACGAAGATCATAGACATAGTACAAAAAACAAACATTAAGCTACACTTGAAATTATGAATTTGTACGTGTATAAATATAATTGGTAACACTTTACAATAAGGTTCATTAATTAACATTAGTTAATGTATTAACTAACATGAACTAACCATGAACAATACATTGGTTACTGTATTTGTTAATCTTTGTTAATGTTAGTCAATAAAAATACAGCTGTTCATTGCTTGTTCATGTTAGTTCACAGTGCATTAACTAATGTTAATAAGATTTTAATAAAGTATTAGTAAATGCTGAAATTAACATTAACAAAGATTAATAAATGCTGTATAAGTGCAGTTCACTATTAGTTGACACTAACTAATGTAGTTAACTAATGAACCTTATTGTAAAGTGTTACCATATAATTTGTGTACATGTTTGTCAAATAATGAAATATATACATAAATCAATGCCTATATAATAATATTGTATGTTTATTAAACGTACATAAACATTCATTAAACAAATAATGAAAGTCCTGTCTAAAAGAAAGAAAAAAAAAACATTTTCTCAATGACCTTTATTTAAAAATCATATTTTGCTATCATTTAAGTTCAGTTTTACATTTGTAGTATTTCAATACATTCTTGTCTTTGTTTTATAAAACAGCTGTAACTTTGAAAACAGGCTTGATATTTGTTGTTCTGAAATCAGAATGAATAACAATTCTGAACTAGATGTTAAAGTTCATAGAAAAACTAAGTTGGCTTGAAAAAGCCTAGCTAGAAAGTTTGAAAACGTTTTTACAATGTTCTAGCATGGTTTAACATGATTTACAATGTTTCTAGTGTTAGGGAATAACAGCTTAAAGACCCAAGACCAGATATGATGAAAGAAGACCAGGAGTCGTGAGGTTCAATCAAATAAGTAAAAATGTACTGAAGAATAGTTTCATCGGTAGAGCCAGGTGTCAAATTCTCACGGGGTCGCAGGCCAGAGACTCTACCGTACACAAAATCTCACACCAGTTATACCATTTCCAAGGGCATGATTGACATCAGTACATACAGGTTGGCTACTTCTCATTGGCAAAAGAACAAAGTTAAAACAATTCTACACTTATGGATAGATAGGAGGGTAAGTCGACATTGTCATCCGAGTCCAAGATGGTCCGGTGATGACCTCGGAGGTCGTAGAAAGGCGTCTTGGGGTCAGCTGCTGCATATTACAAGACCTGCACAGAGCATTCAACACACACACACAAAAACACAATGGAATCGCAGTTCCTCCAAAAGTAGTACAGATAATGTTCACTTTAAAGAAATACACATAAAAGTACAATTCTGTGAATCAGATCGCATAGTGTTTAACCCCTGTAACCTTAAAGGAGACATATCATGCTTTTAAATTGTTTCTTTTTACATATAAATCATACATTTGTAGTCTATATAAAGCGGAACTGCAATGCTTGGGTCTGAATTCTTCATTATTATAGCTCCACAGGCCCCGTTTCTACCCCTTTTCTGATGTGCGTCTGAGAGCAACTCGTTTTGGTGCGGTCTCTTTAAATACAATTGAGACACTTCATACCCCGCCCCCTCTCCAGGTTGCAGAGGTTCAACTCCACCCCGTTCGGCCATTTTTGTAGTTTGATAGCAGAGATACGATTATCTAGCGGCACAGAAACTTTTTATTCACACGTTATTAACAAAATGTCAACAACGGAAGACTTGTCCAGCCAGCCTTACATGTTCGAGCCAGAGTCGGAGCCGGAGCGCGATGAAAATGAAGACGACGAACCTGTAGAACAACGTCTTCATATGGATGTATCGCACTGGTGTATACTGTATTTACACATGAAACTTTGGTCTTCCGACCTTTTACCACCGTGTCGATTTATTTTGATTAATATGTGCGAGGGAGAGAGAGCAAGACAGCGTCTAGTTTGGAGACGGTGAAGTCTTGTTTACAGTTTCGCCTGGCTCTGAAGAGAGAGAGAGAGCGCGCACGCGACCGGGTCTCTCTCTCTGCTCGTTCTTTCAGTTAAACATGCGCCCTGTCACAAGCGCGGCAGTGTATCTACATCAGACGGTGTAATGAAGCGTGTGGGTTACTACATCCAACAACCGAACATTTTAACTTACCCTCTCGTAACTTCTGCATCCTTTAGCTTGGACTACAAAATTGCAGCGAGAAATAAAAATGGCGGATTGCTCGAAGTGGTGGGCCGGAAGTCAATGTCCTTATTTGGCAGTTCCGCTGCAAATACTGTGACGTAATAGTTCAAAAAACGTCATAGATAACAGAAAAATCGGAACAGGTTGAAAAATATGACCAAAACAGAATATAAAGATATCAACGAAGCACCTGAAGAGAATAATTTCATATTTTCTGTACTTCTAAACAGTCCAAATATACAACAAAATGCATTTAAGGGCTAAAAAAGTGCATTTGGCATGATATGTCCCCTTTAAGATTAGTAAGAAAGACAGATGTTAGGAAAAAGTTAGACAAGTTAGAAAGAAATAAAAGACAGACAGACGTTAGAAAAAGAAAGAAAGAAAAACTTGAGTAATGTTGCTGTCAGAGCATAAACAATATCTGCAATATGAATAAGTTACGACGATCAAAGTTCAAAGCAAAGGGAGAATTTTTTTTTTTTTTTTACAGAAATCACTTTAAGGACTACAACAAACAACTGGTGGGGATTACACAAGCTTCCTCCTGGGCTAGTGACATCACTAACCTTAACACACACACACACCTGAAAAACAAAATTCATTGGGATCAGCCTGATGTCTTTTGATGACAATTATTATGGATGTTGGGTTATCCGTAAAATAAATGTTGTTATGGGAAAACAAAACCACCGTAATAACTTACCATTAGCATGAATACACTGCAGTCCACAGATCCCAACTGAGCTGGAACACCCTGAAAAAAAAAAAAAAATCTAAATGGAAAAACTAACATTTTATTTATACACTAAAGATAGCAAAGAAATCAAAATTGTTGTAACATGAAATCAATACCTTATTTTTAACAAGCTTCCAAGATCCCGGATCCATCTTTATTGCAAATGAGCTTAAAAAGAAGGGTGAAAAAGTTAGTTATTTTATACACACGAGAGAAAGAGAGAGATGAACTCCGTGTTGAACCACTTAGCCATGTTGCAGCAGTAGACAGTAGCATACCTGAACTAGAGAGCAGGTGTAATTTATTTTTTAAATGCCACTGTCTATGTCTATCTAAAGCCAGAGAACAAAGTGTTGAACTGGACTAATATGTAAACCTTTGAAGCCCGGTTTCACAGATAGGGTTTAGATTATGCCAGGATTAGGCCTTAGTGCAATTAGGACTTTTATAAATATGCCTTAGAAAAAACATTACTGTTGTGAATCTTAAAAGAAACAATGGCACTGATATTTTAAGATATGCAAGTGTAATTTGCTTTCAGTTAAACATGCATTTTAGTCTGGGACTAGTTTGAGCCTTGTCTGTGAAACTGGGGGTGAAAGTTATATGGAAAAAGTAAACAGTTCCAGTATATTTTGAATAGATATATATAAAATAATTGGGTGATGATTGGGTCCCATCCAAAACATGATCAAACTAAGAAAATAAACAGACACTGAAATGTCAAATTTTCGATACAATCTAGAATTTGTATATATAAAAAATAAAAATAAAAGATAAAAAACAGAATGCCTTTTGCCTGCTTTGATCAAGACAGGATATAATACATTTGAACATTATGTTCCTTATGTGAAAACATACCAGTGAATTTGTTTGGTTGGTTTTGCAACTGGAAATCTGGGGTTTCCTTCCTGGTAAGTATGTTTGTCCGTCCCCAGCAATTTGTGACAGGCTGTGGTGAACTTGGTGAAACTACAAAAAAACAGAAGTTTAGAATATGGTGAAGTAATGTTGATTAAAATGGTGTTTTGTATTAAAACATAGATCATTTGGGATATGTTTTGTTAGCGTTGCACGTGTATCATCAAGGCTGAGCTTGTCAATCCCAATAAATCAGCATGAACTTTATTCTAATCAATAGATTAAGTTAACAAACGCTAATATTTAATGATAATGATAACATAGTATTTGAAGTTAATGATAGCCCCTCACAAACCAGGTGCACAAGCTGCGTTTCTACAAATGATTAAATGAACCAATTCAACTTAAGTAGTCACAGATACACTAGCTGTGTCCCAAAGTGAAGGCTGCGTCCTTCGAAGGCCGTATTTGAAGGCCGGATGGCCGTATTTGAAGGCCGATTGCGTCACCGCGGCGCGACGAAGGACGTCCCAATTCAAAGGCTGCATCCTTGGAAGGTCGCATTTGAAAGCCGATTAAGTCACCGCGGCTCGATGAAGGCTGTCCCAATTCAATTCTCCATCCTTCGAAGGCCGGTTGCGTCATCGCGCCGCGACGAAGGCTTCCCTGATTCAAAAGCGACGTCAAATGCACCCTTCGTTTCCCCGTGAAAAGAAGGATACATAAATGGACACTTAGCGGCCTATTCTACCCCATAAGTCATTGCGCGCCGTTGACGACAGCATTTATTTATTTATTTTTAAAGGCGGCCGAGACTAGAGATCGGTGGTGGACAGCAAATTCACATTTAAATGTAAGTATTATGTTTTCATTTACTCAAATAGCTAGCGAAACCAGAGTTAAAATTTCTTATAAACTTCTTAACTCCTTCGTCACCATTGCATGGCTTCATTTATCAGGTAGTTTTAGGCAAAACTTGTGGTAATAACGTTAGTTTAACGACCTATTTGTAATATTTGCTCTTGTGTATTATAAGAAATATCACTCACCCAATAAAGCCCAAAACAATAAGAAAAGCAGTAGATAAGGCAATGGGGTTTCACTTTTATGTGTTTTTGTAGTGCTGTCATGCAAGGTATGTGGTTTTAACCAAATTTTAGTATACAGAAATATGATTTCTTAAGTATTTTGTATGCATGTCTTGATGTGTCATATTTTGCAGTGTTAACAGTGCACTTAAGATTGCTCCTCTGTGTTAAGTACCCTTTTCTGCTTTTTTAGAACAATTCAGGAAAAAATGGGTCTATATATATATATATATATATATATATAAAGAAAAGTAATACACACATCTTTGCTGAAATGTATTGTCCTGTTGTTGTTAACAAGCCATGGTTCATTTGCTCTGCCTTTAGGATTGCAAGTGTCCTGGGACAGGAGAGGGTGTGAGTGGGAAACCCACTGCTGAAGCTTGGCCCTGGTTTGTCCTTATGGATGAGGTGTTGGGACAGATGCATTGCACCAACCCCCCTGTCCTCATCGCCTCAATCCCTGAGGACACACCAGGGCCGAGTTCAGTAGTGGGTGCCCACGGTGAGGAGGAGCCAGGGGCAGCAGCAGCACAAAGGCGGCGAGACAGGACGAGTTTTTGGACTTGATCAGAGAAGAAATGCAACTACAGAGGGAGGCAGAGGCGAGGAGTGCACAGGAAAGAAGGAAGAGGATGGACAGGCTGTTTTCTCTTCTTGAGAGAATGATTGAAAAATATATATATTTTCTACATATTCTTGTTTAACTTTTTTCACTTTTATTTTTTAAAAGAAAAATTATTTACATTTATTTTTATGCAACTTTATTTGTGTAAATAAAAGAGAATGAATTGTTCTGGACATTGTTTATTTTTGTAATGACAGTAATACTTTCTGCATGAAACAAATTCTATACCTTTTTATTTTTTCAAATAAAATTGGTAAATGAAAATCAATTGTTCTTTAGGCTACATTAAAGTACTTTTTCCAACTATTTACAAAATACGTTAAACATATCAAAATCAACATAAACATTTAATTTTACAATACATAAAATAAGAAAAAAATGATGTAGACTCTATTGAGCTGAGCTGCTGGACCGGGATGGGCTGCCCCTGGTAAGGCCTCCTGCTGGTGGGACATCATCTGGGATGGTCTCCAGAGTGTTTGAGTGCATATTTCCACTATTCACTAAGTTGTCTACCAACAGGTTTGCAGGGCTGATTCAATCGACGGCTTTCTGAAAAACGTACTTTTAATAACTACTGCATTTATATTAGGCTACTACTGCATTACTGCGTAGGCTATGTTGCATTTTACTTCTGTATATTTTCAATATACAGTAATATCTGGTTGTTACATTATATACTTTTGTGTAGTGTAATGTAATCACATTGTGATGTGAGGGAAAAAAGTAGTTCAGGTTACTTCACATTTGTAAGTGAAATTCACTTAGTGAATATTTAACGAAATATGCAGTTCCGAAAATTAAAGTAACAAAATGTAGGCTTATTGTCACAATATTAACAAATTGTTGCTAACTACAGCAGCGTCCCATATCAAAGGGCGCATCTGAAGCGTTCGGACCGGTCTAGCCTACGAAGGATTGTTCTTGTCGCCTGGCAACCGTGACAGCTGCAGATGACGAGCGCGAGAAATACTGGACTTTTTATATTAAATTGGGTTTTGTATTCAAACAGGGCTAAACCGAAAATACATGATCCGGCAGCGCCGGGGCACACCATGACCTCCAGTAAAATATAAAACATAAAAATGACAATAGCCAATTCTGGCTCCATAGCTGTTTACTCAGTTATCAAAATGAATGATCAGGATAGCAGCTGTCCTCTCGCACCGTTGCTTGGCGCCAGGAGCGGTGATCGGGAACACCTGGTTGCACAATTAGGAAATCCTAGGAAGTTACATGGTGCGTCCTTCAGAGGACGCATAGTCTGCGTCCTTCGAAGGATGCAGCCTTCAACATTGGGACACAGCTTACTGTCTCTAACATAAAAGTTAAACTCCAACGTACAGAGCAACAATTATTTATTAATCTGATAATATACGAATTTACCGAGCCAAATACCGCCGCCATTACTGAAGATTCGCCGGCGCCACCACTGGCTGCTGTCGCTTGACTCCCACGTAAATGTGATTGGTTGCTACTACGTTGGACGATACTGATTGGCTGCCACGAAATAGCAGGTCCCTCCTAATATGGCAGGGCTTCCGGCTGTCAATGGCAGCTACTTCCTGCTGCCAGCTGCCGATTTTTCGCTGAACCCCCTCTCACATATTGTTTGCTTAGTATCAGTGATTGACTCAAAATTTGCGCACTTTCAACTTAAAGGAACACTCCACTTTTTTTTTTTTTTGTAAATGGGCTCATTTTCCAACTCCCCTACAGTTACACATCTGAGTTTTTACCGGTTTCGAATCCATTCAGCCGATCTCCGCGTCTGGCCGTAGCACTTTTAGCATAGCTTAGCATAGATCATTTGAATCTGATTAGCAGCTAGACCGTTAGCATCTCTCTCAAAAACATGACCAAATATTTTTCCTATTTAAACCTTGACTATTCTGTAGTTACATCGTGTACTAAGACAAGTTGTTTTTTCTGGTTATGCTTAAAATATACCTTCGTGAGGGTAACATTCATTTTTGTTGAAATTCGAACATATTGTTTGCTTAGTATCAGAGATTGACTCAAAAACCGTAAGATTTGCATTTCCATTTTGCGCACACTTTCAACTTAAGAATAGAACAAGATAAAATTAGCAACAACTTTGTGTTTTTAGCACAATCAATCTGTTTTTATATTTTTTAAAAGCTACATATTTAACTGATCACTACTTGTATCGTTGGCCTTCTTGTCCACGGTTGCCCGGTTTGGCGTAATGTAACGTTAAGATTATGCTGGCTAGATTTCTTTTCCACTCCTGCAGTGTGGGACTGTAATTTATCAGACTATAGGCTATATTGTACTTACCATTTAGAACCACAAACAATTGTAAAAAATAAACTTAATTTCGATCTACCCTTCATGCAAAAATAATTTCACAATAAAAATAATCCATAAAGTAATCTGATAACGTTACTTGAGTTTTTACGTAAAACTCGTAATGTTCCGAGATCTTTTGTATGCCATACATCGCTCTAATGAAATATTTAAGTGCTCAGAATATAATATTGCAAATGTGTTTTTAAAAGAAACTGAAGGTGGATGTTGTATAGATCATTACTGCGTTAAACGCTTACAGAAACACATGCAAGGCCTCGCAAATAGAGAAAGTAACGCAACAATAGTCACTTCATTTTTGAGGGAGTAACACAATTTCATAACGCAATTCCCCAATGCTGATTGTGGATATTTTGACACATTAAAGAACAGCCAAAGGGGTTTTGTTAATGTGAAAATGTGATTTGTAACCACAATTTTGATCAGATTTATCCAGTATTTTCTATAAATTGACTCAATCACATGGCCTGTATGTGTACAGTGTGAAGTGACGCTTTTCTAGTCATAAGCACTGGCACAAAGCCGAGAGAGAATTAAAAGAGGATCTTTTTGATGGTTTGTGCACATAAAAGGGCATCAGTGTTCCTCTGAGCTGTTCCAACACACTTTCCCCATCAGCTCCTTTGCTCTCAAAGTTTTTCCATCATGGTAACAAACAACAATTTTTCATTTTCATTTTTTCAAAGTCTTCATTATTTAATATTTCAATACATAATGAAGACTGTTACAGACTGTAACAGCTATGATAAGTCTTGAACATAAAATATCCCATAAATACTGAACAAAGGTTGCTGTATGTAAAGCAATGTTTTTCATATGAGTCACACTGGTGGTCAAAAGTTTGGAATAATAGATTTTTTTTAATGATTTTTAATGAAGTCTCTTCTGCTCACCAAAGCTGCATTTATTTAATCAATTTCAGTAAAAGCTGAAATATAACAATTTGTTTTCTATTTGAATATATTTTAAAATATAAGTTATTCCTGTGATTAGGAATTATAATATCCTGATTTGCTGCTCAAGATTAATTTCTGATTATTATCAATGTCGAAACAGTTTTTGCTGCTTCATATTTCTGTTGAAATCATGATACGGCATCATTCAAAAGTTTGGGATAAGAACGAAGGAGAAATAAAAAACGTGCTTTCTTTTCATCAAATAATCCTGAAAAAATGATCAAGGTTTTCACAAAAAATGTTAAGCAGCACAAAAAAAGAAATTTCAACATGGATAATAATAAGAACCATTATTAATAATTGAGCAGCAAATCATCATACTAGAATGATTTCCGAAGGATCATGTGACACTGAAGACTGGAGTAAATATTCCTTTGATTACAGGAATAAATTAGTTTACAATATCAGATAGAATACAGTTTAATTTAAATTGTAATAATATTTCACAGTATTTCTTAAATATGTCCGTAAAGGTTTAGAATGAGACAGTAAAGTACAACTCAAGCCAAATGTGGTTCCGGTGAGAGACTGTCATTGCACTCATGATGTTTCTGCTTTTCTCAAAATTAAGTAAAAAACATCACCATAAAAGGGCATGAATGTCCATGTGTTACTAGGCATGACAATCCAAACCCACAGAACTGCCAGTTTCTAGCTCTCCTTTTGTCTCAAGTAACTGTAAAACCTGTGATATCATCTGTAATGAAAAAGTGATTGCTTCCCTTTCCCCTTTCTCTTGAAAATGAAAACTCCTCCAAAAAATAAAACTTTGCAAATAAGTATGATATATATATATATATTTTTCTCCTAAAAACAACAACATTTGAATATGCCACTATACATTATGAAACTAAAATCATAAAAGGACATAAGTTTATGCGCAAAAAATAAAACTTGCATAATATCTCTGTCATATCTTCCCAGCAAGCGCCTCCACGACTTTCTCAATAACGCTGGAGTCCAAGTAAGCGATGATTCCTCCCCGGTTGGCCCATCTGTCCACCCCTTGACTGTGTGTGTGTGGTTGATGGTATGTGAGTTGAGTGGTGTGACCCGTGACACACTGGCTCAGATCAGACACTCCTCCACCCAGCGCCCGCAGCACCGCATGAGGAGCGCACGAGTCCCACTTAAACGTGCTCCCCTCCGACAGCACGTACACGTCCACCCGACCCCGCACCACACACAGGAGCTTGTATCCCGCGCCCGCCGCGTACATCAGCGATCCGTTGGGAAGCGTTGCGAGCGCGTTCTTCACAGCGGGCCTCTCGCTGGAGCTCAGCAGAACCGACAAACGCTCGCTCCGAGGATTCGACGGCCGAGTGAACGAGCACACGTTCACATCTCCGTACGAGACACCCCAGATGTGCTGGCCTTTCCATCTACAATCAGGACAAAATCAGAACATTATGTAATGCAGTAACCGAAGTATTGGGTCATGATAGCTTCAATCTTTCTTAATGTGTTTTTGACCCACACTCGATAGCAGTGGTTAAACAATTTATTTCTTCTTGAAATTTTGTGACTCTTTCACATAAACGTGCTTTTCTGAAACACATCTCTTACATTAGCCAAAATTTGGGCCAAAACTCTTTATGTAATCAGATTACTTTTTTGATGCAATGAGTAACATGTTACAAGTAACATGCATGATGTAATCAGATTACTTTTTTGATGCAATGAGTAACATGTTACAAGTAACGTGCATGATGTAATCAGATTACTTTTTTGATGCAATGAGTAACATGTTACAAGTAACGTGCATGATGTAATCAGATTACTTTTTTGATGCAATGAGTAAACAGTAACATGTTACAAGTAACATGCATGATGTAATCAGATTACTTTTTTGATGCAATGAGTAACATGTTACAAGTAACGTGCATGATGTAATCAGATAACTTTTTTGATGCGATGAGTAAAAAGTAACATGTTACAAGTAACGTGCATGATGTAATCAGATTACTTTTTTGATGCAATGAGTAACATGTTACAAGTAACATGCATGATGTAATCAGATTACTTTTTTGATGCAATGAGTAACATGTTACAAGTAACGTGCATGATGTAATCAGATTACTTTTTTGATGCAATGAGTAACATGTTACAAGTAACGTGCATGATGTAATCAGATTACTTTTTTGATGCAATGAGTAAACAGTAACATGTTACAAGTAACATGCATGATGTAATCAGATAACTTTTTTGATGCAATGAGTAACATGTTACAAGTAACGTGCATGATGTAATCAGATAACTTTTTTGATGCAATGAGTAACATGTTACAAGTAACGTGCATGATGTAATCAGATAACTTTTTTGATGCGATGAGTAAAAAGTAACGTTACAAGTAACGTGCATGATGTAATCAGATTACTTTTTTGATGCAATGAGTAAAACGTAACATGTTACAAGTAACGTGCATGATGTAATCAGATTACTTTTTTGATGCAATGAGTAAAAAGTAACATGTTACAAGTAACGTGCATGATGTAATCAGATTACTTTTTTGATGCAATGAGTAAAACGTAACATGTTACAAGTAACGTGCATGATGTAATCAGATTACTTTTTTGATGCAATGAGTAAAAAGTAACATGTTACAAGTAACGTGCATGGTGTAATCAGATTACTTTTTTGATGCAATGAGTAAAACGTAACATGTTACAAGTAACGTGCATGATGTAATCAGATTACTTTTTTGATGCAATGAGTAAAAAGTAACATGTTACAAGTAACGTGCATGATGTAATCAGATTACTTTTTTGATGCAATGAGTAAAACGTAACATGTTACAAGTAACGTGCATGATGTAATCAGATTACTTTTTTGATGTGATGAGTAAAGCATTTATAAATTTACACATTAATATTGGGTGTTGAATAACAATTCAGAGTATACAAGTTATAGTCAAGTCAAGTATATTTGTATAGCGCTTTTCACAATACAGATTGTATCAAAGCAGCTTCACAGTATTAAATTAAAATAATACAACAAGGTTTGTTTCTAGTGGAATTTATTGAATGATAAAATCAAATTAAATATCCCCAAAATATCCCCAACTGAGCAAGCCAAAGGCAACATATACTCAAATATATTTGTTATACTTTTTATAACAAAAAAGTTATGCGTCAGTTTAAATAATTTGCTTAATTTATTAAACTGATGAATTAAAGTGAAGTGTAGAAAAGTGTTTTGATGTGTAAATTTGTGCAGACTTTCCAAAACACATCTATTAGCCATTTTGGATATGGTTTCTTTTTTTTCAACCGTTCGGAGAATTCCGGACCGCGAACGGTTCATTATGGTGCTGTGCCGAACCAAGCTCAAGTGGGAATATAACTGAAACCGTTCATCCAGTCGGTGCAAAAGCAGATATTGGTTGTATTTGGGTTCAAACTGACATGGTTTTCACGAAATTCACCAAAAATCAACAATTTGTAAAGCAGCAAAGAGGTAAAAACAGAAAACCTTCATTGGAGCTGGTCAAACACTAATGCATGAGAAATTATGAAATTTAAGACTCAAGGTTTACTCAAAATTGAAGAATATTCCATGCAAAATACTCAATTGAGTTTCATAGTCAAAAAGTCTGTGAAATGATGGTTTTGGATCTCTCAATTACTATTTTGTTGCAGCACTGAAAAGAAGTGTGAGAAAACCAATACTTTTAAAGCATGGGGACCAGATGTAAAGGCAGTATTTACACAAATAATGTTAGATACTATTTATACTTGGTTGTAGTTATTTGCACCCCAGTATGGAAATAGTCACTACAAGTAGTGATAAAAAATAAATAAATAAACTTTAGTGTCTGTGCAGCTAATTTTGAACATACAAATATTCGGGTCAAATTGACCTGTAACACAAAGAGAATTTTTTTTTTTTAAAGTAGTTTTTCATTTCTCATATTTGATTTTTTTTTTTCTCCGACAAGCTACAAAAGCAGTTTTCTGTTTTTACATGAATCTTTAGGGAGTTTTTTTTATTGTTGTTGTTTATTTTTGGCGAATTGCTCTTCAAATTGACCCATTGGTTTGCATGTAAAAGCGGCCCGGTATCGTCTTAGTTGGTTGTGTGTATTTCTCCTACGATCTCCTGAGTTTTCTTTTGTGGATTAAATAATGACCATTTATTTTGGATACTTCTTTGTTTCGTCGTGCATTCTCCACAACTCACTGTGACAGATATGAAATAAGTAATAATTGTAGTTCTTGAAACTCTTAATCAGTATAATTTAAGACTTAAAATTAACTGTTGGATTTTTTTTAACTGCAGTTTTGGTGTCCAACTCAATCCTTAGAGATTTAATTAAGGTCTTTATGTATTATTGCGATATTTACAAAGAGTGTAATAAACCCCTTTAGCTGTGACTACACTTACACACAGTAGAGCAGCACTCTTACCCTTTACCCGTGGAGTCTTTGCGGTTGAACGGCTGGTTTATGACACCCATGATTGGTTGGCCAGTGGCCCGTAAATAAACCCCAATCAGAACCAGAGCACACGGGAGTCCAGAAGGACAAAAGCCTTCATCCGGCTCCTCTTCCTCTTTCCCTTCAATGTACTGACTTGTCCCGTCTGTTCAAAGAAAATAACCAAATACATCTGTTGATAACCTGAACAATTCACACACTGAGAAAAAATAAGGCATTTAACTTGTTTGAACTTTTGTTTTCCATTCTACAGGTTGAACGGTTTCAAAACAAGGTTTCCAGTGTCAGCCACAGTTTCTGTAGTAATTTTTCACATAGTTTTAACATGACTATCTCTTGTACATGCCTGCAACTAGTTCTGCAACTAACTGAACAATGACACACCTGACATACACAGTTAAGTTAAAGAGATAGTTCACCCAATAATTCAAATTAGTCCATGATTACTCACCCTGAAGCCATCCTAGGTGTATATGACATTCTTCTCTCAGACGAATACAATTGGAGTTGTATTAAAAAAAAGCCCTGGCTCTTCCAAGCTGAGGCCATACGCACAGACTTACGCCAAAAGAGTTAGTAACACTTGAACTCAGTGGTGGAAATGGGCAAAATTCACTGGGTGGACTCTATTTTGAAAAAAATAAATAATAATAGATAGAGGTCATCTGGCTTTAGATGACCTTATGTTTAAAAACCTTTATAATCTATAATAACTAAATTATATAAATTATTTATTTTATGTTTCATTTAACCCCCTGGGGTCGGCTATTGCAAATAATAAAAACAAAACGTTGTGTTTTTCATAAATTTACCCCTAAATACCCATCATTTTTCAAAATGATAACTGCAAATCCACCTTTCACTGCCTGGAATTCAGTTGTTTCTATGAATTGCAGTGATCCATTTGCGTAGCTTTCGCCATTCTGTAAAAACTATACTTCAGATTTGTTGTCAAATCTAATTGTGCAGTCAATCTCTTTCCCTTTTTAGATGTGTTTTTCAAACAAATGCTGCCACTCAGTCTTTTATGTGGATTTATGGTATTTTTATTATTTATTTGCCAAAACAAAAACTTTTATCAAATCGACTAGTAGTTTTTCATATAAAGCCATTCGTGGACAAATCGTATATTATTTTAATGACTTAAATAGGCTATATAGCCTACACAGGATAATGAGCGTTTACGTAATATAGCCACACTCAAGCGCACGACCGCACGCATAAAGCTTGCCACAAAGAACCGGTATAAGTAATGATTATGAATGTGTCTAAAGTAGCAAGGAGACATTTAATTATTTATTAATAAACTGGTGTTTTCTTTGTCGCTGCAAAGATGAAGTTGACGATGCGGTCTCGCCATGAACGCCAGAGAGAAATGCACATTTCATATGGATTTCATAATCAGAGAGTAGGCTAGCCTATTTCTTTTGGTTTTGAATATTTTCGTTTAAAAGTAGACATTTCAAGCTTTCTATAATAGATAGCCTATATTTCTAAAATCTGTGAGGCACAAGCTGAGTTTCGGCGCCCTCCAGTTCACGTGAAATGCAAGTGATCGTGCCGGCGCCTTATTACATTGTCTGCTATATATTTGCTTCTTATTTATTAAATACAGGTACGTGGTTGATAAAACATTGATCAAAATTAAGATACAATTTATACAAAACGAAAATCTTTTAAATTGAGTCTTTCTCACGAGTGGATGATAGCCCTGAAGACACCTAGCAATGGTATACCTTTAGTGGTAGCATACCTTTAGTTAAGTTATACCTTCGTAGCGCACTATAAGAGACAACGCCAGGTATGATGCGTAATTGAGATTCCAAAGCGCTCTTCTTTGGTCAGAACGATGGAGAGCGATCACGGATCGGTCCGTCCTATGCACCGAAACTTTTTACAATGCAACAAAATATTCAAAGAGCATCAAGCTATTAAAATCTATATTAGGCCTATGTATACTCTCAGATAATATAACAGTATATTAGTCAGTAATTTTTATTAGGTTAAACAGTGATTGGATAACGTTTTTAATTTAACATTTTAATTTAAAGCCCACCCACAATTGGTCTGGCCCATCCATCCTATTTCTGGATTAGCCTACAGTGTGCGTTTCTGGATCTGTTACTGTTTTTTTGTTTGTTTTTTACTCGATACGTGTAACGGGAATTCGATTTCGAAATCCGAAAAGCTCTTTTCGAACAAAACAACCGGTTAATTTTAAGATGGACATTTTTTATTATTATTTTAGACCGGATCATTTTGGCACTATATATATAGCCTATATATACTTTTTTTTTTTCAACTGGAACGCCGCCCCCCCTCGAAATTCACTCACCCCACTCCGTCCCCCCGCATCCCCCCCCATTTCCAGCCCTGCTTGAACTTGACGCACAACGTAATGATGAACGCGGTTGCCCAGTCCTGTTTGTTTGAACAGCGAGAGGCGTCAAAGCTTACGCTACTCTTACATCATACATGCGTCACTCTTTTGGTTTATATTTTTCTTAAACCAATGCAACGATTCGCTTCAAAAGGCCTTTATTAACCCCTCGGAGCCGTTTGGGACACTTTTATGATGGATAGATGCACTTGTATGGACTTAAAAAAAATTGTGCCCATTCACTCCCATTATAAAGCTCGGAAGAGCCAGGACATTTTTTAATATAACTCCGACTGTATTCGTCTTAAAGAAGAATGTCATATACACCCAGGATGGCTTCAGTGTGAGTAACTTTTTGGGTGAACTATCCCTTTAAGACTAAAAATTAGATGACTAACTTGTCAGACTAGTCTAAGCAGTTACAGTCGAAGCAGAATGCTGTACATGTAAAACTAAATATTTAAGTTAAACAAATTATTTTATTTTATGGACAGAAAATAACAAATGCATTACCGATGGGATCAATCCAGATGCCCACGTCGGCTGGGCTGATTGACAGCTGCAGAGATTCGGCGGTTTCGTCTCTGAGCTGAAGGTCCTGATGGATGGCTTTGCTCAGGAGGGACGCGGCGGTTTGATCCCCATCCAGGACTTTAGCCAACAGAGCAGTCGTGTCCTGTTCCCGAGCGCAGACCGTCACAGTAACACTCTCCCCTGATGGACATACAATCACAATTTATTCCATTAATACATTGACTAGCTCTGAGTTTGAGTGTTCTTTGCCATCACAGAAGCATAGTTAAAAAGAATCTAAAAAATAGCTTGGAATCAGCAGTTAAATAAAAAAATAATAATGATGATAATAATCTAAAAATAGCTTGGAATCAGCAGTAAAAAAAATAAAAAATAGCTTGGAATCAGCAGTAAAAAAAAAAAAAAAAAAAAAAAAAAAAAATTATATATATATATATATATATATATATATATAATAAATAGCTTGGAATCAGCAGTTAAATAATAATAATAAAAATATTAATAATCTAAAAATAGCTTGGAATCAGCAGTAAAAAAATAGCTTGGAATCAGCGGTAAAAAAAAAAAAAAAATTATATATATGTATATATATATGTATATATATATATATAGCTTGGAATCAGCAGTTAAATAATAATAATAAAAATAATAATAATCTAAAAATAGCTTGGAATCAGCAGTAAAAAAATAAATAAAAAATCTAAAAATAGCTTGGAATCAGCAGTTAAATAATAATAATAAAAAAAATATACAAATAGCTTGGAATCTACGGAAGCGTATTGCATTCACTTGAGGAAAAATAATCTACTCTGTTTATATGAATTAACGAGTTCAGAATTATGATATAATTAAGTCATTAATTCAGAAAAACAGAGCAAATTTTTTTTTCCATTAAAAATTCTCATAATTCTGAGATAATTAACTCGTTAATTCATAAAAACAGAGTAGATTATTTTTCCTCAAGTGAATGCAATACGCTTCCGTAGGAATCAGCAGTAAATCTTTTTTTTTTTTAAATCTAAAAATAGCTTGGAATCAGCAGTTAAATAATAATAATAAAAATAGCTTGGAATCAGCAGTTAAATAATAATAAAAAAAAATAGCTTGGAATCAGCAGTTAAATAATAATAAAAAAAAAAATAGCTTGGAATCAGTAGTTAAAAAAAAAAAAATAGCTTGGAATCAGCAGTAAAAAAATAACAATAAAAAAAAAATCTAAAAATAGCTTGGAATCAGCAGTTAAATAAAAAAAAAACATTTTTTTTTATTGTTTGGAATTGGCAGTTCAAATCGTTTCAGAAAATGTCTAAATTAGAATAGACCTACATGTTGTTTAGGCAGCAACGTTCTTTTGAAACTACATGGAAACATCCTAAACTGTAAATGACTATAAAACCTATGACTTAAACTATTTTGCCATTCAAATTTGGATAATTTTTTTCCCATAAATGATAAACCTCCAGGCTGAACTACTAAATGATTATGCAGATGGCAGATGGCCTGAATGAAAATGCAAATTCACTCTCTAAAAGTAGGTGGCACTTATGGAAAACTAGAAATATGTAAAATACACTTATGGAAAAATTACCGCAGTTACTCCTGTACACAAAGCATCTCTGCGCTACTTTATTCAGTGAGAAGATGAAAAGAAAAAGCAATTCGAATTTTTCTGAACATTCCCAGATATACATTCATATAAGCCCTCATAAAAAAACCTCCTTTCAAATTTCACAGAAAGGTGATGAGTTTGCAGGTATGAAGACAATGACATGTTATTCCCAGGCATCTCGTGAACGCCTCAAAACAGACATTTGCATTACTACTTTATCCCACCCATCTGATTTAAAAATGGTTTGCATAACGTCAAATCAAATCCTGGCATAAGCCATATTCGCACTGGCATAGTATTATCTGGGGACCTCGTGTGATTTAGAAATGACCCATTCGCACGGGATAAGCGAAGCCTGTGATTTTACTCGAATGTACTGACTTATCTCCCGGATATGATGTCAATAGGCTATTGCTTGGAAATGTATGGTCGTTATTATAGGTCTAGCTGTATGATATATCATAAACAGAAGAATGTTCCTCACCGCTGCTATACATGTCATCCATCTCCATCGAATCATTCTTTTTGTTTTTGTTCTTCTGATGGTTTTCAGTTTTCTCTTTCTGCAAATTGTATAGTTGTATCGTATGGTGTATAGCGATATGACCCAGCACCCAAAATACTATCAAAACACTCAAACGCAGCCTCCATTCTTCACGAAAGATGAATAAAAAAAGCGCACAGGAAACAAAAACCTTGAAAACATAATAAACGACCTGCCAAATCACAGAGATGCCGATTCGCAGGGGACTAATATCATCACAGGACCTCGGTGTTCCCGAAATATGGTAGGTTATTAGCGGGGGAATTTTTACTTTACAAATCACAGACATGGCCGATTAAGATCACAGACAACCTCCGCAATTATAACAAATGACTAGAGGTCACCAGGTAATACTTATCCCGTGCGAGTAGGGCTATACACACCCCCATGAATCAGGCTAAAAACTGTGATCGGAAACATTTGCTTGAGTTTGGTGTAAACCGTGCCTGTGACAGCACTTACAAAGGTTTTTTTTTTCCTGCATCGTGCATCTTTCTTAACAGGGAGTCCCACAGGGCTCTGTACTCGACCAATCCTACGTTGTCTATAACCGAATGCGTGGATCCTTTATGAAATCATATAGTTTCTTATAGCACTGCTACAAGGACAGCACACCTCAACATACCGTACTTCAACTCAGAATTTAACCTGTTTTAACGTTCGCATAATTTTATCGGATTCTGCTTTTCCAAATAATAATAATCTGCATGCAAAGAAATGTTAATTATATTGTCACACAATCCACATTATGCCAGCTTTCCATATTTCAGTTGAGGTAAAGTGCATGTGCCTCGTAACCTTAATCACTTTATTTTTCAGTCCTGTTCCCCATGTATATATGTACTTATTATAGTAATTACAACTAAGTAACGTACTGTAATAAAGTGCAACCCTTTCAGTGACATCTCTTTTCTTCTCTTGATCACATGTTTACGGTTGTTTACTGGCGCCAGCCCAGGGCGAGGCAAACAGTCAATCACATGAGATCCACCAACAGCAAACCATCCAACCAACTCCCTATGGACAAAATCAAGCCCCCACTCACATTTGTTCTTTTTCCAGAAGCCGTTCCACTCGGATACACGGAAGAAAAGACCATCGCGTGTCTACCGTTTCATGCTGACTTAAAGAGTCAAAGATCAAGTACCACAAGAGCGGTGGACGACATTTAAATATAATTGCATATTGAAATCCTTTCAAATGCAGCACAATTAAAAAAAATGACAGGGTAACTCACCGAGCCCGTTCTCAAACTTGTTTGACTCCTCTCCATGAATAAAGCCTGTCAATTCTGGAAACTATAATCATAAAGCAAGAATGAAGAATGTTTAGCCCTCACCACAAACTGATCAGTTTAATTCAAAATGAATTTTGATCTCAATGAAAGCTTTATTTTTATAATAACCTGGGCACAAACATCATGGCGAATCATTTCCTGTATCACCACGTCAGCGAGCGTCTTGAAGTCCTGGACGAATTTCTTGTTTTTGTCAGCTCCCGTCTTTTCCTGCACGAGGAGCTCAAAAAGAGACGCTTCTTGACGACAGACGCGTGCCACATTTGCAGCCTTTTCTGCCACGCTCAGGAGCGACCGCAGCAACTCTGCCATACTGGAGACCTGTGAATCACGCATACATAAGACCAGCTGTATAGATCTCATAGTCATAATGATGCTGTTCAACCCCTTAAGTGTCACTTAAAACCCGTTTACCACATAATGGTTTTGCATAACCATTAAAATGCACATTCCGAACTTAAATGGTTGTAATTCGAGAATGCTTTGGAATATAGACGTAAGATTGGTCTTGTTTTTAAAAAAAGACATTTGGCAGATTTCTGTAAATGTGAAATAAATTAAGAGAGTGAAACAGAAAAAAAGTTATACATTTTGAGTTTATGAAAAATGTAAAAATGTAATTCTTCATATTTTATATAAAATATATATTTTCAAAACATGTTGTACTCTGAAAGAAAATCAAAGGCAAAAAGGCTAATTTTAGGTTGATATCTAAAAAAAAAAAGAAGCTTTTTTTTTTTTTTAAAGTATGTCAGTTTCAACACTAAATAGGTCAAGAGAAAATAAGGTCTAGCTTTAAAAATATTATCAACCTAAAAAAGAGCTCCAACTGGGACAAACACTTTAAGATCACGACGAACACCCGAGGACAATGACAGACAAGATGTCTTTGTGCAAATCAAATCACAGGAAATGCCTCACAGATGTCGAACGCATGAGTTTACTGACGCCTATATAGTTGCTAAGAGATTAGATATGCCATCATAACACTGAAGACAAATTTAATGTAAAGTGATTTAAACAGTGAGTGTATTGTATGAATGTACAAATGCATACTTGCTTGTTCAACTTTGGACTCAAATATTGGGAATGGTGCAAATAAATGCAA
This sequence comes from Rutilus rutilus, assembly GCF_951802725.1. Taxonomy (NCBI): domain Eukaryota; kingdom Metazoa; phylum Chordata; class Actinopteri; order Cypriniformes; family Leuciscidae; genus Rutilus; species Rutilus rutilus. Next base: position 4,426,607 of record NC_140227.1, read on the forward strand.
ATAGACATGCAAATGTATGACATCAATACATAGTGAAAATGATATCAGGATATACTTAAAATGATATATTGATGATTACTTTGAAAAGCAATTCACAGCTGTGGTGAACAAATAGGCTATAGACATTTTTTCATAATGTTACACTGTTTACGTCAACTTTACAGACACGCAAAAACAAAGACACAGAACCCAAGCACGTATACATGAAGCGCACACACACACATACACAAACACAAACACACACACACACACACAAACATCTGTACAGAATCACTTGTATTTGTATTATTGACTTGAATTATTATTATTATTATTGGACTTGTATTATTACTGGATAGACCTAACATTAACAGATAAAGTAAACACATAATAATTGCAGCTCATACCGTAAATTAATCCGCAGTGTTGTCCTCGAGTTGAAGTCGCGCGCTTCCTATATGTCACTGTAACTGAATCTGATCCTGTGTCTGAGGGCGCGCGCACACATCATCTCAGAAGCGTGACCTGCGGATTCTTTTTAACTCAAGATAACGGAAACGCCTCGGAAATGAGCGCATTTCCCCGCCTTTCCACTGCACACGTCATTCGCATACGATTGTCGCATTCGCCCCCTAGCGCCAGTCGCTCGGTCGTGAAGCAAAGCAACCCTCGGCTATTCACAATGGTAAAATTAATGATTTTAATTAATGTAATGCATGCATGAATATATCCACACAAAACAAATGACCCTCAACACATCTAAAATAAAAACACAGTCGATTTTATAGAGCTAATCAATAAAAATATTGATTTAATAATTATAAAATAATTATTTCTGCCATAAATATATTAATAACCTTTACAGAATAACATTAAAGAGTTAAAATATTGGTAATCCTAGCTTCGCGCTCATTGTTTTGATTAGAATACATCACATCCGGTCGACCGGTCGCATACTGCGGTCTAACCACAGAAGTTCAGATATTTCAACACATCCGAAGCTCAAATCGGATCCGAAATTTCCGCATACGCAAATGATCCGAACATAGACGTTAATTATAGCGATCTATAGGAGCGTCGTAACTCTGTTTCAACGGCTCTGGATCGGAACTCCACGCATCTCCCGTACTACTCTCCATTGGAAATGCATGACTTCCGGTCCGACGGCTGTCCGCTGTCATGTCCTGTGCAATGGAAAGGCGGCTTCAGTGAAGGAGGAGGAGCTCGTTCATCAATACCGCCCTCTGCAGGAGACGAACATGCATTTCATTCTGATAAACTAAGCTTTAATCAATAATTCAACTGGAACAACCAGGGACGTGCAGAGAGTTCTTCTTCTTCTGGTGTTTTATGGCGGATTGGCAAGCCAACGTAAAATGTGCATTGCCATTATGTGGAGTGCACATAGTTTTGGAAGAATTGAAAGAAATTAACGAGGGACAAAAAATAATATAAAAATAAATACATTAGGCTATAAAATAAAAACACACACACAACAGCTAGATTCTATTCATTGTTCCCGTTTTCTTTTTCTTTTCTTTTTTTTTGACATTTAAATAATTTTGTCTTGCCTCGTTTCCTAACTATAGCCTACTTTTATGGAATTCCCATCCATCCTAATTCTTGAATTAACTGTCGTCTCTCCCTTACATATGCAGCACACTCAAAAGTAATATGCTGCACTGTTTCTCTGGATCTCCGCATTTGTCACAATTTCCTGTTTCCCTATTTTATAAATTTAATGCAGTGTGACCAATTCTTAACCTTGAAATAATGATATATTTTTTTCCTATTTCCATTTCTTTTCCTCTCATTTCCAACACACTCCTGAATCTGATAAAGATGTCTTGCTTTAGATTCATTATTCCATATCATTTGCCATTTCTTACTAATTTCGATTGATGTCAATCTCTTGATTTTCTGATTTACTTAAAGATACATTAATTTCCATTTGTGGATGATTTAATGCTTTCTTTGCCAGCTGGTCTACTTCCTCATTTACATCCACACACCCACACGTGCTGGCACCAGTATGCCAATACCACTAACTGCCTTGTTCTAAATAGACATTGTAAAACTAGAAAATAAAAACAAAAAAATATTAAATCTTGCCGAGTTTCAGATTTTCGTGCAGAGAGTTCCTCAGGGGTAAGGGCTCAATTGCTCAAATGTAAAAAAAGGCCATATATATATATATATGTTTTTTTTTTGATGAGCATTATATATATATATATATATATGCTCATCAAGGTTGCATTTATTTGATCAAAAATACAGAAAAAAAACCAGTAATAATATGAAATATTACTTCAATTTAAAATAATGTTTTTTACATATATACAGAGCCGGACAGTAACGGAGTACATTTACTTGAGTAAGTACAATTTTGAGGGATCTGTACTTTACTCGAGTATCATTTTTGGGGAGTACTCATGACTTTACTCAAGTACATTTGAGAGGCAAATATTGTACTCTTTACTCCGCTACATTTCTATCCATAACCGTGAGTGCCCGTTACTTCTTCTAAAAAAAATTAAAAAAGGAAAAAATAAAATTCGTTTTGTTGGTTCCTCAATTTGTTGGTTCCCTCTCAAACGTGATTGGATTGTGCAGGCGCCACTGATTGGGACAGCCTATCAGCAATCACCTTCAGCTTTCCGCCAAAGTCAACTCCATGTTCAGATTTGTGCTGCGTTCCAGTCCACTTTTAGACACGCACTTGCGAACTTCCCTAAGCACTTCCCCTTGGGGGAATCCCTGCCGCCATTTTGAAGTGCGTTCCACTTCGTGAAGTGGACGAGGGAAGTTTATATGGACAGACCCTCGTTCCCTCGATTTTGACCGAGGGAGCGAGTCTGCTTCAAATGTACACTTCAGGCACCTATAGCTGTGTCCCAATGTGAAGGCTGCATCCTTCGAAGGACTGAAGACTTCAAGGATGCAGCCTATGCGTCCTCGAAGGACGCACCATGTAGCCTTCATAGGATTTCCTAATTGCGCAACCAGGTGTTTCTGATCACCGCTCCTCAACGGTGCGAGAGGACAGCTGCCATCCTGATCATTCATTTGATATAGCCTAATTGAGTAAACAGCTATGGAGCCAGAATTGGCTACTGTCATTTTTATGTTTTATATTTTACTGGAGGACATGGTGAGGATGTTTCAGCCCTGGCGCTGCCAGGTCATGTATTTTCGGTTTAGCCCTGTTTGAAAATAAAACCCAATTGAATATAAAAAAAAGTCCAGTATTTCTCGCGCTCGTGATCGGCAGCTGTCACGGTTGCCAAGCGACAAGAACAATCCTCCGTAGGCTAGACCGGTCCGAGCGCTTCAGATGAGCCCTTTGATATGGGACATATCAAACTTATATGAAACTTTAATTTTCAAACTGATATGGGACTTTAATTTTCGGAACTGCATATTTCATTAAATATTCACGTACAAATGTGAAGTAACCTACTGAAGTACCTTTTTTCCCCTCACATATGATTTTACATTAAACTACACAAAAGTATATAATGTAACAACCTTGAAAATATTCAGAAGTAAAATGCATGTCATAATATAAATACAAACTATAATAAAAACCCTGACAAGGAGTTTTTTCCCCTGCAGAATACATACCTCTAGTTTTACTCTTGATACTAAAAACTTGTTATTAAAAGTACTTTTTTCAGAAATTACTCTTTTTGAAAGTCTAATTATTATTCTAATAAATTCTAATAAAAGTCTACATCATTTTTTTCTTATTTTATGTACTGTAAATGTTTGTTGATTTTGATATGTTTAACGTATGTTGTTAATAGTTGGAAAAAGTACTTTAATGTAGCCCATGGAACAAATGATTTTCATTTACCAATTTTATTTGAAAAAAAAAAAAGGTATAGAATTTGTTTCAAGTAGAAATTATGTCCAGAACAATTCATTCTCTTTTATTTACACATTTAAAGTTGCATAAATTTTTTTTACAGATTTTCTTTCCTTTTAAAAAATAATGAAAAAAGTTAAAGAATATGTAGAAAAAAAAAAATTCAATCATTTTCTCAAGAAGAGAAAACAGCCTGTCCATCCTCTCCCTGCTCTCTTCGCCTCTGCCTTGGTGCTGGTGCTGGTGCTGGCTCCTCCTCACCGTGGGCACCCACTGCTGAACTGGGCCATGAGGACAAACCAGGGCCGAGTTTCAGCAGTGGGTTTCCCACTCACACCCTCACCTGTCCCAGGACACTTGCAATCCTAAAGGCAGAGCAAATTAACCATGGCTTGTTAACAACAACAGCACAATACATTTCAGCAAAGACGTGTTTTTTTTTTCTCCTGAATTGCTCTAAAAAAGCTTAACACAGGGGTGCAATCTTAAGTGCATTGTTAACACTGCAAAATATGACACATCAAGACATGCATACAAAATACTTAAGAAATCATATTTCTATATACTCAAATTTGGTTAAAACCACATAGCTTGCATGACAGCACTACAAAAACACATAAAAGTGAAACCCCATTGCCTTATCAACGGCTTTTATTATTGTTGTGGTCTTACTTCTTTAACATATTTCTTTTAGCCTAATACACAAGTGAGATAGACTAGTGCAAATATTACAAATAGGTCGTTAAACTAATATTAGCACAAGTTTTGCCTCAAACTACCTGACAAATGAAGCCACGCAATAGTGACGAAGGAGTTAAGATGAAGTTTATAATAAACTTTAACTCGGTTTCGCTAGCCATTTAAATAAATGAAAACATATAATACTTACATTTAAATGTGAATTTGCTGCCCACCACCGATCTCTAGTCTCGACCGCCTTTAAAAATAAATAAATAAATGCTGTCGTCAACGGCGCGCAATGACTTATGGGGTAGAATAGGGTAAGATAGGCCGCTAAGTGTTCATTTATGTATCCTTCCTTTCACGGGGAAACGAAGGACGCATTTGGCGTCGCTTTTGAATCAGGGTAGCCTTCGTCGCGTCGCAATGACGCAACCGGCCTTCAAATACGGACTTCGGAGGATGCAGAACTGAATTGGGACAGCCTTCATCGAGCCGCGTGACGCAATCGGCCTTCAAATGCGACCTTCCAAGGATGCAGCCTTTGAATTGGGACGTCCTTCGTCGCGCCGCTGTGACGCAATCGGCCTTCAAATGCGGCCAATCGTCCTTCATAATATTGCCTTCGGAGGATGCAGCCTTCACTTTGGGACACAGCTTATATGTCCCAAAATGCAGTACGATTGTGACGTCACCACACATCTCATCTAATCACCACCACAACAGACAACTCTATGATATATTAATTATATATATTTTTTGTTTAAAACAACCCAAACACACATAAACATTTGGATGCTGCATTAAACAAATTCTTAAAGAAAAAAAAAATGTAAATAATAAATCAACTCCACAGCTGATTCCAAGTGATCAAGGGCTTAGGACGTTCCAGTTCAGCCCATTGCAGTTTCCGCCAGTAGTGGGCACTCGCAATGACGTACATCCGAGTGAACGAGACGGAGGGAAGTTTGCGAGTGAAGGGCATGACAGTTTTGGACTGGAACGCAGCATTGGATAAGAGACGAAACCATGGACGAAACAATGGATGAAGACGCAGCAGGTCCATCCCGGGAATGTGCCAACCCGTGGCCCCACCTCACCAGACTATTTCAATTTTCTGAACAAGTTAATGATAGTTTTCGCTTCACGTGTTTGCTGTGTTTACCAATGTAAGCACTGTGGCAGTAGTTATATTAGAAAATATTTAGAAAATATACTCTTGTACTCTTGATACTCAAGTACTTTTAAAAACAAGTACTTCAGTACTTTTACTTAAGTAGACATCTGACTGTAGTACTTTTACTTGTACTTGAGTAAAATTTAGCAAGGGGTATCTGTACTTTTACTCAAGTAATGAAGCTGTGTACTCTGTCCGCCTCTGTATCTCTGTATATATATAGGCTACCTTTGATACTTTTTCAGGATTCTGAGTTTAAAAAGTTAAAAAAGAACTGAATTTATTTAAAATAGAAATCTTTTGTATACAATATACACTACCGTTCAAAAGTTTGGGGTCAGTCATTTTCTTTCTTTCTTTCTTTTTAAAATAAATGAATACTTTTATTCAGCAGCAACAATATTATGTGAGAGCATGAAAATATACTTTTTAAAGATTACTTTATTAATGGGATTCATAAGTTAACTCAAATGTATTAAGTGCTTGAAAAGCTAAGCTATATTTTTGCAATGTATTTAAATAGGGCGATATCAGGCAAATTGGGCCACTTTTTGGTTAATCGCTTAAGTTGGGACATTAACAAAAAACCTGTGTTCATATGATTAATAAGGACTGGTTTTTTTTTATTATATATAAAATATAATTGTTCAGGCTCTACAGGGTTTGAAACATAGCTTTCCCACATTTTTTGAGCAGTGTTCAGGTAAAATGGGCCAGTTAAAATGCAAAGAGAAACTGAGACATTTCTGATAAAACACATTTAACCCTCTGATGGTCTTTATTTATGTCTACACTTGAGGTTTTTGGGGTCTCTAGAGACCCCAGACAATAACATTTAATTTTGTAACAAGATAATATTTGTTTTTTTTACAAATGTAATTTTATTCTGTTTGTTAATGTTTTTACTCAACATTTGTGCAGTTTTTGGAGTTCTAAAGAATGGCGTTCGGAACACAAGGATCAAAGTGTGCTTGATGGTCATGTACAGTCCTCCTCGATGCATAATTAGCACAGCTGGGCGAGGACACTGCCCCCAAAAAACGTTCATCCTTTTTTCCATAGCGTCCTGTGTAGCGTTCAGTTCAAGATGACATGACTTGTAAAAAGAAAAATTATTATATTATAAAAAAATATTCATTTCATTTAGCACAGATCTGTTTTTGACAGAAAAAAGGCAGCAATGCCCAGAATCTTTTTCTGCTAGTTTCCCCTATGTGTCAGGATACACCCCCCAACTCGGCCCCGTTTGGTCTCAGGGGCCAAAAAACACCCTTTTGAGTGAAAGGGTAACTTTATTTATTTATTTATTTATTTATTTAACATATTTCCTATGCAAAGTTTTATAAATGATGCCCCTGGACACTATTATTAAACAGCATTGCGACATCCAGTGAGAAGTGGTTCAATTCGACATACCTCTGTTACAAACCACAAATCACTCTATGATTTAACTAGTTTTAAATCAGATGAAACAGCCTCAACATTCCCAACACACTTGATGAGGTAAACAGCAGAAACATTGTGCCATGAACGAAGTTAGAAGACTTTAAATCCCCTAATCACCACCTTTACATTTACCATGAATTGTAGTGTAGTAATTTACTATGGTTTGGCCAGAAATGTGGAATATTTATACTGAATACTAACTTATAGTCATTTAGGCCTATATTGCAGTAGATTAATTAGGTTGGTAGAGGAATATACAATTCATTTTGTGTATAGTTTTTACCTGTGTTTAGGCATTTTGTTATACAGTGGTAGTGAGTGAGTAACCATCTATGGTTTTACCTGTGGTTATCAAGTCTCACTGTTAGAATATTTTCATTTAAGCCTATAATAATTATAAATAAAATAATTCTTACCAATAGCTATGATCTTGTATAATTCATATTTTTGTACATATAGCTGTAAATAAGTTATTTATTAAATACTCATAAATCTGCATACTGTTGGGTACCACATTTCCAAGCAAATACAATACTTTTTTTAGGTTTACTTTAGCTTATTTATTGATACTGTTATGTTTCAATAAGTAATAAATAATGTTTCAATAAATAAGCTAAACCCACCGGCCCTCCTCAACATTTCGATTTAATAATCCGGCCCTCGAATGAAGCTAATTGAATAGCCCTGACCTAGGGGCATAACATTGCTCACTTTTCATGCAATTCATTTCATATAGTATAGCTCATAAGTCAAGTCTCAACTCTTGTTTAAGACATTGTTCATATGTAAAAAAAATATGCTTAATCCAATATCTGGTAATGCTTGAAATTTCTGTTTTCTCCGATTTGAGGTACAGTGGAGAACTTTGGTTATACCAGCTATAATCCTCTAGATAGAAAGGTCATCTTGGACTTAAATTGAAGCTTATAAACTTGGGAAGTTTTTCATGTACATTTGAGGCAGTGATATATATAATAAAATGCTTGAAAATTATCACTTTTGATGACAATTTGTCAGGCGGACAGCCATTTTTTAGTCTTTTGGGGTATGTTGAGGGTGATATTTGACAGAAAAAAGGCAGCAATGCCCAGAATCTTTTTCTGCTAGTTTCCCCTATGTGTCAGGATACACCATGCAAAATTTTAGGGTTATATGGCCATTTATGTAGCTGCAGTACCTTTATATTCACAATTACATCATTCCGCCAAAAGCTTTTCCCAAAAAGGGTGTTTTTTGGCCCCTGAGACCAAACGGGGCCGAGTTGGGGGTGGTCATTATCAACTTGTGATGGCCCAAGGTATAAGATAATAGGAAATAATAGTGAAAAAAAGGTAGCAAAAACATCCTGAGGAGTGGACCTGGCTCCCGGCCTATATGGTCAGTGGTCACCACAAGAAGTCCATGTAGATTAGATTTGTTGTAATAATGCCTATTAATATTTTGTGTCTACAAAAAATACAATATAGCCAACACAGGGTTCTTAATTTATTTGTAAATGAATAATTGCCGGAACAAAAACAGCAATCAAAATGCGCCGTGACCGAAATTTACCAACTTAAGTTTTCCCGAAACATCCACAACTCAGCACACTGAATAAATCCTGCTTTGCATGTGTGTGTGGTTTTCTATGAAATAAAGATAGGCCTATAAGAAAAATATATCTATAAATTACAGAAACGTCTGTATGTCTGTTATTCGCATATCTCTCGAAGTGTTAGTCTGATGGATTTCAATCTTGACAGGTGTCTCGCTACGGGCACGAGTAAGTGGTTTGGATTAGAAATGCTAAAGATATCGTTAAATATATCGATAAAAGAAGCACTTAGAAGCTTGTGGTTTAAAAATAAACATTCTGACATTATGGGTTGTATCAGTCAAAAAAGCCCCAAGAAGGTTGTAAACATTCTGACATAAACACTCTGTCAGCTACACTGTTTACTTCGGAATATTATAGTTTGGTTCCAAAACCAAACTATAATAACTCATTTGAGTAAAAATGTAAAAATGTGTTTTCTTTACCAAGAAAGTGGCAAGATGAAAACCACTATTTTCTGTTTCAAACTTTCACATACGCATCATAAATTCAAATTGTATTTATGTTATTATACGTTGTATTCAAAAATTCAAATCCAGATTTTGATTTTCAAAGATTTATTATAAAAACGGATTATCCCCCCCCCCCCCCCCCCCAAAATGCAATAAATTCATGACACTTTTTTTTTTTTTTTTCAAAATGCAATTAATCCATTGAATTTCATATTGAAACTGTTGAAAATACACAACAAAGTAAGTTGATCCACATATGACAGCCTCTGAACTCGGATAGGCTATACAGGCATTGGACTAAAATACAGTCGGCGATCAGCTGTAAAATGGCTTGGTCTTGCTCGGTTTTCGTTGACTTTGAGTACAAGAACTGAAAGTTTTTTTAAAGATCCCCTGGGGTCAACGTGTCAGCGTTCGACAGAAGTTTGATGCTGTCGTGTGAGAACAAGCAACAGCCGGCATTTTCCCTCCTCCCGTGTGCCTCATCTTCTTAATCTCCTCACGTAAATGATTAGATTTCGATGGCGTACGTTTCTTTTTTTTTATTTCTTTTTTATATATATATATATATATATATATATATATATATATATATATATATATATATATATATTTTTAATATTTTTTGTACTTTTTTAATTAACATTTTGCCAGTAACATTTGAAACCATAGTATTATATTCCAACGAAAGTTAGCAATGAATAAGAACAAACAATCTGTTACGAGGTATTTAGAATAACAGAATACAATTATGACGTACGTTTCTTCCCTATGGCAGAAACCATCACAGCTTCATCAATGCCGTCAAATGTATTCATTTTTTTTTTTTTGTTTGTTGATCAGACACACAACATTTTTTATAAAGCAAAACAAATGTTTGAAACAGATTAAAGTGCAAAAGAACTATAAAGAACAATATGTAACACTTTACAATTAGTTAACGTAAGTTAACTATAAGCTAAGCTATTTTTTTTTTTTTTTTTTTAATGCGTTAAGTATGCTAACGTTAACTAACAATGAGCGATAGCTACATCTGATACAGCTAGGCTATTATTGTTAGCTGTATCGCTGTTTATCTTCTATTCAACGACTTCTGTGAATCTCTGAAACCGAATCTCAGCGGCTATAACGACGGAACATTTGCTTCCCAAAAAACCATAGACTGTAAAAAATAGCAAAAAACACGGAAGTCAAAACTTGCTGCACGTGATTTAAACTTTTTTTTTTTTTTTAAATGGCAAAACAATATCGGTTACTTGATTCAAATACAATATGATACAATATAGGCTGCATTTCTTTATTATTGCTGTCTTTATCATCAATGCAAAAAAAAAAAAAAAAAAAAAGAAGAAGAAAAAAAAGTTTGCTTAATATTTTTGAGGAAACTGTGATATTTTTACTGTATTTTTGATCAATTAAATGCATCATGTTGAGACTTCTTTATATAGGCTATATAAAAAAACATTAAAGGAATAGTTTACTTAAAAATATAAATTGTTACCCTCAAGTTGTTGCAAACCTGTATGAATTTATTTCTTCTGCTGAACACAAAAGATATGTTGGAGGATGTCGGTAGCAGGACCACATTGACTTCCATAGTAGGAAAAATAAAATAACGTGGAACAAGTCAATGGGGTCCATCAACTGTTTGGTTACTGACATTCTTCAAAACATCTTCTTTTGTGTTCAGCAGAAGAAATAAATCCATACAGTTTAATTGAAACAACTTGAGGGTGAGTAAATAATGACTGAATTTTTCAAATTTTGACCACCAGTGTGTATTTGAAAAGCAAAATAATGATTGTTTTACTTCTTAATGTAATGTTAGGTAAGGCTTCGAAAGAAAAGCAAAGTTTGTATTTCGCTCCAGTTCGGTTGATGGCGGTAATGCGCCAAACAGCCACTGTGGCAGATCTCAGGTCAGCCGCTGAGCCACACTTATCCCTGTGTGCACGTCATCAGTTCACGTACGCGTGTGTGTGCGGTGCGTTTAAAGAAAACGGTATGAATGTTCTCGAAACGCTGTCAAATATACGTGTGATGCTGTGCGATTATTGTATACACACAATGTTGGATTTTATTGTTCGCTTGTGTTTTGTGAAAAGTAATTATTGTGTACCTGGCATTCGGAGATTTATCCCAACTATCCACGTGTGCAGGGAAATATAATTGTATGAAATTACCTGTATTTATTTGACATTTTTATTTATTTGTTTTCTTAGGTGGGGATGGAAAGTCATTTTCACGTGGTTATTTTCTGTGCATTGATCTCTTTGCACCTAATGTTGGTCCAAGGAGCCAGACAAGACATCAAATGTGGAGGTACTTCCACCTTTTTCAACCTTTGCATGAGCACATGAATATGTTCTTATACATAGACAGTCATTGTGGGTTGATTGAAATAAAACTTGCTCTGTTACATACCTTCATAATTGCATCTTTGAAATGTTTTAAGGATTATTTCTGAAACGCATCATGCTTATCATTCCCCCCCCCAGCATGCAGGGCATTAGTTGATGAAATGGACTGGGCTATATCACAAGTAGATCCCAAGAAAATGATCCAGACTGGATCATTTAGGATTAATCCTGATGGCAGTCAGTCAGTAAGAGAGGTGACATATTTTTGTTTCATAATGACCCTGGCTCTGAGTTGTTGTTTTTTTTACACCAACTTTGAGATTTTCATCTTCATATATTTGTTTTAATGTCCTCAGGTTCCCTTATCTCGCTCTGAGGGTCATCTTCTTGAACTGATGGAAGAGGTTTGTGAGAAGATGAATGATTACGGCGAACATGTTGACCCTGTCACCAATCGAAAGACATATGCGAGACACGCGTCCCGTGACGGCACTGCCATGGACCTTTCAGATGTGGCCTTTGACTCCAGAGTCACCTCCAGTTTAAAGTTTGCTGTAAGCTCCATTCTTTCATTTATTCACGCATTCATTTTTAGGTTAAGACAAGACAAACCTTAAAGGGATAGTTCACCCAAAAATTTAAATTATACCATAATGAACTCACCCTAAAGCCATCCTAGGTGTTTATGACTTTCTTCTTTTAGCCAAACACAATATCTTGGCTCTTCCAAGCTTTAGAATGGCAGTGGTTGGTACCTTAGCCCAAACAAGTGTATCCATCCATCATAAAAGTAATCCATACGACTCTAGGGGGTTATTAAAGGCCTTCTGAAGCTAAGTGTTGCGTTTGTGTAAGAAAAATATCCATATTAATAACTTTATAAACTATAATCACTGGCTTCCAGCAACGGCCGTACACGAGTCGGGTCAGAGGTCACTCTTCCGCCGGAACTAGACTTGCGTACGTTACCGGAAGCCAGTGATTATAGTTTATTAAGTTATTAATATGGATATTTTTATTACAAAAACGCATTGCTTCATTTCAGAAGGCCTTTAATAACCGCTGGAGCCGTATGGATTACTTTTATGATGGATGAATGCGCTTTTTTGGGCTTCAAAATCTTCAAAAACTCTCATTATAAAGCTTAGAAGAGCCAGGATATTTTTTAATAGGCTATAACTCTGATTGTGTTTGGCTGAAAGAAGAAACTCATGTACTGTACATCTGGGGTGGCTTGAGGTTGAGTAAATTATGGGATAGTTCTCATTCTTGGGTGACCTATCCCTTTAAACTACAGGTGAAAACACAAATTATTTTGATATTTAGTGCGAATAGGATGCACTTTTCTGTTGACTGATGCATTTCCTTATCAGTTTTTGAAACATCTCTCATGTGTCTTCACAGTGTGAAACGATCGTTGAGCAGCATGAGGATGAACTTATTGAATTCTTTTCTCACGAGACGGACAATGTTAAAGACAAGCTCTGCAGTAAGAGGACAGGTAAGGCTGTAAATATGGAGACGTGATTCAGTATTCTTTTATTTCAAACCATTATATAAAATTCACATATCTGTCTTAAGCTATTTTATTGCAACATGGTCACATAACTTATCCCCACCCCCCACATGCATCTCTTTTACCTGTTACATCTATTTTCAAGCAAATTTAAAGGGATAGTTCACCCAAAAAATGAAAATTCTGCCAGGAATTTTTACCCTCATGTCGTTCCAAACCCACAAGACTATTGGTCATCTTTTTAATGAAATGTAAGCTATTTCTGACCGTTCACCTAAAACTATAACGTTTCAAAACGTTCATAAAGAGATCATAAAATAAATCCATATGAATCAAGTGGTTTAATCCAAGTCTTCAGAAGAGACTTGATCACTTTATGTGAAGAACAGATTTGGGGTACATTTAGATGATAACGATGTACTATAAATGGAAAGGTTTTTCCTTTTGTGTTTTTGAAAAGTTTCGCGTACAGACGACATCGTTGTCAAAACGATTCCCGTACACACGGATTCGCGAAAACCACTAAAAACGCTGTATTCTGCTGCCAGGCCAGTAGTTGGCGATGTGACTTTGAAACTATTCGTCTTTATAGTTTACACGGAGAAAAACTTGGACTTTGAAACCCGTTTTTTTAATACCTGAACTTAGATATCCTTGATGACATACAGTACATACGCTGCCGACAAATGTGACCTCCAGAGGATACAGAGATTGATCAGCGAACATCAACAAAAGCTCAACCGCACTTGCTTGATGCCTGAGGGTCATTCTCATGTTACGCAGCACGTTTGAGCTTCTGTTCATGTTCGCTGATCAATGTTAATATGTGAATAAGAGCCTAAATTAAATCTGTTCATCATATTGAGTCTCTTCAGAAGACTTGCATTAAAACTGCTCGATTCATAGGGATTTATTATATGATCTTAATGAACGTTTTGGGTGAATAGACTTTCAATGGAGGTGCAGATTTCATTCAAAATATCTTTATTTGGGTTCCAAAGACGAATGGGTTTGGAGTGAAATGAGGGTTAGTAAATAATGACAGAATTTCCATGTTTAGTTAAATTTAATAAAATGTGTACAATATTGTGTAACATATTGAAAAGGACATCTTGATCATCCCGTATCATCAATACATTTTGCATATTGCACTTATGTGATAGTTTTTTGTAACTCTTCCCACAGATCTTTGTGACCACGCTCTGAAGATACCACATGACGAGTTATGAGACGGGCAGCTTTACCAATGTGTTCACCCGATAACCTTCAGTAAACAGACTGATTCTCTTACTTGTTGAGGACACTGAACATGCTGAGATCTACATTATGTGATGTACTTGACCCTATGGGTTAACTGTTGACCTGTTCAACTGTATTAATGGCGTTACCATCAAAACTGTTCATTGTCATTTATTAAATCTGACTTTCTACAGCTAAAATGAGATCTCTTTATGAGTCTCTCCAATGGTATACTTTTATATATTTAACACTATTTGAATGCACTTAGTTTTTAGTTTAGAAGATAATTTGCAGTATATTTATTATAAGCACAGATTGAGGGCTGCTGGAGTGGTGTTTCTTTCTTCAGGTCACGAATCTGAGCAGATTACTAGTTATTAAGTCTTAAACTATTAGGCTGCCATCACTTTATATGGAGAAATATATGCAGTTTACCATCTTTTGTGTTTTTATTTGTTTTCTACCCAAATATAATTTGATTGGTAGTTTCTTCTGTATTTATCAACATTTGTTGTGTTTGTATCCAGTATCCATTCTGCTATATGGATACCACCATGTTATATTTTTTTTTATTTTTTTTATAATTCAGAAATCCATATGGTCACACGTGAATAATTAGAACAATCTTGTTTTTTTAAGCTCACAATTTATTGTTACTCTAGTATGGAGCCATGGTGTTTTAATATTTAGCAGCACAAAGCGGTCTTAATTGTCCTAAACACATTTTCCTAAAGCTTCTGGAGGTTTTAATCACAATGTGTTTTGCAACTCTGGAACTTGAGCTGAATTTTGCTACGTATTTAGGGGTGAAACTTCCAGCATTAAGATGTACGACACAAGAACGACAAAGAAATATACAACTGTACTTACTACTAAATGTGGTCCTACCTCAGGAGGGTGAAAAATTCAAAATGTGTTTTACAATATCTTTTATAGTCATTTATTGGTGAGTGTCAAAATACTAATATCAATAAATCAGATCATTGCAGGAAAAATTGTGCTTGTAAATCAAGGTTTTTTTTTTTTTTTTTTTTTAAGGACAGTGCACATTGATTAACATTTCTGTAAATGTGCCGATATCGGCAAATAGCCTTATTTCCAACTGTAGTCCTTAATCCAGATGTTAAAAGGACCATAAAACATTAACATTTACGAACATAAATACAGAAAAAACTTTACAGACAAAAAGTAAAAAAAGAAAAGATGGGAAAGACCATCTGGCAGCAGGCATCATACATCAAATATATATATATATATATATATATATATATATATATAAAATTTCTGCAGTAAAGTTAAAAAAAATTCTCTTTTTTTCTCACATTTCTGACCGTTCAAAAGCCTAGCCTTTAAACGGCGAGTAAAGATTTGTCTTTAAATTGGCATGAATTGAGGTTCTTTACAGAAAAAAGTTATAATAATTGCCATTTAGTTTAGCCATGTATCTTTTTTTAATCTTTTTCTGAAATTCAACAAAACAGAAATGGTCAAAGTATAGCCTGCAAGTTCTACAATAATCTAAAAGAAAAGTATACAGCCAGAGGTATGCGAATCATAATGTACAGTTATCCATCCACGGTAATGTTGACAAAGTAAGAATAGGCTTTCTTTGTTTAGAAATTCATTAGGTTTTATCTTGTATCTTGAAAATGTGACATCAAGCGAACACACACGAGCCTCCTGGCGTGTAATACCCCTGTTCTACCGTAGATGGCGCTGTAAACCAGCAGCTTCAGGTTACAGCGCAGTTGTTTAACTAGACGAGTGGATCCGCTCACTGGTCGCCGTTCAAAACAAACTTTATTTCATTTATACACGTATTATCAGATTCCTAATGAATAAACTCCGACCTGACTAATCTGAGGAGATGGGAATATTAAACATAGAAGAGCAGGTAAGTGTTTTTCGCTTTAGTTTTCTTCAGAAGCATGGTCAGGACAAGTTTAGTTTGTTCTGTGGCATTGTTTCAGTTGGACTTTTTAATATACTTAACTTACTCTGGTGATATAGACAGCTAGATAAAAACTGACTGTCTCTGTTAAACTAGTTATATCAATCTGTTCTCTTAATAGTGGTCTTTTACGCTGTCGAGTGAAAACCATAGACTGTAAAAAAATAGGTGAAAACCCACATGTCGTCAACAGTATGAAGCCTCTTCTCTGTATTCATAGTTATTCATAGTTCATATTCATACCTTTTTTTTTTTATAATACACAATTTTCTTAAAAATAAGTTGGATTTAAACCAATAATGATGTGCACAGATAAATCATTTATATAAATACTCCAGTATTTCATAAATTATAGGAATTGTCAAATTCATGTTGACTTTAAAAATGACAATAAACCTTACTTTGAATATGAAAAAGATGACGCTAAACCATTTGGACACTAACCCTGTATTCATAATAATTTCCTCTCCAAACTTCACTGATCCTTCTAATCCGTCTCTCTCTCTCTTTCTCTAGTCGCTCCTGGTTCAGGCAGTTTTCAGCCAGAATGCTGAAATGGTGGAATTTTTGTTGGAACAAATGGAAGAAGTGGATGAATTGGTATATGGTTTTGTCTTATGATATTTGAAGAAACATCCTGATTCTGACAAATTACGTTACTCCTTTTACATGTTTGTAAGAATGCATAATTGCACATATCTGATGACTAGAACGCTGAAATATTGAAAGTGAGTGAGCACATTTTTCTTGGTAATAAAACTATTTGTTGTTTCAGGACCAAGAGTGCCGCAGCGCCCTTCATGCTGCAGCGTATGTGGGTGGAGTTCACATCATGGAGATCCTCATCAGTTCAGGTGCTATCAGTCTGCAAATCAGCATATTAAAATGATTTCTGAAGGATCACGTGACACTGAAGACTGGAATAATAATGCTAAAAAATTCAGCTTTGATCACAGGAATAAATTAAACATTACAATATATTCACATAGAAAACTGTTCCCCTGTAAAGTCCCCCTGTAGTAAATAATTGTATCCCTTAAAACTAATCTTTGATCACCAAAATGACATATTTAAATGTTTTTTCTTAAAAAAAAAAAAAAATCTTCATGCCTTAAAATATCTTGAATGTAACTCGACACCCCCGCCTCAGTTAGTATACGCAGTTCTATGAATATGCAAATGAGCCCCGCCTCCACTCACTCACTCAGCTCAGAGATCCAGTCGTTGACGATCACACGTTGATCTGATTGGTTACAAGGTAGTTTGTGACGTCAGAAACACCAGCGGTTTCAAAGCGTGTCTTTGGTTGGTTCACTGCAGTTTTAAGGAGAAAATACTCAGCAATGGTGTTGACTTATGAATTTACACATGGTTTGTCTTAAAGCATATTAAAAACACCACACAGACATATAAACAACATTAAAAGCTGGATTTCTACCTTTGGATTTCTACCTGGACTTTAACATTGTAATAATATTTAAAAATATTACTGTAATTTGAAGGCTTGGTGAGGATAAGATACTTTTTGCCCTTTTACTATTAACTATTAAGTTAATCTTAAACTAAATAGAACATGTTGTCTTTCTGTTTTTGTCTTTGATGGCCTGTGATCTTGTGTTTTAGGTGCTAATGTTAATGCTAAAGACCAGGAGTGGTTGACTCCTCTGCATCGGGCCGCTGCCTCACAGAACGAAGTATGAGAGGACTTTAAAACATAATTTTGCTGTTCATTGTGTTTTCTTTTCTCATGTTGTGCTGTTGTGATGCAGGGCTCTGTTGTGCTTCTGCTGAGGAAGGGAGCAGAAGTGAACACACAGGACAGGTTCTGTCAGACGCCACTACATGTAGCTGCAGCCAACAGAGCCGCGAAGTGTGTGGAGGTTCTGCTTCCCCACATGAGCTGTATGAATGTAGCCGATCGGTTTGGGAGAACGGCTTTACATCACGCCGTCCACAGTGGACATGCAGAGGTATGGCAAGAGCTGACACTGAATCTCGAGGACGATTCACTGAGGATTTTTTATGAAACTCTATGGCTATGTCTACATTAATCAGGATAAGTTTAAAAGTGGTATTTTCATTTCAAAACGCTCTCCGTCCACACTTGCATTTTCCAAAAGTTTCTCGTTCACACTGAAAGTCACCATGAAATCAATTCTTTTTTTTAAATGCAGTATCGCAGTGTTTATTCTAAATTATTTATCTGTGCACATCATTATTTTTTTTTAATTCATGTGCCTCGTAATCTTGAATTAGAATAACTTCCCCTTCCTCTTGAAGCATCTCTTCTTCTCTGATGATGAGGGCGGGGCAACCTGTCACTCACGTGAGATCCACCAATAGCAAACCACAACCATCCAATCAATTCCACACGGACAAAATCAAGCCCCGCCCTACATTTGATGTTGTTACAGAAGCCTTGGATATACAATAGGGAAGAAAAGACTATTGCAACTTCCGTTTCATACCGACTTTAAACATCGAAAAACACTTAAACTAAGGAACATTTTTTACCTTAAAGGAGTCATAATGTAGAAATTTCACTTTTCCACGAGAATCAATGTATGTTATGATTGCATAATGATTGTACACTGGCCGGGAAGCCGATATTTAAAAGTGAAGCGTTTGTTTACCTCAGGGTTTGTAAAATAGGCCACGTGCACGCGCACGAAAAAACGAGATTTTGATTTCTTCCCCCTCTTGACGTCAAGACGGGGGAGGATATACCAAATATGGACACCGCAAACCTATGCCGCGGGAAGCCCGCCCCTCTCCCCCTCAGATTCAGTTTAGTCGACTCGAGAAAGATGGAGAAACCGAGTGTAGCCTACACTTGAGATGCTCTGTGGGTGACTGCCACAAACAACATGCAAATGTGTTTTATCTACCAAAAACGGACGAAACTATCAGGGAACAGTGGAGGAAATTCATTTTTAATGACGCTGTCCCAACAACTCTTTCAAGTGGCGTATCGTTAGGTGTGTGTGCTAAACATTTTACACCGGAATCATTTACAAATTTGGGGCAATATCAGGCGAACTTGGCCTCGAAGCTCCGTTTGGGAAAAGGTGCCATCCCAACCATCAGGGACTTGCCAGAAATTGAAAAGGTAAGACTGTGTTTTTATTGCTCTACTGTGGTTAACAAATAGCAGCTAACGTTAACTGCTAATGCGGCTATTGTATGTAACGTTACCTTCGAGGTAAACACGGGGAATGGACTCTACAAATGCTAGCCACATCTTTCCACTTTGTTTTACACTAGCAGCTACAGTAGTGACTGTACAGGAGTCCATGCTCAGTAGCTAAAACTGTTTAAATGCAAGTATAACATCACGTTGCATGTCTAAAGAAGAAACATATTGAATGTCTAAATAACCACAACGTGAAACAAGGCAAAAACACCACATGATAGTAAAAATCTCAAAACCACTGTAAGCTGATAAAAAAAAAAAAAAAAACTACATCTCCGTTAATGTAATCTACATTAAATAAAAGGTAAATTTATGTGGGAGAAAATAGCAACACACGTTTTTGCTCGAACTGATGTTAATGTATGTCTCAGTCAAAATGATTGTCTTTACCATTCAGAGACATCTTGATGTAGACGTGCATCCAACAACTCTACATCTTCCCTTTCCAGCTCTGGTTCAGAGTCCGGCTCAAACATGTACGGTTGAATCCCATATGTCGCGGCCGGGTCGGGTTCTGACAACTTGCGCCATGTCAGTTTGTAATGATGCTGAAGTTACCTGCGGTGTCAACCCCCCTCCTTCCTGCAACCAATCAACGCGCCCCTCATTTGCATTATTATAATGACCGTCCACGACAGCCAAAACATCGCATCAGATCTCGCGAGACAATAATGCCTTTAGAAATAAGGGTCTGAGGGGCTCTGTGTTGATTTTTTTTTCCACTTTTCTTTTTTAGAAGTGCCTGAAAGACTATAATAGAGCATTGGGTACCAAAGTTAAAACAACATTATGACTCCTTTAAAATAATGTTTCCAAAATCGTATCAGTGGTTCATCAAGTCGTAACAGGGTGAAACGCACTTCTGCATTCGCTTTGCGGCCCTATATCAGCTATAACCACACTATGCAAGTTTGCCAACCCGGGTCGCGTTAATTACAAATTTGACTTGCATAAAGCAAGCGCTACAATAGTCATTATTTAGTTTTTCTTCGTTTCTGATGTTGCAATAAATCATACTTTCATTAAATCATGCAACATACTCTACCCTGTGTGTGGACATCGTTCATTCCAAAGCCGGTGCTAGATAAACAGTGAGCGTGCGTGCAACAGTAGGCTGCGGGCGGTGAAATTATTTACGACAGCAGTAATGGACAATTCCACTTTCAACCTGTAGGGGGGGCCGCAGAGGAAAAGTTCCTTAGTGTTGCTTCAAACGTAATCGGATGATACCGGGAGACCAGACATAATACATTTCTCACTAAAGTTATTCTTTTAGTACGATCACTTTATCAGCAAAATATCTCACCACTTACTGGTGGCCAAAACTGATGTCCAGAGAGGACATTTGTGTTTAATGACCCTACGAGTTTGAGTAAAACATCAAAATATGAGGACATTTTTTTTTTTTTGTTACATATTTTAAATTTGAGGGAAGAACATAGTAGTAGCCTTTATTGTCACTTAGTCACAAGTACCAGCGAAATTAGCCATCAACCTGTCCATAGGTTGGATAACACTAAACTTGGTTGAAGTATTTATCTGACAAAATTGTTTGGCAAAAACTACAGTTACCAAAAACTGCATAGAAAAAAAACAAAAAGCTCTCAAGAAAAAACATACAGTACATTGACTATAATTGACATAATCAGTTATTACTATTTTGTTGCTTCTCTTTTGTTTTTTGCATTATTCATAATTTCTTCGTATGACAGCCTGGCCAGAAATGATTTGACGTTTCATTGCATTATTATCACAAATAAAACAACTGACACAAGCACAACTACGCAATATGCTTACAAAATCTTTAGCAAATTTTTAATAATATTTGAATAAAGGGTGACGATATCAATTTTCCTAGGCCGGACATTACTTTTGGCCACCACTGTACTGTAAAAAACACAGTACTGTGAGAAACATTTCTGTAATCTTTGCAGGAATGTATCAAAAAGATTGTAGAAAGTAACATTTAGCAACACTGAATGTTAATAAGCAGGCTCAACAATGCCAAAATAGCACAATTTGCATTATCATTTTCGAATACCACCATCCACACTACAATGCAAATCCACTTTAGAGAGCGTCTTCATAAAAAGATCAGCACAAAAACAGCGTCTCACTGTGGACAGAAGGCGTATTTCACATATATCCATATTCATGCAGATGTAGCCGTCTATATCTCTTAAAGTCCCCCTGTGGTGGAAATCAAGCTTTTAATGTTGTTTATATGTCTGTGTGGTGTTTTTAATATGCTTTAAAGGGCACCTATTATGACTCTTTTCACAAGATGTAAAATAAGTCTCTGATGTCCTCAGAGTATGTATGTGAAGTTTTAGCTCAAAATACCCAACAGATAATTTTTCACAGCATGTTTAAATTGTCATTTTTTGGGGCTCAGAAAAACACGCTGTTTTAGTGTGTATCCCTTTAAATGCGAATGAACTGCTGCTGCTGACACAGGGGGCGGAGCCTCATGAGCTCGCGCTCAGAGCCAGGACAATCTCATCTGAAAATATCAGAACAGAAACTCTCAGTTGCGGTGTTCATTTCGACTCGGAGTCGGCCAATAATGCCCACAGAGCCAGAGAATATATATGCTGTATGGAGATAGAACAGGTATAGTTTAGTTTAATTATGGTTATAACTTATTTGTCATCTGCTTTTATCCACTATTAATACAAGCCTGCTGTAGCAGACCCTGTCCGAATGATGACCTAAATATACTGATGTACTGAAATATACTGAGTTCAGTGAAGTTTATTGTACATCACACAAAAGATGAAGCGTTAGTTTTACTCCAGAGAATCACAGTAAGAGCTGAATAAACAGTATAAGAAGTGCGCATTAAAGTCTTATCCATAAACTCTCTCTCTCTCCCTTTCATTATCAACAACATACACAGCGAAGTACACACAACACTCGTTACAACTAACAGTAAACAAATATATACACACCTTTTCATTGGGTGCTTAATAAACTGGTAAACCTTATATCCATAAAATGACTCTGAGCTGTCATAAAGTGCGCACTCTCACTTTCATTTCTGCTGTGGTCAGTAACGTTAGGCCTGTCGCTCCGGAGACCGTAAGCTGGATCACGAACAGTTGTACTGATCCATCCTCGAGTAACAACGAGAGTAAATGAAGACTGCTATGTTCATTCTTACATCCAACAACAAAACACCTCGATCGCTTAGGAGAACATTCTTGTCTACAGCTGTTCAAGCGTCGAAACGATGGCAGACTCTTTGTCCAGCTCACTCACGGTGGGTCTATGCTCAAACTGTAGTGTCAATCAATAGTCGTGGGAGGGGCCTGTGCAAAGTGACGTCACATTGCCCCGAATCTGAGAACAGCTCGTTCTGAGACGGTGCTTATGATTTATGGGGATTTAAAAAAAAGCACTGGGTGGATTTTTATCATTATAGGGTGGTTGTGTACACACACTGCCAACACACATTTATGTTCAAACACCATGTAAAAGTGAATTTTGCATAATAGGTGCCCTTTAAAGGAACACGCCGACTTTTTGGGACTTGAGCTTATTCACCGTATCCCCCAGAGTTAGATAAGTCCATACATACCCTTCTCATCTCTGTGCGTGCCGTAACTCTGTCTGACGCACCCACCGCTAGCCTAGCTTAGCACAATGACTGGAGGTAAACGGCTCCAGCTAGCATACTGCTCCCTATAAATGACAAAATAATGCCAACATTTTCCTATTTACATGTTGTGATTTGTATTGTCACAGCGTGTACAAATAACAAGGTCACATGAGACACAGCCATCTTCTAACCGTATACATACTGGGAACTATATTCTCAGAAGGCGAAGCACTGCTACTTCTGCGGAGTGATTTACTCCAACTCTGAGTGAACTCTCTGCTCCTCACCACGGGGTAAGTCCAAGGAGGCTTCGATGTCGTTCCGGCATTTTGAAAAACTATAATAGCAGAGAGGGACAGAAAGCACTAGCCTACATCAACGCGTTACCACAACGCGTTTTCGTTCAGAGCCAGCGTCACGTGACTGAAACCAGCTGAAGCGGACAAGGAGATCAGTGAGAGGCACTTGTCACTGTCCCGTTAAATCTGAAAGGCAGGCCCTGCACGGTACTTCATAATGCAGGATCATACTTATGCCGAGCCACAGGAGAAGGAATCCTCGTCGCCAAAAAAGCGAAACGTGACCGGCGAAACCTCATCACCCGAAAGAAAACTTGATGAAGTGCTATTGAAAGACATGTTGTCATAGCTTCATGGTACATAACGGCTACCGTAGTTGCAACACGCATTTGAAAAAGCGAGGCGCTAGAGAGCACTATTCGTTTGAATGCAAAATACAATTTCACCGCTAGATGGGAGAAATCAAAAACATGGTTTGAAATCGGTGGTGTTTCTGACGTCACAAACTAGTACCTCGTAACCAATCAGATCAACGTGTGATCGTCAACGAGTGGATCTCTGAGCTGAGTGAGTGAGTGGAGGCGGGGCTCATTTGTATATTCATAGGAGGCAAGGGTGTACAGTTACATTCAAGCTATTTTAAGGCATGACGAATTTTTTCAAGGAAAAAACTTTTAAATATGGATTTTTGGTGATCAAAGATGAGTTTTAAGGGATACAATTATTGACTACAGGGGAACTTTAAACATTACTGATGAGGTTTGGATGTTATGTAACACTTTTCTTAAAAACTAATCAATAATGTCCTTAGACAGTGGCCATGCTTCTAAACAAAGGGGCCAACCTGAGTGCCAGAGACATAAAGGACAGGCAGCCCATCCATCTGGCAGCTCATCAAGGTATCTGGTCCTCTGAAGAAGCATGTGTATTAATATAGTGCTCAGAATAGTGTGTTATCTTACAGAGACTGATTGTATCTGCCGATCAGGGCATCTGGATGTGGTGGAGCTCTTAGTAGCGCGCAGTGCTGATGTGTCCTGCAGGGATAAGCAGGGATTTACACCTCTACATGCAGCGGCTCTTAGTGGACACACTGAAGTGGTCAAACACCTCCTGAAACATGGAGCACAGGTGAGGAATCATATCTAGACATTAGTGGGCATTTCTACATGTGACACCTACTAGTTTTGTCTGAAGGCATTTTGAACTTCTACTCGTACTTTAGAACAATTGCTATATTTTCTCTTTAAAATTACATTCATATTTTCAATGCTTTTAACTTCCATACAGTGTAGTATTTCAGATTGATTTGAAGGGAGTGGAACATGTTAGGTTATGATATTATTGGTTAATAATGTTTTCTGCCCATGTAGTTTTAAAGGGCCCCTATCATGCTTTTTGTGATGTTACCTTTCATGAGGTGTTTAATATACTGTAGCTGTTTATGGCCTGCAAAGTTTCAAATATCAAAGTGCAGATATATTGAGTTTTTATCTCCTAAAAGAAAGAAGTGAAGTCGTCAGTATTTCCAGTCTCACTTCCTGCTGAATCTGCGTAGGTTTGTAACAGATTTGCATAATGTCATTGGCTGCCATGAACAACATCTACTTTGAGCCTCAAACACTGTAGTTGTATGTGAGACTGGAAGAGTTTGGTTCGTGTTGTTCATGTGGAGAAGACGCTGTTTTCTGCTGACAAAGCAAATCCACTTTGATGAGATTGATACGGTAAAACCGACGCCATCGTTACTGTTCGTATCACTGAGTATCAAGAGCTGAGGAAGATCCGGAGCTGAAATTCAGATATGCTAATAAGTGTTTGTTTTCTGACACGGTCGACCAATCACAACAGACTGGGTCATCTGACCAATCAGAGCAGAGCAGCTCTCAGAAAGGCGGGGTTTAGAGAGACTGAATCCTTGATCGAACCGTTTGATGCTGCAGTGAATATTATGAGAAAATTAAATAGTTTTTGATCTTGGATGCATGTAAACCTGTTGTAGGAGACGCCAAAACAAAACCAGGAATCTTTAAAGAAGCATAATAGAGGCATTTTAATTGCATCACTGGAGGAAGTTGTTTCAAAATGGCAGAGAAGGTTATTCTGTTGGGGTTAAATATTATTCAAGGTGTCATATCATGAGAAATCAAAATTTAATTACAGGAATAGTTAACCAATTAAAAATAAATATTGTGTCGTTATTTACTTACTCTAATCTTGTTCCAAACCCGTAAGTCTTTTTTTCCCACTAAACTGCAAAAGAAGATATTTTAAAGAATTAAAAAACAAAAACTTACTAAAGAAGAAAGAAATCCATACAGGTTTGTAATTACATGACTGCGTGTGAGTAAGTGATTTCATTATTATCATTCTTTTTTACAGTAAGCTGCAAAAATGGTTCTGACAACATAATGTGCACTTATGAATTGTGCGCTAGATAAACTAATTAGAATAAAATTTGATTTTAGTTTTCTCTCTCATTTGGTGTGTTAGATTGATGAAGCAGATGGTTCTGGTAACAGTGCTCTCCACATGGTGTGTTATGCTGGGGAAGAGGTTATAGCAAGTCAGCTGGTTAACTGTGGTGCCAATGTTAACCATTCGAACACCCGAGGCTGCACGGCGCTTCATCTGTCTGCCGTCTCCAGCGACGGAGCCCTGTGTCTGGAGCTGCTGGTCAATAACGGGGCGGACGTTAACATCACGGTCAGGACACATGAACCCAAAAACGGCAGATGGATGTTACAGTTTTTTTTTTCTTTTTTTTCTGATCTTTCTTGTTTTGATTTCAGAATAAAGATGGGAAGAGTCCTTTGCATATGGCCGCCGCTCAGGGACACTTCACTCGTTCCCAGATACTCATTCAGAATGGTAAAGCCAAGCTCAAACCATAAACTTTAAGACTGTAAAGTCAGCATGAAGTTGCGAATCAGTCTTTTCTTCCCTAATGTGACGTACTGTATATTCGAGTGAAACGCTTCTGTAACAAGAACAAATGTAGGGCGGGGCTTGATTTTTGTCTGTGAGGAATTGATTGGATGGGTGTGGTTTGCTATTGGCTGATCTCATGTGAGTGACAGGTTGCCCCGCCCTCGTCATCAGAGAAGAAGAGATGCTGCAAGAGGGAGGGGAAGTTATTCTGATTCAAGATTACGAGGCACATTAATAAAAAAAAAAATGATGTTCACAGATAAATCATTTATCATAAATACTGCAATATTCCATAAAAAATAGGAATTTTGATTGGTGAATTTTAAGGTAAATATTGTTACATTTAAATCGTTCTGATACAGTGTTGGCTTTTTGTATATATTTTCTTCTGTCTGGAAACTCAAAACAAAGCAAATGCTGAGGAACTAATTGCACCAAAAAACACAGCATATGCTGGCTAACAAGGTTATAGTTATGTACATAATAATAGTCACAAAGAAAGCAAATTTTGTCAACACATACTCTGGTGCTTTTTGGTCCATGTCTGTTTGCTTTTAGACCATTTATATGCTAGGACAGATCAGCAGAGATGCATTTACAATTCACAGTCATTCTCTTCTTGGAAAACAGACCAGACATGTTGATCATGTGTCTTGCTTTCAGGGGAATATCAAAAAATGTGTCCAAAATGGGAATGTCCCTTGCCCTTATACCACCTGCCTGCCAAAGTTTGCGCTGCTGAAAAGCAACAGAAAAACGACCATCATGCTTTCTGGCCTGTGGTTTATTTGTGACAAACTTAACAATGGTCTTTGTAGGATGTAGAATGATCAATCTTGTAATATAATTCTTGTTTTTCTGTTGTAGGTGCTGAGGTGGAGTGTGTTGATAAATGTGGTAATACTCCTCTTCACGCTGCTGCTAAACATGGTCACGAGTTGCTCATCGGTTTACTCTTGAATAACGGTGCAGATGTGGCCAGGTGTGTCTTCACACACCATTATAAACACACAGACTACTCGAGTAGAACAGACACTTTAGAGTTCGTATCTCCCCGCCTGGGAATAACCAAACGCAGCTGGTGCGGTTGACAACTCAAAGACAGACCAAAATTTGATACATCACGGCTGGAGTATATTTAAAACGTACCATTTTACAACATTCATTATCCGAGTGTTTTTCATAAAGGGGGTGGAGGGATTACGGTACAAGTCAATATATTAAAATTGCTGGTATTTCTAATGCCTAATTGCCAACAACAGTATACGCCAACACCAGTGACTAAAATATGTCCCATGATTTCTTTAAATCAATGTCAAATCAACGTGAATTCCATTTAGCTGGCATGTATGTGTTGTGGATTCAAAAAGTTAACGGTTAGGTCAGTATTTTATTCAGTACTGTAAAATGTAAACGTTTCTATAGAATTACTTGGAATGAATTTAAAGGGGGTCATATAATGGCATTTTTGTACAAGTTATTATGATTCTTTAGGGTCTAAATGAAAAGTTTGTAATATACTTTAATTAAAAATTCTCATTAGTATTGTAAGAAAACACTAATTTTACCTGGTCAAAAACAGCTCTGTTTTCAGCACGCCGTTTAAGTGCATGTTTCTTTAAATGATAATGAGCTTTGCTCACCCCGCCCCTCTCTTCTGTGCGTACACCGTTTGTAATAATAACACAATAACCATAACGCGTTGTTCATTATAAACTTGGGATTATTAATTATATTGAGAACGTTGTACATAGAAAACATGCCGTAATGTACCCTGAGTGTAAACAGCCGCATTCATCGTGAAGCGTGCAGCAAGCGATTTGCAAAGATTAATATTAAGGTTAATAAAACGTTACACTCACTTCTTCTTGAGGTGCAGCAGGAACACGAATAGTTGGTACCGATCCTTTTTTCAGGAGCAGCTTCTTAGCAAAACCAGCTTTATACTGACTCTCCTTTATAAAGCAGTCTGGTGAGAAATGATTCGCGCAAACATGAAAGCATTGCTGTTGATCGTGGGGAATATTCCCTTCGAAAACCAAACTCAGCCACTGCGTCTTCAGCGGTTCGGATTTAGGAACATCAAAATGACTGTGTTCCTTATTACACCCAAGAACAGAACACCACAATCACTTAGCCGCCATTCTGCTCCAGCGTATCAACAATGACCACGCGGACTATGATGACAGCTCGCTCAGGGCGGGTCTGTGTTGAAACGCTGCTGTCAATCAACAATCGTGGGAGGGGCGTCCGACAGTGTGACGTCACACAGTCAGACGGCTAGATTTGAGACGGGGAAAAACATATAAGGAGATAAAAAAAAAAAAACACTGGATGGATTTTTATCATTATATGATGGTTGTGTACAGGCACTGCCAACACACATTTCAGTACAATCAACTTGTAAAAGTGCATGGACCATTTTATGACCCCTTTAAAGTAATTATTGGCTACTGTAAAGTCAAGTCACCTTTATTTCGATAGCGCTTTGCACAGTACAGATTGTTTTAAAGCAGCTTCACCGTGATCAACAATGAGAGTAAAGCAGTCATTGTACACGTCAGTGTTGATTCAGTTCCTTTGTAAAGATCATCAATGATTAAATTAGTTAAATTCGGCTATAAAGCAGCACTGCAGACAACAGTGATGTCATCGTCCAGCTCAGTTCAGTTCTCATCCAATAGTGTCAGTGCAGTCAAATCAATAATATTGTTGACTATTAAGTGTCCCCAACTAAGCTAGAGCACAAATGTGATGGTTGGAATCATGTCTTATCTTCAGGTTATCGTGAGAATATGTTTAAAAAGTATTTAAATGCTCGTCTAATAACATTTACAATAACTGTACAGGCGAGGCATTGATGGGATGACTCCATTGCACTTGGCGGTGTTTTACGGATTTTCAGACTGTTGTCGAAAGTTACTCTCCTCAGGTAAAAGTCATACGCAAACACAGTGTCTAGTAGGGGACATTTACATTATTAATTTAGCAGATGCTTGAATCCAAAATTATGTAAATGCATAATCATTATCCCATTGCTTTCATATTAAACCAGATGTATGTCAACTGTCTAGTATTGAATGTTTGTCTAACAAACAGGGTTTGACATAAACACACTGGACAGCCTGGGAAGGACATGTTTGCATATTGCTGCTTCAGGCGGGTACGCTATACGGTTACCATTTATGTGTTTTTCATAGTGTGTATGTCGTAATTTTTAATATAGTATTTTGGTATTCACCCCTTTTTCAATTTGTTCACTGACAGAAATGTTGAATGTCTTAAATTGCTGTTGAACAGTGGTGCTGATTTGAGTAAAAAGGACAACTTAGGAAGGTAAAATCTTTATTTGTAAATAATAATAATAATTCTATTATACATTCACATTGTGAATCTTGTGTACATATTAGGCGACCTTGAGTGTCCAGAAAGGCGCCAAATAAATAAAATGTAGTATTATTATTATATTCACAAGTATGCAACCACTAGTGAAAATGCTTCTGTTAATTATACCATTACAAATTATATTTTTGTAATGGCTACATGCACTAAAATTGGCATGTTCAAAACCTGTTGATTGGCATTATCCCAGCATGGTTTAAGTATATTTTAGAGTGATTATGTACTTGAATACAAACCAGGGAATATGATCTTTTTAAAATGGTCAATGTCATAAATTAGAAAGATTGCAGATTTTCTCATTTAATTATTTGCAGGTCTCCATTGCACTACACATCAGTGAATGGCTCGTATCTGTGCACAGTGGCTCTGGTGAAAGCTGGAGCTGATGTTAATGAACTGGATGTGAATGGATGCAGTCCTCTGCACTACGCAGCTGCTGCCCAAACCTTACACAGGTTTAACTCTTATAACACCCCTGACCCTTGCATTTTTTCACTTTTTGTTATGTTGCCTTGCAGTCTTATGCTAAAATGCTTAAATTTTTGTCACATTAATCTACACTCCATACTGTCACCATTATGTTTAGTTATCACTTTACAGGGTAACTCTCGCCAAAATGCAACCTAGGCTCTTTTTGTTAATCTACCCGAGGCAAACTTTCGTTTAAAAGCATAATTAAAATGGAAACGCCACTTTTAAGTTTGACCGTATTTTCGTTTTCGGTCAAATTGCCTTTTGAATGGGAGTGAATGGGGCACTTCTATGATAGCATCAAAAACTAAATTTTTAAAACACTAAGAAGGCTCGACACAACATGAAACTTTGCTGGAAGTATCACCAGGGGCTCTACTGATCAAGGTCAATATTGATTTTCACTAACGAGAAAACAACAAATTATCCATGAATTTATATGGAACTAATAAGCTCTGATCTAATTACTCTCCTCCCTGTTACGTTGCATTCGGAGATCGACTATTTTTGACTGTCAAAATGCCGGCGGACGGAAACACAGTGAGTTTTTTCAAAATCTTTCTTTTTAGTAAACTCTGTGTACACAAACAATGTTGTCAATGCTGGAGTTCATGTGTAGAGCTCCTGGTGATACTTCCAGCACAGTTTCATGTTGTGTCGAGCCGCATTAGTGTTTTAAAAATAGTCATTTCTGATGCTATCATAGTCGTGCCCCAAGCACTCCCATTCAAAAGGCACTTTAACCTAAAACGAAAATACGGTCAAACTTAAAAGTGGCGTTTCCATTCTAATTATGCTTTTAAACGAAAGTTTGCCTCGGGTAGATTAACAAAAAGAGCCTAGGTTGCATTTTGGCGAGAGTTACCCTTTAAGTTTGCATTCACCAGTTTCTATCTCCCTTTGTTCATTTTCCCGCCTCTCCTTGGTTGTCATGGTTTCTGTCATTATGAGTTCTTTTGTATCAGATGTGTATCATTAATTACCTTGTTCGAGGTCCTATTTAAGGGTATAGGACCTCGCGTAGGCGACACCATTGTCAAAACGATCCCCATTCACACGGATCCGCGAAAAGGACTACAAACGCCGTATTCTGCTGCCAAGGCCATTAGATGGTGATGAAACACTATAGATTGAACAAGTAATACACATGTGCAGGATGTCATCATTTTCAGAGATTTGTGTT
Organism: Rutilus rutilus; assembly: GCF_951802725.1. NCBI lineage: Eukaryota > Metazoa > Chordata > Actinopteri > Cypriniformes > Leuciscidae > Rutilus > Rutilus rutilus. The sequence goes on from NC_140227.1 coordinate 4,457,950, forward strand.
TTTGTTGTTTACACGGAGACTGTTTTCAAAAGTTTGCGTTTTCAGCCACCCAAAACGCTGTTGTTGTATAAATGAACGTGTGTGAGTTTTATATATACCTATACCAATAGCAATTGATATTTATTTATTCGACTAATTTCAGAAATGACTTACCTTTGTTTTCTCCCAGTAGATTTGAGCAGAACTGTCCTGACAAAGAACCCAGCAGTGATAGTGATGAGGAGGCTCTGTGGTAAAGCACCCATTTGGATTTGAAACTAAAATGACTGACTGTAAATAAGCTTAATACTACCTGACCCTTTATGTGTTGTGTGTTTGTACAGGTGTTTGGAGTTTCTTTTGCATAGCGGCGCTGATCCAACGCTGCGTGACAGTAAAGGCTTCAGTCCAGTCCACTACGCAGCGGCCCGTGGCGACAAACACAACCTAAAATTGGTAAATCACAAATGTTAAAGGAGAACTCCGGTCAATTTTAACATTGAGCTAATTTTTTTGTAAATTTGGAGTGCTGTCAGTACAGAGAACAACGACAAAAATCGGTGTGGCCTACACCGTGTTATCCTCTTCTTAAAATTTGCACCCTGTTGACTTAAATTTTCGGTCGAAGTCCACAGTAGTCGATTGTCGAGTTCACGCGCGTGCGTGATCATAGGTAACTAAACGTTTGCGTGAACTTGGCAGTCGACTACTGTGGACTTCGACCGAAAACAGGATGCAAATACAGGTATGTGCGCTGGCTGAATTAACATCACTTTTATTCATATCTTTCACATCTACTGCAGTCAGATTCACCGTGTTCACTCTGAAGGAATCATCTAACATGGCTGGGCACTTGTAATGACACATCAAGGATGTTAAGAGGCTAAATGCAGGTTTAAAACTTGCCCCATTGAAGTCAACAGGGTGTAAATTTTTAAAAGAGGATAACAAGGTGTAGGCAACACCGATTTTTGTCGTTGTTCTCTGTACTGACAGCACTCCAAATTTACAAAAAAATGAGCTCAATGTTAAAATTGACCAGAGTTCTCCTTTAAGAAAACCAAAAGATTTGCCAACACTCATATCATGTCATATATTATGGGACATGTGAGTAGAATCTGTATTTCAGTTGGATTTAGTTTGATGTTTTTACTCCTGCTAATTCTGTCTAGTGGAAAACAACTGAATTATATTACTCGTATCAAAATATATATACTAACAACTGAATATAAACAACTGAGTTATATTCATAGTAATATAATTCAGTTGTTTATATTTGTACACATAAGCCATTGAATGGCATTGCATAAATATAACAAATAAACTAAACATGCATTTAGATAATAGATTTAAATATTCAGCGGCATTTATTTTAAATAAATATGGCGCAAACACTTTTTCAGGCTAACCGTTTCACAAAAAAATTTGCTAGGTTTGAAATGATAAAATTAGATATGGTGTTGAAATGTTGAAAGTCAACATTGTTTCTTTAAATACCAAAAATATTGAGATGCGTTGTTGTCAAACTTGAGGAGAACTGACTGGCTTGACTTGTTTGGCATTTTAAAGTTCGTTCTGAGAAAATCTCTAGCATTATTTGTTTGCTGATGTCACTTTCAGTATTTTGTTATATAATGCATTAACATTCACAAATAGTCAATTAAGCACCCAAAATACTTTTTGAGGAAATGTTGTGGTACCTTATACAGTATGTAGAATAGCGTTAAGTTAAACTTTATTTGAAGGTGTCTTTGTTACAGTATAATTATTTAAGTACTGAGTAATATTAATTAGAAAAACATATAGGGTTAGGGTTTGTTTGAGGGTTAGTTGCATGTAATTATGCATAATTTACTGTTATTATTGCATAAAGTACGTGTAGACCATTCTTTACTTTTATCTCGTATGGCACTTTGAGTGAACTAGCTTTGTATATATTTTTTTTTATTAGCTAATAGAAATGTCTTTCAAATGTGTGGAAGATCTGGAGAGTTGCATTCCTGTGAGCCCTTTACACTTGGCGGTGAGTATTCAGTCTCTAGTCTTGTCTCTTTCCTTCTCTCTCTCTCTCTCTCTCTCTCTCTCTCTCTCTCTCTCTCTCTCTCTCTCTCTCTCTCTCTCTCTCTCTCTCTCTCTCTCTCTCTCTCTCTCTCTCTCTCTCTCTCTCTCTCTCTAATGAAGTCAGTATTACAATTTGAATGTGAAATTCATATAACTGCTACAAGTGTATTTGTTTTTTAACTAGAAAAGGTAAGTTTGGCAAAACCTCATTTGAAAGTTGCCATTATTTGCAAAAATGATCCCCATTGCCTGTTAAGTTATGAATGTTGCCCTGGTCAATTTCTGTCAGGCGTATAACGGTCACACTGAAGCTCTTCAGGTGCTCTCTGAAACTCTGGTGAATGTGGACTTGCAAGATTCGAGGGGTCATACGGCTGTGTATTTGGCGGCTCTGAGAGGTCACGACCCCTGTGTGGAGCTGCTGCTGCTTCAGGGCGCCTCATACGCCATCAGGGAGAACATCCACAGGTGGACACCCCTACATGCTTCAGGTGTGTACGCATATTAACGTGAAGAATTCGTTCAATGCTTGGTTTAAGTTGATTTAGGCCTAAATAATTGCTGTGGTGGGATAGGTTCAAACGATACATTTGTACAAAAAAACATTAAGTAAGGAATAATTGATGACGGGCCGTTAAATTATTACAAAAATAATGCACACCTGAGGTGGTAATGCGGCAACGATAGAGAAACGGAGTTACACCTCGGGTGTGCATTATTTTTCTAAATAATTCAACAGGCTGGAGTCAATTATTCCGCTTATACTTTGGTTACCTCACCTCAAGACATTGTTCAGATGATGTATTTCAAGACATTTGTCAGGTTTTTGTCCTTAAAACGACCTAGTGTGTGGGACTAATTTCTTACGCATTGATAGCAGACTAATGTAGTTATTAATGCAGTGATAAGAGAGAAAGAGAAAGCGTGCGTGAATTACCTGAGTCTGTGTGTCTCTCAACTGTGTTCGGCACCAGCGTCATGTAGCTTTAAAGTTTCTCTTTAAGAAATAAAAAGATTTTATTTTCCCTCATAAAATCAACAAATATGTTGCGTTTCCCTTAACATATTTGCACACCTTAGAGCGTTCGTCAACCAATCAGATTCAAGCATTCAACAGCCCTGAAGTATAACTATATTTAATCTATTGATTTATTTTCATAGCTTCCAATGGCCAAACTGACTGCCTGCTCATGCTGTTGAAAAGAGCTGAAAAAACAGACATGATTGACGTCATGGACATACATGGACAGTAAGTGCCATTTCAACATTCATGTCAATGATATAATATGATTATACAATGCATTTACATGTTTTAAAATTCAGCAGAGAGTCTGTCAAGGCTGTTCACAAGTTCAATAGAAAATTGCCTAAATAGTTCTGTATATCAGCGGCCTCTTTCTCACTATACCCCATTTAATGCAGCCATGTTTCGGCGCAAACAAAAAGCACAGCAGTCACTAAATTCAAGCTGTGTTTCCATGCGAAGTCTGAGAAAGTCCACAACATCCAACTTGGACTGTGGCACCACCAGAAGGTCAACATTTTTACCTCAGCAGTTCATTTGCCACATATTTCTGCTGAAACAGCTCAGAGTGTTAGTGGGTTGATTCATCTTCCTCAGCCATTGCTCCTCTTCCTCTTCAAGACCACAGTTCAGTGTTATTTTCATAGACTCAGTCTTTGTATGCACTTGAAAGGCTTTTGCTGGTCTGTCTTGGGGAACTTGTCACCCACAGTGTCAAACTCTGGCGTGTTCCTCTCAATAAGAATGGGTTAGAGTTAGGTTTTGGGGTTAGGGTTGGGTTACAGTGACTGGTACAGTTAACAGTGTAACTACAAATGTTAATTAAATGCAAGTACTTTAACCCTTTATGGAACGGAGTTGCCATATGGCAACAATGAATTTCAACTCATTTCCTTGTTATTCAGAAAAAAATACAATATTTTGCACTATGGGAATTAAAAGGGCAGGCCTTAAGGTAGCCAATGATGTGCTGTTTTTAAGTCACATGACATTTGAATGTCCCTCCAAAACTATCTTTCCCACTGTCACTCTCTCACGGAAGAGAGAAAGCACCTGTTGAAGTGCTCCAGAAATGGGCTTTATGCCTAGCTGCACTACTTCCTGAACTTCAGCCAGCTCCTTTGTTTCCTGTCTGCCATTATTGGACAAAGTGATTAATCCAGGTGTGTCTGATTATTGTTGTTGTGACTACTGAGGTCAGACACACCTGGATTAATCAGTTTGTCCAATAATGGCAGACAGGAAACAAAGGAGCTGGCTGAAGTTCAGGAAGTAGTGCAGCTAGGCTTAAAGCCAGTTGCTCTATTAACCTCATTTCTAAACATCTCTTCTTAAGGGGGAGTTTTGCAGCATCTTTGATAAGTAAATTAGATATTTTTCTTCACAAATCAACTTTGTCTAATATAGTTTTACTGTAAATTGAGAAACTATCCATGCTTCCTACTACTATATAGATAGTAACATCAACAATATGATTTGTTTAGTGTTTATTGTAGTGTAGTTGTATTTATGTATAAATAACAAAATGATTTCTTCTTTTCAGGAAATTAATACAGCAATATTTTACAGAAAGGGCAATAGGAAGAGTGCAGAGTTAGCTCTTCCATGTGATGAGAGTAAGGACGAGTTAGGCAAATGATAGGGATCTATTGATTTTTGGTTTGCTTGTGTTCCAAGTATAAAAATCTATCAATTTCTAAAAGAAATATGCATTTAAATAGAAAAGTACCCCTACGTAAAAAGCTTTTTTTTAATTTGTTTAAAGCTATTTCATGTAATAAAATGCATAACATAGAGGGTTACATGTAATTACAATGCACCAGTAAGTATGTACAAAATAAGTAAATTGTGTCATACGGTTAAGTACCCAAATGAAATGAAGTGACCCAAATTACAATTACAGTGCTGTAAATACTGCATTGCACATTCAAGCTCATTCTTCTCTATGATGACAAAGTTTGATAATATGCCTGATCAGAAAGTGGTGGGAATTTAGACACATTAATATTGTCAATATATTAAAATTATATTGTTTCCCCCCATCTTTCTCTTTCTCTCTCTCTCTGTTTCCTTTTTTGCATTGTTTAAAGTATTGCTATTGTAAGCATAGTTTGGTGGTATCTGTAGGACTCCACTGATGTTGGCTACACTGGGCGGTCACGTTGACTGTGTCCACATGCTGCTTGAGAGAGGAAGTAAACCAGACACTCGAGACAGAAGAAGCCGCACTGCTTTACATCGCGCAGTAAGTTTATGTATGCATGCATGTGTTTGGTTTGTGTATCTGAATATTTCACGTTATCGGGCTGGAATTTGGAAATATCATAGTATTGATGTTGTTTTTGGGCTCTACTAGAATGTTCTTCATGCTTGAATGTTCAAAAAACCCTTATTTTTCACAAATTTGACATTGTTGCAGCTCCTCTCTTCCCAGTGTGTGTGTCACTAACGCTCTGGCATGCATTTCCCGTTTAACGACGTAACTCGCTGATTAACTACCGTAGTACATCGTTGAAGAAATCAACTAGCTAGTCATGACTGTTTCCTGAAACCGTACTCTCGCAAATTTGTTGTTCAACCACGCTGGTTAATGATGTCACACACATGGTGGAGTAATAACTTTGTTTAATGAATCTGTTTGAGATCAAATTAATGCCAGATTTATGCTATAAATTATGGACATCTGAGGAATAATTAAAAATTGTCTTGCTTGTTTTAGTTGTTTTGCTTTATTTCCAGATTCAATCATAGGCTCGTTCTTACGCACTAGAGCACGTTCGCACGTGCACTCTTTAAAAACTCTTTAAATCTCTTTGACAAACTAAAAGGCGTAAATTAAATTGTCCGTTAGAACTATGGTTTCAGGAAACACCGACTCGTTGAACTACAGTATGCTGATAACGACAGCACTTGCGACCATAGTTGGCAAACGATTCTTTTGGGAAACGCACCCCTGTTTAGTTCCTGTCTCCTTCTGAAAAGCACACTGTGCCCTGATTGGTCGGCTGGAGCAGTGTGTTGTGATTGGTCAAGCGCTTCGAGTGTGTTTGGGAAATGTCCCGCCCCTTACCGTAACCGTCAGTTTCAACACACTACTAACTAACTCAACCAGGCCACACCCCTTTATTCTGCATATTCATTATTTAAATGAGGAATATATATTGTGACGTGTTTGTTTCCGGAAGAAAACTCAAGACTACAATGAAGTTCAGAAGCTGTGACACGGATATAGAGAATAACTCCCGCTGGAGGGACTTTGGAGCAACATTACATTGTACAAAAGGATAATTGGTCCGGAGTGTTGGCAGAGCACCTGATTCTGCAAAAGGGAATCATATTTCTTGGTCTTTACACAGCCCTGCAAACCAATCATCGCAACTAACTAATCCTACGAGATACCCTTTCATTTTAGTCCTTCTGTTTCACATTTGGCAAACATGCATTACGGGTTGAAATCATCTCCGAAATTAGCTTAGCTGGACACTTGGGCTTAAATGTGGTGAAGATGCCAGCAGATCTAAGCTCTATAGTGAGGACGGTTCAACACATGCGGCCTAATTATAGGAGTCATTGGCCGTGCAAAGGCTCCCTTTACACCTGTGTTTTCTGTGATCGGATTTACTATCGAATCTCACTTGAGATTCACACAGTAGGTGACCGTGAACTGCGAACAGATCACTTATAGCCCATTCACAGGTGTTCTGGGATGGATTTAATGAAGATTCAGATTCAGCTGTGAATGAAATGAGGTTTTATTCTGCTCTCACAATGTGAAGAAGAACAGACACTGTGCTTCTGCAATTTACACAACTGCTTCAATCCACAATTATCTGATTATCAATCAAATTATTTCACTTGGAATCTTGTTTCTCACATTTCTCTTTCCACACAGAGCAACTTTTTAAACTCATGAATATATGAAAAAACACACAATCACTTTGTTCCACTAAAATGTGTTTTGCCTTTTTGCTTTTTGGACAGGATTTTGTAGGGCAGGACAAATGAGGAATTGATTGGATGGCTCTCTAACCCAGAATGCATGTGGCTACTGAGCGGACAGCTGTCACTGAGTGTTGTGTTACGTTTTGGTCCACACTTAGGGGTGAAAAAAAACCAATTCATGTCTTGGGACATATTTTATCTTCTCTATATATATGTGTGTGTGTGTGTGTGTGTGTGTGTGTGTGTGTGTGTGTGTGTGTGTGTGTGTGTGTGTGTGTGTGTGTGTGTGTAAATGTAAATTTTTCGTTATCAAATTACATCAGCATTTTGTTGACCAAATGTTCATAATGGGTGAAATGCTCAATTTAGATGGCAGCTCAGATAACTTTTGCATTCATTATGGGCACAATCTGGAGTTTCTTTTAGTGCTACACTGAAAAAAAAAAATGGTAGAAACAAATTTTACTCAGAAATGTTACAATTATTTAACAATTAAATGCTGTTTTCTTGTAAAACATACTTTTTTTTTTTTTTACTTTTTTATAGTGTAGTACAAAATGAAACTAAGAAAACCAAAAGCTCTTGAAAATGATTATGCAATGCGAGTAAAGCAAACTTAATTTCAGTGTGCTCTGTGTGTTTCAGGCAGTAGTTGGGAATGAAGAGTGTGTGTCAGCATTGCTGGTGCATGGAGCCTTCGCTCTGTGCCGGGACGTTCATGGCAGAAGCCCTTTGCATTTGGCTTCCTCTTGTGGTCATGCAGGACTATTGCGGCCCTTACTGGATGCAGCGTCACTTTCAGACCCCCTTGACTCTCTGCTAGACTACAGTGCCTACACACCCACTCACTGCGCTGCTTACCATGGTAAAATCACATCCTAGAACCTTTAATAAATGCTAGAGCAATGGAGAAACTTAGTTGAGATTTATGTTGATGAATGACAAATCTTTCATTTTCTACCTAAAATTAAAGTTGGCATAAAACGGAAAGTTGTCTTTTCTTTCCTATTGTGACGTATACGCAAGTGAAAACGCTTCTGTAACAAGATCAAATGTAGGGCGGGGCTTGATTTTGTCTGTGAGGAATTGATTGGATGGTTGTGGTTTGCTATTGGCTGATCTCATGTGAGTGACAGGTTGCCCCGCCCTCGTCATCAGAGAAGAGATGCTGCAAGTTATTTTAATCAAACATGAATTTAAAAATAACAATAATGATGTGCACGGATAAATCATTAACAATAATTACTGCAATATTCCATAAAAAACAAGAATTGTCTAATTTGATTTCATGGTGAGTTTAAAGAAACATACTGTATTTACAAGTCATGTAAAAGTTTTTTTTTTTACACACAGGGCACAATGATTGTCTTGAAGTTTTACTTGAATATAGACCATCAAGCTTCCAGGAAGGAAATGCCTTTACACCACTGCACTGTGCACTGTGAGTGAACCTCTCCTGTCTCCATCTTTAAAATGTTTCTGTACAAATACACATTTTTCATGACGAGAAAAATCATTTCCTGTTTCTTCCTCCACAGAATCACTGGTCACGATGGTGCCGCTCAACTGCTTGTTGAAACTATAGGAACAAAGATCATGAACCTCAGAGATGCCAAAGGAAGGTGTGTGTGTGTGTGTCTGTTCCACACTTAAAAATATTTAAGTATGGTTAATATAGTTAGAGAGCGAAACAGAGAAACTTGAATGGTTTACCAACCACTTCGGATGAACAAGAGGGTCTCTTTTTAAAAGCTAATGTCAAAAAGCCACCGTTTTAATTTGTTTCGGATATGACCTTTCATGTAGTGTGTAATATAGCTGTTTGTGACTGTAAGGTCTGCAAAGTTCTGCACAGAACAAAATAAAGTTTTTGTCTCCCGAAAGAAAGAAGTGAATCTGAACTGAAACGAGTCGTCAGTATTTCAAGTCTCACTTCCTGCTGAATCTGCGTAGGTTTGTAACAGATTTGCATAATGCCAGTCTATGTTCTTCATTGGCTGTCGTGAACAACGTCTACTTTGAGCCTCAAACACTGTAGTTGTATGTGAGACTGGAAGAGTTTGGTTCGTGTTGTTCATGTGGAGAAGACGCTGTTTTCTGCTGACAAAGCAAATCCACTTTGATGAGATTGATACGGTAACAGGGTGGCCGCGGGTCCTTAAAAAGTCTTAAAATGTCTTAAATAAAGTTTTCCTAATAAAAGGCCTTAAAAAGTATTAAAATGTCTTAAATTCAGATTCGATAGGTCTTAAATATTTCTGGTCACGTTACCGCTAAAATTTCTCCAGTCTGACGGACCTAATGTCCGTCAAATAACCAGTGAAGCATCGAATCGCGAGAATGATTCAGATTTTATTACATAAACAGCTATTGATAATGATAATGTAGGCTTTTTCTTGTAACGCTGTTTTGTTATTTCAAATGTAGGCGCGTTGCGCGTGGCAAGCGCGCTCATAATGTAGAAGAGTACGCTCATAATGCGCGACCACAACATTGCCCAACATCAAATGGCAAACGTAATGCAAGCGGAACGAAACTGCTCGTTATTGTGTGTTTGAAGGACCGTTTATCAGTTTGGACCAGTGCAGCGCGAGCCGATCGTGATCATGCGACACTGTTACTACACAGCGCTAATAAGAGATGCAGTAAAGAGAGCATTTTAATTCGCCACAGAACAGAACTGACTGAAGTAATAACATCGCTGCGAGATCTAGTGAGACGCATTCATATTTCTCCGTTATTAACGGATCAAACAGCGCTGACGTGGAAACCAGGAAGAAACATTGTGCCATGAATGAACTATCAGTGTCCACAGATCAGTAACATTCACCATGGATTTACTGTAGTAACACTAACTGCAACCATGGACGTTTGGTTAATAGTAGGCTATAATGCCTTCAAGTAACACGTCGGTTTTATTTTGACATTATATGAATACAATTGCTGCCCTCAAATGTTAATCTGAACTAAAATAATCCTTTGTTTATAACTACTACAATATGACATTTTATTTTTTCCAAGGAGCTGTTTTGTTTTATATGCTCCTAAGAAGAGTCAATTGTAGCTCTAGAATTGCTCAAAGTAAAAAAAAAAAAAAAAAAAAAAAAATACTTTATGATGTTAGTTTTAATATAAAAAAGCATAAAAAAATTTAATCAAGGACATTTCTCTGGCATTTATTTCTTTATGCTGTATCAAAAACATACCGAACCGAACCATGACACAAGTGTATCGTATCGAACTGAACCGTGAATTTTGTGAACCGTTACACCCCTAATATATACGCATGTAATATAATGTGTATTTCCATCACAGGTTTGGTCTTAAATTTCATTCAAAGTGGCATTAAAAAGGTCTTAAAAAGTCTTAAATTTAACTTGTTCATATCTGTAGACACCCTGGGTAAAACCGACGCCATCGTTACTGTTCGTATAGAGAGCTGAGGAAGATCCGGAGCTGAAATTCAGATATGATAATGAGCGTTTAGTTTCTGACACGATCGACCAATCACAACAGACTGGGTCATTTGACCAATCAGAGCAGAGCAGCTCTCAGAAAGGCTGGGTTTAGAGAGACTGAATCCTTGATCGAACCGTTTCAGACACTGAGAGAAAAGAGCTGATGCTGCAGTGAATATCATGAGAAAGTGTTTTTTTTTGTTTTTTTTATAATGGGGCACTTTAATATTCTCAGTGTATTTTGTCTACAGGACTCCACTACATGCATCTGCACATGCAGGAAATATGGCAGCACTGCATCTGGCATTGACCTGCGGTTCAGATGTAAACTCAGTCGATAACGCCGGACACTCTGCTTTAATGGTTGCTGCTGAAAATGGGCACACGTCTGCTGTCGGTTTGTATTGTTTTTATTGTCTAGTGCTTTCTATTAACGTGTGTAGAGTGATTGTGTGTTTCATTGATTTTAAAAGATGTTTTCTTTAGTAGTATTATTGATCTGCTCAAAACTTATTTGGTTCTAGACATCTTGCTTCATCAGTCCAGAGCGAACCTCTCACTGCTGGACATCAACAGGAACTCGGCACTTCACCTGGCTTGTAGAAGAGTAATGTACCCTAGCTCTCAAAGTGTCCTATATTACACAACACGTTTACATGCAACCAAATAATCTGTTAGTAATCGGATCGATGCCTTAATCGATCGGCTTGAGCTCGATCCGAATGAAATTTCAATCTGATTGAAAGGGGTGGTATATTCCTTTTCTAATCCGATCGAGAGAACATGTAAACACTTGATCGGATTGAAAGCCAAAACTGAAAGGACTGCGCATGTGCAATGACGTCGCACGTCAAAAAATTCTTCCGATTTGAAGTTTGTGACATATAAACGCGCACATTAACCCGATCACATGTTTAGCGTTCATGTAAACACTACATTCAGATTCATCAATCAAATTGCAAAACAAAAGTTGTGCATGTAAACACAGCCAATGATCATCACGTGTTTAACTCAACAGGGTCATGAAATGTGTGCTCTTCTCATTCTGGCTGAGATTGACGACCCCTCGCTCATCAATGCCGCAAATAGTGCACTTCAAACGTGAGCATTCCCATATTATAAGTGTATGTGTGTATTGATTGTTTGGTAATTTTCACAGTTGAAGTTTTTCTGTCTACATACCACTAGGCCTCTGCATATTGCAGCGAGAAATGGTCTTGCCACCGTGGTTGAGGTTCTGCTTACTCGAGGTGCAGCGCTTCTGGCCCTAGATGAAGATGGTGAGTTTCTCTATTGCTAAGCTAGAGCCAACAGAATTAACTTCACCAATAGTCATTAGTATTGACTTTAGATTTTGTTTGAAGAGACTGTAGTTGCTCACAAATCGCTAGTTTATATATATTTTCTGGTTCACCGTTTCTTTACATGGTGTGCCGTTTTATAGTGACAAGTGCTAAATCTTCTTTTTGTCTCGATCATGACGAGCGACTTGCCATTCTGTCGTTCTGTCAAACTTGGTTTGTATTTCCATTTGAAGTCGGGTTGCCCGTCCAACAGTGGAATCTCATTTAAATCCCAAAATCCAGCTCAACACTGCTGTTTTTTTCATGTCATGCAGCATGTTTGCTTTAAAAAAAAGTTTTCTTGATGCTTAAACTCCTCACATTGCCTGGTTAGGTACGGAAGCCCTGAACCGCAATGTAAAAAAATATATATATATATGTAAAAAAAAAAAAAAAAATGCTATCATTTCGAGATTAAAGTCGAAATGTTTCGAGATTAAAGTCGAAATGTTTCGAGATTAAAGTCGAAATGTTTCGAGATTAAAGTCGAAATGTTTCGAGATTAAAGTCGAAATGTTTCGAGAATAAAGTCGAAATGTTTCGAGAATAAAGTCTTCCGTAGAAGTTGTGTGTGTGCTTGCCGTTATTTCACATTCCCGCACAGGCATTCATGCGTGTGTGTGTGTAAACTGGATCTACACGAAATAATAACTTTTTACTTTTATCTGGGCTTTCAACAAAGGGATATTCTACAGGTCTACCAACATGACATTAGGCTATAGGACGTTATAAAATATAGGCTACTGTCAGACTGGATCAAGATATCCAGCTTTATGAATGAATGAATGAATTAATGCATGAATGAGGCATTTATATAGCGCTTTCATATGTCTACTGTAGGTTAAAAGCGCTTTACAATCATTTCAGGGAATCTTTCCTCAACCACCAGTGGTTATTATATTTGAGGAAATCACGGGATCCGGCCAAATGATTGGATACAGAATGATGCACTTAAAATGTATCCAGAACGATACAGTTCACGTGCAATGCAAGTGACCGCGGCGCGCCTCCATGATTATATTATCTGCTTCTCATTTATTAAATACAGGCAATTGGTTGATGAAAAAAATATTAAAATTAAGATACAATTTATGCAAAACGAAATTCACTTTAAACAAAGGTTTTCTACAAAACAAAACTTAATGAAGACTGGAGCGCATCTCATCATAAATGAACTGAAACTCGGTGTATGCCTCACATACATGAGAAATACATCTGAAGATAGCTTGAAATGTCTTTAAACGAAACAATTCAAAACGAAAAGAAATAGGCTACTCTCTGATTTTGTAATCCATGATGTGGGACCTGATATTAATTTAAAGGAGAACTCCGGTCAATTTTAACATTGAGCTCATTTTTTTGTACATTTGGAGTGCTGTCAGTACAGAGAACAACGACAAAATTGTCGAGTTCACGCGCATAGGTTTAGTACCTATGATCACGCGCGTGAACTCGACAATCGACTACTGTGGACTTCGACCGAAAACAGGATGTAAATACAGGTATGTGCGCTGGCTGAATAAACATCATTTTTATTCATATCTTTCACATCTACTGCAGTCAGATTCACCCTCGTTCACTCCGAAGGAATCACTCACATGACCTGTGCACTTGTAATGACACATCAAGGATGTTAAGAGGCTAAAAGCAGGTTTAAAACTTGCCCCATTGAAGTCAACAGGGTGCAAATTTTAAAAAGAGGATAACTCTGTTATCTAAACTAGGCAACACAGATTTTTGTCGTTGTTCTCTGTACTGACAGCACTCCAAATGTACAAAAAAATGAGCTTAATGTTAAAATTGACCGGAGTTCTCCTTTAAGTGAAATCCATGCTTTTTTTTCTTACAGTAAAGCACAGTCCACAAACAATCTCAAATGCAAACTCCCTATAATAAGACACATCTCTGGAGGCATGCTCCAAGCACACTCTCATCTCATCCCTTTTCCCACATTTGTAGTAATGACACTATAACCAAACCGGAAATTGTAACGCGTGCGCATGCGAAACTTTCTCGTGCGCACGCGAAAGTCCGTATTATTTTTTTTTTTTGCAAAGGTCCCCTCGGGGCTCCGTACCAAACAGTTGATGGCAAAAGTAAAATAATGGCCATTTTGAAATATGTTTTATAACGTTAGCAAAAAACACTTTATGATTCTTACATTAAATAATTTTTGACATGCTAGGATAACTTATCCTTACACAATCCTTGTGCCATCCTTACACATTAATTGTGCCATGTTTTTAGGTCATACTCCAGCATTGGCATGCGCTCCAAATAAAGATGTGGCGGACTGCTTGGCTCTCATCATTTCCACTATGAAGCCTTTTTCTGCTGGCACCAGCTGTGGCGTCAGTCTGATGAAGCACTGTGGCACTGCTGTATCCCATCAGCCCTTGTCCAACATACAACTGATTACAGAGGAACCGTAGGACTGAGTGAACACCAAACTATATACCTTTAACAAACTGCACCGCTCCTTCCTATCCAGACAGAAGGTATTGGAATGTACTGTCTATTATACAACGCTACTGTTTTAGCATCATGCAGTATATACAGTTACATATTCATTTGTAGTGCAATAAATCTTTAACAAATGCCACCATTCCATTAAATGCTGAATTCCTCCTTCATAACCAGCCATAGAAAATCACTTCTATTATTAGAGTACAATATCTGCTACTGTTTTAGCATCATATAGTATACAAGGGCATAAATGTATTCATTTGTGGTTGCATGACATTTTTTTTACAGTGCCGTCACTTTTATCTTAGCCTATTACTAAGATTTCCCAGCTTTCTTTGGACACTTTTTATGCATTTCTGAAGAGGCAACGTGTGAAAAATGAATTAGAAATAACAATAGTTATTTCTACACCCTACCTACTCCTGACATGCCCCACAAAACACCATCACGTCAAAATAAAAGTCTCTCACTCACAGATTATGTATCCTTGTCATCCTATTTTACAGGCATAAATACTTCAATTACCTAAACATTACAAACTTAAATCACACACATAGTATCACTATTGCCATTCATGTTTTAGCTGTAACACAGCAATTTTTTTTGTCAAGGTTGCACTGTGCTTTTATTTATTTATTTATTTATTTATCATCATTTATTGTTAGTAAATCGTTTAAGTTGACTTTATCATTTGATACTGTTAACTACAGTAGATTAGCACAATATGTTTTAAATTAAAACTCTAGAAAAAATAAAGTATTCTTTTTTTATTTTTATTTTTTATTTTTATTTTATTGTCTTTCTCACAATATGAAACTTACAGAATAAACAGGGCAAACACAACCGATACTTTAGGACAGTCACAAGAAGTTTTCCTTGAATGCCCCTATTGATAATACAATTGTTTTTGAACATGAAAAAATAAAAAAATAAAATAAAAGAACTAGAATAAACATTGTAGCTTAGAACCAGGGTATGGTATGTATTACTCTTACTGACAATCACTGTATAATAAAAATACTTTCCTCATCCTTCTGCATGGTACATTAAAAAAGGTGTTCATACACATTCAGCCCTTACCACAAGTCCCTAAACAAAGTCCATTCTATGTTGCCTAATATATTTAAGCCATCCTCTCCAGATATTGTTAAATTTATCGACTTCCAATCTAATGTACGCAGTTAGCTTTTCCATATTATAAATGCTTAGCATTACATCAAACCATTCTTCCACTTTAGGCACCAAATCACTTCGCCATCTTCTGGTTATTGCTTTCCTACTAGCTAACAACATAATTCGAAGCAATTTATAATCGTCCCTTCTTTTTAAATTAAGAGTCTCAACTATCCCAAGATACATAATTTCAAAGCTGGTTGGTATTTTAATTTCTATCACCTCTTCAATTATCACTTTTAATTGTGTCCAATATTTAGTTATAAGGGAGCATCCCCAAAAGATATGAAAGTGATTTGCTTTAGTTTCACCACAAGATCTCCAACATTTGGTATCTCCATATTTTCTCTGCGCAGGGGTTGCAAAAAACCTTAGTGTATTTTTCCATCCGTATTCCCTCCAAACTGAAGAATTTGTAGTTTTCCACTGATATTTATTTATTTCCCCCCAGTTCTCACCTGACACCACTATGTTTGCCTCCCTCTCCCATCTTTCTTTTACATATATTGTGTTGTCTTCCTTCATGTCTTCCAGGATCCTGTACAGCTTGGAAATAACTTTCCGTTCTATCTGTGATCTATATGCTTCCATCATTATTTTTATGACACCTGGCCATGTTGAGCTTAGTTGAACTTTTTTCATTTCTTCTCCCAAATAATGGCGTAGCTGTAAATACCTATGAAAATCTTGCTTCTGGAGGCCATAAATCTCCTTCATTTCCAGGAAACTCATTACAAAAAATAAAGTATTCTGACATACAGAAGTGTCTGATCTGAATTCTGATCGAAAAATAATTATTTGCAATATTTTATTGTTTGCATGTCATGAGAAATGACTTAAATGTCAGTATATCTTTTTTCCTCAACTTTTTCTTATCTACTCTGCTATTTTATGACAGTAGGACTGATCTGATTTGCCACTTTTAATTTAACAGCTCATCTTAGTAGATTTGTCACAAACAACTGAACAAAAGTAAATCTCCTTTTAATACTAAATATAAACTGCAAATGCATTACAATCACGCAACACAGTTGTATGTTCATCATGATGGGATTTGCACTATGTAACCAATAACCATAGGGGTCTTACAGAACAGATCGGAACTGTTTCAGAAAGGAGGTTAAGTGAAAACTCTGAGTATGTTTACCCTGAAATGAGGGAAACCCGAGAAAGCGGAGTAAGTCAAACCCGTTTTTGAAAGAGAGGTAACTTATACTCAGAGTCAGTTACCATGGTAACTTACTCTGTGAACCTAACCTGGTCAGGAGCAGGTT
The DNA here is from genome assembly GCF_951802725.1 of Rutilus rutilus. Taxonomy (NCBI): domain Eukaryota; kingdom Metazoa; phylum Chordata; class Actinopteri; order Cypriniformes; family Leuciscidae; genus Rutilus; species Rutilus rutilus. Next base: position 4,474,670 of record NC_140227.1, read on the forward strand.
TTCTTATGTAAAACCCAGAGTTTTTCTTTTAGTAAATGCATCTTGAGTTAAGAATCTTTAGACATTTTGACTGGAAACAACAAGACAAAAATGCTAAGTAAGAAAAGCATTTTTCATTATTCATTGCACATTTTTCTATATAACATCGGAGAGGGCACATTAATAAGGCCGCTGTATCAGAGCGGGAAGGAAAGTGTGCCTCGCTCTCACGCTCTTTCTGAGAGTTTTTGTGTTGTTTCCTGGACACAAACGTTTTAAAAAGGTTTAAATGAGGCTAATCTGATGAATGACATTCATTTGATAACATCTTGCTGTGACTTCTGAAAGTAACCTAATAATTAGAATTTCCTTTAGGATTTCCAGCGTGGTGGGATGTATCGATGACACGCATAATCCCATCATCACACCTTCCGAAAATGAAACTGTATGGAAGGATAGTCCGAGATATATGCTGTAACCACCACAGCTGTTAAATAAACAGTAATTATTCACAATTTATCTTTATTTCCTACAAATACAAAAGCAACAGTTATTCTTTTTCCTGTTGAATTTCAATATTCTTCTAATATTCTTTTAATTCTTGTGTATCTCCTCTTCATCTGTCAGTGGTGGTGCAGGTCCTCTGCCTCCTTGCTGTTGGCCCAGTAGAAGTCAAATGTTAATTTCATTATCCTAAAATTAAAAAAAAATTGTAACAGGTTGGATTAGAGAACATTTAATTATGTGAAAAGAGCATTATACTATGTGGAAACGGCTGCTGCACATTGAAATAGACTGAGTTATATTTATTTAATATGTCAAATGTTTGTAAAGTCATGTAGCCTACAGCCATGAGCCTTTTATGGTTAAAGATTTAATTGATTATGAATTTATTGTTCATTTTTAGTTGCCGTCAATTATTATTATTATTATTATTGCCTGTGGGATACAATGAAAATGAGTATTAGTTCAGTAACTTACCTTTCTGTCAGTTTTCACCTGATAATATAACAGTGATTAAGAATTATACTTGTGTATTGACTCAGAAGTATGCAGACGTCTTTTTTGTCAAGTTCTGTTGCCATGGTGAATCATAGTTTCGGAGCTCCATTGATCATGGCTTTTCATAGTCATGGTGCACGTGTTTAACTCAGAGTGATTAAACTAACTCAATTCAGCTCTTCTGAAACCGATCTCAGGGTAAATCAACTCAGAGTTCAAGTTTTAACTCAGAGTTGGTTGAACCTCCTTATTGAAACTGGATTGGTCAAAACTGCATTGTAGCCATGAAAAAAATAAATCACAATATATTAATAGGTATGATGCAAAACACATGTTGACTATATCGCTGAGCAGCCCAGCTGATGTAACCATTTCATATAAGCAAAAAGGCTCTCAATTCTGTGCTGTATTATGAATATAAACATGGTCAATGAAGCACTTTTGACTAAATTGACCTTGTAACTTGTATCGCATAGAGGTTGAAGTTCTTATCTAGTCATCATACGATTTGAGGTTCAAACCAGGGGCATGTGGCAGAAATTATGATGATTTTTTAATTTATTTTTTAATAACATTTTTAAAATGTAAAAGTTTCCAGGTCAAAGACATTGGAAATCTATACAGTGAAATTCCTTATGATTCCCAGTGATTTTAGCCACAAGATTTCGCAGAGCAAAGGTAAATGTGAACATGCCTGTTACACAGTCTCAAAATTGAGAGCATTAATGAGTAAACCAGAACAAATTTTTCTATGTTTATAATAAAACTGTCACAAAAATGTCTCATGTACAATAATACAGTGACATACGGAGCCCCAAAGGAGACATGGTGATAAAAAAAAAAAAAAAAGATGCGAGGAAAAACAGTGTTTGCTTGCAAAACTTTTGTGAGAGATTTTGCATTAGCTTGCAAAACTTTTGTGAGAAACTCTTCATTTAAAAGATCTTAAAAATATAAATTAATACATTTAATTAGTAGGGTCATAAAAATCAAATATCCCCTCCGGACATCACTTTTGGCCAGTACTATTTATTAAATAAATAAATAAAAATCCTCTCATGCACAAGGTAGGCCGCGCCATTCATTAGTCCATCCATTTCTCCATTTTGACCCATTCAGGCTGATTTGCTGAGCGATTGTGAATATGATGGATTATCATTATCACATTAGACCCTATAAAGGCATTGCCTCTCACATTACTTTCCTCCTGTATTTCGCCTTCTCTCCTAACGGTCATGCCATGAACTAGAAACTCAATGTGAATGAAATGGGCTCAAAATAGGCTCTCAATCAGTGTTGGAAAAAGTTTTAATGGTTGCATGTTCATAATGGTTTAGGAGTTTTTACAGCTTCTTTTTATTTGGCTTTTCTGGTACAAAACCCTGTGCGACTGACATTGATTACAGTGGTAAGCTCAATATACTGCACATGAAGTTAAAATGGGTCTCATGGAGTGAAACTTCTGATTTAGGAATCCAAGCAGCTCCCAAATCAAATCGTGATCACATAGTTTTCTGTTTCTGGCTGGAATTTCTTTTTAGCTTGCTAAAAAATGTCATGTGTTTGGGAACACCTACTTTTCTAACTCATCCTAGGACGATCATCTAATTTTCATGAAAATTTTCAGGCTTGTCCAATTTTTTTTTATAATAATAATACGTTTTATTTATATAGCGCCTTTCAAGTATCCAAGGACACTTACAAGAAAATACAGAAGTACAAGCAAAGTATTGTACAGCAGTCAAACATGTAAACATACAGCATGGCAGATAATGACTTAACAAGTATTGAAATATCAGAAAGGGGGAACCAATCAGTTGCAAAACTATGTGAATAAATTAGTTTTTAAGGTCTGTAGTGATGAGACAGATCCGAGATTCTGAATGCCCAAAAGTTGACCGTTTTAACTTCAAAACAAGCAGGTTGTCTGAACTAGATCTAAGAGTATGGGCAGGAGCGTAAGGCTGAATAAAGTCTTGAAGGTGAGGGTAGATATGAAGGTGCTAAACCATGACAGGCCTTATAAAGTAAGACAAGTGGTTTGAACTGAATGCAGTAGGGAGCCAGTGTAGTTGGTGAAGGATTGGAGTGATGTGAGCAGATGTAAGGGCACGAGCAGCAGAGTTTTGTAGCATTTGCTTTAGCTGGAAGGCCACTAAATGACAATTTAATGATCTGGCCAAGAGGAAGCATCTAAATTAAAAATAGTAGTGGACCAAGTACCGAACCTTGAGGTACACCACGGGAGATCGTGAAGGAGCGAGATTTGTGTTTGTTAATGCAAATTAATTGTCTATCCGAGAGATGTGAAGTTAACCACTGAAGGAAAAATGAGTACTGAATGGCAGATCCAGGAGAACCAAGAGGCTGATGTCCAGTGTCAGATGCCAGGAGAAGGTTCATGCAGGTTATGTTTATCCAAGTGAGACTGCAATTGTGTGACAACCACCTTTTAAGTACTTAAGCAAAGAAGTTTTTGAGTAAATGAGTTGGAATTGGGTCACGTTGACAGGAAGAGGAGTTCGATTTAGTAATCAAATGTATTAGTAGTTAAGGTTGAGAGCGGGTGGACAGACTGAGAAGGAGACAAATCTGTAGGAACAGATGGGGGAAAGCTTGGTAGATATTGTCAATGTGATGATGCAGGAAAAAAGTTTCACGAGGCTCAATAGAGCCAATAATTGTAAAAGATGATGGTTTGACAAGTTTGTTCATCTCAGAGAAAAGAGTCCTGGGTTTACACTTTGCTTCATTTATAACACTGAAAGGTAGTTAGAGTGTGTGAATAAGCAATAGCAAGTCGTTCAATACCCCTACCCTTAGCTTTCATTGCTCTAAGTTCAGGGGTGAATCATGGGGAGGAATGATTTGAGGGGACGGTTGTTTTTAATGGGGCAAATTTCTCCAAGGCATTAGATATCATGTTATTTATATATTGAAATAATCTCATCTGGACAAGAGAGATTGAGAGAGAATGGCAGAGAGGAAGCAACAATACAGTAGCAGTAGAGAATTTATAATTTTAATTTATAGACGTGCAATTTTTTTAAAGTTCTGAGAAAACTGGAAAACTGGAGTTCTAGTCTTGGGCACAATAACTTGACAATTGTGCTCACTTTATCCACATTTTCCATCCGCTTGGAACCTACTTATTGGTGCTTGTTTTTGGCTCCGTTTATCAGACATATTTTAGCTAACAAAATTGCCATTTTAAAAATGACTGAATAAGATGAATGTTGAAACTGATAATCAAAAGTTGACTAACATTCAGAAGTTGGGCTAAAAACTATAATAGTTTAGTGTGTCCATTCTGAGACGGCGAAACAAGTTGAGAAACTTGTTCACTAATTGAGAAATACATAATAAAATATGTGACTTTACAAGACTGGACAATCTATAGAGTTAAACCAACATACATGAAAGCATGAAGTTCCAAAGTTTATCAATACATGTCTTCAAGATGAGACATGACAAATAGCTGCTCGCCAAAACCATTTTGCAATGATTATGTTGCTCCATTACTAAACTAAATCATCTTTTGAGTGTTCGCCGCGTCTCCTTGCCGTTGCTTACAGAAGTTCCCCCCACACCAGGACTTGGTGTCGACCGGTTCCCATTTCCACCACTCGCTCGTCCAGCCGGCTGTGGATTGGTGGAGTTTCCAGAGCTTTGAGAATTCACCCCATTTCCATTGGGAGTGTCATTACCTTCGAAGAATAAAAAAAAGTCAAGAATATTGAATGAATATATGAATACATTGCATGAATATTTGGTAACATTTTAGTTTAGGGTCCAATTCTCACTATTAACTTAGTTGCTTATTAGCATGCATATTACTAGGACATTGGCTGTTTATTAGTACTTATATATATATTCTATATCCTTTAATCCACCTAATACTTAAACTTTACAACTACCTTACTAACTGTTAAGCAGTAATTAGGAGTTTATTGAGGCAAAAGTCGTAGTTAATACTGAAAATTGGACCCAACTAGGATCCCAAAATGTGCTTGAATTCTTACAAAGGAAAAAACAAAAACAAGGTAGTGGTTCACTGCAAAAAGCACTTGCCACACTATATAATTATACCTGCATTGGCTCCAGTGCTGCTGTTCAGGTTGCTCTGGTCATTCAGTCCCTGACCGGTAACAAGAAGAAAGTCAATTACTATGACCAGTGGTTAATTATTATTATTATTTTTTTTTTTTTTTAATAGTGAATAGGTTCATTTTTTTAAAAGGCCATATGATGCTTTTTAACGTTTTCCTTTTCCTTGTAAGATGTGGGGCACAACTGACTTTTTCAATGGTGCCCCACAAATGTTTAGTTACAAACGTTCTAGTCACAAAATATGTTCTTTTGTGCGGAACAAAGAAATGTACACAGGTTTGGAACAACTTGAGGGTGAATAAATGATGACAGCATTTTTGGGCGAACTAACATCACTTTAATTCAATCTAACAGAGAACACTGAGGCCTTAAACGTCTCGATCGAAGTCCAGATATTACTTCTGCAAATGTCTGTCACAGTGTGAAATATTAGCATAATGCCCGCCCCAAAGGCATACACGATTTCAGTGAATTGAAGTGTTTGGATGCGAAAGCAAAAGCGCATTCAGAAGTTAATCAAAGGTTTAGATTTACTCATAAAGTTCCAGAGCAATACAACCCAAAGGTCTGCTTGTGCACAGTGCATTTTACACCGGACAGCTTTCTGAACCTCAAAGTTGGTTGCAAGTTCTGACTGATCGTCTTGATCATCCGCATTTTCAGAATCCAACTTGGACTCGAACTGATACGGTAAAACCGACACCATTTTTTAAAACTGTGTGTTCATAATTGCTTTAGAAGCCTTGGAAGCTGAAGCTCGCAATTATGGTATTGCACCAATGCTATGTTTTTCTATATATCCTAACAATTTGTTAACAAACATGTATTCATTACTTCAATGAGCTCATTGTTTCTGCCTTAAATGAATACATTTATTAGATAACTGTGATTTGTATATGTACATTTCTGAAATACATAACTTGGACACAGTCACCTCTGATGACAGATCACTCTAAATTGTAACGTGGACTCATGCATTTTCTGTAGAGCTGCTTGGAAGCTATATATATTGTGAGAAGCGCTATACTCCGACACTCGCTTCAGATGACCAATCACAATGCATTGGGTCAGCTGGCCAATCAGAGCACTTTTCGGAATACAATCAGTAAATTTCAGACCGACTGGGAACAGAATTGCTGCAAACATGTACAGTGTTTTTTTTAACATTAGAAGCATGTTAACCCATTCTAGTACACCCAATAAACAAAATAATGTATTTTAAAACAGCATCATATGGCAAATCCACAGAAATAAATCTAGAAGACGTACCGTTTTATTCATCTGGGACAGATATTCTGGATTTGGCTCACTAAAGTTTGGCACCTCAGAATACACCATGCAGAATCTTACAAGTTGGATACAAACACATGAATTTATTCACAATGATATATATATATATTTTTTTTTATGCAATACAATATGCAAAAATGCACATTTTATGTTAACCTTTTACCATGTCTTGGAGTATTGCAATAATACAATATCGTGAGTTCAGTATCGTGGTGTGGTATGTATCGTATCGTTACACCCCTAAAAAATATGAATGATTAAATAAAATGAAATGGTTGATGATTAAAACTTACTCTCCAATCTTCTGTAGTTCACCTCCTCTTCCAGTGTACAGTGTCAAACAGCCTTTAAAAACTGAGGCGTAACTGCAGCAAAATACAAATATAGACAGTTCTGTAGACTGTAAAACATATACGAAGAGTGATCTTTTACTGTAAAATCAAGTATTTTAAGACTGTAAAACATTTATGCTGGTATATGAAGAGAATCAAGTTCATTTGAGGTAGAACGACTGTCTTTTAAACATAGTCAGCATGTTAAAATGTGCATCACTGATATTAAACGCAGTCTCACCCTTTGGTAAGTCTGATGATGTCACCAGCCTGAATGAGTCCACCGACTTCATCCCAAACCGAGATGCTGATGCTGCCCGTCTTGTCGGCCACTTTACACGTGCGCACCTCGTGACCGTCTTTGGTCTTCGTCACTCGTCCTTGAAGAAGAGAAGATTCAGAGTTCAGATACTTTAGACTATTATTATAGCTGATAAATATGTATTATAGAAGGCCTGAACGGTGTATCGTAATAAACAACCGTTGGGGTTTAAGTGATAGAACACACTCCACCGACCCTGTCTGTTTCATGTTCTTGTTTGTGGAAATTCATGAGCATACAATATCAAAGGTCCAATAAAGAGAATGTTAATGCAACCTCATCATTTTATATGGTAAAGCCCTATTTTAATATATAAGATAAATTACCTTATTTTAATAAGCCCTATTTTATATAACATTGTATCGCAAAATTGGTGCTGCCATAATAATGGCCCATTTCAAAAATCGCCACAACCTTTATTTTCTTCTAAACAGCTCCTAGTCATAGTTATTTTTGTACAATTTCTAGCATTTCAGAAAAAATAAAGTTATTAAATATGTACCATCTGAATAACATTGTTTTTTTTCTGTTTATTACAGTATTGCATAACATACAGTATCAAAGTATCATTACTTTGGTGTCAGTTAACTTACTAAAACAAAAACACATATTTGGATTTTGGAAACAGTCAGTCAAGTGTGTCGAAACTTTTTATATGACCGTATTTTGAATATGACGATAACACAGCACTAAAGCGAGTGTTGTTGGCTCCAGTATGATCAATTGTTTGTGGTTTTCCTGAAATGTGAAAGGTTAACGCAGAGTTAAATGATTATGTTGTTTCACTGTCAGCATGTGATGTGTTGTTTGGACACCTGTTTCCAGCACGATGAAGATGACATTGAGATTCTTGAGTCCAGGTTTAATGTCCTTCACATGAGTCTCTGTGCTCATGATCAGTCTGCTTCTGCGCAAATCCTGCAAAACCTGATGCACAACATGCCAGTCCACATCTGATGCATTTTACACTCACTGTTTCATATATCACATGCAAGACAATTTTAATTAAAGATGCATGCATGCAAACAACTTTTTGGCAAACTAACTGTGATGAAGCATGCACGTGCGACACTGACAGCTGATCAACAATATTAAACAAACCAGGAAACTAATGAAAACACTTACTGGTTAGCATTGAGCTACGGTTGCACGGACTCTTTTAAAGGTAGCCTACTGTTTCTCGTCATCTGCTATGCTTTGTGTGAACAATCCGGAATAGACTCCGGAATAGGCTAGTAATATGAATTAAGACGCTGAATGTTCTGACAGCTGTCAATCATCACAGTTTCTCTGGACAGTCAACTACCGTTTACAGTGGTATTTTTTTTATTAACGTCATGACGCAATGCTTTCCGTACGTTATGACGTAGTTATCCGCACGCATTTATCCGACCTGCACAGAACAGAACATGAAAGTTGAATTATCTGGAATAGTTAAATGAAAATGGGTCAAAATTATGTGGAAATATTCAGCGTAATCCGGGACACAGCTGGTTTGTCCTTCTTGTAAATGATATGTAATGCGCATGCGTGTTAATCCACATTTTGAATTTGACGCGTTGAAGAGTGTGATTTAATCCCATACATTTCTTAACCGAAAGAATTTTCGACTTTTTAAAGGTAAGATTCATTCAAATAAATGTGTTGGATGCCTTTTAAAATAGTTGTTATATGAATTCCCACACTGTCACACAATAAAGAGACCCTTTAAATTGTTGGAAAATTCCTAATTAGAACTGTCATTAGTAACGACCGCCTCGGCGTTTATTTATTTATTTATTTAAAAGATAATTTAAGTCTTTTTTAAATTAGTTTATTAAACGAATTCTTAGTTTTTATGTGGGCTGAATTTGATATTAGATTAGCATTTGTTCAGCACTCAATTCTCACATAACTCGAACAAAATGTGTATGCTAATAAATGCATGTTTATTTGCTTGTTTTGGTCATCTACCACAGGTCAGCTGAACAGGAACTTTCAGTACAGTAGAAATACTATAGCTCATAATCACTCACTTGTGGAAATAATGATAGTTTTTCAGCACTATAATCAAACACCTTTTTGATAGCCTAAATAAACATGCACCTGGTTTCTAATTAGGGGCACATTTATTCAATTATTTCTACAGTATCTTTATAGGTATGTACATCCATAGGCCTATATTCATCATGCATTTTGACCCCTCTCTCCGTCCTCATTTCTCAGGTTAAGAGTGACGTAGTAGGACAAACAAAATGGCCACAGAATCTGATTTAGTAAATGAGATTAACCCTGTTGACTTCATTCAGCTGCTGGAGTGCTTAGAATGTAAGTGTCTTTCATAAACATTATGGGACTCATTCTCCATTTACTTTATTGACTTACAGATGACAGAATAATAATAACCCTTGTGGGGAAAAAGTATACTACAAACCATTAACATATTGATATTGATTATTTTGAGTACTGCTTTATTGCACAATGCACATTTCTTAATATTAAGTATAAAATGTGCTTTAATATCACTATTAGTAAAGATAATAAAGTACATTTAGTACCAAATTAATTGTTCCAATTTAGCAGACTTTTACGTATATCAATTTAGTATACTAAAAGAACAATTGCAGGATATTTATATTATGAATAAATATATAAATCTATTTGTAGTATACTTAGCATAAAATAAATGTTTTTCAAATTAGTTTTGGTGTATTTATTTTTCACTAGGGAAGATAAATCATGGAACAGAATATTATAAATTAAATGTCTGAGAAAAGGTTTTCATTTTTACAATTTACAAATCTTTTTGTTGTTTTGTTTTAAATTTCCTAGATAGCAGGATAAAGGCAAAAGATGCGATGAAGGATTTTCATGCCGGTGGAAAGCTGGTCCGTCACAGGTTTGGAGATGTAAGCTGAACACTTTCTACTGGCTCCTACAGTAGTTTATTTCTACATAAATGATGGAATCATCTCGGTTTCAAAAATGATATGTGAAATGTAAAGGTGACTTTTTGATGTTTTAGTTACATTTATAATAGGGCTGCACAATATTGGGGAAAAATTTGTGTTTCACATTCTTTTTGTGACAAGAAAACATCCCTACAACTTCTGAAAGTGAACAGCAGTGTTTTACTGTAGCATAAGAAGTGTTATTTTAACATCAGTGTGGTTTAGGTTTCAGCTAGGCCTACATTAGGTTTATTTAACAAAAGAAACTGAACAATCAAACGTAAAAATAAACACTGCTTAGTTCTCACTGTATGAATTAAATATATACTGATTCTTATTAAAGCTACAAAAGTTATTCAGCCAAGAGCAGTGAGTGATTTTCTCTTTGTCCTTTGTTCATGACCCCAGATATTGCAAGCTCTTGCGATATGCATATTGCGATATATATGCATTTGCGATATTTCGATATATTGTGCAGCCCTAATTTATAACTTAGAAACTGTCTTCATGGGATAGTTCAGCCAAAAATAATCACAAAAATGTAATACAAATAAAACTATGTCATCATTAAAGGGTTAGTTCACCCAAAAATGTAAATTCTGTCATTAATTACTGTCGTTCCAAACCCGTAAGACTTTCGTTCATCTTCAGAACACAAATGAAGATCTTTTTGATAAAATCGGAGAGATTTCTGTCCTTCCATTGACAGCTACGCAACTACCACTTTGACACTTCAAAAAGTTCATAAAGAGATCGTAAAACTAATCCATTATGAATTGAGCAGTTTAGTCCAAAATTTCTGAAGAGACACAATCACTTTATATGATGAACAGGTATATGATCAAAGTGTTAGGTTATGGCTTATGGGTTAGTAGAACTAACCGTTACTAAACTGAGCGTAAACTTGTGGTGTTATGGACTTAACGTAATCTACTAGAATCAATAATTTCACAGTAAGTCAGAATGAATCCAAATGTAACAATTTATTATTAGTCAGGTAAATGTATCAATTACATAATCAATTCAAAGATAATCAATACAATAACATCAAATATTCAGAGATGAAGAATAAAAGATGTGTCTGAACAACACTTATGGGCGTTATGGGCTGATCTCTGAAGACATTTCTTTATATACTCAGACCAAGACAAAACATTCCCCAATGTGAGGAATGAACTTACAATAGGAATTTGCATTGACTAGAGTTCTAGACACAGGGAGTTGTACCATTGTACCAGTCGCACTGAGACATTTTAAATGAGACCAAACATGACTGTTGATTCACTTATATTGACATAGAACATTATAATTTTTATATAATCTTTCTAAGTGAAGAGAAGAACGTGTAAAGGGAATGAAGTGGGGGGAAGAAGTATGGGGTTAGAATTGTTGCATTATTCCAAATAAATAGATTGAGATTCACAAAAAATGATCAAATTCACAAAAATTTGTATTAAGATCCACAAATAAATGTAAAGAGTCTCACAAAAATGTATAAAACTCACAAATAAATAGAATGAGATTTGCAAAAATATATATATATATTTACAAATGTGTTTTATGTCACAAACACAACTCTGCCTGGCATTTATTTGTGAACCGCTTTCTGTGCATTTGTAAATCGCTGCACACATTTGTGAATCTCTTCTTGTGCATTTGTAAATCCCCCCACGCATCTGTGGATTTTGAAACACTTCTAGCGTCGACGTGCAGAAAAATCCACAAATAAGTGGACTCCGCCCACCGTTTACTCAAGCCAATCAGATAACGGCCTTTTTTTTAATCACATTCTCTCTGCGTTTTCCCCACTGAAGCACATAGATGCAACAGGATTTTCTCTATTCCTCAAGAATTATCTTGAGGTTGATGATTTTCCAGCTGATCTCTGTCAGCGTCTCTACTGGTATTTCCAAAGATCTGAGCGGTCTGGTCCTGACACGAGTCCTCACAGCAAAGATGGTGAGCTGCTGATTCATTGTTCAGGAGTCATTTTACAGAACTTCAGTAAACGTTTCAAAACACACTTGTCTGTTGTCTTTCCAACCTGTTCGCATACAAACCATGTGAGAGATCAAACACATTGTTTGTATTTATGTGTTAAAGGAACACACCGACTTTTTGGGACTTTAGCTTATTCACCGTATCCCCCAGAGTTAGATAAGTCCATACATACCCTTCTCATCTCCGTGCGTGCCGTAACTCTGTCTGACGCACCCACCGCTAGCCTAGCTTAGCACAATGACTGGAGGTAAATGGCTCCAGCTAGCATACTGCTCCCAATAAGTGACAAAGTAACGCCAACATTTTCCTATTTACATGTTGTGATTTGTATAGTCACAGCGTGTACAGATAACAAGGTCACATGAGACACAGCCATCTTCTAACCGTAGACATACTGGGAACTATATTCTCAGAAGGCGAAGCACTGCTACTTGAGCGGAGTGATTTACTCCAACTCTGAGCGAACTCTCTGCTCCTCACCACGGGGCTTCTCAGGCGCTGCGAGCAAATCACTCCGCAGAAGTGAACACCCCGACTTTTTGAGACTTTAGCTTGTTCACCTTATCTCCCAGAGTTAGATAAGTCCATACATACCCTTTTCATCACAGTCACTCCGCCCAAGTAGCAGTGCTTCGCCTTCTGAGAATATAGTTCCCAGTATGTCTACGGTTAGAAGATGGCTGTGTCTCATGTGACCTTTTTATTTGTACACGCTGTACAAAACACAACATGTAAATAGGAAAATGTTGGCGTTATTTTGTCACTTATTGGGAGCAGTATGCTAGCTGGAGCCATTTACCTCCAGTCTTTGTGCTAAGCTAGGCTAGCGGTGGTTGCGTCAGACAGAGTTACAGCACGCACAGAGATGAGAAGGGTATGTATAGACTTATCTAACTCTGGGGGATACGGTGAATAAGCTCAAGTCCCCCAAAAAGTCGCCGTGTTCCTTTAAATGCACAAGATTTAATGAAAGTCTATAGAGGTTTAATGATAGTATTAATCTAAACTACCATATAAAATAAAGAATAGAATGTATAAAGACATTCCGCATTATGCCTGATTTAGGCCTACATTATTGCACATTTTATGAGTGAATGCAATCACTGACAGTGCTATTTTAAATAGTAAAAAGTGCAAAAACAATATTACAACATAGGAAATATTATAATTGTTAAACAATAGTTAAAAACAATAGTATTTTCCATTTAAAATGTACAATATATAATCAGTGCAAGCATCTGTCACAAACACAATTCTGTATTTTCAGCGAAGCAGAATTGCCTTGTGCATTAGAGTCCAGGACTGCGATTAATTTCAGTATTTATGGACAAAAATATTTACAGTTATTGTACTGTTACTGTCACCAACATTAAACTGCACAAGTACATAATGACTTTGTGGGTTTTCACTGCAAAACAACACACAAATGCCACAAATATCAACAGTTTTTTAAAAAGCTGCAGGAATATAGTCATTTTTGAGCTGTTAATAATCAGAAATCCTGTGAAAAATCCTGTAAAATCGTGGTGGGACTGTTAAAGGCTGTATAATAAAATGTAACTAACCACACACTAATGTATTAACTTTAACTGTTAGTATTAAAATGCACTTACTTCAGCATTACATTGATATTCAGTATTATTTGTTCTGCTCTTTCAGGTGGTGTCTCTCTTAAAGCTGTATTGTGTTACTTTTCCATATTGGAGGATGGAAATCCACGAGACAAACTAGAGTGTAAGACATTCATTGAATTTATAGTGATCTCTAGCAGATAATATCACTAATACTATGTACTAATACCATATAAAGTGCGAAATTGGTTTAATAATTGTTTTAATATTTTAAATTATGATTTAAACTTGCCATTTGTTTTTAAGTGTAATTAAAGGCAGTGTATATGCAAAGTACTTATCAATTATATGATACTTATTTGGCAGACACCTTCAAATTGTATGATAAAGATGACAATGGACTTCTTGATAGCAAGGTAACAACGGGAGTACATGAGATTTTGATATTTCCTTCATTTAATGCTACCCTCTTGTCTTGAGTGTGATGTATTTCCTGTTTTAGCGTACTTAGGATAAAATTAGCCTGTTAACATGTCCAGTGATGTCCTCTTAAAATAAATGATAATGTTTATTTAATTCTTGTTTTCTGTGTGTTTTTGTTGAATAGGAAGTTGACAAAATTGTTACACAGATGATGCAAGCTGCCGAATACCTCGGATGGGATGTGACAGAACTAAAGCCAGTGAGTTCATATATACAAATAACTCCTTCAGAAGGTATAATTGGAGAAACCACATTTGCTTTTTCCAAGTTAGTATGGAAGCTTGTTGCTGCCACAGGATAAAAAAAAACATTAAAAAGGTAACAATTCAGACTTTTTTCTTGCAACGGTGAGTTTATATCTCACAAATCTGAGAAATATTGAGATATAAAGAGATATGAACTCGCAATTCTGACTATTTCTCACAATTCCACGTTTATTACTCGCAATTCAGATTTTTTTTCTCCGAATTGTGAGGTATAAACTCACAATTGCAAGAAAAAAGTTAGATTAAAAGTCGGAAACGAGCTTCCATAAGTTAGTGACAGAAGTGGCCTGGCAAATATTTTTTCAACAGGCACAGATTTTCTGCTTTTAAAGGGCCACTGAAGTAGGGGTGTTCGATTCAGTCGACTCCGACTTCCGACTCCATTTACTTACACAAATAATACAAGATGGCAGTCGTTACACACTCAATTCGTTTCTTTTTTCCCCGACACAAAGCCTTAAAATCCCCTTACTAACACAACACACTTTTAGCGTGACTGTCCAATTTAGTGATGACTTGATGCAACGTTGCTACCTAGCTGTTGCTGATACCTAATTTTTACAGCAGGAGAAGTCACGAAAAACAGCAGAGGTCAAATATATTGACAGAATAAAATCTTTAATTCATCTTATTATATTGATCAGGTGATGGCGCTAAACGCACATTGGGGTTGGTCTGTAGTTCCTCTTCTGAGCCGCTGTTTGCACACATTAAATTGAGGATGAAAGAAAGTGAGTTTTTGTAGTACTTCTTCAAAATGAAAGTCCGTACTCGTTCAGGTCAAAGGTGAGGCTGAGTGAGGTTAGTAGCCCTACAGATAAGCCTCATCATTTCCTAGCCAGGCTTATAACCATAGATGGGTAGGTTTGCTTTTTCCAAGCCTAGAACTAATACATGGCAGTATATTTTAGGCTAATGAAAATACAAGTACATTGTTCCTTTTTTCTAGGTACTTCAAGACATGCTGAAAGCCATGGACGTGGACAGCAGTGGCACTGTAACCCTTCGAGAGTGGATACAAGGGGGCTTGAACAACATTCCTCTACTGGTTCTGCTTGGATTAAAGGTAAACAGCCTTTGTCAGAATGTATATGTAATCATTCAATGAGATCAGGAATGTCATATGGTGTGGAATTGATTACATTAGATGCTTTTAACACTATCTACAGGTAGCTGAAAAGGACGGCCAGCATGTCTGGCGACTGAAGAACTTCAACAGGCCCACATATTGCTTTGTCTGTCAGAAGATGATGTTGGGTCTGCGAAAACAGGGCTTGTCTTGCAATTGTGAGTTTATCAATGATAACCTTTTTTAATTCATGGGCAAGCTTTATACCTATTCTTGTCTCTTTAAACACACATTTAGGGCCAGATTTACTAAACAGGGCAAATTAGCGTGAGAGCGCAATCCCATAAAAACTCTGATCTACTGATGACGCACAGATGAAAGAACACAGACGTAGCCGGATCATTTCCATAATGAGCAACCCAATCTACCAAGAGCAGTGCACATTAGTGTCTGGTTTAAAACATGCTTTTTTAGACAGTAAATAATGGTCAATAGTCAATTGACGAGCGCAAACCTTAGTAAATCACCTTACATGATTAATTCAAATACTTTCCTGCTATAAATTTTGCATCTGAAAGTGAAACTCCTATAAATGCATATGCGATAAGGTCAGCCACAACAATAACCCTGTCCTCGCATTTTCAGTGCTAAATTTTCACTGCGTGTCTTTAGTAAATCCTGACAGTAGTTTTTTTAACAGCAAAAGAGGGTTTGTGTTGACGCAAGCTGTTAGTAAATCCGGCCCTTAGTATTCAGTGGATAGATGCTCGAATACCCTTGTGAAAAAGAAGTGTGCTTAACTGTATTGAATGTAGTGTATGTCAGATTTAGTATGTAGTATATTTAAAAAAACTGTACTTGCAGATAATATAATATTAATAAAATAAAAGGCCACTTAAGTGTATTGAAAGAGAATTGAACTTTTATGACACTTTAAAAAGTGCGCTTTGTAATAATGTCCAATTTTTTTAAGTACATTTTAAATCATGTTTTAATATTTTGTCGATTTTTTTAAACACTAGTGTGTTATTCAGTATTACATTTTAAATTTACATATTTTAAATGTACTATACTGCAACTTCATTAAAAATGTGTAAATAAAAAAAAACGTACATAGATGACATTCAAGTTCAATAATGACATTCATGTATATTGTAGTTAACCACAAATGCTTGTCAGTAAATTCAGCAGCACATTTTATTTTCTTAATTTCCATATCTCAAAGACAATAGAAGTCATTACGAAATCACATGTAATTATGTCCTACTTTACTAAGTTGGTCAAAAAACACTAATTTAAAATGTAAGCCAACAATTTAAACTAAACTACGTTTTTACATAATTCCAAATAACATGCAATTAAATGTCCATTACATTCAGTTCACGTTCAAGTATATTATGTCTTTAATAAGGACTCCTAAAGTGTACTTCTTTTTCATAACACTGAATATGTACAGCCTTAAACATTCAGAATTTCTTGCGTCTTTGTAAATGCCCTTTCCTGTGGGTATTTTGTAATATAATGACATTGTCAGTGTTTCCCCTCTTCTTTTATTGATTTCTAGTTTGCAAGTACACCGTCCACAGCAGCTGCGCCAACAAAAACCACACACCATGCGTCAGGACCTTTGTCAGGTCCAAAACAGAGATAGGGGTGAGAGATGATTCATTTACCTTTGATTTACCATTACATTGTGTTCTGCTTTAAGTAACATTAACTTGCTATTAATTATGTGTTAAATTGATTCACAAAAGGCATTAATGCTTGGCCTGCGAATTACTGTTTTCCCCCCTTTGCCAGTGTTCAGTTCATGACTGGATCAGTGCTGACTGTGAGTCCAACAAATGTGAGATTTGCCACAAAAAGATCAAGATACTCACAGGAAAGAGCTGTGCATGGTGTCACCGCATGGTGAGTGCTGATTTCTTTATCCACATACATTTATATTTTACATTTATTCATTTAGCTGACGCTTTTATCCAAAGCGACTTACAATTGCTATATATGTCAGAGGTCGCACGCCTCTGGAGCAACTAGGGGTTAAGTGTCTTGCTCAGGGACACATTGGTGTCTCACAGTGGATTCGAACCCCGGTCTCGCCACACCACCACATACCACATGCTGTGACAAGTCCCAGTTAGTCTAGCACAGTACAATAATTATTATTATTAATAATAATATATACAATAATACGAACATGTCACAATATTCCAATTGATACGCAGAATAAAGGGGCGGGGCCTGGTTGAGTTAGTTAGTATTGTGTTGAAACTGACGGTTATGTTAAGGGGCGGAACATTTCCCAAACACACTTGCTTGACCAATCACAACACACTGCTCCAGCCGACCAATCAGAGCACAGTGTGCTTTTCAGAAGGAGGGGCTTCTAGAGACAGGAACTAAACAGAGCGTTACTGACAGACTGGGAAGAGAGGAGCTGCAACAATGGAGAATATGGGGGAAATAGTCAACATTCAAGCATGAAAACCTGTTCTAGTAGAGCACAAAACAACATCAAGACTTTGAAAAAGGGCATAATATGATATAGTTTAGTAATAATATAATTATATAATATAATATAGTTTTATTTAGACAGATCTGTTCCTGTATATGCTAATGTTTTCTGTCTTTGCTGCTGCTGATGAACGTAGCGCCACAGTGACTGTGTTCCTCTGGGCTCGTCTCACTGTGACTGTGAGCGATTACAGCATCACATCCTTCCACCGTGGGCCATATGTGCTGTAAGCAAGAGCTAGAACTATATAAAACCATTATTTAGTGTTGTTGCTATATAAGGCACTTTGGCTAGATTTATAATAGCATTTTATATACAATAAGTATAACTTTTATTTGTCTCATTATCAATTATAGATGGATCAAGCTGACTCTATTTCGGGGAGCAGTCTGGGAGAAAACTACCTGGTAAACATAAACTCAGATGGACACTTTTTGCAGGCAAGCAGTTCTACATTTAAACCAATCTTGACTCCAAATATTGTAATTAAATGTTTTTGCGATACAGAATGTTTGATTAAATGTATGTATGTGCTTTCTCTATAACTCTACTTATATCTTTATGAAGATATTTCCTGTGAAGGACACACACCCTCTCTTGGTGTTTGTAAACCCAAAGAGTGGCGGAAAACAAGGAAAGAGGTTATATTCTGTTATTAATATTAAATATTATGCTTCTATTATGCTTTATTGGATTTTCAGATTTGCATAATGCCAGTCTATGTTCTTCATTGGCTGCCGTGAACAACGTCCACTTTGACCCTCAAACACTGTAGTTGTATGTGAGACTGGAAGAGTTTGGTTCGTGTTGTTCATGTGGAGAAGACGCTGTTTTCTGCTGACAGAGCAAATCCACTTTGATGAGATTGATACGGTAAAACCGACGCCATCGTTACTGTTCGTATCACTGAGTATCAAGAGCTGAGGAAGATCCGGAGCTGAAATTCAGATATGATAATGAGCTAATAACACGGTCGACCAATCACAGCAGACTGGGTCATCTGACCAATCAGAGCAGAGCAGCTCTCAGAAAGGCGGGGTTTAGAGAGACTGAATGCTTGATCAAACCGTTTCAGACACTGAGAGAAAAGAGCTGATGCTGCAGTGAATATTATGAGGAAATTAAAGAGTTTTTTTACCTGATGCATGTAAACATTGTAGGAGACTCTAGCATAGCATTGTAATATGACATTTTGAAGAAATATTTGTTAAAACAATTAATGCTAGCTAGTCTGGCTATCACCAGACCAAGCTCAATCTTTTAAGACTGAACATTAGTCTGGAGAGTCTGCTCTGTATTTTCTACTGCACAAGAGGCGTGATCAACAGGCATTGTTCAAATGACTCTGTACGCAATTGGATAGTCCTTCAACCAATCAGATCAATGATCCGGGTGACGTACTTTGCAGAGCGACACGAAAACAACGTGTCAACAAACGTGTTGGTTTGTAGCATAGGTGGTTTGCAGTCACGTGATTGTGATGATGCGCGAAATTCAGATGGAGGGCAGGAAGTGAAGAGCGGAATGGACGAGATGGAGGAAAGTCCGAACTGTACTACTTTAGACGCTATTACAAGCGAAAAATATAACAAAAAATGTAAACATATGTTGGACGTGATACTTACGTTATGAAGAGGAGTGATTTTTCAATTGAATTGAAAGATTTGCCTGTAACGTTACATTTGTCTTCAGTTACAGGGGTAACTTACAAACTCAAAGAAAAGAATAAACAATTACTTTAACTTTACAAAGTTCAGAAACTGGTACGTTACACAAACATCCACATAAATTGTATTAATTCACCTTTGACTAAGTGATCACTGCACACACGGGCGTTTTATGATTCGGCTCCTCCCGACCGCAGACGTAGGTTTGCAAGTCATTTTTTTCCGGCGGTTTTCGGTCAATTTCTTGCATTTTTCCCCCTTGTGAACAACAACTTTTGGTACACGATAAAACTCCTCGTGGTTTAATCGATTTGAGCAACCATAAACGACGCAAAACATCGGCATTTTGAGTTTGTTATAGTGCTTCCTAAATGTAATAAATCACTTCCTGCCCTCCATCTGCATTTCGCGCCATGGCAACGCAGTGACGTGACGTCATATGCAAACAAGCTCTTGAGCGATTTTTGCAGATTGTGCAAAAAAAACCCAGTGAAAGTGAGTGCTATTTACACCCACTCGAGCGATTTGTTTGCTAAACTAAAAGAAGCCATTGAGCATCGTCGAGAGGTTAAAAGGAATTGGATTGACGGTCGTGCGAGAGCCAATAGCGCACCAGGTGTATAAGCCAGTTTGTGATTGGTCCCCGCAGATTTGTAACCGAAGCAGGATAGAAAAATGTACAAGTTTCCAGCCTGAGCTGCAGGGCGAAATCAAATCGGTTTACCCAGTCTAACTGCTGGCTGTTTTGTCTCCTAAAATGGTTGAGACCAAAACACTTTTTTTTACACTTACCTAATAAGCACATTTAAAATGACTTGCTTGATGACATTATCTGGTTTGTTGCAGGGTGTTGAGAAAGTTTCAGTACCTCCTGAACCCACGACAGGTTTACAGTCTTGACAATGGAGGACCAAATCCAGGGTACGTTTTTATAAATAGAGCAGACTAACACACCTTTACAAAGCAGCATGAAACAAACTCATGTGTGCGTGTATTCGTTTCAGGCTCCAGCTCTTTCAAAATCTTCATAAATACAGAGTCCTGGTCTGTGGAGGAGACGGCACTGTCGGCTGGATTTTAGATGCTATTGGTGAGAAACATAAACTCATGCACAAATCCAAAGATTTGTCATAGTATGCACACAATTTTAGTTAATCATGTAGTATTTTGTTACCCATTTGTTTACCCAGTTGTTTTTATTGTAATTTATTAAGAATATAATGTCATTCTCCAGCCATTGAATTTAAGAAAACATGTGAAGACATATTGCAATCAAAATTACACTCATAAAATGAATACTCAAAAGTATTGTCATAGACCTGTTTTTTCCCCCTCCTCAGATAAAGCTGATATGGTGATTCGTCCTCCAGTTGCAGTCCTTCCTCTAGGAACTGGGAATGATCTGGCTCGATGTCTGCACTGGGGAGGAGGTGGGTCTCCATGACTACTGCATCATTCAGGGATATTTACACTTACATAGAGGGATATTTACAATTACATTCATTTACACCCACAATGTAATACCAAGGCAGTTTAATGTTACTGTGAGCAAGTTGCTCATTCATCATAGGTGCTGCAACCTTTCATGCAATTGACTTGAGTTCTTACTACTAATGATAACATTTTTACATTAAATAGTTTTAGTAAGTGCGATGTGCATACAAATATATGTAAAAAACAGTCAAACCAAACAACATAACAAGAAACACTCCACTATATACAAACTACAGACAAAGAGAGCCTCAGTCAACAGCATCCCAGCTCACAATCACGTGCTCTACGAATGTTTTGTTAACGTTCCCATTAAGTTATAAAAATGTTGTTTCTGAATGTTCTCGGATTATTTAAAACTCCCATTTATTAAAATGTTTTAAAAACACCTTTTCTTGGTTATCTGAACATTGAGGGAACATTCCATTTTATAATTTTGCAAACATTATGGAAACATTTAAAAGTAACCCATGTTCTCAGAACTTTGACTAACATTCTTGAAAGGTTCTCTCAAAGTAACATTAATAGAATGTTCGTTTAAATGTATGAGGCCGGTTGTATAAACTGCTAACTAAGGCTAGTCTTACAAGTTAGCCATCAAAAAAAACTGGTAACACTTTACTTGAAGGGGTGTGCATAAGACTGACATGACACCTTCATAATCATGACATGGCAGATGTCATAAATATGAAGGAGGTCTTATGCATGTTTATGGCAAATGTCATTAAGTGTCATTCGCTCAATTATGACATTTTTAATGCAAATATGACATTGTTTGAGATGTCTTTGTTATGACAACTTGACATAAACCAATACATCATAACCTGTCAGTGTCTTTGTCATGACAACTTGACATTACCAAGACAACATAAATTGTCATAAATATGTCATAAACATGACATAGCAGATTAATTATCAAACTTAAGAAACCACTTAGCTTTATGGGTTAACATTTCATTAAACTGTCATGTGGTTGGTTTTGACATTGGCTGTCATGAGGCCATTATAACTGTGTCATGAATGTTTTTCTTGACCTCAACTACAGTGGTACAAATTTGATTTGTCATTAAAATGTTATAATGGCTTCATGACAGCCAATGTCAAAACCAACCACATGACAGTTTAATGAAATGTTAACCCATAAAGCTAAGTGGTTTCTTAAGTTTGATAATTAATCTGCTATGTCATGTTTATGACATATTTATGACAGGTTGTGTTGTCTTAGTAATGTCAAGTTGCCATAACAAAGAAATCTCACACAATGTCATATTTGCATTAAAAATGTCATAATTGAGCGAATGACACTTAATGACAGTTGTCATAAACATGCATAAAACCTCCTTCATATTCATGACATGTGTCATGATTATGACAGTGTCATGTCAGTCTTATGCACACCCCTTCAAGTAAAGTGTTACCAAAAAACTTTTTTAAGTCAGTTACATAAAAATGTAGATTGGTTTAATTTGATTGATTGCCCCTAACTAACTGCTGGTTGGTCAGACTAGTTCTTAAGACACAGTCTTTATGTAATGGTGTAATGTTTCTGCACCTGGCTCCTGGTCTTTGAATAACGAGAGGGGGAACCTTATTCATACATTGTTTATGGAACTTTTTTTTCTGAAAAGTTCATTTTTTTACAGGGAAGGTGCTCATTGATAAACAGAAACGTCTTGTTTAGGCAGACCTAGACAACCTAGACTTAAAAGAATACCACAAGATCCAAAATGTATCACTTAAAATACAATACAATCAAGGAGAAACAAAAAACCTCAGAACATTGTTTCAGAACATTCAATAGAAACGTTCCAATAATGTTTGCAGAATGACAAAGTTGAATGTTCCCTTATCGTTCAGGTAACTATGAGAAAACTTTTTAAATAATAAAAAAAACTGATCATTTTGAACATTTAAGGAAATAATGTTTTCATAACTTAATGGGAACATTTGCGAAACGTTCTTGGAATATATTTTTGTTAGCTTAGAACAAGTATAACATTTAAATAAACAGATAAGAACAATGCCAAGAACAAATCCAAGAACAATGTATAAATAATGTTTTTTTGCTTATATTTTGAGAACATTGAGTGCAAGGGTGAAGATAAAATGCTCATACAAGCGGTCACTGAGGTTGGCACAAATGAGTTTTTGAAACGGTTCGGCTTTGAATCGTCTGCCTGAAGGTAGAAGTCTGTATTCATAATTCAAGGCATCTGTTGTTCTTTTCTGTGTTGGATTAAACAGGATATGAAGGCAGTGATCTGACAGAAATCCTTAAGCAGATTGAGGAGAGCACATTAGTGCTGATGGATCGCTGGAGTTTGCGAGTCATTCAAGCTGATGTGGCAGATGAGGGCGACCCAGTGCCCAATGACATCATCAACAACTATTTCTCTATCGGTGTGGTGAGCGCCAAGAATCTGGACTAGGGGTGTAACAATATATCGTGTCACAATATATCGTAATACAAAAATGCAACAATATGTATCGTGGATAGTGACAATCTGTATTGTGTATAGTTCACCCAAAAAGAAAAAAAATCAAGTTTTCAGTTTTAGTGTCAGTACTACATTAAACTACTATATATATATGTATATATATATATATATGTGTGTGTGTGTAATAATGCAATGGGGGGATATTTGTGGTTCCTGATAACGCCAAATTTAAATATATCTAGTCAGTGACAGAGTGCATGAATATTCATCTAAAATAATTCTGTATTTTCAGCTTCAGAATCCCTTCAGAAGGGTATTTTTATTCTGGCGTCTATTATCCTGTGCATTGGGTTTCCAGCACCAAGTCCAAGACTATTCATTTACACCCACAATGTAATACCAAATTTAGCATTTTAATCAACAGTACATTTTTTGTTAACCTTTTATCATATCTCATGGAGTATCGCAATAATATCGTATCGTGAGTTAAGTATCGCGATATATATCGAATCGTGACATGAGGGTATCATCACACCCCTAGTCTGGACTGAACGTTTTATTTTCCTCTTGACAAATGGTGCAGCTAAGAAGCTCTTAGAATGATGCATCTGTATTTCTGTAATTGGCAGATATATTGTATTTGTGTCAGTAATTTTCCAGTGTGATGTTGTTCCCTCAACAGGACGCATCTATAGCTCACCAGTTTCATGTGATGAGAGAGAAGGATCCACAGAAGTTCAACAGCAGGTCAGAATCTTGTGCTGTGTTTTTAACTAGATAATTTGTGCATTTATTACTTAGTTCAGTTCTACATTTTTCTATGTTATGCCCTGAAAGAGCCAGAAATAAGCTGTGGTATTTTCAACTCGCAACATCTGAGACTGTTTCAGCTTCCTGCAGGAACCTCAAGGAATGTCTCAGCATTGAGGTAAATGTTGTTGAAAATCCTTTAGCTAATTTAGTGTTCCGGGTCAAAAATGACCCGTCTTTTAAATTGCTTGTAAATCTGTCATTATGCCATTTTATCACCAAATACTGGATTCAATCTTTTTATAATAATAATAAAAATAATAATATGTTTATTTTTTATAGCGCCTTTCAAGAACCCAAGGTCGCTTCACAAAATAATACAAACAGTTGACAAACAAAGAGAAAAGCAATCTTCTTATTATAACAATCAGACAAGCAAAAAAGCAGATGAAGACAACCAATAACTACAAATAATTAACATGAGAAGTTACATAATCAAAGAAAACATACATTTCGATAAAGTAAGCATGTAACATAAAAAATGAAAAAGTGGAAGACATAGAAATAAAGAGGAAAACATTTATTTATTGAGCATGGCGAATAGATGAGTTTTAAGTTAGGGGTGGCACGAAGATTAGGGGGCAGCTTATTCAATAGCTTAGGGCCTACAACACTAAAAGCCCTACCACCCACAGTAGCGAGTTTATACTTGCGTACGACAAGCAAATTATTATTGCTAGATCTAAGGGTCCAGGCAGGAACATATGGTTGCACTAACTCAGCGAGATACTGAGGTGCGGGGCCATGACAGGCTTTATAAACTAAGGATAACAGTTTAAACTGGATGTGATTGACCACAGGAAGCCAGTGAAGTTGGTAAAGGATTGGAGTGATATGTGCAGATTTGTTATTATATGTAAGGGCTCGAGCAGCAGAGTTTTGCACCATTTGAAGGCGATGTATTGCTTTGGTGGGTAAGACGCTATATAAGGAGTTACAGTAGTCCAATCTGGAGGTTATAAAAGCGTGGATAACAGTTTCAGCATCTCCAAAGTTAAGAGAGGGGCGTATACGAACAATATTCCGCAAGTGGAAGAAGCTTGATTTAACAATCTGACGATGTGCGAGTCAAAACATAACGAGGAGTCGAACAAAACTCCCAGATTCCGCACAGTTTTTGAACACCATCAATATCAATAAAAGTGTCATGCTGGTGTAAACTCTGTGATTTAGAGCCAATCAACAAGATTTCAGTTTTGGCAGCATTAGCAAATGCTTTTCGCCAAAGTGACTTTACAAAAGAGGATGTGAAAAGTTGGATTTTATTACTTAAGAGTGTTTAGCTGTAAGAAGTTATCAGACATCCATGTTTTAAGTTCCTGAAGGCAAGAGATAACAGAAGCGGGTGGACAAACTGAGTTGGGTTTAACCGTGAAATAATTTTGAATATCATCAGCGTAATTATGAAAGTTGAGACCATGCCGTCTGATGATCTGCCCTTGTGGCAGCAAATAAATGAGAAATAAAAGAGGACCAAGTACAGAACCTTGAGGTACACCATGAGAAATAGTGACGGTAAGGGATCGACTTTTTGCTGTCTATCCGATAGATAAGAAGTTAACCACTGAAGAGCAGCACCAGTGATACCTATTGCAGACATTCGAGAAAGAAAGTTTAGAGTGGCACACAGTGTCAAATGCTGCACTGAGATCAACAAGAACCAGGATACTATGGGCACCAGAATCAGAAACCAGAAGGAGATCATTTAACACCTTTAAAAGTGCTGTTTCTGTGCTGTGATCCAGATTGAAGTGGTTCAAAAAGATTATTTTCCTCTAAATGTGACTGCAGGTTGTGCCACAACTACCTTCTCAAGTAACTTGGCAACGAAAGGGAGGTTTGATATTGGTCTATAATTGTTCTGAATGGTGTTGTCCAGGCCAGACTTCTTTAGAATTGGAGTGATGGCCACTACTTTCAGATCATGCGGAACGTAGACAGTGGCAAGAGATCTATTTATAATATGAGTAATAGATTGAATAAGTGAAGGCAAAAGAGTTCATAGAAGGTATGTTGGAATAGGATCAAGTGTACAGGAAGTAGAATTATATTTGATAATCAGTTTTTCAGTTTTTATCATCTTGTTTTCTTTCAATTAGCACAGTTCTGTATTTCTTTCTGGAACTGACTGATCGTAGGCCTCACTGTTCTGAGCTTATGCACCGTAGTGTTTGAGTGAAAAAAGGTTTGTTCTCAAGTTTGTTCATCTAAAAAAAACCTGAAACGCAAAAACTCAGATCAATGAGGCCTATGATCATTCAGCTCGAAAAAGAAATACAAAACTTGCTAATTGAAAGAAAACAAGTAGGTAAAAAGACTGAATCCATAATGAGAGATTTAAATGCAATTTGTTTTTATGTCTGGTCATTTTAATAAGGTTGAGAAAAAAAAGCACATAAATTATCAAACATATTTTGGGAAGTTGTTACACCATGTGTGAGCAAAGTCAGTCAGTTTTAGTCAATTGCAATAACATTAACTAGCATTTTCGGGAAAAGGAAAATCCTCTCTGGGTCAAAATGACCAGAACACAACCAGTTAAAGGACAAGTTCGGTATTTTACACTTAAAGCCTTGTTTACAGATCGTTTCTGATGAAATAGAACGGTTAAGATTAAAATTTGGACACATGCTGCTGTCCCGAGAATTTTAGGTTTATTTCGCTTTCCCCAAAACCTCTAGAATGGGTGCATAGGTGCACTCGAACATATCCTTCCTAAAACGCATTAAACTTTCGTTTACAAAGAGATGAAACTCACCGAGTGGTCAGGGGTGTTCACTGATATGCTCATACAAAAATCGCTGCAAAAGAGGCTTTCCAACAGGTGTTTTACCATTCGTTGTAAAACTGTGGATCTATTTTTCCAAACGTCTCACACCCGTAGATTCTTCCGTTGAGAGCTTGAATAATAGACACTCCAGCCCAGTTGGTGGCGATAATGCACCTTTGCCAATTGCAAGCAAACCACTGGCATTTCATTGAATACACAGAAGAAGCAGAAGAAGAAGCGGCGGAGTAATACCGTACCTCACACAGCTCTTTCAATACAAGTCAATGGAGTTGGACAAAAACTACGATAAAACCTGTTGGAAAGCATATTTTGCAGCGATTTTTGTGTGAGCATATCAGTGAACACCCCTGACCACTCGGTGAGTTTCATCTCTTTGTAAACGAAAGTTTAATGCGTTTTAGGAAGGATATGTTCGAGTGCACCTATGCACCCATTCTGTAGGTGGGGGGGAAAAGCGAAATAAACCTAAAATTCTCGGGACAGCAGCATGTGTCCAAATTTTAATCTTAACCGTTCTATTTCATCAGAAACGATCTGTAAACAGGGCTTTAAGTGTAAAATACCGAACTTGTCCTTTAATAGCAGTTCATACACTTTGATATTGGAGCTAATTGCACCTTTTAGGTTAGTAAATATTCAAACCATCAAATTATTCTGGCCTACAAGAATAGTAATTTATGAATTGTAAAAAGGTGCAACTTTAAACAAACAGTTTTCTTTTCTTTGTATAGTTGCCTCGTGCCTTATTTGTGTTCATTTTATGTATCTCGCTGTCACTGCTTCAAAATGAGTTTGATGAATCTCTGTCGCTGTAGTGTTGTGGTGTTCCTGTCGATCTGAGCAGACTCTCATTGGAGGGTGTTGCTGTCCTGAACATTCCCAGCATGCACGGCGGTTCAAACCTGTGGGGAGAAACAAAGAGTGTTGAGAAACTAAAGAAGTGGCAAGAGGTCACTGTTGATCCTGATGCTCTTGAGATGTGCTCACAGGGTAAGCAAATGTTTATTACAGTAAAAAAATCACTGTCAATTCTAAGGTTAGATGCTTACTTAAAGTAGCCCTATTATGCTATTTTAAAGATTCCTAATTTTGTTTTGGAGTCTCCTACAACATGTTTACATGCATCCAAGATCAAAAACTCTTTAATTTTCTCATAATATTCACTGCAGCATCAGCTCTTTTCTCTCAGTGTCTGAAACGGTTCGATCAAGGATTCAGTCTCTCTAAACCCCGCCTTTCTGAGAGCTGCTCTGCTCTGATTGGTCAGATGACCCAGTCTGTTGTGATTGGTCGACCGTGTCAGAAACCAAACGCTCATTATCATATCTGAATTTCAGCTCCGGATCTTCCTCAGCTCTCGATACTCAGTGATACGAACAGTAACGATGGCGTCGGTTTTACCGTATCAATCTCATCAAAGTGGATTTGCTTTGTCAGCAGAAAACAGCGTCTTCTCCACACGAACAACACGAACCAAACTCTTCCAGTCTCACATACAACTACAGTGTTTGAGGCTCAAAGTGGACGTTGTTCACGGCAGCCAATGAAGAACATAGACTGGCGCTATGCAAATCTGTTACAAACCTACGCAGATTCAGCAGGAAGTGAGACTGGAAATACTGACGACTCGTTAAAATATCTAGGTTATTTATGTTGACAGTACTGCAGGTCTGAATATTATTTCTTATCAAAATTTTTTCCGTATATTTTATACAATTTTCACAACTGTCTAACAAGACACAGAACTTACGCAACATATTTCAACATTTCAATATACAACATTCCCAAATGAAACAAAATATTCAAAAATAAAATCATCAGGAATTGATTTTGTCGAAAGTTATTTCTATAAGACTGGTTGTGAAATAAATGGACCAATGTGACTTCAGCTGAAAAGGAAAGGCGTTTCAGAGCAAGTTATTACATTTTCAAGAAAGAATAACATTTTCTTGGACATAGAAATAAACCAATGAGTTCATATTAAGATTAGGAATGTGTATTAAACATTTTGAGTTCTAGTATAATTCATGGTTGTGTTTGTCGATGATGCCCTTCTTGGCAAAATCATCAGTTTTGACATAGTCTTCCACACTAAATGCTGTTTATGCTTGTAGACATGAATGATAAACTCCTAGAGGTTGTTGGGTTGGAGAGTGTGGTGGAAATGGGTCAGATTTACACAGGCTTGAAGAGTAAAGCGCACCGTCTGGTTCAGGCTGCTCACGTCACTATCAGGTGAGGAAACCAGATCATATTTCATCAAATGTGTTTTACCATATACTGTACATTTGACCACCCATTTGAATAAGCAATTTTATTTCAATATTATTTACAACATATCTTTCCTGTAGAACGTATAAAACTCTGCCCATGCAGATTGATGGAGAGCCGTGGATGCAGCCTGCATGTACGGTAAGTGTACTCTTCGGAAGACCTACAGTATAAAAACACATTTTCATGCATTAAGGTTATTATTCTTCCTAAATAACATCAGTATTTTCTGTCTGTCTGTAGATTCACATCACACACAAAAATCAGGCTAATATGTTGATGGCTCCTTCTGCTAAAACACTGGGATGCTTCCTCAAGTAAAACGGAAGCTTGAAGATCATATCACTGAAGATAAAGATGTGAAGGAAATGTATTTTAGAGCATTATGCTATAATATTTATATAAGAATAATTTATTTTCTTGCCTTCCTTTACACTAGGCTTGTGTTCAGCTAATTATGTATTTTCTGTTAGTTAAGAATACTAAGTATGTGTAATACAGAAATAATACTAGTATCTTGCAAAATGGGATTATGATTTTAGTGATTGGTAATGCTTTACAACAAGGCTGTATTATGCAAGCAAGTATTTTTTCCATCATGCTTTTTTTGGGGCTCCAGGAACATGTTTGGGAACCACTGGTTCTAACAGCCTTCATGTATTGTTCTTTTCTAAAATGTTTGATCTTGAAACTGTGATGTCATGTTTTTAGGTGTGTTAATTACAGTATGTGTGAACATTTCCAAACTCGTGATCTCTCTATGTGATCTAAAATACATGTCTACATCAAAGTAAACATCGATGGAAACACATATTTCGGATGGATTTTAGATGTCTTGTTCACTATATATTTTTTCTTATTCATATAATTTTTTTAAGCAATGATGTACACCGAGTGAATGAGACAGAGGGAAGTTAGCAAGGGAAGGGCATAAAAAAGTTGACGACAACCCTGACCATGGCACTGCCACAGTACTTTTTTGATTTTAGACAGTCATGTTGTAATGTAGCCATTCAGTTTTGAGTCAGTTGCACAATTTCACCTCTGGATATCACGGAAATCTCAACATGAGAACATCATTGCAATTCTGTCTTGTTCTGTCCAACTCAGTTTTTTCACCCAGTCGCTTTTGGTATTTAGTCTTCAAATTCATTAAGTTATGAAGGTTCTGTTACATAATATATTTTTAAACATGCTATATTTACATTTTATTAAGGGGAAATCGGGGTTTTCACAAGTGCAGTACCATATTCTCAGTAAGTGGTCAAAAATCCATACAGTGCCTCTTGGGCATTAAGTTGTTCATTTGCCTTTATTTATTTATTTATTTATTATTTATTTTTACAATTTTTTTAATGAAACTTGGCTTGTTTTTCAAAAATAAACGATCTTTAATAAAGTGCATCTTAACATCTTAACAGCATCATTTATAGGCTACATTTTTTAGAAAATTTACTGAAAGGTAAATTTCAGTAAAGCCAGGTGACCCAGTTATAAATTAATTCACAATATGCACACATTCACTCTTTTAATCCTTTGCCTAATATGCTAAAATCGATTCCGTTAATGTTTCTTATCATTTAGCTTTCCTTTATTTCATAGAGCCGCGGAGGAAATCATTTTAGTAACGTAAAACAGAAACATTCTCTTGTGAAACATTGTCTCATTCATAGGAATCTAGCAATAAATAAATAAATAAACAGTCAAGGTAGCGAATCCGACAATGACGAAGGCTTTGCTAATGAATATTAACGTTGTCAGACACATAGGATAATTAATATTCATTAGCTAATGGTTAGCTCAAAAAAGAACGCCTATTCTTCTAATTGGTTAGCATTTTGGAGTGCGTCTCCCTTTCAGCAAATCAGTAAGGCCTGTTAGGTAGACGTCACAAAGCCTAATTAATATTAATGATGTTTGGTCACGTGACGGATCTCCCACCTGTCATTCCAGAACTCAAACACAGGCGCATCTGATGTCCACATGAATTTCTGCCAGCATGAAATGTTAAATTCTGTTTTTATTGGCTTAGTTATTATTCTGAAATGACTCGCACATTACTTTAACAGGAGATCAGTGGCATTGCGTCTGTTGAAGACGCATTTTTTTGTTAAGCTATGGGTGCTGTGCTGGGGACCCTGAGTTGGGTAAGTTGATTTGCTTTTTCTGTACGTTATAGACATATATATTCACTTTTTTTTTCTTTTCCGGTTGGTAATATAATGAATCTTAACGAATCAAAGGAATTTCATTCATGTGTAATGAAAGCAGGACAGGTCAAGAAAATCCGTTTCTTACGCTCGCGCTTAACTGGATTAGTCATATTATTGTTTCCTCTGACAGTCAGCAGCGCGCGACACTGGGTCAGTTCGGTTACGTCACGGCCGTTCCATTCACATTAAGTTATGAAAACGTTATTTCGCTGAACATTCAAAATATCCAGTTTATTAAATGTTTTAAAAACGCTTTTTCTTGGTTATACGAATGTTAAAGGAACATCCAATTGTATAATTTTGCGAAATATGGCAATGTTACTTTCAAATGTTTTCATAACATTCTGAAACATTTAAAAAACGTTACACGAACGTCCAGCTAAACTGTTACAAGAAAAATGTTCAATGAACAAATAATGTATACAAATTTTTCTCTGTGTGTGTTAAAGGCAGGGTAGGTAGGACTATATAAAAATAAAAGATCCAAATTTGTTAAAACTTTCTATATATATCAATACATAATTAAAATGTAAGTACTCTGAAAAAAAGAGTATAAAAATCAAGTGACTCTAGACCGTTTAATCTGTATTAAACACAGCTCATTATTTCGATTCGGGACGAATCAAAGGATTGGCTTAGGCGACTGTCACTCTCTCTCGCAACCATGGCAACCACCCTTTTGCCACGGGATCTGCCCACTTGCGCGCGCACGTTTGATTAGAGGAATTCGAGAGGCACGGAACCTAGGAATAGCAAAACAATGGCAGAGAAAGAGCAATCAAAATTCACATTACCGGCATGCAGTTAGTGAAGGCAAACAAGGCAAAAAAGAAGACAGTACAAGAAAAGGTAATGAACAAAAAGTCTTTGGATAAACAAAGAAATAAAACGCCTGTCAATATCATCGTGGCTTTCCAGCGACCACCCAGTCCTCAGCCTCTACTTCCTCGGACCCTAGTTGCATGCCACGGCCTCTTGCACGACCTCCTGCTTCGCCCTAAAATTATTTTTATTTTACAAAAGGACATTTTACAAACCTACGTTTTGCGCATGTGCTCCTGCACGCACTTTTCCAGTCACAACACAGCAATCAGAGGAGGACGCGCTGAAAACTGTAATGCTGTTCTCTTCCTTCATAACTCGTACTGAGAATGTTTGAGTTGCCGAGGAATTTGTGACTGTTTCAGCTGTTCAACCACATCAAATTTTCGTAATTAGTAAGTCCGTGCTTTTTCTCTTTTTGTTCTTATGTGCTGAAGGGCTGCTGTGCCTTGGTGAAACAGTGTTTGTACGTGAAGAGCTCTTTTCCAAAACGCCATAAACCTAAAAAGCTTCCTCAAAGATCCAGCAAAAGTAATGATTATGAATGTGTAAAATATTGCAATAAGACATTTTAATTGTTTATTAATTTCTGTGTCGGCTGCAAAGATGAAGTTGACGATATTTGACTCGCGATCTTCGCAGTAGGCTAGTGAACACATGCACCGGAGAAATGCACATTTAGGCTACATAGTTTTATTTTGTTTTGGATGGTTTTGTTTAGAACCAGATTTCTGTAAATATATTCCACATTTTTTAGGCCTGTGAGGCGAGGCTACGGTTCGGTTCACGATGATATAATCTCCAGTTCAAGCACCTTATGTTGTGATTGATAGCCTATATTTACTTTATGTATTTAATCCAGGAATGAAAATATTAATGAATTAATGAAAAAAATATATATTAAAATTAAGATACAATTAATACAAAACGAAATTCGTTTTAAAGAAAGGCTTTGTGCTTTCTGTTTTGAGGTCTCTGTTAAAGTTTGAAAGTCTTAGTGCAGCTTTCAGAGCGCTCGCGTCCATAATGGAGAACTGTCAAGTAATATTGTTTTTTCCTCATAAATGCAAACACGAAAAATAAAAGACAAAAACTTTTTTTAAAAGACAAACCATAAATTTAGAAAAAAAAAAAAAAAAAGATGGATTTATAGCGTTTTGGGGGAAAAATGAATGGATTTATACCGTTTTGAAAATGTTTTTTTTTTTTTTTACTTTGAATTGATCATCAACAATATTGTTGTTTGATTTAATAATCACTGTTGCAAGAAGTGCCTAGTTACGTTTTTTTTTTTTTTTTTTTTTTAAGTGGAAAAAGTAGGGGCTGCCACAGATTATGTTTAGTTAGCTCCTTTATTGTTTTTTTCTATAGCCTAGAATAATATAGGTCAAATGCAGCAAGTCAAAAGACCAACTGGACCTTCTTTGCCAGTTTGCTCACATTTCTTTGAAGGATGGAAAAAAAACGCCTGAATATCGATATCTAGATATTGGAAAAAAATATCGAGATATTCATTTTTGTCAATATCTCCCACCCCTACATGCAGAACACCATATATGTTATGAATCTTACACGAAATTCATCTTCATCACAATATAACTGATGGTAATGTAAAAAAGTGTATCAATGCAACCTGTTTTTAGCTTATATAACTAGCTCGTTAGCGAATCAAAATATATATATTTTAAATTTACCAATATCAATATGCTAGCTTGATAGTGAGTACTAAAATACATCTTATTTGTTTATATTCATAAGCAATTAGCGTTAGATTTTTTTATTACATGTGATTCTGACATGATGTCACTACATGCACTGTGCTCCTTCCTCTCTGCTTGTCTCAGGTAAATAATGCGTCTTCAGCTCAGCGGTTGGAGTCGCGCGTTCATGTGTTTTGGGGGCGTGGCTTTGGAAGGAGCCCAGAAGGGAGGGGGTGGAGTGAATGGAAATAATGAACTGTCTTTAAAACAGTCCTGAGAGGTCTACAGACACTCGATTTTTATACTTTCTTTTTCAGAGTACTTACATTTTAATTATGTATTGATATGTACATAAAGTTTAAACAAATTTGTAAAAGAAGTTTTTTAGACCATTCCTACCTACCCTGCCTTTAACGGTTTGAGAACATTATTGCTTTAAACGAACATTGTAGTAACGTTACTGAAAGAACGTTGTTCATAACTTTGTGAACGTTGCCAGAACGTTTGAAATTTCTGAGAACGTTCCCTGTTCCCTTGGCACATTTTCCTCTATTGTGTGGAACTGTTGATGGTTGTTTTGTGATGGTCGTTCAGATTGCTCTGTTACTGATACATTATAATTCTCATTGGACATTACACACGTTATTATAGACTATTACTGAATTGCAGTTAAATAATATTATTACAGACAGGTGAATTCTTTTGCATAATATTAAAGGCATGATGAATTATACATAATATTATTAAACAGGCCTCAATTCTTGAGAATATCATTAAAGATGTTTACCACACATTATGTTTTACACACAGATAGATAGTGCTGCTGTGCACATGACTTCTCAAGGTGACAGTAGTATTAAGTTGTTTACAACAGACTGAGCTCAGATCTCATCAGCTGACTGTTTCAAATCTTAGTGTCTAATTAATAAACAGTGTTAAACCTCGTGCTCAAGTCTTAATAACATTAAATTCTAAATATTAACGTCCATCAATTCCGTATCCTGTGCGCAAGTGTTGTCAAGGCAAATCAAGTTCAAGTATCTCTCTTTTTATATCTACATAGTAGGCTGCTTTGTAATCAGTTAATGACAGGTATTGATATACGTGTTGTGTACATATTTCTTCATACTGTATATCAATACTTGTCTGATTGTTCCAGTGCAAATTTGTTCGAAACTGACTAATTTTCTGTGACATATCAGAATCTTCTCATAAATAATTAAACATATACATTAACGGTTAACGTTGCCTTTGTATGCACAGTATGGCTGACTTGAATTATCTATGGCTTTTTCTTCTTCTTTTTTGCAGGTTTCTTGCCTTTGCAACTGTGCAGCATGTCTAAGGTGTCGATGCTGCCCACAGATCAAGAACTCCATTGTGACCCGAATCATGTATGCCTTCATCCTTCTGCTCGGCACCATCATTGCCTGTGTGATGTTGTCGCCTGGTGTTGAACAACAACTTAAAAGAGTAAGAATGAAGCATTAGTAGGGTTAGAAATAATCAAATAACTCAAGTAATGTACACCAAGAAACTGACATGGGCTCATTACATTAGTGAATTTATTAACCAGACACTCAACAAGATTTTTGTCTCTTATATGCTGCGATAAAAGAGGATAAACAAACAAATAATGTTTGTAGATGATTTAACAATGAAAGATGGACATTTCCCAAACATGCGCGAAGTGCTCGACCAATCACAACACACCGATACAGCCGACCAATCAGAGCACAGTGTGCTTTTCAGAAGGAGGGGCTTCATAGAGACAGGAACTAAACGGGTGCGTTTCCCAAACAACTACGTAACTCGCTACTTTACTACCATAGTACGATGCATAGCTGAAGAAATCAACTAGCTGTTTTCCGAAACCGTACTGTCGCAAATTGGTCGTTCAACCACGTTGGTTAATGATGTCACGCAGGTGGTGGAGTAATGAAACTGCTTGAGATAGAATTAACGCTAGATGTTTTGGTTTAAATTACAGACATGGCATCTGAGGACTATTTCTCATTTTTCTCAGTTATTTTGCTTTATTTGTAGATTCAATCATAGGCTCGTTTTTACGTACTAGAGCACGTTCGCACATGCGCACTCTTCAAAAACGAAGCTTTAAATATCTTGACAAACTAAAAGACGTAAATGACATTTGTATGTATTCGAAATAAAATAAATAAATTGTCCTGAATGTCAGCTTGCTTATTTTGAGTCCACATGTGTTGCAAACAAGAAACTGCTTCTAACCACAGGTCGAGAGCTGTCGTTCCAAACACACAACTTTGCGATGCTGTTTGCGAATGTTTGTTAGAAATATGTTTTCGGGAGACACAGAGTCTTTGAACTATAGGGGCTTTTGCACCGGAGGAACCTTTTCATAGTTCCTAGAACTATTGGCGGATTTTGGTGTGTTCGCACCGCAGGAACTAGGAATTTTAGTTCTAGGAACTCTTTTTGGAGGAACTAATTTAGCTCCTGCTTCAGAGGCGGGTCTAATGCCGCGTTCCAGGCAACCTGTAACCCGTGTTTTTCCAACTCGTAACTGGGAGTACATCGATCTAGTACGAGTTCACGGGTGGGAAGTCACGGGTTTGACTGCCGTTCCAGTGCACTTTCACGGGTATAAGGTTGGAAAAACACGGGTTACAGGTTGCCTGGAACGATGTACTCCCAGTTACGAGTTGGAAAAACACGGGATACAGGTTGCCTGGAACGATGTACTCCCAGTTACGAGTTGGAAAAACATGGGTTACAGGTTGCCTGGAACGCGGCATAAGCCAGCACTATAGGAACTATCCGTGACGTTAGTGTTCGCTGATTTGCCGAACGCACGCGAAACACCAGCACTCGTCATTTAAAAAAAAAGCTGTGTAAGCACACAGATTATAGCTTATATATTTACTCCAGAAACTAACTCTACGAACATGGAAAACAGTGATAGATGGGCCTCCTAAACTTTACGCTGAGGAGAAAATCCAACGCAACTTTGAGGGGACCAAGACAAACATGATTATGTATTTCTGCTCAGTAGCAACACTTGACATCAACAACACGGCAAACGCTTATACATTTTCATTACTGTCTATTTTCGATGTATGACGGGTCTGTCTAATAACGTATTAGACAAGACTGTTAGACAGATCGAAAACTAATGAACACAGAGAATGCGAGCACTGTTTGCTCAGGCTCTGACGTTCTCAGCGCTGTCAAAATAAAAGTCACAACATAGCGCGGCTTACGTCACTTCAGAGTTCCTACTGGCCCGGATATGAATGTGACCCGGAAAACATTTCTTAGGAGAACCATTCGTTCTCGGGGAACCACCCTGGTGGCTAGTTCCTAAAACTGAGTTCCTATAGAGCTATCCGTTGCAAAAGCCCCCTATGCTGATAACGACGGAACTTGCGAACATAGTTGGCTAAAGATGCTTTTGGGAAACGCACCCCAGAGCGTTACTGACAGACTGGGAAGAGAGGAGCTGCAACAATGGAGAATATGGGGAAATAATGAAAAATCAAGCATGAAAACCTATTTTAATAGAGTCCAAAAACAAAAGTCAGGACTTTGAAAGGGGCCTCTTTAAGACAAAAATACTAACTTCATCATTTCATGTCTTCATTCTTAGATCCCTGGTTTTTGTTATGGAGGAACAGGCTCCAGTATACCAGGAATTCAGGCCAATGTCCAATGTGAGATTTTTGTTGGTTATAAGGCTGTGTACCGGGTTTGCTGTGGCATGAGTTTCTTCTTTCTCACCTTCTCTCTGCTCATGATCAATGTGAAGAACAGCCGAGGTCCCAGAGCTGCAATCCACAATGGGTTAGTCCATTGAAATATGGACCCAAATTACAACTGTCATTTTCCTGATTATAAACTAGAATTTCCAATACATGTAATCCAGTTTGCAGCTTTAATACTAGTATTTTGCCACTATATATTTTAACACTTCTCTATATTTCATCAGGTTCTGGGTTTTCAAGATTGCAGTCATGATTGCCGTCACTGTTGGTGCCTTTTATATTCCAGACGAGCCTTTTACCCGATGTAAGAATGCAACTCATTTTATAAATCGGATCGAATTGGTTGTAAAATAGTCCATTTGTGCACAGCTATATTAAATATAATGAATATCTTGAATGCAATGTCTGTGTTGATATCTGACATTAAATAATAGCAGATATCACTGCAATAGGTCGTGGTAGAAGTCACCCTTGAGTCCTAGACTCTGTAAAAAACAAAACAAAGCCAATAATAATTTCAGTTGAATCTTTGCCAGTGATGAGATTACATGTTAATAATAAGGATAAAGTGTTTGTGGAAATCATTCGTTTTGATGTTTGATGCCAAAAATGAACATGCTGTCATCATTTACTCACCCTTATGTCAAAAGACAAACCATTAAAACTATATGAATAATATTATTTGGTGTATGATTTTTTTCTGTTTATTATTATTAATAAATGTAACTAATTATTGAGTATTGGCATATTTCCCTACATTTTAATGTCATTCCTAACAGCATCCCTGTGGTAAAAACAATGTAATGCATCATATCTTTTGACCTATTGATTTTTATTTTTATTGTATAGTTCAGTTGAATGTCCAAATGCTGTTTTCCAAGGCCTTCATAACTCATATTTATGCCCATCTCATTTTGGTTGTGTCTCTTTTGTTAGTGTGGTTTATTGTGGGAACCTGCGGAGCGTTTTGCTTTATTCTGATTCAACTGGTTTTGCTTATTGACTTTGCCCACTCGTGGAATGAGTCCTGGGTTGATAAAATGGAAAAAGAAAACACAAAGAGGTGGTATATAGGTGGGTAAATTTGTTACACGTGAAGATTTTCATTCTACATGGCTGAATATTTTGTCATATAATGTAAGTTTGATTAAATGTATGACCCTTGCTTTTAGCCTTGCTGTCGGTAACAGGACTGAACTATATTCTGTCCTTCACGGCTGCCGTTCTCTGCTATAACATCTACACTCGGCCCGAGGGATGCGTGCTTAACAAGTTCTTCATCACCTTCAACATGTCGATATGTGTCACAGCTTCAGCTCTGTCTGTACTGCCCAGAATTCAGGTAGTTGCTGTTAAAATTTTTACTAGTCGGTACCAGCCATATAAATGTATTCATGCCAAACAGTTTTCCCTTGTAATTACATCTATATTTCAAGTTAAAGTTTTTTTCCTGATGATTTATGTATTTTAATTGTGTGTGTGTGTGATTCTAGGATTACCAGCCCAGATCTGGTCTTCTCCAGTCATCCATTATGACTTTGTACACCATGTACCTTACCTGGTCAGCCATGACCAATGAACCAGGTTAGCAGCTTCACAAGAGTTTTTTATTCATTAAATTTTGTAGGAATTGTTAAAATATTTGGTGTCCAGGACGCCGCACACCGTGAGTTTTGCATCTAAAATGTGTGTGATATATATATATAAATAGTGCCCATAAAAGACTGTTAAGTTTGTAGAGGATTGGACCAGGAAACAGTAT
This sequence comes from Rutilus rutilus, assembly GCF_951802725.1. Lineage (NCBI taxonomy): Eukaryota > Metazoa > Chordata > Actinopteri > Cypriniformes > Leuciscidae > Rutilus > Rutilus rutilus. The sequence continues at coordinate 4,514,245 of NC_140227.1, forward strand.
TCATGATGTCACGACCTTACAAGCGGATAAGCTTGAAAAAACTTATTTCAGTTGATTTTCAATGCTAGGTATTGTCAAGGTCTTGACAGTTTTTATTTGTGTCCATCCCTCACCTCCAGACCGCACATGCAACCCGAATCTGTTCAGCATCATCCAGCAGATCACGTCGTCCACAGTCGCCCCGCTGGAGATTGAGAACCAGACTGCCGTCATCATCATCGACACCGAGGAAACCGTGCCGTCGGCCCCATACCTGCGGTGGTGGGACGCTCAAAGCATCGTCGGACTGGCCATTTTTATTCTCTGCATTTTGTATTCAAGGTACATTGTTTTTTTGTTGGATTTATACAGTCATTGACAAAAATATTGGCACCCTTGGACTTTTTCCCTAATAATTAGCAATTTTCCCTAAACAATTAAGTGAAAAAAATGATAAAGTATTTGATCTCCCCTTTTATTTATTTCACTGTTGAAGGCAACTTGAAACAGAAATCTTTTTTCTTTTTTTCTCTGTTGTGTCATATATCCAAGTGAAATGGCTTCTGGAACAAGAACAAATGTAGGGCGGGGCTTGATTTTGTCTGTGTGGAATTGATTGGATGGTTGTGGTTTGCAATTGGTGGATCTCATGTGATTGACAGGTTGCCCCGCCCTCACGCCACTAAACACATCAGCAGAGAAGTCACCATGAAATCACAATTCTTATTTTTTATGGACTATAGCGGATTCATCTGTGCACATCGTTATTTTTTTTTTACTTTATCTTGAATCAGAATAACCTCCCCTCCCTTTTGCAGCAACGTCTCTTCTCTTCTCTGATGACGAGGGCGGGGCAACCTGTCACTCACATGAGATCCACCAATAGCAAACCACAACCATCCAATCAATTCCCCACGGACAAAATCAAGCCCCGCCCTACATTTGTTCTGCTGTTTGTCCAAGCTTTTGACTGGTAGTTTATTTAAACAGATTAATAAACACGCTTGAATACCTTAAAGGATTAATTAATTTCAGAATAACTTTTTCCTGATCATTTACTCACCCCCACGTCATCCAATATGCTCGCGTCTTTCTTTCTTCAGTCGAAAAGAAATGAAGGTTTTTGAGGAAACCATTCCAGGATCTTTCTCCATAATTCTCTTAATTTCTTTTCGACTGAAGAAAGAAAGACCTGAACATATTGGATGACATGGGGGTGAGTAAATGATCAGGAAATTTGAATTCTGAAGTGAACTAATCCTTTAATACTCTCTAATATCACAACATAAGCATCCAGATGGGCCTTATTAGAGTTGAAATGCTTATGTCATAAAGAGCCTAAATTGTTTTGTTTTTTTTCTTTGCAGTATACGCTCTTCCAATACCAGTCAAGTTAATAAACTGACGTTAGCAGCTAAAGACACCAGCGTCGTGGATGACAGCGGCTCAGGAAGCCCTGAGATAGAAAAGGCTTCAACACCATTACATGTGGAGGACAATGAAAGAGACACTGTTCAGTACAGCTACGCTTTCTTTCACTTCATGCTGTTCCTGGCGTCTCTTTACATCATGATGACCCTCACCAACTGGTACAGGTGTGTGTGACGGCAGTGCAACAAGATTTCCCAGTCATTACTTAAAGGGATACTCCACTTTTTTTGGAAATAGGCTCATTTTACAACTCCCCCAGAGCTAAACAGTTGAGTTTTACCGTTTTCGAATCCATTCAGCCGATCTCCGGGTCTGGCGGTACCACTTTTAGCATAGCTTAGCATAGATCATTGAATCGGACAAGACCATTAGCATCTCTCTCAAAAAAATTAACAAAGAGTTTCGATATTTTTCCTATTTAAAACTTGACTCTTCTGTAGTTACATCGTGTACTAAAACCGATGGAAAATGAAAAGTTGCGATTTTCTAGGCTGATATGGCTAGGAACTATACTCTCATTCCTGCGTAATAATCAAGAAACTTTGCTGCCGTACCATGAGTCCAGCAGGCGTAATGATATGACGCAGCGCCTGATAATAGTCCCCAGCTCGGTAGCCTATTATCAGGCGGCAGGCGCTGCGTCATATCATTACGCCTGCTGGACTCATGGTACGGTAACTACAGAAGAGTCAAGTTTTAAATAGGAAAAATATCGAAACTCTTTGTTAATTTTTTTGAGAGAGATGCTAATGGTCTTGTCCGATTCAATGATCTATGCTAAGCTATGCTAAAAGTGGTACCGCCAGACCTGGAGATCGGCTGAATGGATTCCAAAATGATAAAATTCAACTGTTTAACTCTGGGGGAGTTGTAAAATGAGCCTATTTCCAAAAAAAGTAGAGTATCCCTTTAAACACACACACACACACACACAATAGCAGGCGTTTCATATAGTTCTATTTTGTAAAACCATTATTAACCGAGTGATAATTTATTTTATTGTCACCCCAGTCCTGATGCAGAGTACAATGCCATGACGAGCAAGTGGCCAGCAGTGTGGGTGAAGATCTCCTCCAGTTGGGTCTGTCTCACGTTATACACCTGGAGTCTGATTGCTCCTATGATTCTCACCAACAGAGACTTCACATAGAGGCATTTCTACAGCAATGTCCTGCAACCTTAATGCTATTATGAAAATATTTCTGTCATGACAACTCTCTGAGTGTTACGCATGGTAATGGATCTCACAATGTTAACATGTTTGGTCTTGGCGGAGTAGATCTGCTGCTGCTGTTGTAGAGCAAGTTCAGGACTTGTACTACACACGACACACTGCTGTGAGCGAGTAAGACATGCTGCTGCTGCTGTACGATATAGTGTACATGAATGACCCGTAGCAGATCTACACAGGTGGAGCTGGGGAAGGTGGAGGGTTTCTGAAAGCGCACTGCAACTTCTACAGCAAATGTTGACCAAGTATTTGAATGTTGAGCAGCGATCTCATTGGCTGCTGATACAGCAGGAACCAATCAGCTGTGCCCTATAGAGGATGATGTGATTGCAAGAAGATTGGGTTAAAGACCCATCAGCCTGTGCCACCTAGAGTTTCATGACAGAACTTATTTTATTTTGTTTAATTTATTTGAGTTTTAATGTTTTGAAGGATTTTGTTTTTGGACCATTTTGCCTATTAACCTTAGCGTGTGGTTAGGATGTTCTCTGTGCTATGGAAGGTTGTTTCTGTACGCAATAAAAAATAAAATAGGTAATTGCGATGACATCTTTTCTCTCACAACTGCAAATTATAAAGTCAGAATTGTGGCGAAATACAGACTTTATAACTTATTAATATTTCAAATTACTTGCAATTGCGAGGGATAAAAGCCAGAATTGTGTTTTTTATATCTTGCTGACTTCTGACTTTATAATTCGCGATTGCAAGTTTAAATCTTGCAATTCTGAGAAAAAAAATCTGCATTTGTGAGATATAAAATGGTATTTCTGCCTGCGATGTAAATTCGCAATCGCGAAAATCTGAATTGTGAGATAAAAAGTCGCAATTACCTATTTATTTTTTCATCTCCGCTTATTGCTTTAGTTTTCAAAAAAACTTTTTTTATTATGGCGAATTTGTATTTTTTATTTACCATTAAGTATCTTTTATTTCTATTGGTCAGGCTAAATGGATTGCTCTTTTTATTTTTGTATCTTTTACTGCATGTTTTGTACAGAAACTGCACAATTTTCTTTGAGGATGCAAATATGTTTTGTATATGAATAAGCTTTTTTGTACAACCAGGAGAATTCTTGTATTATAAGTACAATGTATTAACATTAGTATATTTAACAGTGTATTTCCAATGATCTATTTTAAATATATATTTTTAGATTTAGAGATTAATTCAATTGAAAATTAGTGATCATGTACCATGTGTGCGTCTCATTAGCAACAAATATTTGGAGATTATGAACATTTTTGTCACGTTTTTATACCGGAGAATGCATATTATTGATTTCAACACAGTACAAAAATGTAATTCTTTATTGGTTACATTTACACACGGTTTGAGGAAAGCTGAACCTGTTGAGAAGCTGATTTACATGTTTAGCATGTAGGGTTCAAAATATTCAGCTGTCATTTTTTGGCAATTATTGCATTATATTTAACATTACTGTAAGAAAAACATGACCAATCTTTGTCCAACATTCCTTATAAACACATTTTCCAAAAATAATCAAAGGCTTTCCATGTGTAAATATAGGTCTCTTCATTTAAGGGTCTATTTATGAATCAGTCTATTATGCATCAAGAACATTCATCTTTATATTTACATGAACTTTACATTTCCTACAGCAAACTACTTACTAAGCTTGTCAAAAAAAAAAAGCTTGTGTGGCACCAAAATGTATTTTATCCGACCATAGACCTCTTCCGTCCTCTCAAGCGAACCTCGTCCAGCTTCTTGATGACCGCAGAGGACTTTTTGGATGAAGCCGAGTAACTTTTCAGAAGTCTCTCAAACAAAGTCTCTGTGTTGGGGTGAGTGCTGAGAAAAGCTTTCTCCAACACATACAGGTCAACTCCTTTATCTTCCGGCAGAGCAGAAATGTAACTCAAGCCGAAGTCGATCATAACCAGGTGAATATGTTGGTGTTCAGCTCCGGGGATCAGAAGCATGTTGGAGGTGGTGAGATCGCCGTGGATGACGTCTTCATCATGCATCTGAGCCAGGACTTCACCGATCTTGTCCACTAGAGCCTGGAGGTGCTGTGGGGTTTGTCCTGATGCAATGTGGTCTCTTACTGACACGGAGTGGACAATATCCTCCAGGAAAATGCAGTGAGTGGTGTAGTCGACAAAATACACCACAGGCGCGTTGATACCTGGGACAGAGCAAACCAACAAGTCGATCAGAGTAGATTTAATTAGTCTATCGCATCTAATTGTGTTTAACCGGTCAAATATGCAAAATCTTTATGCACATTTTTAGAATTTATTAGCATTTTGGCACTTTATTCCAGCGTTTTTATACGAATGATAAAAAAAAAAAAAAGGTGGATGGAAACATTGCTGGTGTTTCTCAGATATCGCTTACTGCACCTTTAATGAATTGAGACATTTGTATATGACTTTATTTTGGAGTGTTTTCAAAATAAAATAAAATCACATTATTAATAGCATCAAGTAATATCCATAACAGTTCTTTTCCTCATTAAAGGCTTTAACTACACAGTGCTGCTGTACCTCTGTCTTTCTGTCTGATTTTTAAATGCCTTCAAATCAAAGTAAGTTACTGTTGAGATTCACCTTGAAGCTGGTTGATTTGGTTCATGGCTTATAATGCTTTAGCCAAGACTTTATTTTATTTTATACATCAATAAAAAGAATGCAAAAATACTTCAAATATTTGAAAATAACCTTTTAATTGAATTGCATATTATATAAATGAAAAAAAATATATAATATAAAAATGCAAAATTCACATTTACTCCACAAATATTCTGCTTTACAAGTTATATAGTTGCTGGAAAAAAAATCATTTTAAACACTATATAACTTGCACTGACCTGCTCTCCTGCGAGGATCTGGTGCCCTATCTAGTGCACTCACTGACCTGCTCTCCTGCGAGGATCTGGTGCCCTATCTAGTGCACTCACTGACCTGCTCTCCTGCGAGGATCTGGTGCCCTATCTAGTGCACTCACTGACCTGCTCTCCTGCGAGGTTCTGGTGCCCTATCTAGTGCACTGACCTGCTCTCCTGCGAGGATCTGGTGCCCTATCTAGTGCACTCACTGACCTGCTCTCCTGCGAGGATCTGGTGCCCTATCTAGTGCACTCACTGACCTGCTCTCCTGCGAGGTTCTGGTGCCCTATCTAGTGCACTCACTGACCTGCTCTCCTGCGAGGATCTGGTGCCCTATCTAGTGCACTCACTGACCTGCTCTCCTGCGAGGTTCTGGTGCCCTATCTAGTGCACTGACCTGCTCTCCTGCTAAGTTCTGGTGCCCTATCTAGTGCACTCGTTGACCTGCTCTCCTGCGAGGATCTGGTGCCCTATCTAGTGCACTGACCTGCTCTCCTGCGAGGTTCTGGTGCCCTATCTAGTGCGCTCACTGACCTGCTCTCCAGCGAGGATCTGGTGCCCTATCTAGTGCACTGACCTGCTCTCCTGCGAGGATCCGGTGCCCTATCTAGTGCACTGACCTGCTCTCCTGCTAGGTTCTGGTGCCCTATCTAGTGCACTGACCTGCTCTCCTGCTAAGTTCTGGTGCCCTATCTAGTGCACTCGTTGACCTGCTCTCCTGCGAGGATCTGGTGCCCTATCTAGTGCACTGACCTGCTCTCCTGCGAGGTTCTGGTGCCCTATCTAGTGCGCTCACTGACCTGCTCTCCAGCGAGGATCTGGTGCCCTATCTAGTGCACTGACCTGCTCTCCTGCGAGGATCCGGTGCCCTATCTAGTGCACTGACCTGCTCTCCTGCTAGGTTCTGGTGCCCTATCTAGTGCGCTCACTGACCTGCTCTCCAGCGAGGATCTGGTGCCCTATCTAGTGCACTGACCTGCTCTCCTGCGAGGATCCGGTGCCCTATCTAGTGCACTGACCTGCTCTCCTGCGAGGTTCTGGTGCCCTATCTAGTGCACTGACCTGCTCTCCTGCAGCGCAGTATGGATCGCACCTCCTGCGTGGTTCTGCGGCGCGTCAGTTTCTCATCGACTTCAGGGTGGCGATATAATTTTGTGAATCTCTCTTTAATAACCACGGGTCGCCCCAAAAACGTAGCTCGATATACACGGGCTTCTGCGCCTTGTTTAATCAGCTGTGCTTCTTTTAAATACGCCGGAACACTCGCTTTTAGAGAGTTTGACTGAGCCATGTTTAAAAATAACCCATGCGCGCTCTCTCTCTCTCTCTGCTTCCGGAAATACACGCTTCTTCTTCTTCTTCTTCTTCTTCTTTTACAGGGCACACAAGCGCACACCGCCACCTACCGTTGTGACTTCACAATATTTTGCAAACATTTTGGGAGCGTCACTTTGGATATAAATATACAAATATATTTTATCATATTATGTTGCATTATATGATAGGCCTATATTATATTATACATTATATATTATACTATACTATATTATATTACATTTTACATTATAGGCCATATTATTTATTATATTATATTACATTATATATTATTAAATTATTATATATTACAGTATATTGTATATATTATTATATTACATTACATTACATTTTACATATAAAATACATATACATATAGGCTATATTATTTATTATATTATACTATATTATACTATATTATATTACAGTATATTATATTATTAATTATATTATACTATATTATATTACATTATATTTGACTATATTATTTATTTTATTATATTATACTATATTACAGTATATTATATAAATTATTATATTATATTACATTACATATTATATTAAATATTATACTATATTACATTACATTTTACATTATAGGCTATATTATATTATATATTATACTATATTATATTATATTACATGACATTTGACATTATAGGCTATATTATTTATTATATTATACTATATTATATTACAGTATATCATATAAATTATTATATTACATTATATATTAAATTATATATTATACTATATTATATTACATTACATTTTACATTATATTATATTATATTATATTATATTATATTATATTATATTATATTATATTATATTATATTATATTATATTATATATAATGAGGTGTTGGCCAACATTGATAAGTTGATAAGTGTATTGGTATGAGAGCGTGTTTCTGTCGCGAGGCTCGTTGAGTGTTTGAGGGAGAGCTCCTCCTGCCACGTAGCCTCGACTTCCTTGGATACACGGACTTCAGGGAAAGAAAGACGCTTTCAAGGAACTTTCCAAGAGCAGAAAGCAGATGAAAAACTGATGCAGATGCAACAGTAGCGTTTCCATGTTCAACAATGACAGTGTGAACCGCGTAAAATCACGGGAAAAACATCTCGCCTGAGGGATGTTACCGGGAAGAGGTGAGAGGAGGAATAGCGGGAGCTGCTTTTGTTTTGTCTAACAACTGTTGGAAGCGTCGAAGCTTTATTTTTACGCTTGTGTTATGAAAAAAAAAGGGTCTTGCAGATGTAATTTCTAACTCCATTTGACAGCGGCTTGCTTCATAAAACTTTACAGCCATACGTGGACTCTACAGGCTATGAGTTTCGGAGTTCTTTGAGAACAGGATTCCTGTCAGAAACATCAGCTGGGTTATTTATAGCTCATTAAGAGATCTCTCATCTAATTAAATCAATAGCGCCATCATGAGAGTTGTCATGGTGACAGCGTTCTGAATAAAGCCTGATTAGAACAGATCCGAGATTCTCACAGTTCTCATTTTAATATGTGTTTTTGTTTTGGAAATAGGTTCTGTTCCCGAACGAGACAGACTCGTTGCGTTTTTGATGAACCAGCATCTTTAAATTCGGATAGAAATGGGTAAGTGTCAGACCTGTTCAGTGTTTGTTCTTAGTTTTAGTACGTCATTTTAAAAGTAAAATTAAAATGTAGCATATAATTGATTATGGGTATCTCTATAGCAAACAAATATGACAGATTTCTATTATGAGTTATGTGCTTTGAAGTGTTTGAAGCCTGCTGGAAACAGTTATGAAGAGAGATGCATTAACTCCACAAAACATATTTGACAAATCATTGTTTAAGACCTTATGTTTTCTATTTCTTTTCATTTAAGATGAAAGGAGACTTTCTGACTTTTTTTCCTTTTAAACCATTTGTAAATAAATGTGGTTTTAAGTTGACGGGATAATCTCTCAGGATGATAATCTACCCACACTATATTTGGAGTTTAGACTGCATCTGGACTGGTATTGTTACCTACTGTACATTTAACACATTTATTATGGCTTTTTGTGAATTTACAGTAAAAAATGGCAGCTGTGGTTGGCAGATTTTCTACAACATTTTCAGTTTTATGCCTTGAACTTAAATTTACAGTGAAAAAACATATTTTATTAACTGATATACATGTTAATAGACCAACTTAGTACTGAAGTACTAAAATCTGTTTTGTACTTTTAATGCAATGATAGCCACCATAAAAACACAGTAATAAGAAAACCACATGTAGAATCAAAGCTCATCGCAAGTAGCTTTTCCATATGCTGAAGTATATATAGTCATGCACACAAATACAAAACACCATCATCATAACGCACGACTCTAAAGTAATGCAATAAAGATTCATTTAACAGCACAAGATGGAATAAAACAATTTGAAAGGTAATTGCGACTTTTTATCTCGCAATTGCGAGTTTATATCTTGCGAGTTAATGACTTCTTGTTCTTTTTCACTTCCAAAAACTGTAAATGTAACAGTATTTTACTGTAAAATTACATGAAATGCTGGGAAAAAAGTCAGAATTGTGAGATAAAAAGTTGCAATTACCTTTTTATGTTTTATTCTGTGGTGGAAACAAGCTTCCATACTAATTTACATAACTGATAAGAAAATATTTGAATGGAAAAAAACATCAAATGTGAAGTGTCGGGGGGTGGGATTCTGGGAATGTCAATTTACGGGTTTCATTGTAAATTATAAGATGACTTGTTCTTTTTCACTTCCAAAAACTGTAAATGTAACAGTATTTTACTGTAAAATGACATGAAATCTTGCACAGATGATCTATGATGGTGTTTCACTGTGCATATAAAAGAACTTGCACAAACCAATTTTTACTGTAGTATTCTTACAGTCTTTTACCATTTAAATTATGATAATTCTTTATTTTAAACACAACTTATTTTGAGCAGGTAGGTCAGATTCTCAGAACACCAAGAAAAGTCCTGGATTTCCCTCTTCATCCCAGCTGCAAAGTTAATTTCTGTCTTATTTCTGTGGCTTTTTTTTCTTCTCCAGGTTGTTCTGTCCTGGCGCTCACTATCATTGCATCCACTCTTGGCGGCCTAGTGTTCGGCTATGAGCTGGGAATAATATCCGGCGCTCTTCCGCAGCTCCGAGCTCACTTCTCTCTGGGATGTGTCCAGCTGGAAGCTGTGGTTAGCGCTCTTCTGATCGGATCACTCTTAGCGTCTGTGATTGGTGGATGGCTGATTGACCGTCATGGCAGGAGAACGTCCATTTTACTCAGTAATCTCCTCATTCTGGGAGGCACCATTATCCTAACTGCAAGCATGTCGTTTTCAGCATTGGTGGTCGGAAGGGCCGTCGTTGGGTTTGCAATGAGCATTTCTTCCATGAGCTGCTGCATCTTTGTCTCTGAGATGGTCGCTCCCAATCGTAGAGGGTTGATGGTGAGCCTGTATGAAGTTGGAATTACTGTTGGGATCTTGTTGGCTTATGCAATCAACTACATCTTATCTGGTGTCCATGCAGGATGGAGGTACATGTTTGGATTTGCTATTGTACCATCTCTTATGCAGTTGGTGTCCATTGGGTTTCTACCTCAGCAAAACACTGTAGGCCTCATAGCAGAAGATGATTGGGAAACACCAAATCGCCATCAAGCAGAACATGTGAACTATAGTGTCTTTGACCTATTCAAAACCAAAGACAACATGCGCAGAAGGACTGCCATCGGCCTCGGGCTGGTGCTGGGTCAACAATTCACAGGCCAGCCAAACGTCCTCTTCTACGCTTCCACCATCCTCTTCTCAGTGGGGTTTCAGAGCAATGCATCTGCAGTTCTTGCGTCGGTGGGTCTGGGTTTGGTTAAAGTCATTGCTACTCTACTGGCAATGGTTTGTTCAGACAAGGTTGGCCGAAGATCACTTCTGATTGGTGGATGCACAGTGCTGGCTGTAGGATTGATACTCACGGGGTTCTTGTGTGGACAGTCAGTGATTGACACAACAAAACAATGCACTTCATTGGAGCCACATGAAAATCTGACCTCACTAGCGGAAAATCATGAAACCGTGGGCAAAAACTCTGTGGATCAAAGCACTCCATCTACTGGAAATGAAACGCACGATGCTTATGGACATTCAAATATTTTATCGCACTCAGAGGATATGTACAAGTGGATCATTTTCATCTGCATGATGGCAGTTGTGAGCGCTTTCTCAGTGAGCTTTGGACCAAGTAAGTTGCCTTTGAGTTTACGTTTACTGTATTTGGGTCATTCCATGTCAAATCAACCAAATTTTGGAAACTTCCCCGGCTCAAATTTTTGATTTTGTTCATATTGTTTTCTGATGAAAGCCAAAATATTAAAAGTCACAGATGTAAATTTACTGAGCAATTCACTATTTTGTAGAGTTATACCAAATGTGGGTCAACTTCTGCATACAGCTGATACTTTATTCTTTTAAAGAGGAATATCTGAACAACAAATGTTGAAACTAGAAATGTACAGTACTGGTCAAAAGTTTGGAAATTATTATTATTTTTAATGTGTTTAATGTGCTCATCAAGCCTGCATTTATTTGCTCAAAATACAGAAAATTGTTAAAATTTTAAATAATGGTTTTCTATTTTAATATACTTTAAAATACAATTTATTTCTGTGATGCAAAGCGGAATTTTCATTTTCAGTAATGCTTTAATTGCATGAAACTTCATATGTGGTTCACAGTGACATGGCTTGTGCTCAGTGAAATATTTCCAAAGGAAGTCAGAGGAAGAGCCTATTCATTCATCAACTGCTTCAATGTGGGGGCCAACCTCATAGTTACCTTTTCTTTCTTGAGTATAATAGGTATGCACAACAACAAAGACCAAACATATGAAATATGAAATGCATATGTAAATTATTTTCATAATTTTCCCATGATTTTCATGTTTTCCTCAGATGAGATAGGTCTGTCTGGAATATTCTTTGTGTATGGAGTGATTGGACTGGCAGCAGTTGTATTCATCTACCTTGTACTACCAGAGACCAAAGGAAAATCTCTTCATAAAATTGACAGAGAGCTCTCTCAGACACCGTAAGAATTTTTTTAGCAATATGTGCTTGTTGTGTGTCTATAAATGAGTGATCGAATATTTTTTTATGTATATTAAATACGTTTTTTTCTGTTTGGCCAAGGTGTTGGAAGTGAGACTTTTATTTTGACGGCGCTAAGAGCGCCAATGCCTGAGCACACAGTGCTTATACCAAAGAGTGTAGAAGTACCTACTACTATACTATACTATAGGTACTTCTATACTCTTTGATTATACTCTCTGTTTAATAGTTCTGTCTTATATGTTATTAGATAGAACTGTATCAAAGAAAGTAAACGGTATACGAAAAAGTATTATAGTCTTGAAAAACTGGAATAGTGATGGACTTTGGACTTGTGTGTGATGCGATTCAGCATTATCTCATAAAATCCAATCAATGCAATACTCAAAATATGTTATTTCTTTTAGATTTTTCCACAGAGAAGAAGTCTGCAATATTTTCCAAAGAAGGCATTTCTCTCCAGGTTATCAGAGAGTTCACTTGACGAGTACATCAACGTGACTTGGGATGGAAAGTTATAAAATTCCTCTGATTACGTCAATATGGATAATATTACATGTATTGCGCAACGTTTTAATAATAATTAATAGCTTTACCATTTGTAGTAACTATTGTACTCTGGTTTATATGTTAGCAATTAGTATTAAATCTTTATGAAATAAAGATAGATTAGCCCTACATGACTCTTATTTTGATGAATTCATAGTTTGTGACAATATTGATGTTGTTGAGGATAGGGCTGAAAGTTTAAAGAACACATTAAAATGAAATATTTAAGATTTAAACACTGATTATGTGTAATGATATGAGGAACTGCACACAGGATAAAGAAAACATTTACAGAGGGACATCTACTTTTAATATTTTATGTATTTTTGTTTTGCCAATAAATCGACTTTTTGAAATTGATATTCACTTTATATATGCAGTTCAAATAAAAATCAAATGTGATACGCACTTTGAAGAGTCATTAAAATAGGGCCTAATGTACTGAGTTAATATGATGGAATTTCCCCTATTGAATTTTAAATTTTAAATATTGATTTTAAGTGTTTTACCTGTATTTTGAATTAGGCATTGCATTGTTGTAGGATTAAAGGAAATGTCCATAAACTTAACAAATAATGTCCTAGCAAAACATTTTAGTCAAAAAAAAGTTATCAAAAAATAAATCTTTCCTCTCTAATTAAATATAACATCTTTATGTCAACACAACATTTTAGTAGTATGAAACCACTTAAAGGATTAGTTAACCCCAAAATTTAAATTCTTTCATCATTTACTCACACTAAAGTTGTCCCAAACCTGTATGAGATTCTTGTTCTGCTGAACACAAAAGAAGATATTTTGAAGAATGTTGTGGGGCACCATTGACTTCCATAGTATGGAGGGATAAAAATCCATCAGAATTGTTTGGTATTTCCTTGCCACACTGTTAATTCTGGCTTAATCAAATGAAGTGAGTACAAAGACTGGATGAGCAGTGATTCTTTATTACTGGATTGTGGCATAGGGAAGTTATGCATTGCTGTATTTATACAAAAATAAAATATGCCATGGCATTGCCATTTTCCACAGTGAGAGGAGCTGAAGACACTACGTTGTGTTGAGTAAACGCGACTGATGTGACCTGATGTGAGCTACAGTAAACAGCACCAAACTACGACCACAGCTGTATAACGCCAGTATCATTTCACACTCGAGAAGATCTGAGGATCTGCTCATGAATGCTGAGAGAAATACTGCGCTACATCGCGCTTCACTGGATGCTCCATTTTTTAAGTAAAAGCTAAGCTTTTTAATGGCACGAGTCACGACAATGTACACTGAACAAAATTATAAACGCAACACTTTTGTTTTTGCCCCCATTTTTCATGAGCTGAACTCAAAGATCTAAGACTTTTTCTATGTACACAAAAGGCCTATTTCTCTCAAATTTTGTTCACAAATCTGTCTAAATCTGTGTTAGTGAGCACTTCTCCTTTGCCGAGATAATCCATCCACCTCACAGGTGTGGCATATCAAGATGCTGATTAGACAGCATGATTATTGCACAGGTGTGCCTTAGGCTGGCCACAATAAAAGGCCACTCTATCACACAGCACAATGCCACAGATGTCACAAGTTTTGAGGGAGCGTGCAACTGGCATGCTGACTGCAGGAATGTCCACCAGAGCTGTTGCCTGTGAATTGAATGTTCATTTCTCTACCATAAGCCGTCTCCAAAGGCGTTTCAGAGAATTTGCCAGTACATCCAACCGGCCTCACAACTGCAGACCGTGTGTAACCACACCAGCCCAGGACCACCACATCCAGCATCTTCACCTCCAAGATCGTCTGAGACCAGCCACCCAGACAGCTGCTGCAACGATCGGTTTGCATAACCAAAGAATTTCTGCACAAACTGTCAGAAACCATCTCAGGGAAGCTCATCTGCATGATCGTCGTCCTCATCGGGGTCTCGACCTGACTGCAGTTCGTCGTCGTAACCGACTTGAGTGGGCAAATGCTCACATTCGATGGCATCTGGCACTTTGGAGAGGTGTTCCCCTCACGGATGAGTCCCGGTTTTCACTGTACAGGGCAGATGGCAGACAGCATGTATGGTGTTGTGTGGGTGAGCGGTTTGCTTATGTCAACGTTGTGGATCGAGTGGCCCATGGTGGCGGTGGGATTATGGTATGGGCAGGCGTATGTTATGGACAATGAACACAGGTGCATTTTATTGATGGCATTTTGAATGCACAGAGATACCGTGACGAGATCCTGAGGCCCATTGTTGTGCCATTCATCCACGACCATCACCTCATGTTGCAGCATGATAATGCACAGCCCCATGTTGCAAGGATCTGTACACAGTTCCTGAAAGCTGAAAACATCCCAGTTCTTGCATGGCCAGCATACTCACCGGACATGTCACCCATTGAGCATGTTTGGGATGCTCTGGATCGGCGTATACGACAACGTGTTCCAGGTCCTGCCAATATCCAGCAACTTCGCACAGCCATTGAAGAGGAGTGGACCAACATTCCACAGGCCACAATCAACAACCTGATCAACTCTATGTGAAGGAGATGTGTTGCACTGCGTGAGGCAAATGGTGGTCACACCAGATACTGACTGGTTTTCGGACCCCCCCCAATACAGTAAAACTGCACATTTTAGAGTGGCCTTTTATTGTGGCCAGCCTAAGGCACACCTGTGCAATAATCATGCTGTCTAATCAGCATCTTGATATGCCACACCTGTGAGGTGGATGGATTATCTCGGCAAAGGAGAAGTGCTCACTAACACAGATTTAGATTTGTGAACAATATTTGAGAGAAATAGGCCTTTTGTGTACATAGAAAAAGTCTTAGCTCTTGAGTTCAGCTCATGAAAAATGGGGGGAAAAAACAAAAGTGTTGCGTTCATAATTTTGTTCAGTGTATGTAATTTCACATGGGATGTTTCTCTTTTTGAGGATAAGCTCTCAAACAGCCTGCGCACCTCTGCCTGAGCTAAATGCATTAAAGGGATAGTTCACCCAAAAATGAAAATTAGCCCATGATTTACTCACCCTCAAGTCATCCTAGGTGTAAGTGCAATTTTGTAAAGTGCATCTATCCATCATAAAAGTGCTCCACACGGCTCTGCAGGGGTTAATAAAGGCCTTCTGAAGCGGAGCGATGCTTTGTGTGAGAAAAATGAATATTTTACTTCATAAAGTTTTAAATATGAATATTTTTCTTACACAGACGCTTCGCTTCAGAAGGCCTTTATTAACCCCCGCAGAGCCTGTGGAGCACTTTTATGATGGATAGATGCACTTTTATGGACTTCAAAACAGAAACGGCCATTCACTGCCATTATAAAGCTTGGAAGAGCCAGTACATTTTTTAATATAACTCCGATTGTATTCGTCTGAAATTTTTGGGTGAACTAACCCTTTAAGGTGAACGTCTCATGATGAAGTGCATTCAGTTTCAGGTGAACTCATGCTGCTGTGAGTGGGGGGTGATGAAGAGCTCTATCTAACAGTCCCAGGATCAGTCAGGGTGTGTGTGTGTGTGTGTGTGTGTGTGTGTGTGTGTCACTGAGCGGCTCCTGTGGCTGCAGGCACTGAAGTGTTGAGGCTGCTGGGGGCCATGAGGATGGGAGAGCCGGTCAGGGGCCCGAGAGCTGTGGAGGCTGGAAGAGCAGCGATTCCTGATCAAACAGAGAAGAAAAGAGGAATCTCAAACTCTCCAGTGACACCAGCTGTACTGTGAGAATGGGGATCGTTTTGGCAATGTCAACCATGGAAAATGCAAAGGAATTTTTAGTTCATTGTTGTTGTGTAAACGTACCCTTAAAGTATGATTAAATCTGCTTATCATTTTTTATCGGAACAAAATCATTATTCTGTTGTTACTTTGATTCCTTGAATTGTGCTTAAAGGAATTTTCCAGATTTAAATCATTATAATATTATCATTTAATATTCATATTAAACATATTAGCATGGACCCTTTTCACAGACTGTGAAGATGCATTTTATCAGTCATCAGAATCATAAATCCTGCTTTTTTTAAGATTTTCATCAAAAAAAACTGTTCATTAATAACACTATCATTTATATTACCTTTGCATCAAATCAAGAAACAAGTTAACGCTGCTGTGAGGGTGTTTCTAATAGCGGCAGTGGGAGTGACAGTAAAATTAACATCTTTCTCTCCTCTGACTGCCGTTATCAATCTCTATTTTTTGTCTCTTTTTGAAAGTTGTGAAAACACTATTGTGGAGTTTTCTTTTGCTATTTGAGCAAATGGGAACACAAAAAATATATTTAATGTATCTTCTCATTCACCGCTATAGAGGTTTACCTAACTGAGACGACTTCCGAAATGTGAAGGGAATGTGATTTTAAATCATGTGTAGAGTTAATTCACCTGTTATCATCGTGGCAGTGCTCACTGAGGTGTTCGCCGTCGGCACATTCGTGGATCCTGCCATGCGACACTGGTCTTTCACAACAGGGACTAAGGCAAGGGGCAAGATGTTAGAATTAATTAAAAAAATCTATTTAAATGTTCTCTTGATAGTAATGTCCAATAGCTCAATTTTTGCACTACTGTAATAATTCAGACGCTCTCACAGAAGTAAGCGTGATCCATGGCCTCTCTCGCAGTCAGTCTGGTCTGATGGTCGTAACGCAACAACTTGTCCAGAAAGTCAAGAGCTTCAGGACTGATCAAGTGTTGGTTTTCACTGTGAACGAACCGCTCCCATCGCTTACGGGAATGTCTAACGTGAAGCAGATGTAAATCAGATTCAGTTTATTTAAAGAAGGCCATGCTAACAATGGCAGGTTATGAATGAAAGAGGCGTAACTACGGCTCACCTTCCCAGAATGTCATTAAATCGAGGATCCAGCTCAATGTTGTATTTATCAATGCAATCATAAAGATCTTCTGTTCCAAGAACTTTGGCAATTCTCACCAGCTTTGAAGAAATGGGAACATACAGGAACACTGTAATTAATTCAGTCAATTACAATTACAAAAAGAACTCCAAAAGTAACGACCAACCACTGTATTCGTTTATGTTACAGTGCTCATGTTACAGAGTATTTAGAGGTTCTTGCACTTACATATTGTTATTGCTCTGATTATATTAATTAATAACAGTTACAATATGTGCATAACAACAAAGACACTGTATCAGTATGAGATTATTCTTCTGAATATGATATTACTCAAAACTGGAATTCACAACACAACTTGTGGAAATCGGAACAGATTTTCAAACACTAGGGATCATACACTTGCCGACTTTGCAAATGGTTACAGAGAAAAACTGGGCATCATACACTAAAGGGCTTTTCACACTTGAACATGCTAACCCATGGATCATTCTAAACCCCAGGTAAACAAGTAATCCTGGGTTATCTTGCTTCATGGTTCACATTGCTCATAATTTAACCGGGGTTAATAGCCTGTCCCAATTTTGGCGAGATAGACGCATTCCTGGGTCAGCATATTTTGTTGTGGAAATCAACATCACGCCACCAGTGCTGTGATTGAGCTTAATTCAGCTGTCACTTGAACTATCCATCTATCAAGTCCCTGATGATATTCACCTGGTCATAGTTATCATGTCCATGGAAAAATGGCTCCTTTCTAAAGATCATACTGGCCAGCATACAGCCAAGACTCCACATATCAAGACTGTAGTCATACATCTGGAATGACAGAAGAGAAGTGTTTTTAGGTTTCTAAAAGCTGCCTTTGACTGCAATTTTTTTAGAGCTTTAATTAACTTTTTTTGGCCAAGCTCAGCAATCAAAGTCTAAGGAGAGTGGTTGGGTAACCATCCTCAGAAGATAAACTGTTTTAAAGGGTTGAAAGTCTTAGCAGGGCGGTGACTAATTAACACTAGGGGCCCTATTTTAACGATCTGAAACGCAAGTATCAAGCGCGAAACGCAAGTAACTTTGTGGGCGGGTCTTGGGCGCTGTTGCTATTATACCGGCGGGATAAATGACTCTTGCGCCCGACGCAAATCTAAAATGGGTTGGTCTGAAGTAGCTTCATTATTCATAGGTGTGGTTTGGGCGTAACGTGAAATAAACCAATCAGAGCGACATCTCACATTCCCTTTAAGATTGCTATTATAACGGCGGATTTGCCAGGCGCGCGACAGGAGCGGTTCACAGCCGAGGAGACCGACGTTCTCGTCAGGGCCGTAAAACACAGAGAAGTGGGGTTGGGGATGGAGAAACACACCCAAATTAGCTTCGGTTAAACAGGCGTATGATAATATGGGTAAATGTGTAAGCTAGATTTATGCTTTTATAATAAACTATCTATCTATCTATCTATTGTAATAATGTATGATTTGCAAAAATGAAAACTGCTGCTTCTGTGTAGATGAGAGAATCAAAGTGCATGCACGTTGTGCACACGCTACATTGATTATGGCCAAGCATGCGCCCTTAAAATAGCATATGAATATCATGCGCAACGTGCCACTGACTTTAGACGAGGTTTTTCCTGGTCTGTGGAGGAATTGTTTTCTAAACCTGCAAAATAGCACCAGGGAACGTTTGCGCCGGAACACGCCGCCTCTTTGCGCTGAACCGCCCCGGGAGCGCAAGTTCATTCCCTAATTTACCGACGTGCGTCTGTGGAGGGAAAAGTCCGCTGTGCGCGGGTGCAAGATAGGGCCTTAGACCTTTCTAATCAATAGATGCCCTTAATAAAGACAATTCCAAACTGTACCAGGTAGTATTGTGTCGAATATTATTACAGAATGGTGAAACTAACAACAAAATACAACATGTTTTCCTCAGTTGGACAATGTTATCCGCACATATGGTAATAAGTCTGACCTGGTAATCTATCAGTAGTTCTGGGCCTTTGAAGTAGCGAGAGGCGACTCTGATGTTGTACTCCTGTCCTGGGTGATAGAATTCAGCCAGTCCCCAGTCAATAAGACGCAACTGAAACACCACAGCATTCAATGGTCATTTGAAATCTATCTTCTATCTATTTATCTATCTATCTATCTATCTATCTATCTACTGATGATGTATATATGACTAAAGATGGATTTCTATGGAAGCTTGTTTCCGCAACGGAATAAAAAATAAATAAAACATTTTGTTTATTTCTCACAATTCAAAAAAAAAAAGACAGAATATCTTGCAATTGCGAGAAATGTCAGAATGAACTGTTATCTTGGAAAAAGGAGGTTGCAAAAAGTATTTAATAGAAGGGGGCAAATAATTGTTCCCAACGTGTTTTGGAGAAAAACATTTATTTCATAATGTGATTTTCCCCCCACTTTCAATTCTTTTATTTCAATGAAAGGTTAGATTTGTGCTAATTTTTTTAAATAAAATATCAAAAGGATTAACAATGCGGATTTATTTTTTACAGCCATCTTTGATCATATTTACCAAGGGGGCAAATAATTCTGACCAGCACTGTATATTCAACTTTTCTTTTCTAGTATTATATTGCGTCATATTGTACTTTAATTGTTTCTAATGTAACTCCAAAGATCAATGGTGTTGTCGTATCTTATCTGAATATGCATATTATAAACCAATGCTGCGTTGACATGGTTTATTTTAAAAGTCAACGTCGGTTACCTTTCTGTGCTCATGATCAATCATGATGTTGTGTGGTTTGACATCTCTGTGCATAATACCCATACTGTGACAGAAATCCAACGCCTAGACACACATAAAAACATGACATCATATAAAAACCTCCAAATCTATTTAAGGAATCAAAATTATACACAGGAAGGACCATCCAAAAACAATATAGTAGTCGATGCAAACACTTGTGGTGGTATCTCTCACCTTTAGAATCTCAAACATGTAGAAGCGAATGTCATAGTCTGTCAGTGTCTGATACAGTTGCTGATAAAAACAAGCAAAAAAGAAAAAATAATAATTACATATGGGTTGTGCTGTTGTAGATCAGTAATAAAATATTGAGATTGAGATTTACCTTAAAGTCTGTGTTGTTCACATGTTCAAAAACTAAGGCAGGTGTTCTGGACTGCAATGTGTAAACGGGTTTTATTTTCTTAAGTAACATCACAAGAAAATAAATACTCAAAAGTCGATATAGTACTATAATTTGATTGTTGGTTTTGTATTACGAATATCACACACAAGCAAGCGTTCTGAACACTGACCACAGGGTCTTTGACGATGTCGAGGAGAGAGATGATATTCGGACCTCCTCGAAGGTTCTCAAGAATCGTTATTTCACGCTTTATCTTCTTCTTCTTCACAGGCTAAAAAAAGAGATAAAATAATAAATAAAAATTGACATCAAGTATGTGTCGTCATCACATCAAAGCATTAAAAAAGAGAGAAAAGTCGGTTTATACGTGTATCCTTTTGACACCTTAGTCTGTGTGCTTTTTATATTGAGGAGCAACAATATGTTACATTAACAATATATGCTGTAATAACTGGACAGGTGCATACACCAATATGCCACATTAATATCTGAGAAAAGCGTGGCTTCAAAAGCCTTCATGTTTATTCTTGCATCATCCATTTTCGCTAACCACAGAATCAGGAGGAATTGTTCTTACCTTTAGTATCTTCACCACTACTTTCTCGTTGTTGGTGATGTTGATTGCTTCAAACACTTCACTGTACTTTCCTCTGCCTAACTTGCGGACCAGTTGAAAATCATCTTGATTGCTGCATGGGAAATATATTCAAATCCTATTTTTTTCAAGGTCATTAAATTCATTTTAACATAACTAATATATGAAAATAAAGAGTTTCTGAGATCAAAACTAAAGCCAAAAGAGCTAAAGCGAAACGGCTGCAGCAGAGCAGGTCTGAACCACGGTGAGAGCGGCAGAAGCATTTAATCAATGAACTGAGGAGGAAATACAAAACGTGTGCAGAGCCCCTGATAACGGCCCTGTTTCCGGAAGAATCTGGTGAATCTAGGGGACAATTTAACAACTCAAACACAACACGAACTTAAGAAGCCATGCAAACTGATTGTGTTTGCCACTTTAAAGATATCACTGCAATCTTGCATTTATGTACCTCAAACAAATAATAAAAAACTATTTAAAAAAGGCATACTTTTATATGCAATATGGACAAGGAGGAACATTATATTGTGCGTGTGTCTAAATGGAATTAAGGTATAAAAAAGGTATTTTATAAAAATGAAATATATACAAGTGTGTGCACCAAATGAGAGTAAAAATCTGCATTGAGTATATGAGATGGTGTCAATAGCCATAATTTGGCCTATAATATTTTTATGAATTCTAGCAATGCAATGTTGTGAGAACATGAACATGAAAAAACGTGAACGAAGCTCGGGCCAGTCAAAGTTTAAGCCTTGCCAATTGAAATATTCAAGTGCAAGAAGACGCGAAAGGGAATTTGTTCGTTCCTCACTGTGTGGGACGTTTTCTGTGCGCAAACATCCGAAGCACACACCCAGAAGTCCGCGTCTCGGACAGCACGCGAAAACTGAATTGAACTCTTGCACGTCTTCTTGCGCTTTAAAATGCCCGTATTGGCGAGTAAGTATCCTCTCAAACATAGTCAGTTATGTCTTAAGTAAACATAAACAGTTGAGAAAGAAAATGCATGTGTATCAGGATCCATGCATTAGGTCTTAAAGTGACAGCAACCTAATATAAACCTGCTGCTGTCTGTCATCAAACAACAAAAGACAAAGAAAAACCACTCACCGCTCTTGACTGAATAACTTTTGCAACTTTAATAAGTATTAATCCATGTTTCATTTATACAGTGCCGTGTTATTTTATATTTGATTGGTTTATTAAATTTCTGTACCTAAAAGTTTTGAATTTTTATTGGTATCTAAAATTTTGATGTCATAACTGCCTGTTTTTGCAAAAACAGTTTAAAAATATTCATGGCCGGTCAATTTTCTTAAGTCACGGCCATTATTTAATAATTTGTAACTATATTATTTAAGTAATACATACCCCCACTCAATAATATGAGATTCATAGTCCCAGTATTCTCTGGGCCGGTGTGTGTTCACCTCAGTGTAGACTCTGGCGCGACTCGGCACAGGTCCTGACATGACACACAGTTTGACACTGCGTTTACTATGCTGCGAATTAAAAATCAGATGGGAAAACACAAGCAGTCTTGCTGAAGGCCACAGAAGATGGAAGCACCTCTGGATGGCTGTGGGAGAAAAGTAAATAAAGTGGGAAATCTGTGACTTTGTTAGGATGATACTAGTTAAGCTAATTCACTAAATATACAGTATAAATGATAACGAATCATGATCACCATGAAGAGTTTGAAAAAACTCAAAGCAACAGTTCTCCTGTATGACTCTTTTTGTGGAACATTAAAAGTGTTTAGTTACCAACATTCTTCAATTTTATTTTATTTTCGTCTTCTGCAGAAGAAAGAAAGTCAAACAGGTTTGAATGACATGAGGGTGAGTAAATAAAGGCAAAATGTTCATTTCTGGGTGAACTATTCCTTTAACTAGTATTTGCTTTAGTGCTGAACATCTTGTTTTCATGGAAGAGTCTAAAGGATCTAAAGAACTTTACATGTGGTTTGCATCATCAAAAATCCTTTGTCAGAAAACCATGTAAATCCCCCTTTTCATAATCAATCAGTTTGCAATTAGATTTGCATTTCCTGAAGGAAATACCAGCACTTGCAAGGAAGCCAAAGAAAGGTTTTTTTTTTATAAAGAAAAGGAGACCCAGCTGACGTCATCAGCTACAAATGACTTGTTCAGTTTAATACATTAAAATGAGCTGAAGTAACATGATTATGGAACATCTTGTCACAACTTAATTTTATTGTGTTCAATCCACCTAATTTATTTAAAACTGAAGTTTACTTAATCCATTTGTGTTGGAACTACATGAGTTTTTTGTTGTTGTTGACATCAAATAACTAAGGGGGCAGTGGATCTGTAGTTCCCATCATGCTTTACAAGGGAATTAATTGTTATTTTATGTGTTTTTCAGTAAAGGGAAAGACACGTTAGTGATTAATGTTCAGTTATGTTGTAGATTTAGAAGAGTTTCTGTAAAGTTTTTGAATTTTATGGTGAACCATGGTGCTGAAGAGTGGTGGTGTTTCAAAGTCTGAATAGGAACAATTGTGTTTTGATCTACTTTGTTCAATACGAATAGTATGTTTTGCTAAAAATTATGTTTAGCGCTTGTTGCCTTACAATTTAAGTTTTAACTAGAGCAAACATTGCGTAGCATTTTAACTAGAGAAAATTTAATTATTTTTATTTTTATTTAAATATATTTACTTGAATTCACATTCTGCAAATGATTAGATGTTAAACTGGCTTGCCATAATATTATTAAGCTATTTCTAAATAAGAGAAATGGCATATGATTAAGTGGTTAAGAGATATTACGCATCAAAAACTCAATGATCATATCATGTGTTATAGCAGTGAAACAAACACATATCTGAAGCACAGTGTAATAAATGTGTGATGAGTTTTCACTGCACAATCCATGAGTAACTGCCGGCTCCCTCATCCCAGCACTACTAGTCTTCTTCACTATAGCATTACACAAACGCATTTACCTGTTCGATGATCGCAGTGCTGATGCGCTTATGTCCAGCCCGTCGTGGGGATAAATATCCTTATTTCATTGGGATATTGAGTAATTTCTGTCTCAGAGACTCAACATGGCTGTTTGAGAGCTGCTGGGCTTTGAGAGCGCACGCGCCAAACACAACAGACAAATGCAATGCTGACTGACCTAGACAGAACATACACATATTATTTTCTCAAATAACAAGCACACATGGCGCTAGCAGCACCAATGGTTCGATTCCAGGGAATACAAACTGATTAAAAAAATGTAGTCTAGATACCTTGAATAAAATTTAAACCTCTTTGGATAAAAGCATATGACACATTAATACATGTAAATCTTTAATCTCTTACGTGCACGTGCATACTGAAAAATCACCATTGCATTTATATGTCTCAAAGCCATATTGCACCCTGGTTTTTGGCACATAGCACAAGGTTTTATATGAATTTTCAGCAGTCATGATTTTTTCAGAAATCTTTTTAATATTCTGGAAAAGAAACATTTCTTCTTATTTTTAATGTTACCCTAGTGAAAAAAAAGTATACTTTATTGTATTTGAAATATATTCCCCTTTTCAATAGTACAAATATACTTAAAATCTGTTTATTTTATACAAATATACTATATGCACTTTAGTATATTTCAGAAAAAATATATACTTAAAGTGAAAATTCAGTTTATTTTTTAAAAGCGTATTTATTTGCACTTTATTAAAATATATTTTAGGTATATTTTAACTGTGTGCTGGAAATGATCATTTAACAATGCATTGAAAGTATACTTTCAAAATACATTATAGTATTCAATAGTATTTTGTACAAAGTAGAGCTAAGTTTTAGTTTAAGGCTTTTTTAACCCTCTATGGTACGGTGTTGCCTCCAGGCAACATAGTCTATTTTAGCTTTTTTTTATAAAAACATAATAAAATGTAATTGTTCAATGCTCTCTAAGGGGAGGGGAACTCAAATACTAACCAAAGAAAATGCAAAAGAGTGGTCACATGACCCACAGGGGTACATTTAGTTCCCTCTTTCAACACACGTGCACATGTCACATGGCTCCATATTTTCTCCACTGAAAAGGGCATTTTTCACTAATTTCTGTCCAAATAATCAGCCACAAAAAATCAGAGTCACCTTCATTGGTAAGTAAAGAAGTATTTTCAAAAAACTTTACATTATATATCATCAAATTTATCATAGGAAATTACATAAAACTGCTTGTTGCCTCGAGGCAACATTGTACCATAATGGAATCACATAAGGCCATGCCAGGCATACTACATATGAATACAATTATATTTTGTTTGTAAGGAAAAGAGTTTGAATTATCTAAATGTATCTGTATTTTTGCAAACTGAAAACTTGGCATGGTTCGACGGGTTATTTGGCCACTATAGTGGGTAATCGGACAAATAGTGGGTTCGTGGGAAAGGGGCGTGGCTTGGGAGTGGTAAGCGGGGGTCGATGGGGTATTTGGCCTCTATAGTGGGTAATCGGACAAATAGTGGGTTTGTGGGACAGGGGCGTGGCTTGGGACTGGTCAGGGGGGTCAGCGGGACATGTGCCTACTATAGTGGGCAATCGGACAAATGGGTTAGTGGGACAGGGGCATGGCTTGGAGCCGGTCAGGGTGAACAGGACATTTGGCCACTATAGTGGGCAATTGGACAAATAGCGGGTCCATGGGACGGGGGCATGGCTTGGGACAAGTCAGGGAGGGTCAACGGGACATTTGGCCACTACAGTGGGCAATCGGACAAATAGTGGGTTAGTGGGATGGGGGCGTGGCTTGGGACAAGTCAGGGAGGGTCAACGGGACATTTGGCCACTACAGTGGGCAATCGGACAAATAGTGGGTTAGTGGGACGGGGGCGTGGCTTGAGACCGGCGGTGGGGTCAACAGGACATTTGTCTACTATAGTGGGCAATCGGACAAATAGAGGGTTAGTGGGACTTGTAGGGGTCTCGTATTTCGGGGGGTTCCCGACGGGCCCCTGGAGGACCCCACACGGGTCATTAGGTCGGCCGGGGAGGTCTTCCAAATGTTTGATCTTGCTGTTGTTGAGTTCTGGCCTTCATATTAGGATAATGTTATAGTGATTGTAAATGTTTTACCTTGACACAGCATGTTTTGATGTTTTTTAATGTTTTGATATGATAACTTGATGATATAATGGTTTGTAGTACTTGCGTTCCACGATGGTACAATGTTGCCTGAGGGCAACAGCTGGATAATAAATGTTACTTTTTATTAAATATGAAATGTGTAATTTAATAAAAACTTGATAAATATGTTTGTTCAAGTGTTTAGTTAAATAAATTGATGTTTTCAATAAATATATAATTTTTTTTCTTCATGAAAATGTCAAATGTTTCAATTTGTCCATTGTGGTACAATGTTGCCTTGAGGCAACAAACTTATAATTAATAAATAAATAAAAAAATAATGATAATATTTATTGATATTGCTATAGTGTCAAATTTTAAGCAGGAAAAACATAACAAATATTTTTTTTCTCACTGATATCATAATGCGTACCATAGAGGGTTAAAAGCTTCGGGAGACCCGAGTTCGAGTCCGGGCTCGTGGACCTTTCCTGATCCCGTCAGGTACAGCGTTTCTCAATCACCAGTAGCCTACTTACTATGGCGCTCGTTTTGTGTCCATTCTTGTACTTTTGAGCGTCTTACTGAACTGGTGACCCACGTGACGACCTGACGTGACGTCAGCGTCTTAAAATTAGCAGTTTTTTACCATGCAAATATACAAAACCAATATTGTACACCTAAACCAACACTAAAATATTTACTGCATCCTGCTGTACTGTAGCCTACCTGAATACTTGAACTTTTACAGTTTTTCTGAATTGCTAACACCAAACTCCATTCTCTGACCCAAATGATCAATGGCCTAAACCAATTTGTCAAATATATCACTATTTCTGCAAAACCTTAAACAAATCTCCTGCACTCTTTTTTCAAAACTCTAAACACATTCTCAATTATTATAACACATCGCACAGTGATACATTTGTGTTGCAAAACACTAAACACAAAAGGCAAAATTTCTCACACAACGATTCAAAATTGTTCACACTTTTATCTAATGATGTGATCAAACCAACTGTATAGGTATCTGTAACTGTAACTGTATTGTGTCTCCTGATGAGGCTCTACGAGGTAATGTGCGATGTCCCAGTGCGCAATGCGGTCGTACGGATTCCTGGCTAAAAAAGGCATATGAGTCTGTTGCCTACATTACTCGTGCAGAAAACACAATCTGCCAGTTACTTCTTGCTGCCACCAGTACGCTGGAACCTGTAAATGCGGATCCCTCTATTTCACAATTTCTGCAAACTGCTCTGTTGGCAACAGGCCATGTGACCCGCGAGCTGGGTAGTCTTACAGCCACGCTTCTGGCAGCCCGCCGTCAAGTGTGGCTTGCCCAAGCACGGCTGCCGGAGGACTGTAAGAAAACCTTGAGAGATCTTCCATTTGTTCCTGTTGCATCTTTTTGGTCCAAATGTTACAGAACTGCTGGAAAAGAGGGTAAAGCTGTCTAAAGCCACTCGTCAACTGACACAGGTGCAGTGCAACCCTAACTTTAGGATGCCAGTGGTTCAGGTCATAGAACATATCAACCTGCTAGAACTAAGGGCAGTGTTCTTGGCTCTAAAGTACTTCATGCCGGTCCTAGCAGGCCGCCATGTTCTTGTTCGGTCCGACAATACCTCAACAGTGTTCCATCTCAACCACCAGGGTGGCACGAGATCCCTCAGGTCTCTACAGCTGACTCACGAGATCCTGACATGGTGTCAGCCACGACTTCACTGACGGCAGCCCATATTCCAGGAGCATGCAACCAGACAGCGGATGCTCTTTCCAGGGATCAGGTACATCCAGGAGAATGGAGACTTATCTCTATCTCTCTCTCTCTCTCTCTCTCTCTCTCTCTCTCTCTCTCTCTCTCTCTCTCTCTCTCTCTCTCTCTCTCTCTCTCTCTCTCTCTCTCTCTCTCTCTCTCTCTCTCTCTCTCTCTCTCTCTCTCTCTCTCTCTCTCTCTCTCTCTCTCTCTCTCTCTCTCTCTCTCTCTCTCTCTCTCTCTCTTGCTCTTGCTCTGGTTAATTCATAAGAAAAATATTACAGCACTACTTTATTTCACTTCAGAATTCTAGATCTGAGCTGTAGATAAACGGGGAAAAAAATTCTGAACTATATATCTTTTCCGTCAGACTTTTGACCAGCAAAACATTCCTGTCATGACAGCTGTTATCTTATCTATTTATCCAACCCCATTTAAAAACAGTCTGTGGGTGCCATCTTTTGGACATTTATCATATTGCATTGGTTTTCATTTCTTGTCCTCAAACAGAGCACTAATCTGTTTATTTTTAAGTTTAAGTTACACATTCTACAATGATTAAGAAAGAAAATCAAATGTGTTTTTTAATGGTAGTATTATTTTATACAGAAATAAATTATTTATAATTCAGATGAGAATAAAATACAAGGCTTAAGACATTTATTTTCCTTTAATCTGCTGGCAATTTATCATCCTCAATGTCTTGACTTCATGCACAACGAGTTTGGTGCCGATCGGATTAATTCCCTAGGAGGAGTATATCAAATTCCAGAGCATGCGTTTTCCAAACAACCCATAATAGCTGACTTCCTGTTGGGCGGAGCTAATAACATAGGAAGTTGTTCGGCCCGATGAGATCTATATGTTTACCGAGTTTCATACTAATTCATGCAAACGTGTTTGATATATGGACCAAGTTTTCGGACCCCGTTCAAGGAAAGGACCTAGACGAGGCTAGACAAATATATAGCTATAGGCTGTCAAGGGCTAGGAGGATGGTGGAGAACTCATTCAGGATCCTTGCATCCAAGTGGGAGTGGTACCAAAGGAGGATCAAGCTGCAGCCCCAAAATGTGGACAATGTTATAAAGGCCACTTGTGTCCTGCATAACTACATCATCAAAACCACTGACCCAACAAACCAACACCAAGCACCAGACTGTTTGGCAGAATTCAGTAGCAGTGGAGCTGTACAGAATCTACAGCAGTGTGGGAATCATCCATCAAAGGAAGCATTTCTGATAAAGGAGGCCTACAAGGACTATTTTATTTCTACTGGAGCAGTCCCATAGCAGCAGAATGCTTGCTTTGGAGTGGCTCAATAGGAAATTTAACTGTTGCACAATCTCTATATTTAATTCTATTCTGTTCATGATATTTATGAAGTAATTAAAAAAAATCCAATGTATTCAACACTACAAATGTTATTATTTAACTTATTGACTAGAATGACTAAAAAGGCTGCTTTCCACATTAATTGACTCATTTATTCTTTAAGCAATCACAACATTTACAGACATTTTATCTGCACATTTTTAAGTTAAGTTGTAACAGTATGTGGAAGTCTTTAAAAATGTGTACTCAAATTTACTGGCTGAAGGGGATCCACTGGCTTCATACATTGTCTCCATTTCTGCCCTATAAGGACAAGCTCATGAATCTTAAATTTTACCTTAGCTTTTGTGTGCACTGCACTGGCATCTGTCGCATGGAGGTAGCCATTGAATTAAAAATGCATCTATCTCATCCTCCTGATGCTGTTTCCTGCTACCCAAATACTCCATTATTGCAGCATCAACTGCAGATGGAGCAAAAGTGGCACTTCTTTTGGATGCGGACTTGGATTTTTTCCCTGGTTCTGTCCTCTTCTGCCATTTTGACTCTAGCTGTCTCTCATCTGCATCCTTTTCCTCCTCTGCATCATCTGCCTCATCTGGTAGATTACCGGATGTTCTATAAAAAATAATTTAGATGTGGTCTGCATTACAATTCATATGAGATTTAAAAATAGTTAGATAATAAAATAACTCCATGAGTAAAGCACAAGTAAAGTTCTGATTATTGATAATTAACTTAAAGTGTGGAATCATAAATTCCAGGATCCCTGAATATTTGTATGGCTTCTGAAAATTTGCTGGCTGTTTTTTTCTGCTTAGGTGATGGGCATCTCGGATGTTGATCCACTTCTTCTTAGCACTATTCAATTGTTGTTAACATGTACTTAAATGTTTTTGCTATTCTTGTTGCATTTACACGTCCTTTACCAGCAGATGTCCTCAGCATGCTATGTTTCGAGCGCATCTAAACCGAATCTAGCTAGTCTAGTGTAATCGATCTAATCTAGCAGTGAATTTAGCTGACGAAGTCAATAATGGAATACAAACAACGCCACTATTTGCTAGCCTGCATAATGATCTCATCGTTAATACTTCTTACCATTCCAAGGGTACGACCGATTGCTTTCCATATATCCATTTTTTTAATACCCACCCTAGCTCTCAGCACTGACCTCATCGAGATTGTTCTTTAAACAGTGAATAGACCTATTTTAATGAGCACCCAGTGTTTATTTGCCATTTGTGCAATTTGTGTATGTTGTTAAATTAATAAACACTTCTTGTTTCCCTGCATTTTTCAGGATTACTCACCTTTGGCATGACATCTGGATAGCAGTCACAAACATCTTAATTCATGTTGTTTCTTTATTTTATACTTTTTTTTTTTTTTGTATCAATGTCTTAATTGGAAACACTTTACAATAACGTTTCATTAGTTAACATTAATTTACATTAACTAATAATGAACTGCACATATACAGCATTTATTCTTTTTGTTAACATTAGTTAATGTACTGTGAACTAACAATGAACAGCTGTATTTTTAACTAACGTTAAACAAAGATTAACAAACACAGCAACAAATATATTGCTCATAGTTAGTTAATACATTAAATAATGTTAACTTATTTATTGTACCTTATTGTAAAGTGTTACCCTGATATGATTGTAAAGTGCGTTGGGTGTACAGTAGTACATATGAAAGCGCTATATAAATGACTCATTCATATATTCAACATTAATTTCCTTATGTTTTGTGCTGTATTGTCATCTCAAGGTTTTTGGTGTCACAGGACAATGTTGTAAAGCATTAATTTTACTTTGCCTAGTAAAATAGGCAAATCTGATTTTATGCTGATCAGACAAAGGTATAGGCCTACTTATCACAGAGGGCAATTAAGATCATGCAACTAAGATTACTCAGTAAACTCTATTCAAATACATCACTTAATCTCCCACGTCCTCTGTCTGCACCTCTTGTACTATAGGTTTTAAAAAATCTGACCAAAATCTGATGTCCTAACAGAGAGGTCTACTGATGACTGGATTAAATTCATTTGTTCACTTTTCACTTGATGTATTTCACAATATTTGTATATATTTGCCTTTACGTTTCTCCAAAACTGTACAGTAAAATGACTAGAAAATAAATGCAGTAATAGTCAGGGTCACTCTGAACAGGAATCAAATAAAAGAATGAGCAAACCTATAAAGGAAAGATTTTTATGAGTGTTTGAAAATGGGACATGGTGTAAGTGCTAGAAGGTAAACGTCAAATGTCAAAACTGTTCCCTTATATATGTATATAAAATGTGTGTGTGTGTGTGTGTGTGTGTGTGTGTGTGTGTGTTTTGAGTATCATATTTCATACATGAGGTATGAATGTATATTTCATAGATCAGGTTTTCATATATGCAATTCAAAGATAATTGACAGATTAAAAGCCACCAAAAGCCTGTTGTCATTTACATGAACATGAAAAATGTAAATAAATAAATAAACATGAATAAATAAAGTATAATAATGAATGTATACTTTATATATACAACAATAAAAATGCAAAAAAAAATGAATGTTTGATAATTAACATTAATATTAAATTTAATTAACATTAATAAAGTATAATAATTCATGTATAATATATATAAAAACATTAAAATTAACAAAAAAAAATGTAAAAAAAAAAAAATTGATGTATGATAATTAACATTAATATGAACGTGAATAAATTATGTAATTAATGTAAATCATATATAGGCCTAGAAACATTAAAATAATAAAAAATAAAAAAAAGTCATGTTTTTAAAAACAATTAAGAAATTGTATTATTTGTGTCCTAATAAGATGGAAAATAGCAGAAATAGAGTCTTAAAATCAATTTTGACCTCTTCCAGCACCCATACCGTAAGTGCACGATTAGACGCTCATACAAAAAAAAAAGAAAAAGTGCAGCTGGCTTGACCATGTATTTTAACCGAGCGGCCCCCAGTGGAAATTGCTTTTGGGAAACACACCCCTGTTAATCTCTGAAACCGAATTTCAGCGACTATAACGACGGCAAATTAATGCATGGTTCCCACAAAAACACGGTTTAGGCTGTAATAAGTTATACGTTATGTATAAAGTATACTTACAATTCCATACATTTTTTTGAAATCCTTTGGAGAGTCTTTTGCCAGTTTCCGATCGAAACTCATCTTTATTCCGTAACGTTACGCTGCAGACAAACTTTCTGCTGACGTGATTTAAACTTTCAAAAAATGGCAAAACATTTTTTCAGCGTTACCTTCTTGTGTTTTGTCTTCCGGTCTGTATTTTCACAGCGATCTTACGCATTTATGAATGAACGGCTCGGGTTCAAATCTTCCCTGTCTACTGACATTTGTTAAAGCAACACTAAGTAGGATTTTTTACCTTCAAATAATGTTTCCAAAATCGTTTCAGTTGTTCATCAAGTCGTGACAGGGTGAAAGGCACTTATGCCACCGCTTTGCGGTCCTTTATCTGGTATATCCACGCTATGTAAGATTGCCAGATCGGGTCGCGTTTCTGTAGTTCTAATGAGACATAAGAAAACTTCAAATTTGACTTGCTTTACGGCAAGCGTTACAATTGCCGATAGGTGGAGCGTACTCGACAGTACTCTACCTTGTCTGTGGCCATTGTTGATTCCAAAGCCGGTGCTGGATAAACAGCGAGCGTGCGCGTGCGACAGTAGGATGCGGTAAGCTAAATTATTTACGACAGCGGTAATGGACAATTCCGCTTCCAACCTGTAGGGCGACCGCAGAGGAAAAGTTCCTTGGTGTTGCTTTAAGACATCTGCTTTAAACATTACATTCCTCATGATAACTTTCGTTAACTTTACAATAAGTAAATCCACTTCACCAGCTTACTCCTCAACAGCAATGCCATTGAACTTCCATTCCCTTTCGAACGGTCAGTCGTACTGCGTCTTAAAACGCTAGGGGAAAACTCCTTTCTCCGAAATACTGAAGCCTTTATAAAATAACGTAGTACTACTGCACAGCCATACAGTGCTGAGGCTTACTCGCACGCTATCGGCTGGTCAGTGGGAACTGCACAAACCAATGGCAGAGTGGCGTACCTGCGCAAACCAATCGGTGCGAAGCCTGCCGAACTGAACGGAAATTCCAGGGGGAATCCGCCTATAAAAGACTCTCCAATTGCCATGGATTCAAATTTAATATTCTTCAGCGATGATCTTCGGACCTTGCTGATCATCTGTACATCGAAGCCTACGCCTTCTCGCTGAGTCAAGTGGAGCCTGCAGCGGAACAGCAGCAAGCCAGCAGCCGGCCTGATCCAGTAGCGAGCCAGCGGCCTGACTGATCAGTGCGCTCAATCACCAGCGATCCCGTGAGCTGTCGCACTGTCTCCCCTGCGCTCTCCGGCAAAACACTGGCGTATCCTTTCATAATAATAAGCTTTCACCAAAAAGCAAACGCCGTTGTAATGCCGAACCACACACGTGGCACATGCAGAGCCTCTCTGCATCATGACGACGGTCACAGCGAGCGTGTGTGCCTGGGAGCCCCGCGCTGACGCCGCTCTAATAATATATAATAATAATACATTTTATTTAAAGGCGCCTTTCTCGTTACTCAAGGACACCGTACAAAGATACATAATACATTTAAAAACAGTAAAAGTATAAATAAATAAAGAATAGAAGAACAACTGAAAAAGGCAGAGCATGTGACATTAAATATGATATGCAGTTTTAAACAAAAGTGTTTTGAGTTGCACTCAGCGAGTCCAGCTGCTCTCACTGCGCTCATGGATAGCACTCTTTTCAGAGCGCAACCCCGCCCCTCGCACTCTGCCGTTCCCTTTTCCTGCCAAACCTTTTCCTTCGGTGGAAAAAATGGCGGAGTCAGAGGGCTGAGTATCAGGAGGTCAGTGAGCTCACGCCGGCCAGGTTACCGCGTGCCTCACTGTCTCCTCAGAGAGAGATGTTGCCCGTGATGTTTTCCAGCACGGCCAGCACCCCCCCCCCCCCCCTCAACACCAGAGGTCTCGTTCGGGGGATATGATGAGGAGCCGTGCGATGACTCAGTGTCATTGGAGGCATCTGACGCTGAGGATTGGTCGGGTTTCTTCGAAGACCCCGCCCCCTCTCCGTCTCAGCATCGCAGCGTCTCCAAGGCGGGAAATGTGGACGCCGAATTAATCTGGACTGGGCTTGGACTGGGCCTTGCCTGAAAAGCCTGCTGGACGAGTGGTTTCTGCCGGGGCGCCAGCAGGCCCCTCGCCAGAGAACTGGCCCGTTTTTCCCAGGAGCTGGCAAAATCGTGGCACGCCCCCTACTCTGCACGCGTACGTCTCTCTTCTCGTCTGTGCTCTCGACCATCGACGGCGCAGAGGAAAAAGGCTACGCGCGGCTGCCTCCCCTCGAGGAAGCCGTGGCGGCGCACCTCTGCCAATCCTCGACAATTGGCTGGAAAGCTAAGGTTTCTCACCCGTCTAAGCCCTGCAGGACGACCTTGGCCTTAGCGGGTAGGGCCTAGGCATTTGCAGAGCGTTTCACCATGGCACAAAAAGTGTCCCAGGCTATGAGATACCTTCTGCCCAAACGCTCCAGCTCTGCTGCCTTGAGTCGCAAGAAAAGCGCGCCGACTCACGGGCATAAAACACACTTCAGTAACGAGCAACGTGTGTCATGTCCTCCGCGCTGAAGTGGTGAGCTTATTGAAAAAAGCGGCTATAGAGGCGGTGCCGCCAACCCAGAGCGAGTCAGGTTTTTACAGCCGCTACTTCCTTGTTCCCAAAAAAGACGGCGGCCTCAGGCCCATTCTAGACCTCAGAATGATAACTCTGAAGCAAATCCTTGCACAGATTCGCCTGATGGATTGGTTCTTCTCAGTGGATCTGAAAGATGCTTACTTTCACATCCAAATAGTGCCCCGTCACAGACCGTCCTTGAGATTCACATTCGACGGGACAGCTTACCAGTATACAGTCCCGCTATTCGGACTGTCTCTGGCCCCCCGCACTTTAAGACAAATGGAAATGCGCATTTTGAACTACCTCGACGACTGGCTCATTCTGGCCCGGTCAGAGGCGGAACTGAATTTCCACAAATCTGTGCTCCTCAGCCATCTAGAATGCCTGGGTCTCAGAATAAACACAGCCAAGAGCTCGTTGCTACCCAGGCAGAGGATCTCTTATGGCCTCAGCTTCATCAGTACTCCCGCTGGGTATGCTGCACATCCACCCCCTGCAGTACTGGCTGAAACCTCGGGTTCCTCCCCAATCGTGGCGCTCGGCCAGTCTGTCTATCAGAGTGGGCCACAGTTGTATCAGAGCCCTGGCTCCCTGGTCGACACCCACTCTACGAGTCTGGGATGAGCTGGGGACAGTCTAGAGACGAATGATAGTCACTACGGATGCCTCTAACATGGGTTGGGGCGCTCTGTGCAAGGGCTAACCGGCCTTCGGCTCATGGTCGAGCACGGAGGCACGGTTGCACATCAACTGCCTAGAAATTATTGCAGTAGTGCTAGCCCTCAAGACCTTCCTACCACGTCTCTCAGGTCACCACGTCCTGGTCCGTACGGACAACACAACAGTGGTCTTCATAAACCGCCAAGGTGGGCTCAGGTCGAGACGGCTGTACAAACTGGCCAGAAATCTCATCCTATGGGCTCTCTAAGAGCAGTGCATGTGCTGGACAGACTGAACCAGGGAGCAGACATGCTGTCCAGGGGCCAAGTGTCCCCTGGGGAATGGACTCTCCGCCCCCAAACGGTTCAAATGATATGTGTTTTGGGAGGGCAGAGGTCGACCTCTTCGCTTCTGAAGACAACTGTCATTGCCCAACATTCTTCTCGAAGGGCAGGGACGCGCTGGCCCACGACTGGCCCAGCCGTCTACTTTATGCTATTCCTCCGGTCTCGCTCCTCCCCCAAGTCATAAAAAGGATCAGGGAGGGCAGACATACAGTCCTACTAGTGGCCCCGCTCTGGCAGACCCAACCTTGGTTCCCCGAGATGATTCAGCTGCTCGCAGCAGCACCTTGGCCAATTCCCCTGAGGAAAGACCTCCTTTCCCAGGCAAACAGGACGATCTGGCACCCCTGTCCCAAACTGTGGGCACATGTGTGGCCCCTCGACGGGAGCTCGGGGACCTCCCAGCAAGTGTCCTGAGTACTATCAGTGAGGCTAGAGCTCCGTCTACCAGACGCCTCTATGCTATTAAGTGGTCTGTGTTCTCTAGCTGGTGCGCAGCCAGAAACCAGGACCCGGTCTTGTGAAGTATCACAGATACTCTCATTTCTTCAAGAGCTGTTGGATGTAGGCTGTTCTCCATCCACGCTTAAAGTCTATGTGGCAGCCATCGCAGCTTTTCATGCACCGATGGCTGGCCAGTCGATGGGGAGGAACGACATGATTGTCCGCTTCCTGAAGGGAGCCAGGAGGCTTAACCCTCCACGGCCCCCTACGGTGCCCTCCTGGGACCTATCAATGGTCCTTCGAGCACTGAAGGGGCTCCCGTACGAACCGCTGCAAACGGCAGAATTAAAACCACTTTCACTGAAAACTGCTAGCCTTAGCATCAGTTAAGCGAGTTGGTGACCTACAAGCGCTCTCTGTGAGCGCTTCCTGTCTGGAGTTTGGCCCAGGTGACTCTAAAGTCATCCTCAAACTAAGACACGGCTAAGTGCTTTCAACCCCATTCGAAGCACAGGTGATCACGCTCTCTGCTCTCCCCTCCACGGAGGACGAGCAGCAGTTGCACCTGCTCTGCCCAGTCAGGGCTCTGAGAGCATACATTGAGCACTCCGCCCAGTACAGGCAGTCGGAGCAGCTTTTTGTAAGCTTCGGTGGCCGCACCAAAGGGCTTCCAATCACGAAGCAGAGACTATCTAGATGGTTGGTGGATGCTATCGCTTTAGCCTACGCTTCTATGGGCCTGCAGTGCCCCATAGGCGTCAGGGCCCACTCCACGAGAGGCATGGCCTCCTCCTGGGCGTGGTCCAGCGCGGTATCCATTGGTGATCTCTGTAGAGAGCGGCAGGCTGGTCTTCACCGTCTACTTTTACCAGGTTCTACAGTATGGAAGTATCCCTCAGTCACGTATCCTTTCTGTGTAAAAAAAAAGAGAAAAAAAAAAGGGGGGGGGAGAGAGAGAGAGAGAAGGTGAGCTGGCCTCTACAAGCCCGGCCCTTCACAGTTAGCGCAGACACCCCATGCCATGCTGCAAGCACACAAGTCCCTTCATTAAGCTAAGATGCAGTACAACTGACCGTTCGAAAGGGAACGTACTCTGTTACTAACGTAACCTCGGTTCCTTGAGATAAGGGAACGAGTACCGCGTAGACGGCCGTGCTATGGCGCGAACAACTAGCGATCGTCGCTTCAGTCGATAAAAACCTGAATCCATGGCAATTCTTATCCTAACTGTTATCAGTTCCCACTGACCAGCCAATAGCGTGCGAGTAAGCCTCAGCACTATATGGCTGTGCAGTAGCACTGCGTTATTTTATAAAGGCTTCAGTATTTCGGGGAAAGGAGTTTTCCCCTAGCGTCTTAAGCTAAGACGCAGTCCTCGTTCCCTTATCTCAGGGAACCGAGGTTACGCAAGTAACCGAGTATGTTTTTTTGGTTTCTCTGTATATTTCTAAGACAATATTATAAAAATGGCTGCATGCTTGTTTCTCTGGCGCATAAGGTCTATACTTCAAATCAGTGTAACTCTAATAACGGTGTAAACATTATTAACATTATAAATTATGGATATGGATCAGTAACCTACATTGACTAATCTGTTCAAATGTAACGTCTAATATTCAGATCGTGTCAAATGCACTTTGTTGTCTACATTTATATACATAATTTTTTTAAATAAAATCTAATTATTTAATAAAAACAAAAGGTGGCAAAAAAATGTGATGATCAACATAATGAAAAATGGACAGTCAGTTTCAAGGAAAAACATTTCCGTTTTTAGTTCATCGTATTAAGGTAAACGTACCCTAAATCTAACATACATACATATTTTTTTTTTCTTTTTTTTTTTTACACAGTGTAGACACAAGCTGAAAGAAAGTTCCCAGAAAACAAACACTAAAACTAAAAGCTTAAAAATGCAGCCAGATAAAACTGAATTGATGTTTGTTTATTTGATGGCATTACAATGGAGGTGTTTTTTCTTTCTTTCTGTCATTGTTTGACATTACAAAATGTGTACAGTACTTTCTTGGTTGATGCTAAATGTTCTCTGAACTCAAAAACACAGCCAAACATGTTCGAGAGAATGTCAAGGCACGTCATGTTATTGAGACCAGAACAAGGAGGACCATAGAGGTCAGTCACAGTGTCATTTTGAGCAGAATTTCAAATATCACATTAGCTGTCCGTCACTAAGACCACAAACAGAGGTCAAGAGTCAGCAACATTTTTGGTGTACTCTAGTTTTAAAAGC
Source organism: Rutilus rutilus (assembly GCF_951802725.1). Lineage (NCBI taxonomy): Eukaryota > Metazoa > Chordata > Actinopteri > Cypriniformes > Leuciscidae > Rutilus > Rutilus rutilus. The sequence continues at coordinate 4,552,897 of NC_140227.1, forward strand.
AGACTACTCATAAATGCTGCAAAAAAACAAACAAACAAAAAACACAATGTCAGAAAACCACTTGTTGGTGTGTGATTATGGTTTCCAAAGTAGCATCACATTTTCATTGGCTTTGACATCCCATCTCTTCTGCTAAATATCCTAACACTAGTTTCTCCATGGAGAATTCATGAGCACTGACATGATTAAAGAATTTTAGCATAATAAAAACAGGAAGTTGATGTTACTCCTTATCCATTTATATTCCTCACAACATACACTATGATTCTACAAGGACTTTGATTTTGAATCACATAAAGAGCTAACTTAAATAACAATACGACCAGGGCACATCATTTTTTTTCTCTTTCCATCCACTTGTTGACCTTCCAGAAAAGTGGTTTAGAACCAGTCAGCTTCACAATCAAACATAATTTAAAAACCAAAGAGATCCTACGACAACAAAAACACGGCACAGAATCAAAATAGAGTATAAAACATGTCAAGGATTAGTGTAAGGATTTTAGTTGAACAGATAATATTACACTATCATGATCCCGTTCCTTTATGTCAGCATTATTCCGCTATTGCTTGCGAATTAAAAACACATCAGCGTTCCTTGAGCTAAGAAAATAAACTTACCTAACCAGACACTGGATTTCTTAAAATGCAAATATTATATTTCTAAATATTAACAACGTTCTAAAACATAAATAGGATAGCTAAAAACAGTTGCAGCAGTTGACGGCAGGTCTGACGGTCATTAAAAAGGTAAGACGTGGTCTGTGCGTCTCATATGTAGGGGTACTGAGGGACCCTCCGGGGACTGAGCTGATAGCTGTTGTACGCCCCGCTTCCTCTAGTGGTGCTGGTGCTCGTGGTCACATAAGGGTGAGCGGGGTAATGTTGCTGGTAGTGGGTGGAGAGTCTGTGGACCACACCTCCAATGGAGTCCTTTGGGATAAGACTGGCTGCATAGTGACTGGTGGGCGGGGCATGAATGGAGGGGGAGGAGCCCTGGACAAGCAGGTGCTCCATGTGGGATGCGGGAGTGGGGTAGGTGTACAGGCTGGGGGTGCTGGTGAACGAGGGCGCCTCCTGGAGACAGTAATGAGAGGAGGCCGGAGGGTACGTGTGCTGTCGGCGCAGGGACGATGAGCCACCGGATGGTCCTTGGGATGACGAGACAGTGGTCTGGAAAAAGGAGGAAAAAAAGAGGAAATTGAAGCACATGTATTTTCCATACATTAAGCGGCTAGATTTAACTGATCGGCGAGATTTGATGCTTGCAGACGTGGAGTCGGACACTTTCTGTTTTTCGAAGTGTTTGCGTATACTTTAGCCCCTTTCACACAGCGCGTTGATCCCGGGAAATTGCCGTAAAATTGCTAGAGTGCCCTCTGTGTGAACGCAAACACGTCCTGGGATCGATGCTGGGATGGGGAGCTAGTAACTTTGCTGGGATCAGTCCCGAAACGCGCCCTGTGTGAACACAAGCCAGGACCGATGCCGTAAGGGGTGTTTTGTTGCTCTTAGAAGAAAATTTGTGTTCATCATCAACAAAGAACGAACGAAAAAAATGTCTGCAAACTAGAATGAAGCCGAGACCAGGAGCTCCTTCCTATCCGCGCTGAAGCGGAGATCGTTCGCCAGCTTTGTGGAACGGTACGCGATGGGTTAGTGTACGACCGAATACGGAAAAAAAATGCTTGAGCGTGGTTTCTCGAGATCAAAAGCGCAGATCATTAGGAAACTTAAGACGCTGCGTAAAAAAATCCAAGTGCACGACTACAATGGAAAAAGCTTTAGTGGAAGATTAGATTGGCCTTTCTACAACACATCCTGACATCACGTGTCTTTATGGGATCTTTACGGGATGTGTGTGAACGCACTCACAGGAATCTCTGTGTGAAAGGGGCTTTTGACTATCGATGAAGTGGATTAGATGCAAAATTTGTCAAACACACAGATACACAGGGGTGCAAACACATGTATGGTCAAAAAAGAGAGAGGTAATCGAAGCCCTCGTCCCGCGGCAAATATCCAGATACTACATTGCCACCATCCCCAACCCACCCCTATAGGCACATGAAATTTAGAAAAACTATCTTGCACCTCTTCTTGCTTTACTGCTACTTCCTGAAAACAATTTCACCTGATGATTTGAATAGCTCTTTTTGTAAAGAATTAATAATTCTAGGATGATTGGGGTAATTGTGTAGGGTAGGCCTAGTGCATCTGCATAGAAACTAATAAACAAAATACAAATATAAATACAATAAAACACAAATACACGAGAAATAAAGCAGTACTTTATGTTTTTCAGGTAAATTAACTGTATTAAGTATTAATACAGTTCATCTTTTGACAAAACGTGATTAAGCTCTTTCTCTTTTGTTGTTTGATTAACTTTGGTGACACAAACAGCTGCAGGTATATTGGGTGCTGTCCCTTTAAGACGAATGCACGTATCTAATACCGGTAATGACACGCATCCGTTTTATTTTGACTGCGTTTACGGGGAAACTCGTTGAGACGGACACTGGCTTATTTTTTCGTGCACATGTCTGTTCAAACACAAATAGATAAGAAAGAAAAGGGAATTCGGTGTTCACGAACTTCACGTGCTGTCTGCGACTGCGTGGCTCTGTGCGCCGACAGACCATCTACATTTGGATGTTAAACATAATATATATAGCCTGATACAGCAAAGACAACGTCGGCAGTATTGACGGCAAAATAGGCAACAGAATATTTCGTTCTGTAGGCCTATTGACAGGGGCAATATTTGAAAATCGATAATTAGGCCTATTTTTTAAATTACAATTATATATGCATTTGTCAAAACCGAGAGACTTTCAAGCATCAAAATGTAATTCATTAATATGTATTTGCGCCTTCTATTTTGTCTGAAAACTTCCAACACTCTTGCGTGTCGCGTGAAAAATAGGCGTCGGTTGCGGTTCTATTTCTAGCACGCGGTTTCGGCGCGGCTCGAGAAGTGTGTGTGTCACGCAGGCATTGTGCTCTAACACAAGCTCTAACCAGTTAACATGAGAGCCGACAGAAAAACGGACACTCCACGCCACGCAGAGAGAAATGTGATGCAGCGGCAGATCCAGAGTGAGACAGAAACACTAGTGGTTCACGCTTGCGCACATACTGCTGGTTTGGCGCGCAGTGTTCTGATTCGCTTATTTCCTATTTACTTGTTGGTGGACGCAATCCAGAATTACTGTTGGTTAAATTATAATGCACCCCTGGATACAGTTGTCAGCATTTGAAGTGGATCAAAGAACGAGTATTGTTCAAAACTCATGTGTAACTGATGAAAGGATTGGATCCACTTCAAATGTTGATACTGTATTTCAGACGTTTTCATGAGGCAAACACTTTTTATTCAATACTTTATTTTTGTACATGCAGGCACTGTATTAAGCAGTACATACGTTTAACATAAGCCTATTTTATAAGCAAAACTATTTTAAGGGGATCTGTATTCATCCATTTTAATTTGATAAACATGACAACATACTTCTGCGCTGGCGCCGTACTGAGCGGCAGCATGTCTGAGTAGCTATTCTCGGTGGTGTGTGTTTTTGTCTGCGTTAGTGTGCTTTTTCTTTTTTTATTATGAGTGGAGCGGCAGTCAGATTGGTGTATATGCGGGATGATCTTCTGGGGCTGAAAAGTTCAAGATGCGGGGTTAAACATCTGATACCGGCTGAGCTGTGGAAGAGCTAACGCTAAAAACAAAAAGCCAAGGAGTGGAGACATAAGCCGTTTCTGCCATCGATACTTATTGGGAATGTGAATTCTTTGCCCAACAAGGGCAACGAGCACGAGGCACTTGTGAGGAACCAGCGACTGTACTGTGAGTGTAGCCTTAAGCGGTTTGTGGAGAGCTGGCTAAACAATACACCCGATGCATGTGTGGACATAACTGGCTTCTCTATGGTGCAGGCAAGGATGTAAGGTGAGCCAGAAGAGTAAAAGGTGGGAGACTGATTTTGTTTGTGAATAACAGATAGTGTAACCCTGGTCATATTATAGTAAAGGAGAGGATCTGCAGTCAGGATATTGAGCTCTTGGCAGTCGGTCTTAGACCTTATTATGTGCCAGTGTTGAGCAGCGTTTGGGGCACCACAGGGAACTGACTGTCTTAGCTCCATTCTCGTTCACTCTATTTACATCGGACTTAAACAACTCTGAGTCCTGCCATATACAGAAATATTCTGATACAGCTATTGTGGCGTGTATCAGGGATGCACAGGAAGGGGACCTTCAGTGACTGGAGCAATAAGAATTGCCTCCTTCTGAAGGAGGAGGTGGTGGACTTTTGTAGATCTAGGACACAATTGCAGCCTGTTTGTATACATGGGGAGGCCATTAAGGTGGTGCAGTCCTATAAGTATCTGGGTGTGTAACTGAATAATAATCTGGACTGATCCCTAAATACGGATGCCCTCTACAAAAGGGGGCAGAGCCGCCTCTTGATGTCTGCATTGTGCATGTTCTATCAGTCAGCTGTGGCTAGTGTCCTCTTCTGTGCTGCAGTTTGTTGGGAAGGCAATATGACGGACAGGAACGACAGGCGGTTGGACAAACTGGTGGATAAAGCCAGCTTGGTGCATGGCAGGAGTCTGGATTTTGTGGGAGTGGAGAGATCCATGAGGAGAAAATTGCAGGCAATACTGGACATCCTCTTTATAACATCTTGATCAATCGGAGGAGCAGTTGTAGCAGACGACTCATTTCACTGCGTTGCAGAACCGAGAGGTTTCGAAGATCTTTCATCCCTATGGCCATTAGGCTGTTTAACAGTTCTTGATCCCCCTCACCCCACTCTTATCATTACAACTTTACAAAAATGCTGAGGCAGTATTCTGGTCTGTTTTGGTATTTATTTCATTGTGCCATTCATTTTACTTTTAGGGATCATGTGCAATATTTGAATCTGTAAATTAATTTGAGTTAATTATTTATTCTTAGGACTATGTGCCTTTTAAACATGCACGTTAATTTTTGAACATCTTTTTTATTTGGTTGTTGCGGCTGATTTATTTATGATTAAAATCTGGGTGTTTGTTTCTATTGTCTGTAATTGTTGTGTAAGCTACTGGATGCTTGAATTTACCCAAAGGGATGAATAAAGTATTTATCATAATCATCATTATAACATTAGAAATCAGTTATTGAGCAAATACATAATACAAAAATACAGTGTTCAAAACGGTGCTTGCGGTGTTGTGCATTGACAGATGTGGTCACCTGACTGAGGTTAAGTGGTTGAGATCTGCTGGGCTCCTGTTGGGGGTCAGTGACTCTCTCTCCTGAGCTGCTCGGCTGCCTTGTGGCGGCAGCGGCTCTCTTAGGCTTCATGTAGTAATTCTGAGTAAGACCTAAAACAAACACAGCCAAAAAAAGTATTTGTTTAATAAAAGTACACCAAATAGCTGTTGACCAAGCTACACTGAATAAAAAATAAAAAAAAGATGATACTCGCCTACAGCTAGTGGGATTTTGGCTGATATTGAGCTTTCCACAGGCTGCGCTTTCACAGATGGAGCCACCACTGCCATGGATTTGGACAGGCGTGAGGACTGAAACCCCACATGACTATTCTGGGGCTTGGGAGTTAGAGGACTGGCGGTGGAAGAGTCCGAATCATGAACGGTTAGACAGCTGATCACATTAGTCCTGTGGCTGGGGCCACAGCTGAGAAAAAAAAAAGAGCCGATTTTTAAAAATCCATGAAATTTCACATGAATGAAAGGAATAAAATAAATTATACATTTGGTTAAATGTGGCAAAACAAGCACTACATACGTACTGGTAACATTCATCACATTTGCTAAAATATTCAAACACTTCAGTGTGGTTTACTGAAGTTAGATTGAGCTATTTTGATTGTGAAATGATGTGATGTCTGTATTAAAAGCATATAGTAACGTTTAAAAAGCTTGGAGTTGGTAAGATTTTTTTTTATTATATTTTTTAAATGAAGCCTTCTTCAAAATTAAGTCTTCTACTCACCAAGGTAGTATTTATTTGATAAAGACACTAAAACAGTAATGTGAATAATTTTTATATAAGTTTTCTATTATAATACATTTAAAAATTGTATTTATTCCTGTTATGGCCAAGCTAAATTACTCCAGTCTTCAGTAGGCGCGTTTCCATTACAGATATGCGCAAAACTTTTGCGATTTTTTTCTAAATATCGATAAAAAACTATTGCGAAATGACGGCGTTTCCATTAACCGATGTTATGCGACTAAAACATAATTTTTTCCTCTCACGATAAGTCATTCCAAAAATCGTGGCAACGGACGTTGGTAGGTTTATATACATCACAGCCACCGCACTAGACATTATTATTATTAATGGAAGAAAACGTAGATGTGTTATCCAAGCATTAATGGCAAGGAAAGACCCTTATACTGTGAGCGGCACATATGAGGTGTTTCTGGGTGTTTCTCTCTCATTTCTGCTCCGAGGTCTTGATTGTGGCATCTCTATGAGGTTTAGAATCCAGTTGAATTTAATAAGGAACTGTAAATGCACAAAAACTGTTTCCATTGCAGTTTTGCGAAATGTTCCTTTTTCGAAGTGCCTGAAAAACCACCTCATGCGAGCGTAAAAACTTTTCTGCGATAAACGGGATATTTTGCGAAATTGACGTGTTCCATTGGGTTTATTTCCAATTCGCAATTTGCGGAATTTGAAGGGTAATGGAAACGCGGCTAGTGTCATATGATCCTTCAAAAAAAACAAAAAAAAACAAACAAACATTCTAATATGCCTATTTGCTGCTCAAGAAACATATATATATATATATATACAATAATATATACTAATAATAATCATATAATAATAAAAGAATAGAATTGATTTGAAATAGAAATATTTTGACTTTACAATCAACTCTCCATCAATTGAATGTGTCCTTGCTAAATAGGAGTATAAGTTTCTCATAAAACTGGTTGTGTATGTATATTAGCAGGTAGTGAGCTCACCTAACGGGGTGGAACTTCCTTTCGTCCTCATCGTCAGAGTCACTGTGTATGGTGATGACACTGACAGCAGGACTTGGGGTGTCAGAGATGATGATGGGCTGAGTGAGAATAGCACTGTATGACTGAGCATTGCTGTGAACACAGAAATGGTCAGGCGGTATATTAAAAGATCTCTCCACATACAGGGACACTTACACTACATTAAGGAAGGTTTATCAAATCATGTTTTTCTTTTAAATATAGCACAAGCTTTACAAACAAAATGCCAGATCAAAATGACAACAACAATTACTGTTAATGTCACCGTTTATATTATTGAAATATCTGAGTGTCAAAAGTAAGTGGCCCAATACCTGCTGCCAGTGTCACAACAGATCCTGCTCCTCTTGTTCTGTGACCTCGCGACCGTAGAGGTTCCTCGACTAAGGGATTGAGTGGAATTGAGACTGCCAAGGATGTGTGGGTTCTGCTGGACAACGCCATTGTGCTGACCGCTCTGAGACACCCTGCAGGACACAACCAACCAATCAGCATTAACCCTTTTACACACATATATGTTTTATAAATTCTAGCTGGACCCCCAGTGTGAATTTAAGGAGACCGTTATTTTAGAACGTATCGCCTTACTTCCATGGTAATGTGAAATGCTTGTCATGTGATCCACCGCATCCACAATAGCACTGTATGACCGATGCATTGCTTTTATTTTATTTTTCATTCAAAATATCCACAAACTTGTTAACGTCATGAACTATCTGATATTACGATTCTCAAATTATGTGTAAATTAATACGTTTGGTCATTTCAACACCTTTATAATAATCTTAGTCAATCTATAACATTTGCATATTGCAATTCAGATTATCGCATCCGTCGGATTTAAAACACGAAAATTCATTCACTGTTCCCGAAATACATGAAAGAAAGTGGCCGTTGGGTTACACTATTTCGATAGTCCACTTTAGACATTCTACTAACTATAAGTAACTTTTCAACTACATGTCAACTAACTCTCATTAGAGTATTAGTAGACTGTAGTAGACTGTCAGTTGTGTTAAGTGTTAGCAGATATTAAGCAGACAGTCTACTAATACTCTAAGGCCTAAAAAAAAAATTTGTTTGGTTCCGGTTTCCGACCGACCCTGTCAATTTATGTGCGACCCAAATTTATTTTATGAGACTGGGGAAGAACGGTCTTTCACACATCGTTAATTAAATTACAGTTTCCTTTAAATGCTGTTTTACACTTAAGTAATCCGTTAAAAACCATTAAGTATTGCATCAAAACCCTTTAACGGTCAATTCCTAAAGTGAGCTATAACTTAAGGTTTGGAAATCGTAACATTAAGAGAAACACGGTGGGGGGGGGGGGAGTCAACAATATATCGCGGAACAGAGAGGGCACTGACAACATGCTGACAGACAGGACATAGTTAACATTACCAGCTTACTTTTAATATGAAACAAAGTCTCATTTGGTTATTTCACCTTTCAAATGTGGTCATTTTTTAAAGAAATGTAAACAATAAATACCGTTTTGTGGCTCTTGAATGTGTCGAACAGATCGCTGTAAGTTAGATCATCAGTTAAAACTAACTGATCGTCTCTTGCTTCTAGTTAATTTATAGCATCAAAATCAAATAAACCACATAAAAGAACATAACAAAGAATGTTGTTTGACTACAAAAAGATGTCTGTACACTCCGTTTTTCAAGTTCAAATCCTCCATGTTAATCTACTATGAGATCGCCTGTCAAACTCCCGCGAAGGCTTTTTGTGTGTGTGTGTGCGTTTTGCGTGTCTATGGCAACAACAGACTTTAAACGGGAATACAGAATCACTGTCGTAAAAGTTTGATTCGCCCGCGTAAATTAGTAATATCAAATACAGTAGTGTAACTTTAGCCTAGTCCATATCAACATATTCTTTCTTTTGCAATGATGGACATGTGTAACGTGATAATTATTTGCCCATGCAACACTAGCATGTCAACCAAAATTGTAAAATTGGGTTTAAAAACATTTGAAACCGTGCTTCAAGAAGTCAAAAAATGCTCTTGTAAAAAGTGAGCAGAGTCAATGGCTGCCATAAGTTTCCTTAAGTTCAACGGTTTGAATTGTTACATTTTATTTTGAAGATTTTCTGAGAAGATTTGTATTGAGGTTAATACTATTAAAGATATTAGATGAAACATTGCTTGAGATGTCTGGTTTTTAGTAGAAAAAAGTACCGGTACACACATTTAAAATCAGCGCGCGCGTGTGTGTGTGTGTGTGTGTGTGTGTGTGTGTGTGTGTGTGTGTGTGTGTGTGTGTGTGTGTGTGTGTGTGTGTGTGTGTAAAACTGCCACTGGAGGAAAAAAAATAAATAAAAAAAATAAAAAAAAATCCCTACCGACCCATGACCTCAACTGACAACCAACCGGAACCAAACTTTTTTTTTTTTTTGGCCTAATGACAGTTAGTTGACATGTAGCTGCAAAGTTACTTATAGTTAGTAGAATGTCTAAAGTAGACTATCGAAATAAAGTGTTACCGGCCGTTGAACCAGGAGAAAATTAAGAAAAGAGTAAATGTTCTGACTGCAGCCACTTAAATTACTATTAATATTTAATTAGATTTAACTAAAAGACTCAAAGATTTCACTGGCTTCCTCGCTGAATGAATCCGTGTTTTTGAAAAAATATCTTCAATGAAAGATTCAATGACAAATACATTTTTTTAACTCACTTGTCGCCGCCTACTGGTGTAACGAGGTAATTCATACAATCTTTATTTGAAGTGTCATTTTGATGGCTACCGTAGACATAAGTAGGTCTTTATTCATTATTAGTGTGTAGCTCTACCTCCAGCTTGATGTTTGCTGTGCAGAGTTTTCGGACAGTAGGGCTTCCAGAGGCGATTCGGTCACTACGGGCTGGTGGCTGGAGTTGTGGATGGTCATGCCAGGAACCTGCTGCCATGCAGAGGGTATGAGGATCTGCTGGGTACCCGCTGGCCAGGCCTGCTGGAGGATTACAAAATATCGGCCTTAGTGACACTGGCACTTAAAAAAAAATACTTGAACAAGTCATAGTGTACCACTGATTTTCAATCAAACTTAAAAAACAAGTTTTACTAACAAATGAATAAAGGGTAAAACAGCTATGACCAAGCTTCACCACACAATGAGTGACATTGATGCATGTATGGCCATTCAAATCTTAATTTATACATCATTTGTGTCATGCTAGAATGGCGAAGAACCTCATCTAACATGCTGATGAAACACGCAGTGAAATCACTGCACTCAATTAAAGTGAACACCCCAATAAATAAAACGAATGAATTAAATAATCCATCAATGCACAAAAATTCTGCAATTCTCTCCCAGAGCATAAGGCAGCTTTAGATGTAGCACAGCCATTTCGTATGATTTTAAAAGCCAAGACAAGCACAGCATGCAACAATGATACACAAGCATTAAAAATTAAGATGGGGATGAAAGACAGTAATCCGGCAACCTGTTGGGAAGAACCGTGGCTGTTAAATAGTCAGAAAACAATGAGTGTTTCCACAGAGCAAAACTGCCCAAAAGATCTGCCATGCTGGTACGGGCAGCACTAGAGTACCTGCGGACAGACATGGCTATGAGAGAGAGAGAGAGAGAGAGGAACATGGCTGCAAATGTTTTTGAGCTGTAGACAAGGTCAGTCTCCTCCCCTGAGAGAAGACGGAGGGCCAAACAGACAGTGAGGCTGGGGAAGGACGGGTTGGAGGTCAGAGAAGGGATTTATATATAAAAAACAAAAAAAACAATTCACACAACAAGAAGCTGCAAGCAAAGCACAGAAGAGTCAGCACATGCCTCCCATGCCTGTATCAGACCTGCACTGAGAAAGAATGATGCGGGAGTGACTCAGAGGGAAGAGAAAGGGAGAATGATCAGAAAGTAAGATTAGAAATACAGAAAAGAAAAAAGGGGCAAGTAAAAAAAAAAAAAAAAAATCCGAATTTGTTGAGAAAAGAGATCAAAGAGAGATCAGAAAACCAGATAAATAAAGATCAACAAGAGATCACAGAGGATCCATAATGATCAAAGAGAGAGATAAGAAAAAAGATCAAAGAAACACTGGAAAACAGAGAGATTTAAAAAAAAAAGATCAAAGAGATCCGTAAAGATCAACAAGAGATCATAGAAGGCCCAGAATGATCAAAGAGAGATCAGAAAAATGAGAAAAAATATAAATATACACAAGTAACAATGAAAGAAAGAAAGGTAAGATCAAAGAGTGTTCAGAAAGAAATGCAGAGAGATCAGAAAGAAAGGAGGATTTTGGAAAGAGGGGCATTGAGAAGTGATGTTAGTGGTAGAGCGCTGGGTGGGTCTCTCTTTACCAGCACTGTGGCTGTCTGCTCCAGTAGGGCAGGCCGTCCTGCCCCACAGCCCAGTGCCAGGGGCAGCGGGTACTGGGACGCCACTCCCGCTGTGTGGGGGTGCAGTGTGGCCACCATCAGAGGCGTGCAGGAGCCCTATGGAGGAGGGGCACCATGGAGGGAAAGGGGCAAAAAGCATGGAAAGATTAGACAAAAGGTCAGACTCAGGTCAAGGGTACAAGGCTGTGATCTCATGTGCCATTTACTGGCACTTGCCAGCAGCAGAAGGGGTGTCCATGCAGACTTTAAGAACGGACGTTTCCTCTCCAACTCAACTGGATTCATTTGCAATTCATCAGATTGCAGCGATCAGTTAGATATTATGCCAGAGTTAGGATATTATACAGGAAAAAGATGTGCTGCATGTCTTACCTGTGTCAGCATGCTGGGTTGAAGCTGAAGGGGTTGCGTGGACTGGTTCTGCTGGACAACAGGAACACCATTCTCCATCCTGACAGGATAGCTAGAGGTTTTATTAGAAGATGGAAGCCCTTTGGGAAAAATAAAAGAGCACCTTAATTTTTGGTCCCAAAAATGAATTGTTGGCAACATTTTAATAACGCAATGTGACGTTTTTGAGACGGAATACTCAACGAGAAAATGATGAAACAATGCTTTAGCTAGAACTAATGGCCTGCGTCCAAAAGCTGAAAAATGCTGTCTCTGCAGGAGGCAAATGGAGGAAGGCAACAAGGCATGTCCAAATCAAATGATCTCGTCACATACTGTCTAATGAGATGTTTCATAGATGTATCCTTCACTGCCCATGATATCCCACAATTCCGTGTTCAATTCTGTGATATATGAGCTAAAATATAAAGACGCCATCTGGTCAGTTTGTTCTTTAAAGGTTGTATCAGTGATTTCAGGCCCCCCCCAAAAAAGATCACATTCATCTAAGCTTTCCTAACGATCCGCTAGCTGCCGCTAGGAAAGATTAGATGAATGTGATCTTTTTTTGGGGGCCTGAAATCACTGATACAACCTTTAATGGCTTGTACAACATTTGAATATTTCTAGAGAGAAAGTAGTATTGCAGTATTAGACATTCACTTCGCTATCAGCATCTTGCTCCAGTTTGTTTTTTGTTGTAGATCATTCAACCATTATGCTGCCTCAGAAGTCTTGTTTGAAATCGGTTTCAGGAGGTACATTCGTGCATAAAAGTCATTGCCTGATAGGGCGGCAAGGTAACAAGTCTGGCTTAGACACCCATAATGCACCCTGCTCCAGCTCACCTTGGATAGTGGTGGGGGGGCAGACGATGAGGGTTTGCTGGAAAGGTTCAGTCTGAGCACACAGCTGGGTGGGGCGGGTCTGCATGGGGATGCTGGGTTGGGCCAGGCCTGGGATGTTTATGGTAGCCTGCTGGTAAAGGGCTGGCTGGTAATTGAGGAGAGGAACAGCTCCAGCAGCAGACGGGACCTGGCTGTGCTGGTTAAGCTGGCTGCTGAAGGTCACAGTCAGGTTTCCAGCAGTTCCAGGAACAGCGTTAGCAGCAAACAGGGCCTTTCCACTGTCAAAGCTACTGTTCCTTCTCTTGCAGATATCCATGTTCTGGAAGCATGACTTCACACTGCAAAACAAATCATATGAGAACCAATTTAAACACACATATCTCTCAAAATGAACAAAAGCTAGAATTCCATGTCTTCTTCAACAGGACATACTGAGAGCTGTGTGGGAAGCTCAGCAAGTGGCTCATGGTCACAAACGGATGTGCCAGGGTTTTTGTGGGTGTGATTCTTTTATCAGCGTCCAGCCTCAACATCCTCTTCAGCAGGTCAATCAACTCCCGTCGGTCCGCCTTCTCCGCCAACATGTCCGTCCCTTCTAAATGAGTAGGCAGATTGACCTGGAAACCGATCAAAAAACAAGAGAGATTTAGTATTAGACATCTAGTATTGACAGATTCCATCCAAGAGATCTATTTGTAATTACCTGCATCATGTCATCTAAACAGTTGAAGATGTATTTTCTCGCTTCTTTTGACTTGATGCCCATTTCAGACTCATGTTCAGATGGGGTCTAGAAAAATACAGAAGTGTCAGCCAAGTATAATATCCACCAAAGGGTAACCGTTCTGTCATTCAGTGTTAGTTTAGTTTTAACCCCGCCAAAAAAAAAAACTTAACGATGAGTACTGACTTTTAACCTCCACAAGGGGTAGCTGGAGTCTGGTCCTCTGTTAAAGAAGCGGCTTGTCTTTGTGCCAGCACTCAAAAGATACTCTGGAGGCAATCCCTGTGTCTGAGAAATGTACCGAATCTGGAGAGGGAAAAAGGAAATGTCAAGTCTAGTACAAAGACTAGAGAAGATTTCAACAAAGGACCCAGAAACAAATCAAAGCAAGCCATCTTGAAGAACATCTCAATCGTGTAATTGTAACACGAGGTATGTATGAAAACCCGACACAAGTATGAATTCTCCTCCCCCTTCATATCGGTCACAATCATTTTAATTTACCTCTGCAGTTTTAATAAACCATACATCTAGAGTTCTTACTAGAACCAGGAAGTATGACCATATTAGCCCAGTTATGTCAACACTGCACTGGCTCCCTATTAAACATCACATACATTTTAAAATCTTGCTAATTATTTACAAAACACCAAATGGTTTAGCTCCCCAGTACTTAAGCGAGCTCTTATAGTCCTTCACGTCTATTGTGATCTCTAAATTCTGGCCAATTGAAAATACCTAGAAATATCAAAATCAACTGCAGGCGGTAGATCCTTCTAATTAGCACCCAAACTCTGGAATTCTTCCTAGCCTCATTCGGGAAGCAGACACTCAGTTTAATTATAGACTAAAAACACCTTTCATACACAACCAATGATCAATTTTTATTATTCAAATCAGTTAAATGATTGTTAGGCTGCATAAATTAGGACAACCGGAACCAAGACACTTCCTATAACACCCGATGTACTTGTTACATCGCAAAAAGAATGACATCTACACTAATATTAGTCTGTCTGTCTCATCCTTATCCTGAGGTTACCGTAGTCAGCTGGATCCGGTCCATATCCAGCTCAGATGTGGACCTGCAACTAGAGACAACCAAAACTCAGCCCTGAATGTCAGCAGAGGCCGTGTCTACAAGACAATCCCCTGTGAAGACCTCGTCGGCACAACAGCCGTCGGCACAGATCCTCAGCAAAGACCACGAGAACCAGACAGGTCCTCCACGCAGACCCTATCGCCAGCTTTGGCTCCATATCGGCGCGATGAATCGATCTTCAAGCAGAAGGAACTGGATGAAAATTTGAACGCTATCGATCCGGTTCTGAATTCACACCGTGGTCATTCGTTGGCCAGAGGAGGTAAAAAATGTTGGCTGTTGTAAAAAGAGTTTACAGTTTCGAATGATGTATTACTCTTATCTGTATGACCAAAAAAGTATTTTAAGTATTTCGTTTCCACTTATCAGAAAAAAAAATGCGAGTGATCGCGCTGGCGCCTTCATGCAGTAAACGCTATACTTTAGCTTCCACACAAACACTTATAAATGTGTGCCCAATAGCACACATTTATCTAGGTTAACATGTTTAAACAATATGCCATATTTGAGGTTGATGGTAGGCAAACATTTGGATTTCCAGCCTGATGCGCTATAATTACCACAAGGACCCGCCGTTAACAATCTGTCCCTCACAGACTGCGTGACTTCACTACTTCCTTTGGAGTTTTTTTGTTTCTGCAACTAACCGACTAATACAATTTACATCGACTAACGTTTAGTCGACTATTAAGAGGCAGCCCTAGTTAAGGATTCGTTTCTTTCCCCCTAATAATAACAATAGTAACATAATATATGTGACCTGGTCATATTCTGATGCTCCTGGATACAGTGGCCAGCCCAGAAAGAGCTCTGCAATCACACAGCCCAGCGACCACATGTCAATGGCTTCACAGAATGGCAGACCCAAGATGATCTCAGGGGCTCTGTGAACAGAAAGTGGAAAAAAATACCATTTCAGTATCATAATCAATGAATATAGGCTGTATTTCTCTTGATCAATCAATCATTTAGGATTCCATCAGCTAATCTCTTCAACAGGAATGCCTGATCATTAAACATCTACAGATTACAGATAATCCCTTCTCACCTGTAGTAACGTGACTGGAGGTAAGTCGAGCAGACGGCTTTGGAGACGTGACTGGCTGATCCAAAGTCGATAACCTTTACCCTGTAGGGCTGTCTGATGGGGTCAACCAGCATGATGTTCTCAGGCTTCAGATCAGCGTGGATGAGACCCAGGCTCTTCAGCTTCATCAGGGCCGTGGCCACCTGCTGCAGGATGGGGCGGATGTGCCTCAGAGGCAGTGGGCTGAACTTACTGTGCTTCAGGAAGTCATAAAGGTTCTGCTCCAGCATTTCAAACACCAAGCATGTGTGGCCCTTGTGTTGGAAACACTCGTAGGAGCGCACAAAGTTGAACTCGTCAGCGTTCTCCGCACTGAGACGATTCAAAATGCTCACCTAGAAGAGGATCAATGATGAAAAGTGTCCACGATTAATAAAAGGGACAAAAAAATTCATTTAGTTTAAAACATGTGCCAGGTTCTTAGAAATGTATTATTTTTATTCTAGGGAGAAAAAAAGGCAACATTTCACGGTACTGCATCTCTCAAACACACAGTGAGCTGGTGTTTGCCTAAAGCAATATTTTTGAAAGGTGGCGTTTGTTTAAGGCGAAGTTTACGTCAAAGATTTACGAGCTGAAACTCTCTGCAAAAGAAAATGGGCTGCAACACCGGCGCGTCCTTGGACATCTTAAAGTGAACGTTCCAAATGCATTTGTCCTGTTGTCAAAAGCGCAAGCATGCGGATTGGATCGAGTGAGTCAGGCGACTTGCTGTGTACAGTGCAGTGTAGACAGAATCACTGATTACAATGGGTTCTATGTGCTTTTGACACAACCTGTCACGCCATTCGCGGGGTTTAATAGCTCAAAGGGGGTGCTAAGAAAATAATAAATTCAATATTCTGCATATTATTCTGCTTATTTAATTTTACCCTAAATCATTTACAAGGTAACATTGTAAAGCGTGCAGAGTTATTACGCACGTTATAAATTTCCCTGAACATCTTTATTATTACTTTATTAGTGACACAGTAAAAAACAGGAAAATGATTAATATGATTCAGCACATAATTACATTTCACAAAAACAAAACAAAAAAGAGCGTAAAGTATAGTCACCTATGACTTTTTCATTATGCTGTTGGTAAGGTTGTTCTTTGTAAAACTGCTTAAAACAATATGTATTGTTTCAAAAAGTACACTGAATTGAAAGTGCAAACGCTAAAATGTGCAAACAGTTTTGTTTCACAACTGTAATTTATATTAAATTTCTGAAATACGAGTTAGGAAGGGACAAAGGAGATGGATGTGAAATGTACACACTGGGAACATGATGTACATGATATATCTGTTTTTATTGCGATACTCAGCATTTAATCGCAAAATGTTTAAAATCACAAGATTTTATTGTGGCTTAAGAATCGTGATATTGCATCGTGGGGCCTCTGGTGGTTCCCGCCCTTACAATGAAATCTTGATAGGCGGCAACAACCCAAGATTGCAAACAATACCCAGTACAGAAACACAGATACTATCATAACATACCTCGATCTGTCCCTGACGTGCATATGACGGATGGTTCTTCAGGATTTTGATGGCCATAATCTCATTAGTTCCCCTTTTCCAGCACTTGGCCACCTGCCCAAACGTGCCCCGGCCGAGAAACTCGAGAACTTCGTAGCTGTTGGAGACGGAGCAGAGGATCTCGTGTTGGACAAGCTGGTAGTCCCCTTCCCCATTGGAGCTGCTGCTTTTGGTGGTGGTGGCCGAGTGCGGGATGGACTGGGCGGTGGTTCCGGTTCCTCCGGTCCGAGCGGAGAAGGCAGGAGCCGAGAGCTCCTCCAGAATCTGAACGCTGCCGCTACCACTTCCTCCTCCTCCGGAAGTCTCCACTTCCTCATTCTTCCTCTTCACACCGTACCTGTGCCCACGGGAAGAGTGGGAATCCGAGTGGTGGGTGTTGTGGGAGGTCCTGCGACTGGACCCACGCGGGAGGCTCCCGGTGCTGTCTGCAGCACGGACCACAACCTGGCCCCGGGACGCTGGGGGGAAGATCAGGCCGGAGGTGCCGAAAGGGAGGCCCGCTGCAGGGTTGAAGCTGTACTGGCCCACAGAACTGTACGCTTCATTGGAAGCATCCCAAGCACAGCTCTCCACCTTCATCTTTTTCACCCTGCAGAAGGCACTGGAAGACACAGATGGAGGGGAGAAAACCTGCAGCTGTGAAGCCATGCCTGCGAATATTAGATGAGATTTGACATTGTTGAAAACAGAAATATTAAAAAGCACTTATATATGGCAACACTGATATAAAATATTTATTATAAATAGACACATCTATGGCCCTGTTTACATCTGGTATTAAGATGCATTTTGGTCGATCGTATCAAAAGCAGACACCCGTTTACACCTGGTATTTTAATCTCTTTTGTCCACTTTCGACCACTTCTGTCCTGATTTATTGGTGTCCTTGATGTTCTGTCCTGATTTCGAGGTGAGGGTCTATGGGTGGGTGAACATGTTTTTTTTTGTTTTTTTCTTTCACATCTTTCGATCTAATGGACAAAATAAGCTCACGCTCATTGCAGTTGTCTGATACTGCATGTCAAAATAGATGTTTGCATTTACACTCTAAAGGCCCGTACACAACAAAGTATATTTAACAATAACTATAAAGATAACTATCACTATAACTATTTTAGTGTCCACACCAGAGGACGATATAAAGGCTCTTGCGATCTTTTTTCTTGCCGGGGTGACTAATTTTGTTAGTGGACTGGTCCAACCAACACGTTGCCAAACTGATAAGAGCTGCCACTTCTGTTACATATGAAAACATCAAACGGCAAAGGAAGAGTGAAGCGAAAACTCGTTTGAGCCGCACTGTGCAGACTGTTTATCAGCTCGGACCAATATTATGAGGCGGTCACACTGCAATTTTGTTCCATTGATTGATTTCCATTCAAATGCACATGAATGCGTCAGACTGGAAACGCAAGGTCATGTGAAAAGTTTTGCATTTCACTGCATTCCAAAGTTCAACTTTGGTGAACCCTGAGCTGCGCATTTGCATCACGTGAAGCAGAGGTCGACCGATATGGGTTTTTCTCTGGCCGATGTCGATATTAAGAAATCGAGGCAGCCGATGGCTGATATGATGTCAATTTGTTTTTGGACGCAAAAAATGGGCACAAAAAAAAAAAAAGTACATAAATAAAATACATTATATAAGAATAATTTCACTAGGGCTAAGCGATTAATCAAAATCGAAAAGTGATTTGAAACGTTGCGATTATCTAATCGCAAAAGGCTGCGATGTGGATGCGATATTAAATGCGATGCGATATTAAAAATATGTCCCTGAGCAAAAGCATGACTGTCCTCTTTGTGGGGCCGTCTTACCTCTGTTCAGCCCCAAGGAAGCCAACCATCTACTGGATAGAAAATAGTGTTAATTTCGTTAATGAAATCTATGACGAAAAATGTTTGTTGATGACCTTAATTTTCCATGACTAAGACGAGACGTCCAACGTCATTAAACGATAACTGTGACTTAATAAACATGCAATATCGTTGACGAATGACCAAACAAGTTTGAGAACCACTGCATTAGAGCAACAATGGCCTACATTTAATAGGAGTAGAATATTTAACTTTTCCCTATAAAAATGAAGTTTTTGCATGTTACTGTGGTTAATAAAAGTATTTAACTATACATCAATTCAAGCTCAGTGCTTTACTGTTAGATTTCCAATACACAAACATGTAATGTTAGTAACTGCACTTATTAATGCAAAACAATCGTAATTTTATGATTAAATTAACTTTGATCAATTTTCCCACAGCGCTACCAAATCAGGTGCTGGCGCCACCATCTGTAGAACTTTGAAATGTTAAAGAACTTTTCATTTTCTTCTGTGTGGGCCTGAGTGAGTTCACGTAGTGGCATCTTCACTCAGGCGTCTTCTGGGTTGTACGTCAGAACCTAGGCTCACTATTGGCCAGCATCACACACATGACCAGCGTTGAAACTGACCAGCGTCAAGAAAATGAATAGTTGAATAAAGTCTTTATTTAATTTTTTTTGCGCACAAAAAGTATTCTCGTCGCTTGATAAACTTAAAGTTGAGCCACTGTAGTCACTTGGACTATTTTAATGATGTCTTTACAAGCTTTTGTGGGATGGCAGATATCGATTACCTAGCAGCCTATGAAGGAGTGAGCCAGCTCTCAGATTTCATCAAAAATATCTTAATTTGCGTTCCGAAGATGAACGAAAGTCTTACGGGGTTGGAACAACATGAGGGTGAGTAATTACTGACAGAATTTTTTTTTTTGGGTGAACTAACCCTTTAAATTCAGTAGTCATATTTTGTTTAGCTTTTTCTGGTGCTGCTGGTTACCACAAGGACTTACTTAAGATACACCTAAAAATTGCAAATATTTCTTTATAATATGTGACAGAGTAGGCATACAATAAATTATGCACAAATTACTAAAAAACAGAGCCTGTAATGTTAATCTTTTAGATTTCATAAATATGCTGACAACATCTCATTTTACAACAACTGGTAGGGCGAAACAAGCGAACCCTAAACGTGCAGGATTTCCTTGATGAATCTTTCTGTAAAGATTTGAGATATAGCAGTAATGTTTTTCTCAAGTTTAATGTATGTTTTTATTCAGTACCAGGCTGTTGTCTCAAAGCAAGTAGTTTTGGGGGTAGTGAATTCATGTAATAAAAAATATAAGAGAAAAATCTGTGACAATCGCTAAATTATTATTTTATAGAGACGACGTAGCTTCTTGAAAAACTAAAGGGAGGCAAATTGTAAGGCAAGTTTCATCCCCTATCTGTGCAATTCCTACATCCAGGGGTTTTAACGACAAAAACAACAACATTATTAATAATATATATATTTATTTTTTTATTGGTAACGTTAGTTAGTTGGCCGGCCAAGGGTCTCTCGCTTTCTGTCTGTAAAGGCTGAAATCCCGATTCACACAAGCACATTTACACAGAGAAGAGCAGGCAGAGGAGCGTCGAATCTAAACATTTAAATCAAATAAAATACATAAAAACAGAACTGAAATATCAAAGATTACCAAAGAGCTGCACAAACTGTCTATTAAACGAGTTTTACAGTGAAACCAAACCGATGTATATGTTTACAACCACCGAACGACTCCACCCTTTTCGAGAAAACTGCGCTATTGTCGTGAAGCAACAAAAAAAGAAATAAAAAAATACTAAATTAACTCAAAAACACTAAGCTTGTTCCTTGATATGTGAACATTAATATCGCAGTCGTTGAATTTAGTGACATTGTTGCCGAGATCTTAGAATCTGCAGACGTTATAAGTTCGCTACATTGTATCATTTGTTGGCTGATAAGCAACCAATCGTTAAAGTTAGTGCTACAATATAACATATTAAATGCAAAACTAAAATTAAAGTACCACAATAACTGACAATACATGAAAAAAAAATCATTGGGGAAATTACCAGAGTTCAGCAAATCCAATCCCCTTCACAAAAGCACGTTCAAACGCATTAAATGTCAACATTAGTGTCATTAAAGACATTGTGGATGTATATTTTATGGATGCTTATTGCTATATTAATACCTGAGCGTGTCGATGATCCTTGTGTCTGGGACAGAGGAGAGCTTTAAATCCCTCGGATCTGGATTCTAGGCCTTCATTGTTTCAGAGCTACTCCGGCCCAACAGTTAACTCGAAAATAAACAGCGATCGGAATAAAAATACAGCTCCATCAGTCACTGTGAAGCGTGACCAGTGCCACTGCTCATAAAATCGTCGATTTCTGTCCTTGTACTAAAAATAAACCTGATTAAAACCCAGGCAGAAAGAGGCTGTCGGGCTCCCGGTACATCCGAAGCCTGATTATCAGCTGCTTCAGTCAGACTCAGGCTTCCTGTCCACGGGCGCAGCACTGCGCATGCGCACACGGCTTTACACGTTTTGTAACACGAACTGAGATTAGCAATTGTGCAACTGGTGATGATGGGAAAATACCATGGCACTGCCCTGCATGTTTCCCGTTTCTACTGGAAACACGTCACTGACCCACACGGACCATTTCACGTAAACTGTAATGGAAGATATAAGACAACCATGTAATTTTTATAACGTAGGCCTACCATTACGATTAATGCAGTTAACATTCATTAGGCTATTATGATATGTAATCGTGCAATATACACTTGCGATATAAACTAAGAATTTACAAAAGCTCATAAGATTGTATAAAATCCAGAACCAGAGTGGTTAAAAAAAAAGACATAACACGGTAAGCATATTACAAGTGTTAATGCCAATTTGTTATGTAACATTTTTGGGTAACACTTTTTTTTTAGTGCCCTTATTACATTATGTTACATGTACTTACCATAGTAATAACAGTAAATTGAGCATAATTACATGCAACTAACCCTCAACCAAGTCCTAATCCTACCATAACCTTAATAGTAAACATGTTGTTAATTAATATTGCTCAGTACTTACATATATAATTACACTGTAACAAAGGCATTAAAATAAAGTGTAACCCATTTTTGTTATAAACATTTTGTTTTATAATACAGCTATGTCATAGTTATTCAACACTGCTGCTTTTTTAAAAACACTTACTAGTATGGTAGGGTACAGAATTGTATATTAAGCCTGTGGGAACTCTATAAAGATACTTAATTAGCTTTAGTCGTGACACATGGATCAATTTAGCTTATTCATGTGCTGAAGTTGAGTCGCAAATATGGCCATGACAAGAGAGCTCTAACAAAAGCCAAGAGAAGAGGTTGTTTATATTACATCAAAAAGGCTGCAAGAACATTTCCAAGACACTAAAAGTTCCTGGAGAAACAGATGACATTTAAAATCCATACCATAGCAAAACTTCCAGTTCATGGAAGAAAAAGTATACAAATACATCAAGGGGAATAAGATGTCTGATCAGAGAAGTTGAAGAAAAATCCTGGATTTACTGCCAAAGACTTGCTAGATGACCTGTCCTGATGAAAGGAGGGAAAAACATTTAATTGCAGACTATAAGAACAACACTAAGCAAGCACTGACCCCATGCGCGGACATTTCGACAAACGCCATTTTCGACCAAGAGAACATAAAAGGTTGACCATACAGTTACCCACCTTTCCAATGGTTTGATGACTTAAAGGGATAGCTCACCCAAAAATGAAAATTAGCCCATGATTTACACACCCTGAAGCCATCCTAGGTGTATATGACATTCTTCTTTCAGATGAATTCAATCAGAGTTATATAAAAAAAAATCCTGGCCCTTCCAAGCTTGATAATGAGAGTGAATGGCTGTTTGTCTTTGGAAGTCCATCAAATCGCATATCTTCATGATTAAAGTGCTCAACACGGCTCATGGGGGTTAATAAAGGTCTTCCGAAGTGAAGTGATGTGTTTGTGTAAGAAAAATATCCATATTTAAAACTTTATCGACTAAAATAACTAGCTTTCGGCAGACGGCCATACGCAAGTCGACTTACGCCAAGAGTAAACCTTGAACTCTTCAAGTTCACCCAAAAAATGAAAATTATTCATTAATATGTCATTCCAAACCCTTAAGACTTTCGTTCATCTTCAGAACACAAATGAAGATCTTTTTGATGAAATTTGAGATCTTTCTGTTCCTCCTTTGACAGCTACGCAACTACCAATTTGAAGCTTCAAAAAGTTAATAAAGAGATCGTAAAACTAATCCATATGAATTGAGCAGATTAGTCAAAAAATTTCTGAAGAGACACGATTGCTTGATGAACAGATTGAATTTAGGCTTTTATTCAGATATAAACATTCATCAAAGCACACATAGGTTTTGGTAAACGGAAGTTCAAGCATGTTCGCTTGACGTGCAAGATCCAATGAGGTTCATTCTCGTGTTACGCAGCACGTTTGAAATTCAGCGAGAACCAATGAGGTTCATAGCTTTACGATCTCTTTATGAACTTTTTGAGGCATCAAAGTGGTAGTTGCGTAGACTGTCAATGGAAAGACGGAAATCTCTTATATTTCATTAAAAGGATCTTCATTTGTGTTCCGAAGATGAACGAAAGTCTTGCAGGCTTAGAACGACATGAGGGCGATTAATTAATGACGACATCATTTTTTGGTGAACTAAGACCCACAGAATAAAGAAAGTCATACAGGTTTGGAACAACATGAGGATACGTAAATGATGACTGAATTAACATTTTCTGGTTAACGATACCTTAAGAGAAATAATCAAGAAGCAGACAATTCTGAGATTTTTTTAAACATTATTATTTTTCATTATATTACTATATTAACATTATTCAAAATATCATAGTCATTTAACAATTTATATTAGGAATAAGAAAATAAATACATACTTTAAGTATGGCTTCACAAAGGACTTAAACAGAAACATAAACAGCTGGGTTCAAATCAAATTAACTAAGAAAAAAATAAACCTTTCCCATTTACGAAACCGTAAGTGTTGGGAAAAATATTTTGAAAGCGTAATTTGGCATGACATGACTGTTATGAGAGTGCACTATGCGAGGACCTGAAGGGATGAGGAAAAACTGTCACAAATAAACAAGTGCTGTTGACCAATTTCATTCTTCCATCTAGCTAGTCTGTAGTGGCCAGTTCATTCAAGAACATAATAAAAGCTGGTATTCTCTTTCGTCACATCAGAGAAGACACTGTTGGTTTCATTTTTAAGTGGATTCACCCGAAGCCTAATTCCATGAACTTCAGAAAAAACACATTCTTTCGGTGCATTACCCAAGGTTGTGTGAAGTAGATAATGTTCTGAAAGGAAACTCAGTTTGGTTAAAAGAAATAGAGATGCCTAAGTGTGTGTTCACACTTTTTGGTCTGGACCAAACAAACCAAGTGAACACACCCTAAGAAAGAGCTTTCATGTTACGTCTCTATAGTCTGTTTTCAGTCCTGGCCTATATTGTGTAGCACAAACCTGACTGTGTAGACACAGACAACAAAGCCAGCTATAACACACAAGTTTCTAAGTGCTCCCTCGAGGTTTCGCTTTGGCTGGCGGTGTGCAGGAGCTTGTTGGGCCACTGCCTCCTGATTGGCTGCGTGACCATTATGCGGAGGAGCACCAAAAAGGTCTTCATCTCTATTAGACGTCACATCTGAAATGTACAGAGGTTGTTGTCGCACACTTAAGTCTCTCTGAGTCCTTTGCTTCATCTTGATCTCCTGTAAAACATTAGTATGTCACATTAAATGAACACACATTTCATTCACAAGCTTATTTCTGAGTAAGGTTTACCTCCGCAACCTCAGGAAACAGCTCACAGAAAACTCTGTCCTTCAGGTTGTATGCCAAGCTCTGCGCAGATAGCTGTCTTTTCTGACAGACAAATATAAAAAATGATAAAAGATTGAATGATAACCAATTAGGTTAAAAAAATATCCATACAATGGGAGCATGAATATTACCAACACAATCTCATGGCAATCCACAACTATTTCAAGTGATGCTCACTGCAGAGCCAAATGGGTGGAGCTTGACCTTGTCCAGCTCCACCTCTGTGGATCTAAGGGGTGGAGCTTATCCAAATTATGCCCCAGTTATGGTTAGGGGTGGATCTTTATGCTTACTTTTTTAAAGATCATGCGATATGCACCTCGTCAAAATACGTACGTTTGCATGGTGATGGTAAATGCATGGTATGGGAAGCAAAATTAGATGTAAAAGGTTAGTTCACCCAAAAATGGAAATTCTGTCATTAAGTACTCACCCTCACGTCGTTCCAAAACCATTTGATTTCTGTCCCTCCATTGACAGCAACTCAACTACTTTGACGCTTCAAAAGGTTCATAAAAAGATCGTAAAACTAATTGGTTGAGTGGTTTAGTCAAAATTTTCTGAAGAGACTCGATCACTTTAAATGATGAATAGATTGAATTGAGGCTTTTTATCCACATGTAAACATTGATCAGCAAATATAAACAAAAGCTCAACTGAACCTGCTTAATGCGCGAGAATGAACCTCATTGGTTCTCGCAGAAGCTCAAACTTGCTGCATAACGAAATCTCTACGATTTCATCAAAAAGATCTTCATTTGTGTTCCGAAGATGAAAGAAAGTCTTACGGGTTTGGAACAACATGAGGGTGAATAATTAAAGACAGAATTTTCATTTTTGGGTGAGCTATCACTTTAAATGCTTCGGCATTCTCTGGCAAAACATTTGCGTTCTCCGATAAACATTGTGTTCACTTACAAAACTTTTGCCATGGAAATAATATAAGATGAGAGGGAAAACTATATATTTCCAGAGCAAATGTGAATTTCTCTGCGGAACGCAACATTTTCTAGGGGGAATGCAGTACTTTTGCGATAGAATGCTAAATTTCCCGTGTAACACAAAAAAAATCCCAGGGGAACGCAGACATTTCTTAGGGGGATGCAATATTTTGGCGAGAGAACACAAAAGCTTTTTTCCTCTTATCCCATATTTCCTCCTATAACCATGTCCTCTCGGGGCTCCGTAATGTATATATAGCCTATACTTTCAGCAAAAAACGTGTTTGCATTTCAGTGTACATACAGTGAAGTCAGACGTCTCAATGCTTCCCAATGTGGGAATATTTTCCATCATGAAGCTCAGCAATCCGATGAGTATAGCAGAGACTGACCACGAAGGATTCCAGGTGTCAGGGTGAAAGTCACTTATGGACAGGCATAGCCTAGGGACATGGTAGCAGATACTTGAAAGTGACTTTACAGTAACTGTGTGCTTAAAAAGTCAAGCTGTTATTGACCTTACCGTGTGTTGCACTTGAATCTCCCATTAGGGGTTATCATATAAATACTAGGTGGTTTAAAAGGAAATTCTTGGGGGAATAACAATTTGCCATGATAGTAGCCACCTTAAATGAGCATCAAAAACGACATTGATTACACAAAATAAGAATAAGCTCAAACAATAGGCCTATAACATATAAGAAACACTTTAAGATCAAGTTTTCATTCAAGTGAAAGTATTCACGCCTACCCTCATAAGGGGATTTCTCAGGTCCACGAACAACAAAATGCCTGGGAAACATTTCATCATGAGCGAGATCATTAACAAACATTTCAAAACATGAACATTCAGGGAAAAAGGTTCATTTCACTATATTTTTTGCCCAAAGACCGCACAGCAAATAGATGTATTACGTTCATTCTTGTTTTTATATCAGTGCCAAAACCAGTGACATGACATTGACTGTATAAATCAGACAGATTCGTACCATTCTAGTATATTGGAGGGCAAAGGTTCGGCACAGATGTAAGGCACAGGGTCTTTCCTAATACTGAGGTAATCCTGCTTCAGGCGCCGTGTTGCTGTTGAAGAGGTTTTCCTGTTACCACCCCGACTCATCTGAAATTGTTTTACTTAAACTGTTAATGTTAAAATCGACATGAAAAAAAGTACACATAAAAGCTGATTCTACATGTAGCTGGCATACTCACCACTCCAGATCAGATAATAGTGTGGAGAGTATGAAATGAAGCGTCCAGTCTCTGTAAATGGGTCAGTTTCAAGTGTCAACTTGCTTTGTGATTTTAAGTCAATACTGAAAATGTCCCATAAACATGGACATGCACGAGTCCTGAAGTCACAAGTGTTCACGTAGTGACTTCAGAGAAGAGAAAATGAAGGTAACATCATTTCTGTCTGCTTTCACTTTTGATTTTATAAGGAGTGGTACTAGGCTAACATTTTCTCTTCCTTTTTTATCAGAGGGAAGCTTTGCCATATGAAAATACACCCAATAACATTTTTGTGGTTTTGTAGGAAAATAAAAATTATTCTGATTTAGACTACAGCCACTTTTCATCATTGTTACTCAGATTGAGAATATTCGCACATAGATACACAATCTCACACACACATTTACACAGTTTTTTGTTAGACCTCACCTATGTTGCAGGTACATCGGAGTTGAGTGTTCGTTAAGCATAAATACTGCTAAGGAAGATCATTTACACACACATGCACACAATCCTGAGTCAAAAAGTGGTTTGGAGAAATGGTCAGACACATAAAAAGAGACATTGTTTTGTATTGTTAGGTAGATTGTAACAAAGGCACAACATGTATTTGGCATCAACTCATTGGGCTGTGATATTCTTGCTGAGGTTTGAATTGATGCATTTTGTAGTAAAGAAATGAGTGTACTTTGTATATAGCTCAAAAATTCTATTACAGATATAGTCTCCCTACATAGTTATAGAGGATGATCAGATATTTCTGATCGCATTCCTCTGGGCTGAGAACGGTTTGTAATTGTGCCGTGTAACAAAGCTCAAGTGGAAACACAACTGGAACGGTTCTTGAAACATTGGGCTGGACGGTGGAAAAGTGGTTTGTTACTTTTCCTTTTTACACAACATCCTTGTAAATAATTCGATTTATGTGTAAAATAAGGCCTGTGATAGACATAACTTGACGATACTTTGACGTTTTGTTCTGCAACATAAATTACACACACCCATAGGGAAAACGCAAATTTTTAAGCAGTTATGTTCACTTTTGAAAATGTACGTTTTTAATAAATAACTAGATAAGGCAGTTTGGAGTGTGTGTAATTTACGTTGTAAAACAATATGTCAAAGTATCGTCAAGTTATAATTCCCACAGGCTTTATTTTTCTCATAAATTGAAAAAAAAAAACATTATAAAACCCCATTGGAAAATCTGAAAGGAACCAGCGGCTGGGTTCAGGGAGATCTCTGAATCAATTCATCGAGCTAACTATTCAGATTGACAATCTGATTTGTTCTTGTCGTCCAATCGGAACTGGATCACCCAGCACACAATATCCAGTCACTCCTTCTCAAACTGAACCCATGCAGCTTGGATATACTCATCTGACTCCTGAGGAACGAGAACGCCGCATACGTCAACATCTATGCCTTTACTGCGGTCAAGCAGGCCATTTGAGGGCGTCTTGTCCCACAAGACCACCTCCTCGTAGTTCCTCTACGGTGAGTCCATGTATTCAGGCACATCACTCCATTTCTTGTATTAAAGCCTACCTGTAGTCCTGTCACTAGAGGGCATCACCTGTAACACAAGCAAGTATCCCAGACAATTAACATCCGGCTTGCTGCATCCATTGCTTGTTCTTCGCCGACCATGGTCCCATCTTGCCATAGATCATAGATCGTTTCACCAAGGCCTGTCATTTAATTTCACTTCCCAAGCTGCCCACAGCATTTGAGACAACTGAACTCATGTGCAACTTTGTGTTTCGCTTCTATGGCCTCCCTGAGGACATTGTGTCGGATCGAGGCTCCCAATTCCCATCTAGAGTATGGTCAGCATTCTTCCAACGACTCAATATCAACATTAGCCTCACTTTAGGATATCACCCTCAATCTAATGGTCAAACAGAACATCTCAATCAGGAAATCACCCAGTTCCTCAGATCCTATTGTCATCAAAATCAAACAGATTGGAGTCAATACCTCATGTGGGCAGAGTATGCACAGAACTCACTTCAAAAGCCCTTCACCAGACTAACTTCATTCCAATGTGTAATGGGCTTCCAACCTCCTCTATTTCCATGGTCAGGGGAACCTACAGATGTACCCTTTGTCAACGATTGGCTCCAGAGGAGCAAGGACATCTGGAATCAGGCTCACACCCACTTGCTACATGCTGTCAGGAGACAAAAGTTGCAGGCCGATCGTCACCATTGCTCCAATCCTGAATATATTCCAGGTCAATGGGTCTGGCTATCCACCCGAGACCTTCGCCTCAGACTTCCATGCAAAAAACTCAGTCCCAGGTATGTGGGTCCCTTCCAAATTGTTAAACAGATTACACCAGTTTCTTTTCGTTTGGCATTGCCTTCTAATTATCGGATCTCTCCCACTTTTCATGCATCACTTCTTGGTGGCCGGCGAGGAGGCATACCAGGTTCAAGATCTACTCGATTACAGACGCCAGGGTAGGCTCCTCCAATATCTGGTGGATTAGTAGGGGTACGGCCCGGAGGAGTGATCCTGGGTTAATGCAGAGGACATACTCAACCCCACACTCGTAACTGAGTTCCATAGGATGAACCCGGAGAAACCGGCCCCTCGATCTCGCGGAAGACCCCAGCGTCATTTGCCTCCTTGCGTCAGGAGCCGCTCGCCACCAGAGGGATCCCTCTCCCGAATATTAAACCTCTTTGAACTACATTTCCCTCTCACATACCTGGCACTGATTGCCCTTGCACCTGACTTTCGTCAGTGGACTATTTAAGCTGCTCTCAGACTCTACTTCATTGCGAAGTTTTGGTTTGCCCTGGTGAACATCTCTGAGCGTTCCTTCCTGTGTTTGTGTCGTCCCGTGGATTACTCTTGGACTGTTTATTCTCTTGGTGATTCTTTGCTGCCTGCCCAGGACTGTTTTCTACTGTGGACTGATTTATGGAAGTTTGCTGCCTGCCCTGACCGTACGCCTGTTTTCGGATTTTGAGTTGCTTTGTCTCTGCTGTTGTGTTTGCTGGTGACTGACCCTGATTGTACGACCAAGATTACAATTAAGCTGCAAATGGATCCTCACTTTTTGACTGCTGAAATAAATCTCGTTATATTGTTCCGTTTTGGACAGTCGTGGAAACGCCATCAAGATTTTTCTTTTGCTATTGGAGCAAATTGGAATACAAAAAATATATTTACTGTCATCTCCCTTTCACCGCTTTTAGAAGTTTACAAATTTTTTTTTTTAATCATATAAATGAAATGTTACAAATTTAGATTTTGGATGTTGTTTTTTTTAATACAGTTTGATGGTTAAAGTCTCAATGCTGCAGACGGTAACATTTCTAAAACCAAAAGCCTTTTTAATGTATACTCCAACCCATTAAGTAAAAATCTAAGTTACCCCTAAAACATTTTCAAAAAACAAGGAACATAATAAATAATGCTCAATTACCAAACTATTTCATACATTCTTCTGTAGCACGTGAGCACCAGATATGTCACTGTCTTAATAGATAAATTACAGAATGGTTACATGTGAATTAGAAATGTTATTTACATAGTTAACCACACAAACCACAAATAAATCTCCCTTTAATTCTTATGGGAATCAAAGCTGCTCAAGTCTGCCCAGACCACACTAGGGATGTGCACTTTTAAAATAACACTAAAACCCCTACAAAATAAAACCATAAAAGCTTAAAATACAGAGCTTTAGGAGTAGACCAAATCTAAAAACAAAACAATCCATGTTATTAAAACCGATCACCCAAGCTCTTATTTCAACATTTTCATATATTATTCTTTGAGATGAGTAAAATCTTGAAGACACCCTTCATCATAGGCCTCAGTGACTGCTGGTTAGTGTTTTGGAGGAGTGTAAAGCCATGTGCGGAAACTCCCGAAAGATGACAGTGCACGTGGAGACGTCTGCAAAAGGAAACAAGTTAGCATTCTCCAATCATACTGTACTGAGTATAGACACATTTATCAAAAACACCAGTCGAATCCCTGCTCCGTTTCTATTCACTTGCAGGGAACTAACTGTAATAATATCGTATGTATCATATCATATCATCATATATCGTATCTTATCATATCATATCTTTTGAAACCTTCCCCATAATAAATAAAGAATCAATAAATGGGTAGTTGACATGAAATGTTGAGCAGTGACAGTAGCGATGTGACATAATTTGCCACATTTAACAAAAAAAAAAACCACACATTTAATTTTATTTGAATTATAATAAATGGAGTTTTATGTCCTTACATTAAATGAGAGACTATAATGAATTTTGGTACTTAACCAGATTTATCCAATCTGGTAAATTAATATCACACAGCATAACTATTTAACTTACACTGTTAAAGGTGATTAAACATGCATGGTGAAGAATTAAAAGAAATCGTAACCAGTAACAGAATCTAAAATATAAAACTTAGCTTGCACAATAATAATACATTTAATATTAACAATGAATGCAATATGTAATACACACTGTAACTACCATACTAGTATATACATAAACTACCATTTAAAGGTTTGGGGTCAAATTAATACTTGCATTAATGAATGCATTAAATTGATCAAAAGTGACAAAAGATTTCTATAAAAAAAAAAAAAGAATCCTAAAACAAATATCATGGTTTCCAAAAAAATATCAGAAATGTTTCCTGAGCAGCAAATCACCATATTAAAATTCAGCTTTGATCAGATAAATAAATTACACTTTAATATATTTTCAAACAAACAGAAAACAGTTAAGCAGTAATATTTCAAAATATGATTTTTTTTTTTACTGTATTTTTTTTTACTTTAAAAAAATCTTACCGACCCCAAACATTTAATAGGTAATGTAAATACATACGTACAATATAAATGTGAAACTAAAATCTTTGTGTTGAATAAAAAAATAAGGAAATTGATCAACTAACCCATGTGTTTTTTTTAAAGCACCAGTGTGATTAGTGTGAAGAGAACATGTGACAAAAACAGATGGTGTTTTTTCAGGAAGAGAGCTCAGAGACCATACTGACGAGCAGCATTTTCACCATATATTTATGATGTTCTCGAGTCAGTAGCACACAAGTGTAATCACAGATCCCTTTTAAATGAGGGAAGAGACCCATAAAGTGAAAGACCCAAACCCAGTAGTGAACAGTCTGTAACATCACTCACTCGAAAACTCTTGCGCGTTACCCTCAGTGGACTCACGGGTATACTGGGCTCTAAAAGAGGAATAATACCTAGTAAGACAATGTTACCATCACAATATCAATTACAAAAACACAGAAAATATGCCTTGCATGGGAAAATTGCATTATGGGTGTCGCCAAGAAAAAAAAAATCCCCACCCCAACACCTCGCCGTCTGCAAAAGCCTTCGTGAGGAACAGCAAGCTGATGCAGAACGTGTCGTAAGAGAGAAAGAGCAGAGCAGAAATATGAGCTTAAGACTTTGCCTGTTTTATTGTTTGTCAGTGTTTCAAAAGACAAGCTTCTTTTTATAGATTTCTGTCATACAAACAATAACAAACAATTGTACAAACAATACAAGAATGTCTCCAAACACAGAACGTCATCTAACAGTGTGAAAACAGATTGCACCGAATGTTGCAAGAGAAAATGAGTTAAAGGTCCGAACGCAAGAACCACAGTTCAACAAAGAGAGAGAGAGAGAGAGAGAGAGCAAGCAGTTGAAAAGAGTTCAAAGGTCAAAGCATATTCACAGCACAGTAGTTACGTACTTTTTCAGCTAAACTTTGTTTAAAACACATCCAGACACAATGACTGAACTGGTCCCTTCTTGGCGAATATCTATTCTATACACTGTCTCTATTTTCAGATCATCGAATGTTTCTTTAAAACAAAAACTTAAAATGTACAATTACATTTTTCCTTTCTTCAAGCTATTTCCATTGAGATTTCCGATTAATATGCCAGTCTTTTGCACTTGCTTTATAGCCAGCCTGTATAAAGGTGAAGCGTGTCATTATTCAATGTTAAAATGTATGAAGTACACCGTAGGCCGAGTCCCCTTAATAAAGCGTAAATGCTGCGTGGAACTATCAAAACATTGCGTTTGTTTGAGAATCGAATGATGTGAATTTGGGGGCGAGACTATTTGTTTGTTGACCAATGGCAGATTGAGAGAATGTTTGAACACACTTCACCTTTACTTGTAAAAATCCAGTCACGAATGCCAGAGCGTCACACAGAATCCTATCCCACTACACCCCAAATCAATTTGTTTCATTCACAATACTGAATGTTTTTCTTATTCACGGTGTATTTATTCTTAATCATTAAAACGTCAAAGCTAAAATTTGTTATATTAAACATCACCCTTTCTTTGTGTTTTCTCTTAGTCTTAGTTAGCAAGCTAACAGCTTAGCATAGTGCTAACCGCTTAAGATAAGCTGTTTAAATTAGCTACGTTTGTAGAGATAGATAGGATTCTGATGCCGTATTCTTAAAACTGGGATCATCTGAACCAAACGTGGTCAAAAAATGGACAACACAGCGCAGATGTCATCTGCAGTCATGCATTTTTACATTATGACAGAATCAGGTGGCTAAAATAAGGAACCATGCTTGCTAATGCAGACAGGCACTTTTGCCTTGGTATGCGAGCGAGTAAACGCATGCAAATGCTGACTGCTTTCACAGACAGACTGCTTCTAGACAAGCATTTCTCATTAAAAATCACATGACAGTCATTTGGGAGCTTGGCAATACAAGTACAAATATATAAAACAGACGGCTGCGATACGTTTTATAAATAATTTCGAATGGCTGACGTATTTTTAAATCTTTAAACACCCGTTTTGTTAGCATATGAGGGGGTCTGATGTGTTTTTGAAATGCGAAAGACAAAAAAAGATCTAGTTAGGCAAACGTAAACGCCCATACATATTTCCATATTCTAGTTATAATTGCACTAATCCTCAGGACGGAATATAAATAAAAAAGTACAACAAACAACATTAACATGAGGCAAAATAACATAAAAAGAAAAGAACTCTGTTGTAAAAAAACTAAAAATACTGTCGGTAGGAAAAGTGCGCACAGTCATATTTTGCACATAATGACTCAATAACACTCAGAAATGCTGTTTTGAATTACTAATGAACTCTAATTCAGTGAGACAAGGCCGTTAATCCATCAATTTATTATTACATCGCGATTAACGTCACGTTTGAATGACGGCCATTTGTAGCCGTTCCGTTTCAATATTTTGTGTTAACCACATACATAACGAACACAACGTGTAAACTATACTTGGTCAGGTGAGGAGGAAGTTGAGGATATCACTCGATCCTTGCTAAAGCTATTCCTGTTACGGGCTACAAACTTAGTATGTAGTCCTCCTCACAGTCTGCCAGCGCTCAAGAGCGCCCCCTAGCATTCGTCAATCGTGAGGCAGATAAACTCCTGAATACACTTTTTGTACTGCTGCTCTGTGGGACTGCTGCTGGGATATTGACCTGGCTGTCCGAAGGGCCCGTCCGCTTCCCGCATCTCTTCATTCATCCGAGCTAGCCGCAATCTAACCGAGGACAGAGAGAACAAAAACATGAGTTTCGTGTGCAGTGGCTTCCCAGACAGCAACATAGTGTGGATTCACCGCGTACCACATGTGGGCCGGATCTGGGCCGACACTATGTTGCTGTCTGAGTCTCTGGGAGAATCCACAAGGGAAGTGAAGTACTCGACTTACAACGTGACGATGTCTGCATTGGCTGCCTGAACGGCGATACTGAGCGGGTCCTGCCCGTCTCCGTCGACCTCCATCTGAGAGGCTCCTCGCTTCAGGAACAAACACACCTGTCTGTGGACACAAACAAACACCACACAAAGGGTCAACTAAAACTTCACTGTGTAAATGACTGAGGTGAATCAGTTTTTGGTCAAGATCTTGTATTGACAATGCAAGAGTCCAGCACTCTGTAAAGTCTCCTCCAGCACATCCCAAAGACTTTCAGTGAATTTAAGCTCTGGACTCAGAGGAGCCGATTCACGTGTGAAAATGATTCTTCGTGCTCACAACCATTCTTTCACAATCTGAGCCTGATGGATCTTGACATTGTCATCCTGGAATATGGCCATGATGTGTCTTTCTACATGGTTGTTTAAGAAATGAAAAGCTACACACTCGATGAACTGTTGCCAAACATATAACCTGCTAGAAACATAATAATCACAGCGCCTTTTTTGGACAAGCAGTGTATATACAGTGTATAGCACTATATATGGGATGTCTGACCACGACTGACTGGAAAGAAGAAATGAACCGGATAAGATTTCCACATCAAAGAAGGCGGAGACCCAGAGAACACCTACCTATTAAATAATCGCCATGGACCAATGATTATATATACCAATGAGTTTATATCTCGCAATTCAGACATCTTTTCTCAGAATTGCATGTTTATATCTCACAATTCTGACTTTATATCTCTCAATTGCATGTTATAAAGGTTGTCACAGTCTTGAGTGATTTCTTACCCCGTGTGACCCAGGCACGTGGCGTGGTGGAGAGGTGCCCGTCCTCGTCCGTCCCTCTGATTGACATCTGCTCCATTCTGCAGCAGGAACTCGCAGGCTATCAGAGAGCCCTATGAGAGGGATGGAGATATCAAACATTTACTGAGTAAAGTAAACACTGATAATTGACACTATTAACTGTACAAGGAGTATACACCGAAAAATTACTGGATAACGCTTGACAAAAATACTATTTTAGTCTTTCTACTTCAAACCTTCAGGTTTAATTTAATGTTTTATCTCCGATTTCTCTGTAATAATTTTTATGAGTGTAAATGGTTTCAAAATAAATCCTACACCAATTTTCTTTTTCAGTACAGAAAGTCTCACCCCTGTGACGGCTTGTATTAATGGACTCTTGCTTTCGTCCTCCTCGTTGACTGAGTTGACATCTGCACCGTGTGCGAGTGCTTCCGCCATGACCGGGAGGTTCCTCGCCCGTGACGCCTTATGAAGCAGCGCGCTCGGGTCAAGCTCCCGCCCGTCTTCTGGATCCGACGCTTCCTGCTCGATATCAACCTCTCCGCTGGATTCATCAGAGTCCTCACACTCTGCCATAAAACAGAAAGGCATGGAAGATAAAGAAGGAGATACGCACAACAGATAGATATACTAATGTCGGACATCTTCTCACCTTCTTCAGTGACACTGTCCACCACTGAGCCGAAAACGAGTATGTCCGTGCTGCCGTCCGTACTGCCGCCAAGCCCGCTGTCACTGCTGAGACCTGCGGGGCCAACGGGTGCCAAGCGAGGGACACGTTACTCACACCATGACCTTCTCAAACATTCTGTGCTAAACTCCTCACATAGTACATCATAAAATGAATCTGAAACAGGCTACATGTTACTGTAGCCATTCTCTATGAAAATCAACAGTGTTGGGGGTAACGCATTACACGTAACGCGAGTTACGTAATCAGATTACCTTTTAAGTAAGTAGTAAAATAACATTACTTTTAAATTTATAACAAGTAAAGCAAGTTACTTTGTTTTCCGATTTATTCACTGACACCTCTCCTGTCCTCATATTGAGAGAAATCAGGAGTAAATGCAGATATGTTGTGTGCGCCGTGTGAACATGACGGTTATTGTAGTTCTAGACTAAATGTGAGCATTCACATAAAAAAAAAAATAAATAAATAAATATATATATATATATATATATATATATATATATATATATATATATATATATATATATATATAAATAAATCTCACTCATCTTACTAGCACATAAACAGATTCACTGTTCCTCAAAATCAATACAAACAGTCAAATGCAAACTCAGAATATTAAGCAAACCTGCAAAAATACTTTATGTATTTAATCTCACTTTATTAACCAATGTCTTTGCTGCTGACCTTTGCTAATCCAATTCAATCATACTAATAAGCAAAAATTACTTTTTAGTCACATCACATTTGTGTTTGATTTTTTAGTTTTTATTGCTGAAGAAAGAGTTGAACTTTCTTCTCCTGCATCCTATTCTTCTGCGATCCAGTGGTGTTTCCCGTACGACGTCGTAACTCGCTGCTTCACTACCATAGTACGATGCATCGTTGAAGAAATCAACTAGCTAGTCACGACTGTTTCACGAAACCATATTGTCGCAAAGCGGTCGTTCAACCACGTTGGTTTATGACGTCACGCACGTGGAGTAATAATTTCTTTTAATGAAACTGTTTGAGATCGAATTAACGCTAGATGTTTTGCTATAAATTACAGACATGGCATCTAAGGACTATTTCTCATTTTTCTCAGTTATTTTGCTTTATTTCCAGATTCAATCATAGGCTCGTTCTTACGTACTAGAGCACGTTCGCACATGTCGTTCCAACCACACAACTTTGCGATGGTTTTGGGAAACACTGACTCGCTAAACTATGCTGATAACGACAGAACTTGCGAACACAGTTGGCTAACGATACCCTGGAAATCCAGAGTTCTCGCGAGAGCACAAGTTGAATTTGCTCAGTGAGTTACTCTGGAGTCTAGTAATGATGCTCATTAAATATGCCCGTCTATCTGAGCTGCACCAATCAAGTCAAGTCAAGTCATCTTCATTTATATAGCGCTTTTAACAATGTAGATTGCTTCAAAGCAGCTTTACAGAGATAAGCGTATAATTTAAGGTAACAGAGATTGTTTTGGCTTTATAGCAGAGTTAAGTTATTTCCATCTAAAGTTAGTTTTGATTGATTTGCTTCCGTCGCAACGATCATTTGTTATTAAATTAGGGGCCGCTAAGACGACACCATTCCCTCTACACAGACTTTAAACGCGAACCTGTGAGAAACGCTGATGGCGTTCACATGCGCATTTAGAATGGGTTCTATAGTTATGTGCGTTTGAATATACGCAGGTTTCACATCGGGTTATCTGATATAGGCGGGCCAGAGGCGAGCTAAACAGATGACGACAGCGATGTGACCTCGAAGTCATTAGTAAACATTGCAAGATGGCTATGGATGAACACCAGTTGTTTGAAACGGCTTTGGCCGCTACAGTGAAAGATTTAGACTTTTTATCTAAAAGAGGAACAGAAGACGGCGCTCGAATCGTTCCTTTGCAAGAAGAGCGTTTTTGCTGTTTTGCCGACCGGACACGGTAAGAGTCTGATCTATCAGTTAGCTCCGCTGGAAGCTAAGCGATAACTTGTTGTGATTGGTCGTAGTGTTATCCAATTGCGTGCAGTGAGATTTTAAAATGCATGCTTGGTGCCGCCCCTCGAGCTGGCCGATTTTCAGTAGTCGACGCCAGACCATTAATCTTTCAGATTTAGGTCTGGATTTCCAGGCTAGGTGAACGATGCTTTCGGGAAACGCACAATAGAACGGCAGCGCAGCTGAAAGGTGTTTTTAAACGGCGCCCTCTACTGTACAGATGTGAATTTGCGTTTCCTTCAGTCTGAGACTTTTTCATTTCACTTTTGGTGTGAAAGGGATTTTACATTTGCCAAAAATAGAAGTTTTTTTTTGTTATTAAAAAACAAAAGTAATGTAACATTACTTTCCATAAAAAGTAACTATGTAACACGATAAGCTACTTTTTAGGGAGTAATGCAATGTTGTGAGTAACTTTCCCCAACACTGACAGCAGGAGATATATGTGATAGACATGGTTGTCTCAGGCTCTTTAGAAGGTAAAGTCTCATAAGAAACTTACTGCGAGGCCCTGAGCCCGTGTCAAAGTAAGAGAAGAGTGAATCAAGCTCATCGGGACAAAACAAAGACTCTCTCCGAAACTTGGCGGCTGCTGCAGCTGAAGGTGACAAAAAAAGAGAAAAGGACATCATGTCAATTTGAGATGATTGGACATGAGAACTGGATACAACCGTGTCCAATTCTCACTTTGTCCAACTCAGATGAGTAGAACAAACATGTTCAGAAATGACCAT
Source organism: Rutilus rutilus (assembly GCF_951802725.1). Taxonomy (NCBI): domain Eukaryota; kingdom Metazoa; phylum Chordata; class Actinopteri; order Cypriniformes; family Leuciscidae; genus Rutilus; species Rutilus rutilus. The sequence continues at coordinate 4,591,863 of NC_140227.1, forward strand.
TACCAGCGGAGAGATTGCCTGGCGACATGATCCCGGCATCGTGCCTGTATTTCCGGCGTGTTTTAGGGGCTCTGATGGAGCTGTTGTGTCTCCTGCACTTCTTCACGCTCCAGTGACGTGATTTCCTGCTCCCCTCCACCAGGGCTTCGGAGCCACACATCTTCTTCAGAAACTTCCTCTCCACGTATTTCGCTTTGATCCACGCTTCTTTCTCCTGCCTAATAAAACATCAGAAGCAGAACAGGGAGCTTTTATTAATGAAACATTCAATATATAAAAATATAATTACATCAAAAGGATTTTTTAAAAAAATCTAAGTTAGGGATGCACCGATATGAAGTTTGTTTATATTTGAAAGCCGATAACCGATCTATTGGCCGATAAATCTAAATCCACTTTTTTTATTACAGAAACAAGTCTCACTATTCAAAAGCCATGTCCCAAGCACACAATTATAATGTTCTCATTATAATTTTATGTAGCCTATATGACAGACTTGTTGCACTTGACTGTATTTTCCTTTTTGAAGTGATTTAAATCATATTTCAATCAATTCAAAACCATCATGTCGAACAGTGCGCATCTGAAGTGTCTCAGCTGAAGGAAATAACCCATTATTTATCGGCTTTAATATATCCGCCAATTTTTAACATATTTCGGCCGATACCGATATGGTGGCCGATATATCGTGCGTCCCTAATCTAAGTTATAAATTATGGTCATTAATACAATGCAATGGCAGAGATTTGGCCACACACTGACCTTGAGCTGTTGGGACCGGGTTTCTTGAGTCCTTGTTCCTCACACGCGCCTTCATAAATATGGTTGATTACAGTGTTGCCAAGCTCACACATTAGCTAGAGAGAAAACAGTCATAAAGCATTATTCAATCAATAAAAGTCAAAAATATTATAACCAAAACCAAGTAATAAGCATATCTAAAATGTATGTATCTGATTAAATGGAAGCATAGGAAACTATAGTATAGGAAGAATAGGATTTTAGGAAACTATACCGGGTGCAGTGTTGGGGAAAGTTACTTTTGAAAAAGTTGTATGGTTGAAGTAGATCAGGTTGAATCAGAAGTTGAAGTAGGTTGAAGAAGATAGTTGTGTTGTTTAACATTTGATTAATGCAGTTTTTCGTAATATTCCGAGTTTGTATTTGACAGTTTTTATTTATTTTGAGGAATACTGAATCTGTTTTTGTGCTAGTGGGATGAGTAAATGTATGTTCACAGTTAGTCTAGAACTACAATACCTATCATGTTCACACACAGCGCACACAACGCCTCGGCACTTACGCACGATTTCCCTCAACATGGGGACAGGGGAGCAGTCAATAAATGGGAAAATAAAGTAACTTGCAATACTTGTTTGAAAAAGTAACTATTTTATTGTAGATTTAAAAGAAATGCGTTACTTTACTCGTTACTTGCAAAAAAAGTAATCTGATTATGTAACTCACGTTACTTGTAATGCATTACCCCCAACACTGTTTGGGTGAATTTATAAAGAAAATGAAGACTATTTCCATAATTAAGCATCCCCCATAACGCTTATTATTTTTTAGTTGTAGGCTAATTCTCATTATTATTTTTATTGAATTTTATGCAGTTCATTTGCATGTAAACTTCTTTATTTAAACATAAATTATATATATATTGTTTACATTTAAACCAGCCAAAATTAAAGATCATAAAACAAATACTACAATAATACATGCATACTTTACAACTTAAATAATATATCTTTATCTGCATTATAGTAATGAGAATGAAGTTTTGAAAAAGGTAATGAATATTTTTGGGGGAACATGCTTAATATTAGATTATTTTAATATAATTTGTATTATATATTAATGAAAATAAAGTTTCTTAATTTTTTTCTTTGATATCTTTTTGTTTGGGGTGAAATGAGATTCACCCTTTCAGTTCTCACTTCATCACTCAGGTCTTACCTTCATAAGCTCTGGCTCCCACGTGTCGAGTGTTAAAGAGCGAACTTTAGAGCAGTGGACACCTAAACTCCTGCAGACATAGAATAGAGATCATAAAAATTACCCTATATTCAAGAATCTTCAATATGGAATTATTCTGATTTAGGCACACATACATTTGATACATTCAGTTATATTTTGCCGTGACATTAAAAATGACTTTTTCACTTATACTAGTCAAAGTGGAACAATGGCAGGACACATTTGTGTCAGGCTCCTGTAGAAACCCATCAGAATCTGCCAGATCTCCATCTGCAGCCCCTGTCGTGCCTGAGCAAATCAAATCTAATGCCTCTGTGTATTATGAGTGCAGTCGTTGAGGAGGTATGAGAGATTTAATCTGATTATCAGGCTGGCGCCGGTAATCTGCAGAGGAACTGATGAAGCAGAAAAGGTGCTTCACCCTGAGGGAATGACGCAGTGTGTACACGAGAGTCATAAGGATGAGGGCTTGCCTTCACGTAAAGCCATTCTGCTGTTGGGTTCAATCTGTCATGGGTGATGTAGTCGGGATAAACGCACTGACGCAGGTGGCTTTAAGGCCTGTCGATCTTCAGTCAAAACAATATAGAAACAGATGGCTTCTCAGATGTTTAGATAGTAAGTGGGCAAATTCTAATCGGAAGTGAGCATCCCTTTGCCCCTCTCCCTCTGAAGGGCCCATGAAGTGGGCACTTTGGAGGAGGCAGGGCAGTTGTGAGATAATGTAAAACGTTTGGAACACACTTGGTGAAGGAAGCAATGAAAAATAATGTAATTTCCTCATTTATTTTCACCTGGAATGTTACCAGGACAATGCAGATTGGTTTCCATCACCCCATTAGCTGCTATTACAATTTAAGAATTAAATTTTTGCATATAAATATATATTGTACAGTTACATTTTTAACGTGTGTGTGCACGGCCTAAAATGAACACTCGCCAAGCGGCAAATAAGAGTAAAAAACAGCATTGGCGAGTATATAAAACGGTGTCACTCTCCAGTTGGCCAGTAACATTTTTATGAATCATAACAATGCAAGACACTTTCATCTTAAAGAAAGCTTAAGCTTTGACAAGACGACGCGAAAGGGAGCTAATTTCATTACTCGTGTTCTTTGTGGAAAGTTTTGTGTGCGCAAATCTGAAACAGAGCTCTCCTTTATGTCTTCTTGCAATTGGGTGGACAAATTCACACAAAATTGTCAAAAAAATAGAGAGTATCCCAGTAAACATAGTCATATGTCTTATATTAGATCTGTCATTCGCTCTTAAAGTGACAGCAGCCTAATATTCCTGCAGCTGTCTGTGTTTTTAATGTTATTCAAACAACAAAAGACAATTTTTTTTTTTTTTAAATCACTCTCTGTTCTTGACTGAATAACTTTTGTAACTTTAATAAGGATGTTTAATCTATACAGTGTTATTTTACATTTGCGTTTTTCATTAAATTTCTGTTTCATTAATTAAACCTACCTGAAAAACATTGTATATTTCATTTATATATTTGTTATATTGTATTTATTTGTGCTTTTGCTTGTAATTTGATTATTGGTTCTTATTTTATTACTGACTGTTTATTTGTCTTTAATAATTTTTTTAATGTATATTAGTAAGGCTAGTAATTTTAGCTATGGTATCGAAATTGGAATAGCTAGAGAATTGTGAATTTTCACTGATATCTAAAATGTTGGCGTCATTACTGCCTGTTTTTGCAAAAAGAGTTTCATGGGCGGTAAAACATGTTTATGGACGGTAAATTTTCTTAAGTCACCGACCATTGGCAGGTGTGGCAAAAAGTTAGTTTTAGGCCCTGTGTGTGTGTGTGTATGTTTCCTCTTTAAAACTTGCCTTCTCGTCTTTGGGCACAGCAGGCATTCACATTTACCTAATGTATCTAACACAATTATTACCTATGAAAATTACTTAAACTATATGAAATGCATAACAAACATATTTGTAATATATCACAAATATGTGTAATATAACACGTATACAACACAACCTGAATTATTGAGGTATACGTTAACTCGACCTCTCCCACCATCTAGCTTTACAATGAATCACGAGGATTCGCCACCCTGGGTCACATGACCATATATAATAAAATTATATGATACATTTTAAACATTTAATATGATAAATGTATTATGCTAACGGATTTGAAGGGATTCGGTTGTTCACTTTCATTCGGTACGTTCCTACAAAACGTTAGCCTCATAGCATAATTGCCTACGTAATATTTTTTAAAAAAATGACTTAGGCAATTACGCTATGAGGCTAACGAAATGTTTCCCCTTCAAGGGCGCAAAATCACCATTTGGAATTAGCCCTGTATGTCGGCTGTAAGATGTCTGAACTAACAATGACCTGTTTTATATTGCTTTGTGTTATAACTTATAACTTTATAACATCCAAAAAGGAAGCGAGCTCTCACCTGTGAATGCCAGAGCACTCGATACAGAGCAGAATGCCGAGGTTGATGCTGGCCCAGCGCGGGTCGGCCTGGCCGCAGTCGCAGCAGATCTCGTTTCCCGGCAGACACTGCACACGCTGTAAGATACTCTCTCCTCTAACTATACGCTCCCGCGGCTCGCTAGCAGAGTCGATACTGCTCGTGGAGGGAGAAGCTGTCCTGTCCAGACGCTGGCAAACAGTACAAAGAGTTTATTACTGATACGTATGTAAAATACACAACTATGTCAAATGCAATTTATGTAATAGGGTCAATGGCATGGCATGCTATTCATACATAAAATGAGGAATTAATTGTTTTTGATCATTTATTTGGCGGGGAGTGCTTCACTGCTTAATAATCATTTATACAAAGTTGTCCTGTCATGTGGTGCGACCGACGTACAAAAAGAAGTCAAGAAATGACATTACAGAGAGAAAACCCTCATGACTGTGTCTCAAGGACAGTAAGCCTCTTATAATAATTAGATATTTTTATGACAAAGCAAGGTTAGATCAGATCATATAATGCCATGTGGTGAAACTCCCCCAAATGTAATATTATATGAATTAATTATTTATAATACTTGTCTGAATATCTATCTACAAAATATATTTTAAAACTTTTTGGAAAATACTTAAGACGTGTACACTCACGTATTTTTAGGGGCATAAGTGTTTCACTGCTAATTAATATTCAACAGACCTTTGTTCTGTCATATGGTGTGACTAACAGAAAAAAAAAAATCATAAACCAGGAAATGACATCACAGAAAGGACCTATGAAGATCCTCATAACTGTATGTCAAGGTCAATAATTAGATTTTTTTTATGAAAAGGCAAAATACAGATTAGTACAGATTATACAATGCCACAATTCCCACCCAAATCTAATGATATTTATTATTTAATAATTATTTATTATATTTTTCTAATTATTCATTTATGATATGTAAAAAAAAATTGTGTGGGGGGGGGGGGGGGTAATCAAGACATGTATGCTTTTGTGTGGGTGGGGGGGCATAAGTGCTTCACTGATTAGTAATATTTGAAAATATTAATGTATTTTGTCCTGTCGTGGTGCGAAAAAACAACAATCATAAAACAGGAAATGACATCACATCTGATAATTATAAAAAGACAAATTAGTTTTGATTGTAAAAACTGTTCTGATTTAATAATTTATGATATTTACCTTGAAACATATTTGAAAACTTATGATGTGTACATTCAAGTGTATTCATTGTGTAAGGAAGATTATAATTTTTACTTTATTATACCACATGGCATTTTTAAAGTCATTCAATTTGCTTGAAATGGTAAAAAAAATAATAATAATAAAAAAAACTTAGTACATTTTTGAGAGCTCTAAATGAGGATTTAAAATCAAATTGTAAACGATTTTTCTTATTCTTTATTTTAGACACAGTGACTATTTTGTCACTGACCCAATTCCAAACTTTGATCTGAACTTTGAAATGACTTTCACCAGTTTTACAGTTCATATTGATGTTAAATGCCATGCATAGTGTGACACTGAGGCATTATATACAGCTTCTCAGAGCAGTTGTTAGTAAGACTGACCTCTATGTAATAGTTTTCAGAAATCTCTCTGTAGGCAGAAGCAATGCTGGCCTGAACCGCCTGAATCCAAGCTTGACGGAGCTTCTCCGATTCAGCCTGCAGCATACAGCTCCTGATGGGGGTTGATTCGCATATTAGATACCGTACATACCCAAACACACACACACATGACACAGTACTCACTTTGTAGGTGACACCACTTCAAAACAGAACCTTCTCTCAATGTCCTCACATGGTTTCACAGAGCAAAGCCGCAGGTCCTCCACAACCACAGTCAAAACGTCCTACGACACACAGCAGATTGCAATGTCAGGTCACAATAGTCATTTGTAGCACTTGAAAGCAGTAAAAGTATCTGTAAAGTAAACATCTGAATCCTACACTCTACACTTAAGTGCGGTTCTATATAGAACCCTAGCATTCTTGACTCAAAAAGGTTCTATATAAGGAGAAATGTCTTAAATGATTGCACAATACTTTAATGTTTTTTATAAGTGATAAAGTATGTTTATGAGCTGTTTCATTAAATTTTAATCAACAATTTTATTTTATTTTTTCAGAAAATGAACCCCTACAAAGTTCTAATATACGAAGCACCTGACAGAACTCTTTATGGCTCTATATAGGGTTCGATATAGGTTATAGAAGAATGTAGCAAAGTTGAACCACTTACTTTTAGTCTCTTCTGATACACTAGTTGACTGTTCTGTATCGAAAACCATCGCCTGGTACGAGAGGAAAACACATTATCAGATTTTCTCCAAAAAATGCATGGAAAGTCAAACATTTCGAGCCTGTTCTTACCTGTTCCATGTCTTGAAAGCATTGCTCGCCCTCTTGAACAGGTATCCCTCCATCACGACACCATTGGGAGCATCCATGTTGAATTCCGCTTTGGAGTCATCGTAGGCAAAATCCTGTCACGCAAAACAGAGCAGCTCTACGTGATTCAGGCACACACAGAAACTAAACCTTGTCAGTCAGTACCGAGGACCCTTATTGTTCTGTTAAGTCTTCTGCGAGACAGACAAAAGACAAAACTTAATCCCTATCAGTCAAAACATAATCCCCATGACCATAGCAGCCATATCTAATCCCTCTGATTTCAATCAATAATGACCGGCAGCCTCTTAATGGCTTTTCTGACTTTGAGGTATTGCTCAATCTATAAACCAACTGTGTTGCTATTGAGATGTTAGCGATGTTTTCTAAAATGCTCAATGAATGATTCTCCTCCAACATCAATGACACTGACCTTCCAATGGATGTTTCAAGTTTTGTGCTCCGATCACACACACACACACACACACACACACACACACACACACACACGTTTGTTTCACTATATTAGTAAGGACATTGCATAGATTTCCATTGATTTTCTATCAGGCTAATGGGCTGAACCAACCCCTAACCCCACACCTAACGATTACAGAAACACGTGTAAAAAAACAAGAATTACATAATTATATAACAACATGTCAATTTCAGACAACTGATATTTATATGCATTTTATATAAGTAGTCTGTGTTATACAAAGAAATCATACTGATTCACATTACAAACTCTCAGAATTTCATTTAATTTGTTTTGGACAAATAAACAACAACAAATTGGGTCTCTGAATATTTTTTTTTTCCTCCTTAGTATGAGCTCCATTTTCTCCTATATCATATATGAGCTATAAAAGCCTGATGTATCAAATATGATACTCAAACTCAAACATATGCAAACCTTTTTAAAAGATTTTTTAAAAATGTTTCGTCTAAAGGTTTAATAAATTGTCCAATTTCATAATATCAGCCTGTTATTTCATGTCATGCTTGCTTAATATGGCACTATAAGAGTGTTTTATAGGTTATATTTCAAATGCAACACTCGGTTTTATAGTATAGTTATAGTCCCTGCTTCTTCTCTCCATCCACTAAGGCATCCTTGGCCTGAAAAAGATCGAATACATCTGTACTAAATAAATAATGTAGGCTACTGAAGATATTAATAAGTAAAATACTCAATAAACACTAACTAAAAAATACATGACATATACTGATTACTCAAGAAAACATTAAAGTTAAATACAGTAATAAAATGTGTTACCAGTACGTGTAACAAATAATATCTCAACAGATATTGACAAAGCACAAATCATTTATTCTAACTCACCAGGGCATACTTCAACCTCCCGAATATCTTCATCTTTAAAAAAATGTTTATCCAGAAGCATCAGTAATAATTGAGCAACAAGCAATTTTCCCTAAGAGCTCAGTGTTGTCTCAGCCAGTGAAGTCATCTCACGTCAAAGTCAAAGGCACGCGCTTCATTGCCCTCGTGCGACACGCGAATGCCAGCGGCGAGCCTGCGCATCAGCCATCTACCGCTCAATATGCACGATTAGCATACAGCTGTCGATTTATGTGCCCTGCTCTTCGCTTTGCCCCCTGACCTCAGTCAGAGAGCCGACCGCAAACATTATTCCACCGCCACGTACAGAAGCACCGCGTCATTCGCGGATTTATGAGCGCGAGGTGCTCAAGCGCGCTCCCCACTCGCGCGAGTCGCGTTTTAAAATGGCCCGTCCATCTGTCTGAAAGCGCGCAGGACCATTGCTGTTTAATCAAGCAAGCGTTATTGCCCCCTAAACCCCTCCTGAGAAGCCTTTTCTTCCAGCTCTCACACTCTCTAACAAGTGGATGGATTGCATGAGGTATTCCACTTGTTAAGGATATATTTTTTAAATCTAACAAACTTTAAAATAAATTTTTTTAAATCCTTAATTTTAAAACAAATTAAGATAAAATGCCCTTATTGTTTCTACCATGACAAGTTACTCCACCTAAACTGGATGAACCTTAATTAGTGCCATAAGATCAATTTATTTAGCTTATAACATTAGTAGAGCATTTAATTTAGAAAGCAATGTATTACGAAACATTATATTGTAAAATTATATATAACATGTTTGTAATAAATATAATATATTAATAACTAATATGTTTGTGTGTATAAAAAATGTATTACAAAATATTACAAATAGATTGTAGACTGTGTCCACCAAATTCAATTCAGTTTGGTGTAACCAATATGCAAATGTTCATTTCTGTGTGTGTGTTTGTGACAAGAAAACAATGAAACAGAAAATGATATGAACTTTTTAAGTCAAGGTCAAAAAGTTCGAAAATGTGTGATATTTTAATCTTTTTATGTCAAATGGAGTAACTCCATTTTTTTGTGAAAAAAACAACAAACTATTTAATTTTTTGTTTTATTACATTTAAAATAATAATAATAATAATAATAAAAATAATTGTAAATAGTAAAACAAAAGTAATGATAATGGAAAATATTTAAAAAAAAATCTTGATATTACGTTATAACATTTTTGTTGAAAATAGAATAAACTTTTTTTGTATAAATGCATGAAACATTAATAAGATCACATTTCTAAGAAATTGGCACGTGTTTTCAAGTAGATGTAGAAAAGATTTCTCCTTTTCATCATCTCAAACATGGTTTGAGGTAAAAGTGAACTTGCACATTTTGCAAGTAAAATTATTTGCCAAATCCTTCAACACAAAGAAACAAAATTGCTTATGTTCCCCTATAGCTTATGAAATAATTGCGAAATGCAATCTGGTTCACAGTCCTTTATTTGCCACATTATGTGTTCTATGTAAGCACCGCATGCTCATACACACACCTAGTGCAGCTGAGTCTACAAAACAGCGTAACTCTGTGAGAGACTGAGAAAGAGAAACCCCAAGGGTGCCACAAGCGCGTTACATGTGAATAAGACCAGTGTGAGAGGAGTGAGTTAATGTGTGTGCATGTGTTAGGAGTGACAGATGCAACACGAGGAGGTAGTAAAGCCGTGAGGTGGTGGGACGCCCAGAGAGACACTGTTCAGGCATCTCTGCAGATAAATCATCTGATAAATCAACAGGATGCTTCCGCCCACGGCTTCGCTCAGGAATCGCAGCTGGCCGCGTTCACTGTCTGCTTATATGTCATTTAGAAAGAAAATGTTTTGGATATATAGTTTACATTTTCTGAAGATTTTGTCTATGCAAAACTCACTGAGACAATGGCAGGATGCTGCTTATGATTGTCAGATGTTATGGTGCTCTGATTGGTTTTTAGCGTGTCGCTATGCATTGCTAGGTAGTTGCTACTGGGCGAGGTCAGTATAGCACACGTCTTGGGCTTGGAGGAGTCTGTGCAGGCCCATTCGGGAAAAGCGTCACAGCGTGTCCCCTAATAGTATGGTCATTCAGCGAACTTACTACTAACAGCAAAAAACATGATTTTTTTTGTGGATTTGTATGGTGGCTGAGAGAGTTCAACGCGCTGCAGCTGAAGATTAAGAAGACACCAGCAAATTAAGAAAACATCATCAGTTTGACAACACATACTGCAAATACTCACAACACAACCAAATACAGAAAGGACTGCAAATACAACGCACATATGATCTGGATGTTAAAATTATTTTTTAAAAACTCACCAGGTCATTAACAACACCACTGGCGAGTACACTGAACAATAAGCAGGTTTGACACTTGTTGGGGTTCCGTTGAACCCCTTCCACATTGCGTTGTGAGTATGTGCAGCGCGTTTCTGTATTAGGTTGCGTTGTGAGTATTTGCAGTGCGTTTCTGTATTTGGTTGTGTTGTGAGTATTTGCAGTGTGTTTCTGTATTTAGTTGCATTGTGAGTATTTGCAGCACGTTTCTGTATTTAGTTGCGTTGTGAGTATTTGCAGCACGTTTCTGTATTTAGTTGCATTGTGAGTATTTGCAGCACGTTTCTGTATTTAGTTGCGTTGTGAGCATTTGCAGCACGTTTCTGTATTTGGTTGTGTTGTGAGTATTTGCAGGGCGTTTATGTATTTGGTTGCGTTGTGAGTATTTGCAGCACGTTTCTGTATTTAGTTACGTTGTGAGTATGTGCAGAGCGTTTCTGTATTTGGTTGCGTTGGGAGTATTTGCAGAGCGTTTCTGTATTTGGTTGCGTTGGGAGTATTTGCAGCACGTTTCCGTATTTGGTTGTGTTGTGAGTATTTGCAGCACTTTTCCGTATTTGGTTGTGTTGTGAGTATTTGCAGCACGTTTCCGTATTTGGTTGCATTGTGAGTATTTGCAGTGCTTTTCTGTATTTGGTTGCATTGGGTAGTATTTGCAGCATGTTTCTGTATTTGGTTGCATTGTGAGTATTTGCAGCATGTTTCTGTATTTGGTTGCGTTGTGAGTATTTGCAGTGCGTTTCTGTATTTGGTTGCGTTGTGAGTATTTGCAGCATGTTTCTGTATTTGGTTGCGTTGTGAGTATTTGCAGTGCATTTCTGTATTTGGTTGCGTTGTGAGTATTTGCAGCGCTTTTCCGTATTTGGTTGCGTTGTGAGTATTTGCAGTGCGTTTCTGTATTTGGTTGTGTTGTGAGTACTTGCAGCGCTTTTCCGTATTTGGTTGTGTTGTGAGTATTTGCAGCGCTTTTCCGTATTTGGTTGTGTTGTGAGTATTTGCAGCGCTTTTCCGTATTTGGTTGTGTTGTGAGTATTTGCAGCGCTTTTCCGTATTTGGTTGTGTTGTGAGTATTTGCAGCGCTTTTCCATATTTGGTTGCGTTGGGAGTATTTGCAGCACGTTTCCGTATTTGGTTGTGTTGTGAGTATTTGCAGAGCGTTTCTGTATTTGGTTGCGTTGGGAGTATTTGCAGAGCGTTTCTGTATTTGGTTGAGTTGCTTGGGAGTATTTGCAGCACGTTTCCGTATTTGGTTGTGTTGTGAGTATTTGCAGGACTTTTCCGTATTTGGTTGCGTTGTGAGTATTTGCAGCACGTTTCCGTATTTGGTTGCATTGTGAGTATTTGCAGTGCTTTTCTGTATTTGGTTGCATTGTGAGTATTTGCAGCATGTTTCTGTATTTGGTTGCATTGTGAGTATTTGCAGCATGTTTCTGTATTTGGTTGCGTTGTGAGTATTTGCAGTGCGTTTCTGTATTTGGTTGCGTTGTGAGTATTTGCAGCATGTTTCTGTATTTGGTTGCGTTGTGAGTATTTGCAGTGCGTTTCTGTATTTGGTTGTGTTGTGAGTATTTGCAGCGCTTTTCTGTATTTGGTTGCATTGTGAGTATTTGCAGTGCGTTTCTGTATTTGGTTGTGTTGTGAGTATTTGCAGCGCTTTTCCGTATTTGGTTGTGTTGTGAGTATTTGCAGTGCGTTTCTGTATTTGGTTGTGTTGTGAGTATTTGCAGCGCTTTTCCGTATTTGGTTGCATTGTGAGTATTTGCAGCGCTTTTCCGTATTTGGTTGTGTTGTGAGTATTTGCAGCGCTTTTCCGTATTTGGTTGCATTGTGAGTATTTGCAGCATGTTTCTGTATTTGGTTGCATTGGCCCTCATTTATCAAAAGTGCGTACACCAAATTTCCAGCGTACACCTGGCGTACACCCAAAACCACGGTGACTTTGAGATTTATCAATATGGACGTTGGCGTACGGCACGCTCAAATCCTACGCCAGCTCAGGAGGTGGTGTACGCACGTTTTGGGTGCGGGAATGCGCAGAAAAACAATTCCTAACACCACAAAACGCACTGACAAACTAAAAGATATGATATATTATGACCCACTGTAAAAAAAACAACAACATAGTAATTATAAACTTCAGTGTTTATTTTTGTGCAACATGGACTTCAATGTTTAATTTGTGTGACTTTACCAAAGCATTTGAATTGTAGGCATATGTATTCCTTAAGTTGCGAGCCTGTGCGCTTTACCTGACGTTTCAAGCCTTGTTTATACTTTCGCCTGGCTCCGCAGTGCGAGTCTCCGCAGACTGCGCGCGCACCTCCCCAAACGGACGAGGCGTTTATACTCGACGCGCTCGCCGTTGTACTATTCTTTGAAACGATGGTTAGGCCAGGGTTAGGCCCGGCAGGTGTGCACGGACTGGGTTTAGTAATGAAAGGCTTTCAATGACCAAAAAAATAATTCAGACTGACAAAATAATAAAAATGACATTCTTCTTCTTTTAAATAATAATAATAATAATAATAATAATAATAACGACATTCTTCTTCTAAATAACAATAAGCGTCATTAATAAAAATCTAGAAATCAATTTTGTTTCTTTGCACTTCCCTGGTTTCGCTTTCTCAAAGAAGTTTCTCTTCTTTGCCGTCTTCCGTGTGTCCATGGCGTAAAATGAGGGCGTGGGGGGAGCGGCGACTTGAATATATAGGGGCGTGTTATTCTAATGACGCTCGTTTTCAGCCGCGGCATTTATCAAGCGCAGGTATTGCGTACACCTGGATTTCAAAGGTACGCACAGCTTCATAAATCAGGCGGTGAGAAGAGTGTAAGCATAATCTTACGCCAACATATACGCCCGTTTCTACGCAAGAATGATAAATGAGGGCCATTGTGAGTATTTGCAGCATGTTTCTGTATTTGGTTGCGTTGTGAGTATTTGCAGTGCGTTTCTGTATTTGGTTGCGTTGTGAGTATTTGCAGCATGTTTCTGTATTTGGTTGCGTTGTGAGTATTTGCAGTGCGTTTCTGTATTTGGTTGCGTTGTGAGTATTTGCAGCGCTTTTCCGTATTTGGTTGCGTTGTGAGTATTTGCAGTGCGTTTCTGTATTTGGTTGTGTTGTGAGTATTTGCAGCGCTTTTCCGTATTTGGTTGCGTTGTGAGTATTTGCAGCGCTTTTCCGTATTTGGTTGTGTTGTGAGTATTTGCAGTGCGTTTCTGTATTTGGTTGCATTGTGACATGTAACTTTGTGCAGTGACATGTAACTTGAAACTATTTCAAGGAAATCTATTTAAATGTGTTTTTAAAGGGGAAGCGCATCTCCTTATCCTTACACTTGAATTGGTTCACCCTCCACCTAAATTCATATTTAAAGCATTATAACACAAAACACTGAAAACAGAACTTGAAACATAGGCACAATGTTTTGTTACAATTTTACACGCATCGGAATTCGTTGCACACGTGTAAACACAAAAATCCGCACGAGATACAATTTTAACGCATCCGTTCGGAGCCACTTCCAAAAGTGGTGTTTAATCAGATGTACAGCAGATATCTGGACATTTGACCTGCATCCAAGTAAGGGATGATGTACATCTCAGAATAAACCCTGACAGGGTGATCACGACCCCGTCATGAAACAAAAAATCCCCCCACCCCCCACCGTTACTTAAAATAAACATTAAATTAAAGATAACAAATCTTTGAAAAGGAAACCCAAGGTCTAGCTAGGACCAAGACAGAAGAAACCCATAAGAAACCCATATGTTTATATGACCAACAATAAACAAATCTTTATTTCAGCTAGTTGCCAAACATGCCAAATATATATAAAACAGTATCTCAATGGCACTAAAATAACACTCTGTGATTAACATTTTCTCACAGGCTGTGTGACTGAAGTTGGTAGAAATGTTAATCACCCCTCAGGGTCAACATGTCACCGGACAACATGCTGTTTTGTGGAAGTGGGCAGAACATACGGGACGAAACGTACTGCACACTTTAAGCTTATTATTGACTTTACAGCTGTTCTCTTTCTCCCAAATTAGTTTCTCACTCTCTTTCATCCGCAGGTCAAATGTTCCTCGCTCTTTTCTTTAGCTGTTTGGCAACCTACTTTTCTTTGTAATTCAAATTCCCTTTTTTGTTACACAATTATTTTTGTCCCTGTACTCTGGCTGTCTCTAACATCTGCTTTTCCTTTTATCTCGTAACTTTGAAAACCATTATTATACATAAACTAATGTACTAAAGAACGGGGGTGGTAAGAGTTTTTAATTTATGATGTTCATTTGATCAAAAGTACAGTAAAAACAGTAAACAATTTAATGCATCCTTGTTGAATTATATATATATGTATATATAATATGTATAAACGATAGTGTACAACTTCTTTTTGGGCAAATTCTTTTTCTATAAATATTTGTGCACTCTTAAAGAGACAGTTCACCAAAAAATGAAGTTCGATGCACAAATTATGCTATGACTGGTCACAAAACAAAAACATTTTTGATGAAAAAGATAGCTTTGATAGCTTGGAAGGAGGGGAAAATGAATAAGAACTTTTATTATGAACAATAATACAAATTTTATTATGACTTTTATTATGCTTTTATACCATTAATACAAAGCTATTCAAGTCTTGTCCCCACACAAAGAAGTCCAAATGAGTCTATATTACTGGCAAAAGCAGCTTGGATGTGCACAAAAACAGGATGGCACATCAAATTGCTCTGCTGAGGCTCCAATCAGATTTTGTCATGTAAATGTTTACCTCATGTTGGCCTCTAAAATCTTGTTGTTGTTGTTGTTACAGAAACAGGAGGTTCAATTCATCTGCAAGTCATGTTCTAGATAACAGTCTTGCCCTGCAGACAATCACACTCACACGTGTGCACTTGAGTGTGCAGCGCTCTTGAATCAAGCTCCGCCTGTTCGAGACAGTTGGTGGCACTAATTTGTCCATGTTTTTGGCGCGCCAACTCTTGCCCTCCCTAAGCATGGGGTCTCTGCCATCTGCTATGTTTAGCGGTGTTGGCCAGGGCAGAAGTAGGCAAAGTGCCCACTGAGACACTTCCAGACCTCGGCTGACTCGAGTCTCTCAACACAGACATACCTGGAGCAGCATGTTAGTTGCACCGCATGAATTTAATATGAACATTTGTAATTACCAATACAAGATTATTAACAATTTAAGAGTTTTCTTGTCGATCATTTTTTTCTTTTAAAACCCCATCCATTTTGACGCGGAAGGCATACATACAGTTGTGGTCAGCATTAAAAAAAAAAGTACTATTTTTAAATTTTTATATGAAATATATATTTTCCAAAACAAGTTTTACTCTAAAACTGTGAGAAAATCAAAGCCAAAAATCTAAAGAAGTTGATTTCTCAAAAAAATGAGCTTTCAGTAAGAATTTGTTTGGATGCAGTACCAAACGCTTCCACTAGATGAAATTCGTCTCCCATTCATTTCCAATTTGCTCATTTTTGACCACGAGGAGCACAAGTGTGACTTTCTTTCAGGACCATTTAATCTTTTCGAATCATGTCCATGATTTTTGTTTGTGTTCACATAGCAAGTGCCAAAACTTTTATCAAGTTTCTTACCATTCCGATTAAGTAAAAAAAATGATTTAAAAGAAAACATAATTTTCTGTCAAAAATTACAAAACAGCACCAGAGGGTTAAAAGGGGGCAAGTGTAGTAATATGGTGACATTTAAAACCTTGAGATTTTTTGCACATTTGCTCATTAATGAGAAGTTATTGATCAGATACGATATGGTTTTAGTTGAAAAATACTACATTAAGACTGTTTTATAAGCTGACATTCCACCGGGTCCAAACGGACATGGGAATACAAAAATCGTATGCAGATTTTCAATGCATTACGGTGGTAATGAAGCTTTTTTCTTTATTATGTTATCTAGTCAGTGGTACCACGTGACTGTATGCCCCCCAAAAGTTTAAATTATTAAAAAAAAGATCTTAGAATAGATCATCAAGTCATTGTATGTATGAACTACATTTTAAAGTATTTTTTAATCAATTTACGAATTAAAATCATGTCTTTTATCCACAAACCAACTCTTTTAAATTTGTAAATTTGTTAAAATACTTCTTCCTAGTTTCTATCCTTAACAGCACACATCAACAGAGAGAGAGAGAGAGTTTTGTGATATTTACATTTTTGCAGACTCGTTTCATTATTATCTTCTGTTTATAATAAAATATGAGTTTACTAAGATTTTAAGTGGTATGAATATAAATATGAGTTGAAGAGCTTTGGATCCACATACAAAAGAAGAGGAAGTCCATAGAAAAATCAGTTTTTGGATTTCATTAGAGTTTCATAAGCTCCTTAGAGCTCTGCTGAGATGAAATTCCCAAGTGTCCTAGTGACGCAAAAGCTCGCGGGCGAGGAGGAAGGTTCGGCCTCACGTGGCTCTGACAGCCTCAAAACACATGGAAATCAATTTCTGGTGCCAGCTTTTTGTCAAGACTTATTTTTGATAATACTTACTCTCTAAAAAGTATATGTAATTTACAATGCTGCTGTAGATACATCAAACATACATCAAAATGTCTTTTCCAAGGAAAAATTCTTGTTTGATTGTAACTAAAGGAATGAAACAACCTGAACGGCACAAATGTTGTACTGTCCATGTTATTCTGTGACGTCACCATCTCCTCCTCCTGCTCACACTCACACCGATTACACCAAACAGGGCATGTGACTGCCATAAAGCAATTCTTTATAGATTATGAATCAATTCATCCCTAAGCCTGACTGAACTACCTCATAAAAACACATTCGTTGAGAAACAACTGAAACCTGAGAAGCCGGTAGAGCCTGACGCTAGCAAGGTCATGGGGTTTGATATCTGGGAACATTTATAATCTAAATGTACTGTAATAAAATGAATAAAAGCATCTACAAAATGCAAAAAAAAATGCACAATGTAACGTTACTTCAACACTAAATTAATTTTCTAACTAAGCATATAAGTAAGCTTGTATCTTTATTAGCAACAACCGATAAATGACAGATATTAAACTTTTTTTCTTTTTTGTTTAAATAAAGTGTAGTATTTTATTTGTATTTTTGTCTAAAATATTTTAAAATATAACTAAAATCAATCATTTTAATGCTACAAGTGAATTTAGATCAAGTCACAGCGTAATATACTGTATGGAATAAGACATTTTCATTTTAAAATTCGATTAAGTGACCGTTTATATGACAATGTCGTTTTGGGGGCCTGAAAAGCAAACTTTCAAAATCGGGTTTCAAAGTGAACGTTTTTAAAAAACTATACCATTACCGCAGAGCCCGTCTACGGAGAGCCTGCCCACTCCCTATTAAGTCCAATTGTACCGAATTTTGGTTGTAGTTCCACCAGAGTTCCACTGGGGGCGATCGCCATGAGTGCAGAATGAATGGGAGTCTATGGGGCTAGACGGCTAAATTTGTCTCTTTCACCCGACTGCCGTTGAGAAATCTCAGATTTGAGTGTAGATTTTGCAAGTTCAACATGGGTTATAGGTCGAAAGTTGAATAAACGAGTACTTATGTCCTTTCGATTTCTTACAGGTTGAGTTGTTGTTGCCCATAACACGCTAGCATTCTGCTAATGAACGCTGATTGGTCAGTGAAGGACTGATTACGACCAGAGATACCGCTTGATGGCATCGTGGCATCCGAAGCGGGACCAGAAACAAACAAAACAAAAACTCGTCTAGCACGTGTATTCCCCTGCGTCAGCTGTGTTGTCGATGCCTCCAGAGAAAACAAAGTGCAGAGCGCGAAAGCACCAGAGTGACTGAAGGATTGCCGTAAAGCAGTATCTCTGGTCGTACGATGTGTATGACGTCATTGACACTTTAAAAAAAAAATTTAAGCAAATAAGTGACTCTAAAAAAATCTAACACCCAGCAATGTGTAATTTCTTTGCATCTCCTTTCGAATACAACATTCAAATTACTAGACAAAAAATTATATCAGAAGCCGGAAGTGTATTGAGAGTGAAACTTCTCGCCTTATTAGACATTCTCTGATTACCGTCTCCATGTAAAAACAAAACAAAAAAACAAACATGAATTTGTGCGTGTAGTGTTTCTTTACAAAGTGACATCGCCATCTACTGGTCTGGCTGCAGAATGCAGTGTTTTTAAAAGTTTTTGCAGATCCGTGTGAACGGGATCATTTTGACATTTTGTCGTCTGTACACGAATTAAGGCGTCATAACATAATATATGGTATGAAAAAAAAAATTGATGTTAAAATTGGATTAAGATCGCATTTAGCCGTGTTATTAAATTACTAGTGTTTTTAAAGATTATCTTTTAATTTGAGTGACAATGACTAAATCTGTTTGTTAAAACCAGCTATATAATTCCTTAACAAAAAATATTTTTTATAAAATAATCCAAAATACAGTTTCATGGTAGGCACGGCATATTAGTGGCTGGTAGATTTCCTCAATTTACTTCCCATTGATTAGAATGTTTTTCCTTTTGGACTCTGGTTATTTTCCAAACCAAGAGCAAAATGAGCATTGCCACCATTCATTCGTCTGTCTATGCCAGGGTGAGAATTCATCCTGTCGATTAGGAAAAATGGACTCACCTGTATCAAAGTCTGGAAGTTGGGTGGCACAACGAGATCAGACAGTGAGGAAAAAGAGAAAGAAAATTAGTGTCTTATTGTTCAGATTTGATCATTTTTCCAATTCGCTGCATGCATGCATTCATAAACAACTGTGCACAGGTCTGAATAAACCACATCCATTATCTTGGTAATGGACATTAGATCATTAACGGAGGCAAACTGCCCCGTCCAGATCCCAATGATCAATGCAAATAGTCCCTGCGCTGTCACAAAATTATGATTGATGATCTCTCCATCACTGTGAGGTGTTTTGATCTATTTCAGAATTGGTTTCTGCCTTCACACACACAACTCCGATTCAATTAAATCTGCTTTTGTCTAGAAATGTGTTATCAATACTGGTATCTGTACAAAGACAAGCTGAGATAAAGATTCAGGGTCGCATGGAAAAGTCAGAGTTTCTGGCTCGGGTCTGTTGGCAGCGATGCCCTGCTGGCTAGCAGTGTGCTAGCAGATGGACGTTAGCGAGTGTGTGTGTGTGTGTGTGTCTTGAGGGCCAAATTCCCGCAGAGATCTGGACAGGGCAGGACATCATCCTTTATTGATATGGTGATGAAGCACTTTGAACAAAAGGCACTATAAACAAACAGATGTGAACATATGAGGCTGAAGCACAAACACACACAAACACATGAAGGTAGAGTCTTTCTTCTTGAATTATCACTAGCGGCCGAGTTCCTCAGACACGCTGACGTTTATGCGAACTGTCAGATGAGCACGAACATGACAGCAAAGGGCTTGAGCGAGAGGACAATATTATGACAGGAAGTGTGTCACTGCTTCAGAGGAAATAACTTTACCTGACACCTGATTCTCAGCAGAAAAACTTTTTTTATTTTAGGATTAATAATTCAGAAGTCACCTAGATCTGTCTAGTCAAATTAAACTGAGGATCTGAGGTGGGAAGATTGTATGGGATGTGGGTTTGTGAAATAGTTGTTTTGTTCGTTTGATGTCTTGAAATAACGTCATGGAAAGAGGCAGTTAGAAGAAGAGGAGAAAGAGACATAATGAAGAATTAAAAGAAAGAGTGAGAAAGATGGAGGATATGGAAAGATGTGTAAAATGAGGAAGGACACAGGAGAGAAAGCAGATGTTCTCACTCTTTGCTGTATGGTGGCGTGTTTGTGCTCCATCTCTCTCTTCTCCATAGCAGAATCTATGACCAGCTGATCCAACTGAAACACAAACGACATTGGGTTATAAAGTTGATTTTGTTTTATATCTATAGCCGCGTTTCCATTACCCTTCAAATTGCGCAAATTGAAATTGGGAATTGAAAATACGCTTAATGGAAGTAATTTTCGCAAAAAAGTTTAATGCTCGCATGAGGTGGTTTTTCAGGCAATTCGAAAAAGAAATTTTTCGCATTTACAGGTCACCTGACGTAGATGACGCGGTGTGTTTGGGCAGAATACGAGATAGAGTTCTTTATTAAATTCATGCAAGACAAAATAATTACAGGAATAATGGATTCTAAACCTCAAATAAATGCCGCAATCAAGACCTCGAAGCAGAAATGAGGGAGAAACACCCAGAAACACCTCATATGTGCCGCTCACAAGTATAAGGGTCGTTTCTTACCATTAATGCTTGGAAAACACACATACATCTCCTTCCATTAATAATAATGGCTAGTGCAGTGGCTGGGATTAGTACATAAACCTCCATTTTGGAATGATTTTACTAATGGCGAGAGGAAAAAATGAAGTTTTAGTCGCATAACATCGGTTAATGGAAACGCTTGTCTTTAATGCTGCTAATCCTATGAGATCATCACAAATCACACTGTGCGACATGGATATAATAAACTTGGGTACGACATGCATGTATGACTGTATGATAATGACACCTAATGAATTGTAGGCTACGACGCAAGTTAGTATAGAAGTAATCAAACAATTAGAGCAAGATGAATCGCACTTTGGCAATTGTGTTTTTTATGTGCACTGAAAAAAGTGGAGAACGTGAAAGAGGAGAATACGGACACGGTCAATGTGAGCAGGTGAACTTGGCATGCCAATTTTGCATATGGAGCTTAAGGAAATTAGTTTTAAGTTTTAGAGCCATGTCGCGTTGATCAATACGCTCATGATGCATTTTATTGGCTAGTCAGTAGATGGTTGTAGCAGCAAACACACTGTGAGATGATCATGCTAAATTCCTGACACTGTCAGAAACCTATCGCAGGCTATCTTTGGTCTCAAGACTGTTTAAATCCACCATTTAAATCGCCACGATTGGTCATCTTTCGTCTGGACAGCCCAAAATCGTACAATGTGTACCGGGCATAGCCTGTCTCAGACAGATGCATTGTGCCCGTCACCCTCACGGATAGACATTATCCCTCATTTTCACTCATTAGGCCTGTGTTAATGTGGAGCCTGGGGCCCGTCAGCACATGCCCAGCATTAGGCGCAGGTGTCCCGGGACAGCAGGTGCACAGGGGCCCTAATGAGCGCGAGTTAATGAGATCTGCAGATCTATCTCACCTCGGCAGCCAGCTTCTTCATGTAGGGGTCGATCTCGTCCAGGAGGTTGAAGCCCTGCTGGAACAGACTGTACTGAGCCTGCATGAACGACAGCATCTGTGGAGGAGAGAGAAAACCGTCAACACACAAACTGTGGAGAAGGAGAACGCTGGTTTAATGTGGTGTTTTTTTAACCCACTCACCGAATCCAAAATCTCAAATTTCTTTTTGGCTTGAAGAACATTGATCTGAGAAAGATATCAAGAGAAGCACATGTTAGCTGTGCAAATACAAAGTATCTTGAGTTTCAAACTTACAACCTTTGGTTGCCAGCCCACTCAGCCATTTAGGTTCAAACTAGCCATTTTTGGCATGATTATTGTCCCATGAGGCGAGAGGACCCTGGTGAAGAACAGGCACCCAGAGACTTTTGGGGGCCCTGGCACTGGCACACAATCCATTCTTGGCACTTGTAACCCATAACCAGCACATTTTTAGCCTTGTTCATTAATTTTATGTGATTACATATGATCCTGCTCCACACAGTGGCCATTAGAAACACTACAGCCAATTGTTGTCCTGTTGTTCACATATTAAACATATTTAACATCCTTTTAAAACAGAAATGACCATTTCTCTACAGCAGTGTTTCCCAGCCCTATTCCTGGAGGCACAATGAGGGTCCATTTACACAACAACATTTTCAACTATGAAATGTGAATGTGTTTTTGCCATTTATTTATACGACAACAGCGTTTTGGGGGCCTGAAAACGCAAACTCGTGTAAAAGGGATTCAAAGTGAAAGAATTTGAAACCGATACTGTTAACATCTCCGTGTAAACTACAAAAACACAAATTTGTGAAAATGGTAACGGTGGTTTTTCGGGGGAAACCATGCGTTTTTTCATGCACGTACGCATTACGTGTTCAGTCTATAGGCGCGTAGTGTTTCTTTATAACGTGACATCGCCAACTACTGGCCTGGCAGCAGAATACAGCATTTTTAGTCGTTTAAGTGGATCCATGTGGATCGTTTTGACAACATTTACTAGATTGTTTTGATGTAAACTTACCCCAACACTACACATTTTCAACTCATCCTGTTCAAACGCACCTGATTCAACTCCTGAGCTCATTAATAGAGACTCCAAGACCTGAAATATACGGGTCAGACAAGAGAGGCATCCAAAATGCGCACTGTTGGTGTGTCTCCGGGAACAGGGATGGGAAACACTGCTCTATAGTAAATGAAAAACACTCTAACATCTAGATTTTTTTTTTTTTTTTTTACCAAAACAGCCTTGGGTCACTTAACCAAAATAGTACAGCCATTACAGCAATCTTTGTCAACCAACCGCGTTCACTAAAAACAGAACATGGATGGTGACTAAAATGAGGAAAAACCATAAAATCACAGCCTTCACAGGACACAAAGCCTGGAGAGTTCAAAGTAGGTCGCGTTATGTTATGAAATGAGAGCTAATGATGGCCGAGTAAAGATGGGAAGAAGCGGTCAGGTCCAATCCGTCAGACCGCTGCCGCGAGGACTGGAGGCTGACGGCCATTTCCAAGTAAAAATAGCATCCAAGAAACTGGCATAGCTTTTATGGAGACAGAAAATTAAATGTTTGTGGCCTAAACACAGAGTTTGTGACTGGACTTTTTAAAGGTTTTTTTTTTTTGTACATACAATGAAAAAACATTGGACCCCATTGAATTTCATTACATAGACAAAAACAGTTTAAACATTCTCCAAAAGGTTTGGAATGACATGAGGGTGAGTAAATGATGACAGAAGTTTTCATTTTTAGGTAAACCATCCCTTGTTTTCATCATTTTGGGGATTTACAATTTTAGATGTTATTGATTTGTGAAATACCTGAAGCACGTAGTCGAGGGCGAGGTGTCGGAAGCACTTGCGGGTCGTGACGAGGGTGCTGGTGGCCTCCTCCACCTCATGCGGTTTGTTGCGAGGCGCCTGTGCGTTCTTCACCTGGGCGATTTCCATATCCTCCCGAACCTTATCGAACTGCTTCTTTGTCTCTTTAAACCTTCGAACATCCCTGCGTGGACACAGATGACAGGGTAAGACGCACACATCACAGAGGACAGGGAGAGTGGAAATGGAATAGAAATCAGAAACAAGGGCAGGAAAAAGAAGAAAGAACTCACTCCTTCACAAAATTGTGCAACTGTTGCTTTACGGATCTTTGGGCCTGGTCGAACAGGATCTGTGAAAGAATAAAAAATAAATAAAAATGTATCAGCATCTAACAGAATAATATTGAGCGGGTTGACCAGTACTTTGCATTAAACAGGAGTCAGCGGAAATGGGCGGGACTTAGTGTGCCAGATGTTCCCTAATTGTTTGAGATGATGTAGTGGTGTGTCGTTTGTGAAAAAATGTGAACAACTTTTAAGTGAATGATTAATTCCTTTTCCTTTCACTAAAGCTTATCCCTTTACTAAATTAGACTTGAAATTTCACTTGTGAACAAACTGTATCGACTGAAGCATTTTGTTTGTGAATAAATCAAGTGGGACATCTCACTGGTGAACAAAACGAATTATCATTCAGCCGTTTAAATCAGCATGTGATTCAATCTGGTTTACATTTCAAACTTGTGAACGACTCAATGACTCATTTAAAACACTATCTTGTCACCACCCACTGGCATATGTACAATATAACCTGCAGAAAAAGGCAAATCTAAAAGAACCTTTTTGGTAAACAGATTCAAAAGACTCAAGTCACTGGGAAGAGTCAACCAGAACTATTGATGATGGGCTATATATAAACACTGCCATTTTGACATCAGTAAGAGATATATATATATATATATTGATGACGCTGTTCTTTTGAACTTTCTGTTCTTTAAAGAATACTGAAAAAATGTATCAGTTTTCACCCAAAAATTTTGCAGCACAACTGTTTTCATCATCGATAATAATAAGAAATGTTTCTTGAGCATCAAATCATCACATTAGAATGATTTCTGAAGGATCATGTGACACTGAAGACTGGAGTAATGATGCTGAAAATGCAGTTTTGATGACAGGAATAAATTACATTTAAATACATACATATACACTCACCTAAAGGATTATTAGGAACACCATACTAATACTGTGTTTGACCCCCTTTCTCCTTCAGAACTGCCTTAATTCTACGTGGCATTGATTCAACAAGGTGCTGAAAGCATTCTTTAGAAATGTTGGCCCATTTTGATAGGATAGCATCTTGCAGTTGATGGAGATTTGTGGGATGCACATCCAGGGCACGAAGCTCCCGTTCCACCACATCCCAAAGATGCTCTATTGGGTTGAGATCTGTTATCTGAGGCCATTTTAGTACAGTGAACTCATTGTCATGTTCAAGAAACCAATTTGAAATGATTCGAGCTTTGTGACATGGTGCATTATCCTGCTGGAAGTAGCCATCAGAGGATGGGTACATGGTGGTCATAAAGGGATGGACATGGTCAGAAACAATGCTCAGGTAGGCCGTGGCATTTAAATTATGCCCAATTGGAACTAAGGGGCCTAAAGTGTGCCAAGAAAACATCCCCCACACCATTACACCACCACCACCAGCCTGCACAGTGGTAACAAGGCATGATGGATCCATGTTCTCATTCTGTTTACGCCAAATTCTGACTCTACCATCTGAATGTCTCAACAGAAATCGAGACTCATCAGACCAGGCAACATTTTTCCAGTCTTCAACTGCCCAATTTTGGTGAGCTCGTGCAAATTGTAGCCTCTTTTTCCTATTTGTAGTGGAGATGAGTGGTACCCGGTGGGGTCTTCTGCTGTTGTAGCCCATCCGCCTCAAGGTTGTGCGTGTTGTGGCTTCACAAATGCTTTGCTGCATACCTCGGTTGTAACGAGTGGTTATTTCAGTCAAAGTTGCTCTTCTATCAGCTTGAATCAGTCGGCCCATTCTCCTCTGACCTCTAGCATCAACAAGGCATTTTCGCCCACAGGACTGCCGCATACTGGATGTTTTTCCCTTTTCACACCATTCTTTGTAAACCCTAGAAATGGTTGTGCGTGAAAATCCCAGTAACTGAGCAGATTGTGAAATACTCAGACCGGCCCGTCTGGCACCAACAACCATGCCACGCTCAAAATAGTTTAAATCACCTTTCTTTCCCATTCTGACATTCAGTTTGGAGTTCAGGAGATTGTCTTGACCAGGACCACACCCCTAAATGCATTGAAGCAACTGCCATGTGATTGGTTGATTAGATAATTGCATTAATGAGAAATTGAACAGGTGTTCCTAATAATCCTTTAGGTGAGTGTAAATTAGAAAACAATATTACTGTTTTACAGCATTTTTGATCAATTGATCAAATTATGACAACAAAACGCATCCTTTAGATGGAGACAAAGGGATTTTTGTGCCTTTTATCCAGCAACATTGGACACTAAAGGGCTTTAAAACACATTAGTAAGGTAATTTTATAAGGGATCAATCAATAAAATTGTCCGTAGGTCAGCAGATCTTCGATCTTGCTCCCGCTGACCAACTGTTTATTTCCAACCTGCTTCAGCTCACCTGCCTGTGACTTTTCAAGTGATCCTGAAGACTTTCTGAAGTGTATTTGACATAATATAAAGGGTGCACTACTCTCATATCACCAGCAGAGGGCAGAGCAGTTGCAGATCTGTGTCTGTAAACCCAAAAGACTGCAGCAGAGCCCAACACCATCTCACGCTCGCTCCCGGTGGGTGACTGCAGGTCAAGGGTTAAACAGGTCACAGATGCGTCGCAAAGGACGGAGAGCTGGGAATTAGATATCGGCTTCATGCAGGCAAACAGAGTGACTACAGTCTGCACATGCTCATGGAATCAAACCCTGGGGGTCCTGCGAGGAAACCTCTGATGGAAGGTTGTAAGAATGAAGGCATGTCAGTGTGGATCATACATGATGTCAGCAGAACGGGGCTGGAGGAAAAGCTTTACGCTGCAATCATCTCGATTCCGGTCACAAGAGCAGCAGCTTTACGGCAGAGATAAGCTGCAACCGGAGAACATGTGACCGAGTGTGTCACATGGAACAGGAGGGCAACATGTCTTGAGGGTAAAGCTGGCACGTGAGAGAGGAAGAGAGAGCGCAGGGAAAAGGGGAAGAAGACAAGCTTAGACATTTGCATTTTAGTTCCGTCAAATCCCAGCCTTTGCATTTTATAAAGGACTAGACTAGATTCAGCATTTTCTGTTCATCCGCCTCAAATGGCCCAGTTCTTTCATCAGTGATGCTTGACTACTGCTCATACTTTGGACCCAAGGGTTCTGCAAAATGTTCAAACATAAGTATACTCCAGTTTTTATGTGTACACTAGGGTTTGCATGACGGTAAATGAATCATCAGCCCAGCATGCACATACTGTACACACTAGAGCTGCACGATTTGGTGAAAATGTGCTTTTTTTGGGGGGGATTTGAGATTTAAAATTCAATCAAAAAGGGTTTGTTGTGTTTTGTGATGACTGAGGCCACACTAAATAAATATTTCATTTGAATTGTTCTAGCTTTTTTGTATGCGAAATTGATATTTCGTTTGCTTTGAGGGATACATTTTTTTTTTGTCTGCTTGTTTATAAATTTCTATGTAGCCTATTTATTTTGTTTATTTAATATTATTTACCCAAAAACATTTGAATTAGAGGTGCGCTTTGTCTCTTTATGCTCACATTAAAGATCAAAGAGCGCCAGCGCCAGTAAATCATTACTAGAGTAGCCTACACGCTAGTAAGTGTATAGACAAAGATACGGGTTTAACATTTTTATTTAATTTTGTTTTGAATGATTGTGCATCTTGCCCATCGTTCCGCAGGGATCCATGACTGAAGCTTGGAATAAAGGCCTGTTATTAAAAGGCCGTGGCATTTCCTGATGTCCTTTATATCTTTTGCCGGGAATTATGGGAAATGTAGGTTTTGGGACAATGTGTGTTTTCTTTCCTGTAGCTCAAACAGAAGAGCGTAGGCGCTAGCAACGCCAAGGTCATGGATTCGATTCCCAGGGAAAGCAAGAACTGATAAGAATGTAAAAATGTGTACCTTGAAATGCAATGTAAGTCGCTTTGGATAAAAGCATCTGCCAAATGCATAAATGTAAATTTAAATGTGTTTGAGTCATTTGTTAATTTTAATGTGTGTAGAAAAATATACTTTTGTGTTTAAGTTTATTTTCATTATTGCTTTATGCTGAATGTGATTTCATATGTTTATAGAGTTTATTTACATTTTTTTCTTTAGGTTTCATGCACTTAATTTTGAATTGAGATCTTGTGAGACCCCTGTAATTATAAAATGGGCTTAGTTTTAGTTTTGGTGAGGGATCCCTGAGAAACATCTGAGACCCAGAACTCAGTTAATGTGCTAAAGTTCCATTTATTAGTTCCAGTTTCTTTTGTTTTGCTTCTGATTTTCTTCAGATGATCTTAGTTAAAGTCTATTTAAAGAGTTCAGAGAGCGGCATCTGTGTTGAACACTGTTCAGCAGGGTAATTAACCAGCATGCTTTACCGAGCCCTTAATGACTCTACATTGCGGTCACATCTCTAGACGCTAGCATTGCACCTTCTCTTTCACATTCTCACTTCCTCTTCACCGTGTGAGATCCCTCTTTAATTGCATTTCACTTCGTCTTCTATCCTCGTTTTACCTCAGATTGTCTCTAGCGAGCGTGGAAGACCATGATAGCATCACCTCGGGTGGCATTCAAAGAAAGACATCAAGAGGACGTCAAGAGATGAGTGACTGTAGGCGGAGAGAGAAACTGGGGAAGATTTGAATGAGCCTGAGCGAGTGTGTGTGAGATGAGGTTTAATCGTGGCCTGCAGCCCGGCCGTACATGTGTGCTAGCGCCCTTGAGAAAGCACAGGCCTTTTATGTAGCGCCAGACGCTAGCGCAGAGAGCTTCAGAGTCAGTGAAGCATCTCAGTCACAGAGCTGGAGAAGAGAGGAGATTCTGCAGTCAAACAAAAAAGAAGGATGAGTGAACGAGAGAGAAAAAAACAAAGCGATGAATGGGTGGTTCTTCAACTTCAGGCACTTTTATGTACCAGGGGTTGATTTTTCTTTGTTATATGAAGGCCACATTAAAACTTTTCATCATGCCTTGCGTTATTTTTGCTACTTTCCAAATGGTTTTTATGCTAGTTCCAGGCTTTTTAGTTTTTTATAACTATGAATTTTATTTTATTTCTTACATTATAGTCATATTAGATTTTCATATTCATATTATCTTTCACAAGCTAAGCAAAGGGTGAAATAAACAAAAACCTTTTTATATTTCACGGTAAATCTGAAATTGATTATTTTATTATATGAAAATGATTTATATACTTTCTCATCCCAGGTGTCATTTCCACCCCTGCAAACAATTAGTCACCAGCTCCTTTCACACATACAGTCTTTACTGGTAAATTATCGATAAATTACAATTAAGAGATCAAAAGAGATTTAAAAAAATACCGGTATATCAGTTCTGGCAATTTCCTGGTATAAGAAGCTGTAACATTACCAGTAAATTATCGGTATGATGCTGTGTGTGAACCAAAGACTCAAGATTACCGGTGTAAGCACAGACGAGGTCAGAACGCGCTGACATATGAGGTTTGCTTTCGGCCAATCATAAAGTGCTGTCGGAGTCGCTGCTTTTAACTTTTTTTCCTACGCAAACATGCGCTAGACGAATATCTGAACCAAGTGTGCCGCACGAGTCCTGAAAAGTGAAGCCAAAGCGTGTCGATCGCCCCCAGGTGCTGGATGCGGTATCACTCATAAACCCCGCCCTCTCCATGTAATCTAATGAGACGTGAGACAAACTAAACAATCAAATTACACTTCTAATAATTTTTTCCAAAGATGCTTTTTTCATTTTAGGTAGTTTTTAAATCACACTGATGTAAGTTCAAGAATTCGTAAAAAAAAAAAAGAAGAAAAAAAAAAGGGTTTGATTTTAGGAAACCGGGACATCATGATTGACAGGTTCTCTGAGTGAAGTAGTCACTGAGGCACCAAATGACTTTTTTTTCGGGATTTTCTGGAAGAGATTTAACTTTAACTTTAATTTCTGTTAACTGTTTATTTCACACCGACATAATGAGTTGTTCTGCACTAAACTGTACTAACCGATTCTGCTGGAGTGTGAGTGGGGCCTTGATACTGATGTTTTGTCATCAGAAAAACCTCCCAAAAAGAAAGAAAACCCGACAGTGGACGTAATCCTGGATTGCATGAAGAGGAAAGTATGGGCTGTCAATCCTCCAAAGAAAACTAGAGGTGAAAAATCCACAAACTTTTCCTACATTGCATAATTCCACCTATAGCAGCACCAATACCATCATCTCCCTTTCGTTTCTGTGCGAAATGCTAGTCTTTCTGTCAAGATGCCGTAAAGCGCCGCAGACAAACCAAAGATTCTTGCGTTTTATTGTGAATCTATGCTATTATGCAAACTGTAATTTTGTCAAATCATGTCAAAGTTGTGAAATTATTTATTGTGTGGAAAATGGTGGCTTTGAAACTAGCCATAGCAAGACAAATCGTTTTTTTCCATGTCTTTTTCATCACTGCCATGTCAACACATGACAAAAAAAAAAAAAAGGCTGAATGCTTGTTCATACACGTCTTTGGACATTGTTAGTAAATGAAATAGAGAAAAGTTTGTTTTAAAAACGAATTTTCTAAAAGTCTACACCAAAATGCCCATCACTGAAAAAAACACCAATACAACACAAATACAATAAAGGCTGCCCACAGAGAGCCAACCAAATGTTTCAAACTGGCACGAGGAACATCAGATGGAAACCTCCTCTTCTGTGGAGCAGTGATGGCAGTGACACGCTTTAGAGAAAGACAGCGTGTTCAAGCTGCAAGCTGTTGGAAAGGTCCGTGCGCGAACGAACTGCCAGCTCAGCTTTTGACTTCCTGCATTAAAAAAACTGCTCCATACGAGACCACTTTACAGAGCCCAGCTGCCAAACGACTGGGCCATTCGTGAACTGTACAGTTGAATTAGTTTAATTCAAAAAATGTGTTGCAGAAAGCATGCTGGGACATCACAGGAAGAGAACGAGATCAATAACGCCGGTCAATGGGTTCTGTGTTGCTTTCAAGTGGAAAGAAAGTAAACTGGGTTTCAGACCCTCAGTTGTGGTAAAGCAAAAATGAAAATCTTGAAACAATAAAAGAGTATTACCCGATTCTTACTTCTGGAAATGGGAATGTTACATAATACAGCAAAAGGGGGGGTTTGGGAGATTTTAGCTCTCACAAGAAACTAGGAATGGCAGTTAAAGTTGGTTACAGCTAGAACTGGTAACTTTGACTGCTTGCATCTTCACATTCAACCAGATACTGTAAAGAAATACTTCATAACAGTTATGAAAACTTGTGTGGTAGCTTCTAAGGCCCCGTTTACACCTGGTATTAAGATGCGTTTTGGTCGATCGGATCACAAGTGGACGAGGGAGACTCATTCCCGTTCACACCTGGGGCCGTATGTATAAAGCCACTCAGAGTAAAATTTTAGTCTTAAGTCTCTCAAAATTCTAAGAATGACGTCACTTTACTTTTATTCCTAGACTTAAAAATAAGTGTGATTCATAAAGGTTCCTAAGTGTCAAGACTAGGTCTCAGCTCCTAAATTATTTAAGAGAGCTGAAGAGGTCTCTTAACCTAGTTAGGAGTAACAAGATGGCAGCAGAGAGGAGGAGGCCACGCACTTTTCAATGAAAATATGATGTATTGGAGTTACAGTAAATGATGACGGAGTTGATCAAACAATAAAAGTTTGATCATCAAGGGATCCTTTTTCGAACTGACTTTTAAGAAATTTTATAGCAATGAAATTAAAGGAAAGTAGTAATAATTACATTGTTGCTGACTGGAAAAAAGCAGCAGTGCACCAGTGATGACTTGAGCTCATCAGTCCACTGTAAGTAGGGCCTCAATAGCACTATTGTGGCACTGACCACATCAAATACAGTAGTGGCTAAAAGTGATGTGCGGAGTTTTTATTTTTATTTTTTTAATGACCCTACAAGTTTGCTTAAACCATCAAAATATGAGGAAAATGGTGTTTTGTTCTTCCCTCATATTTTACAATATTTGAAATATATAAATATAAAAATAAACTTAGTGAAGATATTTATCTGACTAAATTATTTCAAGTCGCTTTTTACAATACAGATTGTTTCAAAGCAGCTTTAAAGTGATAACAGGAAAATAATGCACCAAAGTTAGTTTGGGCTGTACAGCAGCTCTAGAAGAACATAGTGCCATTGTACAGCTTAAGTAAGTTCGATGATGATTCATTTCCATTGTAAAAGATCATTAGTCTTTAGTTATCTATTTAGTTCATTATAAAGTCGCTCTGGAGAAAACAGTGATGTCATCATTCAGCTCAGTTCAGTTCAGAGACAATAGTGTCAATGCAGGCAGATCAATAATATGGTTGAAAAAAGGGCTATACAGCTACAGGTAAAAAAACAAAAAAAAAACTAAAGAGCTCACAGGAGAAAAAAAAATCATACATTGTCTGCAACATAGTCAGTTATTAATATTTCATTGTCCTCTCTTGTTCATTTGTTTGACAGCCTGGCTAAAAATTATGTCTGTACAATTTGACATGTTTCATTGTGT
This sequence comes from Rutilus rutilus, assembly GCF_951802725.1. Taxonomy (NCBI): domain Eukaryota; kingdom Metazoa; phylum Chordata; class Actinopteri; order Cypriniformes; family Leuciscidae; genus Rutilus; species Rutilus rutilus. The sequence continues at coordinate 4,624,215 of NC_140227.1, forward strand.
TATCACAAATAAACAATTGACTCTAAGCACAACTACACAATACGCGTACAAAATCTTTAACACATTTGTAACCCTATTTGAATAAAGGGTGAATCTGACAATTTTCCTTTGCCTCACTTTTGGCCACTACTGTATGGCAGTTCATTGACTTTGCAAATCTCGCAGCAAAATAAAGACACTTTAATCATTAAAGTTTAATGAGTATTTCGGGCTTTCCTGAGTTGTTGGATCCATTGATGGAACACATGTTTGCATAATTGTAAATGAGGAGACACACATCAATAGAAAAGGATTCCACAGCATAAATACTCATTTGCGAAAATTTTGCACAATGCAAAGCATTTTTTAAAATAAATTTAAATATTAAAGTGTCTTAATTAAACGATTTTATTATAATAAAATTAAATGATTGGTGTCATGCTGTAGTGACCTCATCCTTGCAGGCTCACTATTGGCTGATTCAGTGGTTGAGGGCGGCCATTTTGGGTTGACATCACTGTAGTCCTTAGTTAACAACACTTAAGTCCCACTTCAGTCAGCACTTAAGAATCAGTCTTATACTTTACTGAAAGTTGCTTTTAGCTGCTTTATAAAAGTCTCCTACTCTTAGAAAAGTCCTACTCTTTACTAAGTATTTTCTGACACTTAAGTCAAAGCTTAAGACTATTCTTAAGAGCATTTCTTAGAAGTTTTATACATACGGGCCCTGGTGTTTTAATCCGTCTCTTTTGTCCACTTTCAACCCCTTCTGTCCTGATTTCTTCGAGGTGAGGGTCTATGGGCGGATAAATGTATGGGCGTTTTTAAATCTTTCGATCTAATGGACAAAATAAGTTTGCGCAATTTACATATGAACATTTAGTTTCTGCTATGACAGCCGCAAGATCACGCCGAACAATGTAAGTATGTGTGTTAGAAATCAGGAATGATGGAGAACATTGTGCTTGGTACATTTTTTTGTCTTCAAACCAAACTGGTATCCAGCCGACAAACTTTAATTCCCATACTGTTTAGGCATTAGAGTCTTTTGTGGCTTTCCGAACAAATTCGATCGCATGAGCGTTTACACAACGAAATCAATCCGGTCAAATGTGTTTTCGACCACCTCTGGAAGTGGACAAGATCAAAACCTTTTAAACCCCGTTTACACCTGTATTTAGCGTCGTCCACTTGTGATCCGATTGACCAAAACGCATCTTAATACCAGGTGTAAACCGGGACTAAAAGTGTTTGCATCCAGAGTTGGTAATATTATTATTATTATTATTATTATTATTATAGGGAGATACGAGGGTCCGTGACTCCATTGGAAAACGCGTAACGGCTAACTTGGATCACGTGTGCCTTGATAACCAATCATTACAGCCTTGACGTCACGTTGTTCGTGACTTCTCTTATAAAACAGCACTTATTTTGGTGTAAACTCTAAAAATAGATCAAAATCCCAAATGAATGTTTAAGAGCAAACATGTCGAAGAGCCGATGGGCTGTCGATTCATTAAATAAGCTAAAAGAACAGCCTCTTGTCTCCTCTCCTGCGTACCACAGAGTTAACAGGCGTTATGCTTTTTTCGGTTGCAGGCTTGCCTTCAAGATAATAATCTATCATTAGGAACTTCTACTAAAAGCCTAAGGCATTTCTCAATATCAAGTACTGCAAGTTTGGTCTTGCATCCTTGGTAGTTTGGGCTTGGCAAGATAGACTGGACTTCCAAATAAACAATAATTACAGTACATTAATATTACAGTGAGCAGAACTCACAAAAGCCAACAAACTTCTTGAGGCATCAAATTTGATGTGCGCATATTCAAAAAGTGTCTGACATAAAGGAATCTGTCAGGCTATCAGTATAACGGCACAGCTTCTGCGGGCATGTGTTATCACCTCTAAAATCGCAGAAAAGACATCACGTACTCTCATTACTTCTCTTTCTATGGCCTCTTTAATACTGTCCCCTGCCAAATAGATAATATCAGTAATTACGCTCAGTCGGGAGGTAGTGAGGCGTCACTTCGACAAGTTGGTTCAATTCATGACTGTCTGGATTCTAACTCAATAAGCTGTAAAAGAGGGACATATTAACAATGCCTGATGAAAAGACACACAGGCTTTCAGTCAATAGCTGTAATTACTATAGATTTACATCTTCCAAACAATTTATTGCTACACTACAGAAAAAAACAACAACAAAAAAACACTATCTATAGAGACAGTGATTCGCAGCATCCAGGGATTTGGCAGCGATGGGCGTCCTGGATTTATGAGACAGACAGATTATCTACATCCCAGAGTAAAATGGCCAGACTTCAGATTTATAGAGTGACAGGTTAACTGCTTTGACCCTGGTAAAACAGGAGAGAGCAGGAACAAGAGGAGTGAATTAAAGTAATATTCTTTTCAGCACACAGGCTTTATCTCCCATTCCTCCCATAGATAGACACCTCTTTTGGGTGGCACAAGGATAGACAGAGGAGAACCACTTCCTGTGCTGAGACACAAACATCTCTAACAATCAAGCAGGAACCATGCCAGACAAACAACATATTCAAACACTTATTGCTGGTGATAAATATCACCTACCATGAATGTGTAATGTGCATTATTATTTATTTAAATGATATCAACATTAGGGCTGGGTATCGTTCAAAATTTTTCGATACCAGTACCGATACCGATACCTTGATTTCGATACCGGTTCCTGAACGATACTTTTTTCGATACCAATTTTATGAAATCCATTTTAACAAGATTACATAACACATTACCTCAGCTTTTATTTTTTCAGTTTGACTCATGCTCCTTAGTCAGTGCACAAAGGAACAAAAAAAGCACAAAGGAACAAAATATTCCTTATACATATACATAAGGTACAAAATATTTTTTTTTTATAAAGAGCTCATGCTCACCAAAGCTGAATTTGTTTCATCAAAAATACAGTAAAACTTGTAATATTGTGGAATAGTATTACAATTTAAAATCTTATTTGAATATATTTCAAAATGTAATTTATTCCTGTGTTGTCAAAGCTGAAATATGAAAACAGTTTTTGGAAGGTCATTTTTGATCACTTTAATGCATGCTTACTGAAAAAAATTTCTGACCAACACGTTTTTGAACGGCAGTGTACATTCAGTAGGTCATTATTGCAATATAAACACAGTCAGAGTGATCAACAAGGTATCTCTTCATTTACCAGTCGAAGACGCAGCAACTTTCTGCTCTTATGTTTACTCCGTGCACTGTCAAGGGCTTCATCATATCTGTCGCGGTACCGGTCTTTGCAGCCATTATTTTACCACAAATACTGCATCGCGCGCTGTTGGCATCGAGCCTGGAGAAATGTAGCCACACTTTTGATCGACTTTTCCACATCTTTAGGGTATTGTGAGTGTGTGTGCTTGCGTGTCATTGAGTATGTGCGCGAGTTTGTGTGTGTGTGCTCGCGTCCATAGGCTCGCGTCTCATATTAAAAGTGTGTGGACAGTTTGTGTGTGCGCGCGCGTCTCATAAAAGTATGTGCGGAGAGTTCCGCGCGTCTTGTGTGTGTAGAGTTTGCGTGTATGTGCGTGAGCGAATTTAGGCGTGTCGTTGTGCATTTCATATGTATTTGTTTGAGCACTGACGTTGACGAGTTAACCCCTTAGGTATCGAAATCTGGTACCGAAAAACAAGTCATTTTTCGATACTCGATAGTATCGAGGCAATTCGGTCGGTACCTAAAAAGTATCGAACTCGGTACCCAGCCCTAATCAACATTATTCATTTATGACAAAATTTTACAATATTTTACAAACTCTTTATGATTTAACAACTGAAAAATTGTACGCAGGAAAAAAATACCAAATTTGAAAAATAGTTTTTACTATTTAACAACCACAAATTTATTTTAAAACACTTAAAGTGTATGCATTGACATCACTTTCCCGCCGAAACGCCCCCTCAGCCGGACTGAGTGGCAGAAGAGCTGCTGAGACTGGATTTAAGATAAGATAAGATTGGCTTTATTGTCCCATAGGAAATTTGTCTTGGACACATACAATACAATACTGCTGTTTAAATACAAATGACATTCGACATGCATACAATACAATACATACAACATCCTATCAAAATATCACACACAATATACAATACATACATAAGTTCTAAACCAACTAAATTACACACTGCCCATCGTGCAACCCACCTATGATCACTATAATAAAATATATAATTTATTTTATTTTATTTTATTTAAAAATTCGAACACCAAATTTAATAGGGGAAACTGCGAAAACACGAGTAAAACAAACAACTATCATTTTAAACTAAAGGTTGGACTCGATATAGTGTTCCTTACAACTTTCCAGAGATCCAGTGATCCATGGATATTGACATACAGCCAGGAATCGTGTTTCCTGACATTTATATGTGCCTGATTACGACGCCGGGGAAATACATAAAGCAAATTTGCCTGTGAACGCTTTATATAAATACAATATAGGTAGGTCTGAATCCATGTGATCACTTATATCAATGTTATATATATATAACGAGAGCACAAGTTGAATTTGCGCAGCGAGTTTACTCTGGCGTCGAGTAATGATGCTCATTAAATATGCCCTTGTATCCGAGCTGCACCAATCACATCGGGTTATCTGATATAGGCGACAGCTGACGACAGCGCTGTGACGTCCAAGTCATTAGTAAACATTGCAAGATGGCTATGGATGAACACCAGTTGTTTGAAACGGCTTTGGCCGCTACAATGAACGAGTTAGACTTGACTTTTTATCTAAAAGAGGAACAGAAGACGGCGCTCGAATCGTTCCTTTGCAAGAAGGGCGTTTTTGCTGTTTTGCCGACCGGATACGGCAAGAGTCTAATCTACCAGTTAGCTCGGCTGGTAGCTAAGCGTATGGGGCTTGTTGTGATTGGTCGTAGTGTTATCCAATTGCGTGCAGTGAGATTTTCAAATGCATGCTTGGTGCCGCCCCTCGATCTGGCCGATTTTCATTAGTCGACGCCAGACCATTAATCTTTCAGATTTAGTTCTGGATTTCCAGGCTAGCATATTGACACCAAACGATAACTATAAATCTACCTTTGTCTGTTCCAGTTGTTTATGAATTGCAGCGACCTATTTGCTTCTCTGTTCTGTAGCTTTCGGCAGTCTGTAAAAATATACCTCAGATTTGTAGTCAAATCTAGTTGTACAGTCAATCGCAAAGCTCTTTCCCGTTTTAGATGTGTTTTGTGTGTTTTTCGCGGAATTCACGCTGAAACCAAATGCTGCCGCTCAGTCGTTTTGCCACTCGGTGCCGTCACGCGCATAACCTCTATTATGCTGCTGCTTTTTTTTTTTTTTTTAGTGTACGGAATTCAAACAGTATGCAGTTTTTCATTCATAAATGCAAGATGCTATAGGTAGTGGAATGAAAAAAAGTAATGCAAGGTGGTCTGGAGATGCTTTTTTAAAAACCTGAACTTCTATTAACTTGTATTTAGAAAGCTGTGTCAAGCCTGAGATCCTGCAAAACACATGAGCGCAACAGATGAACTTGATGATTATAAAGCTGCTATAATCTTTGATGTAGAACTATGACTTCTTTAACCCAAACTGAAAAAAAATCATTATTTAATTTATCTAAATATTACTTACATTGGCATATTATTAAGTATAATGTCCATACTCCCAAAACTGATGAGTCACTGGTGAGCCTTTGTACTTTGTACTGATAATTTGGATCTTGCATACAAGCACTTTTTTTTATTTTTATTATTATTTGCTGGTCGTTTTGTAATGCCAATTGAGTGAAGTGACAAAAGTTTCCACCAAATTTTTGTAAACATGTTCTTTTGAGGGTTTGACCTAGATGTGTTTCTGGTAAAGTCCAGGAATTCAGTGTTCACCACAGTAATGTCTCACAAAAACGGTTTATCACAAGAATAAACCAGTCTAATTAACCATAAAAGCAGCGAGAACAGAGGAAACATCCGACTGTTCGGAGACTGCTGATGCTACAAGCAGGAAGGGATCAGTCGTCTTTGGGCTGATAATTAAAAAAGCTGCAAGTCCTTTATACCACAGCCCTGGTATTTCCTCTTTCTTTAAAAGTGAATGTGGCTGTGGTAACAGGAGACATGTAGGGCTTTACACACTGATTGCCACTCTCTCTGTTTTCAATTACATTGAACCTCAAGAACAGGAAAACACCCCAAAAGTCTTGAGTGATGACGTACTCGGCCTCAGAATAACCAATAAATGTGATTAGACACCTGCTGAAATGAACGAGACATGGTTTCAAATGTACAAACCATTTTACATTGAGCTGTGGTGCTCATGCGACCAATGCAAATTCAAATCTGGCTTGCAACATTTCCAATTCCCATTTCACCTAAAAGGTTCCTGAACATTTCCTGTCCTTATTATTCTCTCTTCTCAATAAAAGTGGCAAAAATGTCAATACGCAAGGCTCTTTATGACTCTGCAGACGGCTTTTGGGTGGCATGTGGAAAAAATCAGCCACATATGATGTGAAACACACCGTGTAAAGAGATCCACGTTCTCTGGTTTAAGTTACGCCCCACGGCACGCGTAATATGGTGTCATAATAAAAACACCCATGAGAGAGCCAGGTTGTGGCAACATATGATGAATCATTATGGGCCCTGACTGAAATGTGTATGTGTGTGTTTTATTATGGGACATGTGGCCATGCCGAGCAAGCCTGGGGAAATGTGTCTTACCATGTGATAGTTGACGATTTCCTGAAGGCTCTCTCCACACTTTTCAAGACATTCCTGAAATGAAGCAAATAACCGAAAAATCAACACAGCTCATGAGGGTCTGACTATTATTTGAGTCATTTGACTCGGATCATTTAGAATTAATTACTTGTCTGGGAAACTTACTGAGATCATCTCCTCCTTTTTGCAGTGGTGAGACAAGTCTCGAATGCCATTGACGAAGAGTTTATTAGCACTGACGTACACACGACCCGCTTCGATCATACCACTGCATAACTTCACCAGCTGATGGACAGAGAGACAGAAAACATTGTTTATAGTTATCAAAAAAATAGATTTCGCTGCCAAAACTATGGCCTTGACTGTAGTACACACATTTTTCTAACTTTGCGTACTCTGTATGATAAACAATAAAAAACTGGAGGGCGTGAATTGATTTGATCATTTGGGAATCGGCTTCATTGTGATAAGTGGTCATTTGGGTCTATTCTTTTGATGCCAAAACATAACTGCTTTAGGTATCAAGCAAAAACGCTAACACATTTTTATATATAAGGTTGAAATGAAGTTAATATAGTATCATCATGGTTGGTCACTGATCAAACTTAAACATCTGCTGGATTGGTTGCAGTCTTGCTGTTGTTCTCACTGATTCGGTTTGGGATTATACCATTGAATACAACTAGTTAAAGTCCCCCTGTGGTGAAAATCAAGCTTTTATTGTTGTTTATATGTCTATGTGGTGTTTTTAATATGCTTTAAGACAAACCATGTGTAAATTCATAAGTCGACACCATCGCTGAGTATTTTCTCCTTGAAACTGCAGTGAACCAAAGGCAGTCTCAAAAACGTGGTTTGAAATCGCTGGCGTTTCTGACGTCACAAACTACCTTATAACCAATCAGATCAACGTGTGATCGTCAACGAGTGGATCTCTGAGCTGAGTGAGTGAGTGGAGGCGGGGCTCATTTGCATATTCATAGAACCGTATATACTAAATGAGGATAAAATTATTGACTACAGTGGAACTTTAAATAAAAATTACCAAAATGTGCTGATTTCATGCAATTCGAAAGCTCAAGAAACAAAAGTTGTTTTAGTTTTTAGCAGGAAATTCATTAAGAGATTAAACATCACAGAGTTTTAGCATGTTGTTCTTATGAAATGGTGTGCCAGGTACACACTACATGATTTTAGCCTCAGTTATCACATTTGCCGACAGTTTTGTGGACATTTCCGACAAATGCTTGAAATTGGAGGCAAATCGGTGCTCGTTCACGTGAGCGACAATCACGTAGTGTATTGTCAAAGATCCGATCTGTGAGAAGCATCGATGCAACGCCTTTGCCCGTAAGATATTTAAAATGCTTAATATCTGGACCTGTCCTGCAGTGGGAAATGTGTTTTGACTGAAAATGACATCGGCGACGACCTACAGCCAATGAGAACGCATATACAGGCCAAAGGAAAGTTCAGGGGGAGGAGTCATATGCTGCGTCCCAATTCGCCTACTTACACTATGCACTAAAAGTATGTACTGTTTTTGAGAAGAAAGAGTACATACTTCTGAGTGTGAAGCAGAAGAGTATGCAAGCTTTGGGATATACTACTTCGTCATAATTGAGTCTTTAAACTGCCCTGTCAATCGTCTTGCCACAGTTAAAGGCAGGGTAGGTAGGACTTTATAAAAATAAAAGATCCAAATTTGTTAAAACTTTCTATATATATCAATACATAATTAAAATGTAAGTACTCTGAAAAAAAGAGTATAAAAATCAAGTGACTCTAGACCGTTTAATCTGTATTAAACACAGCTCATTATTTCGATTCGGGACGAATCAAAGGATTGGCTTAGGCGACTGTCACTCTCTCTCGCAACCATGGCAACCACCCTTTTGCCACGGGATCTGCCCACTTGCGCGCGCACGTTTGATTTGAGGAATTCGAGAGGCATGGAACCTAGGAATAGCAAAACAATGGCAGAGAAAGAGCAATCAAAATTCACATTACCGGCATGCAGTTAGTGAAGGCAAACAAGGCAAAAAAAGAAGACAGTACAAGAAAAGGTAATGAACAAAAAGTCTTTGGATAAACAAAGAAATAAAACGCGTGTCAATATCGGCATAGCTTTCCAACGACCACCCCGTCCTCGGCCTCTACTTCCTCGGACCCTAGTTGCATGCCACGGCCTCTTGCACGACCTCCTCTGCTTCGCCCTAAAATTATTTTTATTTTACAAAAGGACATTTTACAAACCTACATTTTGCGCATGTGCTCCTGCATGCACTTTTCCAGTCACAACACAGCAATCAAAGGAGGACGCGCTGAAAAATGAAATGCTGTTCTCTTTCTTCATAACTCGTGAGAAGGTTTGAGTTGCAAAGGAATTTGTGACTGTTTCACCTGTTCAACCACATCAAAGTTTCGTAATGAGTAAGTCCGTGCTTTTTCTCTTTTTGTTCTGTGCTGAAGGGCTGCTGTGCCTTGGTGAAACGGTGTTTGTACGTGAAGAGCTCTTTTCCAAAACGCCATAAACCTAAAAAGCTGCCTCAAAGAACCAGCAAAAGTAATAATTTTGAATGTGTAAAATATTGCAATAAGACATTTTAATTGTTTATTAATTTCTGTGTCGGCTGCAAAGATGAAGTTGACGATATTTGACTCGCGATCTTCGCAGTAGGCTAGTGAACGCACCGGAGAAATGCACATTTATTAGGCTACATAGTTTTATTTTGTTTTGGATGGTTTTGTTTAGAACCAGATTTCTGTAAATATATTCCACATTTTTTAGGCCTGTGAGGCGAGGCTACGGTTCGGTTCACGATGATATAATCTCCAGTTCAAGCACCTTATGTTGTGATTGATAGCCTATATTTACTTTATGTATTTAATCCAGGAATGAAAATATTAATGAATTAATGAAAAAAAAAATATTAAAATTAAGATACAATTAATCCAAAACGAAATTCGTTTTAAAGAAAGGCTTTGTGCTTTCTGTTTTGAGGTCTCTGTTAAAGTTTGAAAGTCTTAGTGCAGCTTTCAGAGCGCTCGCGTCCATAATGGAGAACTGTCAAGTAATATTGTTTTTTCCTCATAAATGCAAACACGAAAAATAAAAGACAAAAACTTTTTTAAAAAGACAAACCATAAATTTAGAAAAAAAAAAAGAAAAAAAAGATGGATTTATAGCGTTTTGGGGGAAAAAATGAATGGATTTATACCGTTTTGAAAATGTTTTTTTTTTTTTTACTTTGAATTGATCATCAACAATATTGTTGTTTGATTTAATAATCACTGTTGCAAGAAGTGCCTAGTTAAGTTTTGTAAGTGGAAAAAGTAGGGGCTGCCACAGATTCTGTTTAGTTAGCTCCTTTATTGTTTTTTTCTATAGCCTAGAATAATATAGGTCAAATGCAGCAAGTCAAAAGACCAACTGGACCTTCTTTGCCAGTTTGCTCACATTTCTTTGAAGGATGGCAAAAATATCGCCTGAATATCGATATCTAGATATTGGAAAAAAATATCGAGATATTCATTTTTGTCAATATCTCCGGCCCACCCCTACATGCAGAACACCATACTGTATATGTTATGAATCTTACACGAAATTCATCTTCATCACAATGTAACTGATGGTAATGTAAAAAAGTGTATCAATGCAACCTGTTTTTAGCTTGTATAACTAGCTCGTTAGCGAATCAAAAAATATATATTTTAAATTTACCAATATCAATATGCTAGCTTGATAGTGAGTACTAAAATACATCTTATTTGTTTATATTCATAAGCAATTAGCATTAGATTTTTTTATTACATGTGATTCTGACATGATGTCACTACATGCACTGTGCTCCTTCCTCTCTGCTTGTCTCAGGTAAATAATGCTCTTCAGCTCAGCGGTTGGAGTCGCGCGTTCATGTGTTTTGGGGGCGTGGCTTTGGAAGGAGCCCAGAAGGGAGGGGGTGGAGTGAATGGAAATAATGAACTGTCTTTAAAACAGTCGTGAGAGGTCTACAGACACTCGATTTTTATACTTTCTTTTTCAGAGTACTTACATTTTAATTATGTATTGATATGTACATAAAGTTTAAACAAATTTGAAAAATAAGTTTTTTAGACCATTCCTACCTACCCTGCCTTTAAAATCCTCCACATTCAATTAAAATGAATTTCCTAATTAATTGCTTTGGAGAGAAAAGTAGTAGCACGCTGATCAGCCAGTCATGGGTCTTTCATTCGGAGAACTCTCCTCATGTTTGCATAATGATGCATTTAAAAGTTAATGACCAAACGCAACGTTACTAAAGTTCACAATGCTGTTTTAAATTAAACATAATGTGGATAACATTTAATCAATATATTTTCGTGAGGTTAGATAGGCTACTGATTATTAAATCACTCAAACCCCTTTGTCTTAACCGCTCTACTTAACCGTCGGTCTTGTCATGTTTGTAGTTTTTTAACACTTTTTACTCGTGTTTGTAGTTCTAAGCGAATCCTCGTCCACAGCGCAATGGGTTTTGGCCAATATTAGCTGGACAATATTCGGATTCAAACCGGAAAAAGACCAACTGGGTATCTTTGGAATATTCATTTCAACATACTACGATTTGGGACACACTAATTCTGATTTCGAATACTATTTAGGACGGATAGTATGCAAATTGGGACGCAGCAATAGACTTGCAACAGAATGATGTAGGTATGACATCATTTTGTAGGCCAAAACGGCGAAGTTAATATTGTAGCACTTCCGGTTCCATTGGGTTTTGGTTAAATGGCTGAAATAAGGTCTGTGGTGAACACAAGCTCAAGACACTTTCACGTTTAATTCTATGACATAAAATACATCAGTAATACCTCACTCATGATTTTTTTAAACTGTTGCGTGTCTTGAAAAATGCGGTTGCTAACAAGTGGCTAGATGGGACTAAAGAGGCTGTCAGGAGATTTCACGACAAACGGTAAAACCGCTTTTACAGCCTCGTTATGCTTATAATTGTGCTCTTATAAACTATTCTAACTCAAACGGTCTGGGAAAATGTTTTCAGATAACATTTGAAAGAGTTGTCGGAAGCTTAGCGATGGTGACGTTGAACTCGTGGGACCGTGGTGTAGTTCGTTTATAGCCTACCTTTAGCTTTTTACTCCTGGTGACTGCATTTAGGCTTCAAAACTCATAAAAGTTGTGTTCATCTGTGATAATTATCTTGATGGACAAAACGTGCAAGTATCATAAACCTTTGTTGAACACAGAGCTTGTTTTTAGCGATAATTCAAAAAGCCTATGGAAAAATCCTATTGAGTTTTTGTCGAGGGAACCAGTGTGATGCTAACAGCCGTTTGGCCTACAAAGTGACGTCAGACCTGCATCACTCTATTCTCTCCTCCATATTCTTCTTTTTTCTTTTTCACAGACAACTTGGATCGCAAGCTTTCTGTGGGCTACAATTTTTAACAGGAAGAAATCCAGTCTTGCATGATCTACTGCATCACTTATCACGTGTGTTTGGTTGTAAAAAGTAGTTTGTAGACCAGACAGAGTTGTTTACGATGCTTCCTTTTGAAATGTTGTGTAATGTGTGATCCCGTCACCGATCCGTCGTGTAACGCGCAGTCGTGTAGAGTCAGGAGAACAGCGATCCGACGACTTTGAAAATCGTGTAGTGTGTTCACGGCATTAGCATGCTAAAAGTTTCACAGTGATTGTTAGCATGCTATAAGCTAACAGATTCGGCTAAAAGAAGATTCAGCCATTAAAAAAAAAAATAATAATAATAATTTTGTTAGTATAGTATGTACACACAAAAGCCTCTTTGGTCTAGCTTTTATTTGAGCATCTTACACTAATTCTGTGCTAATTAAAGTCTGGGGCTTTTCATATTGCAAAAACTTGCAATAATAGGCAGACGTTGCCCTTGTATGCAGATTTGGAAGTTTCTAATAATACCCTGAAGCAGCTGAGAGCTACAAGACTGCAGTTTCCTGAAGCAAATGTTCAGCATCCTAATGCTAAATAGGTTTCTCCCTCAATCTCCATTAATCCTGTATGGCGTACGAGCTGGGATTTAGCTCAGCGCACATTTGTTATGCTGTTTTATCCATGCACTAATGCGCTAGTCCTTAGTTAGCTCAGCATTCAGAAGGCCTCAACCCAACATCTCAATTAAATGAGGCGACACTGATCAAATGAAATGGAAGTTGCGTCCCAAATGACAAGCTATACACTATGCACATAACCATCTAGTGTACTATGTGAGATTTAAAAAATAAATAAATTTTTTTGGTTTTATCCAGCATCTGAGAGCCCCTCACCCTCCTGCAACAGTTGAGTGAATTAAGCGTCCAAAATGCTACACTTTGATTTTCGGGTTAAATAAGCGCATCATCCGGGTATTTAAATTACACTACTTCTTTTTGGAATTTTCAATGTGAACACACTACATGCTCACACTATTTATACATTGGAATATATTTTTTTTAATCAAAATAAAATACATAATTGTACCTTTAGGGGTACAATGGCTTGTCACTGGGGCTGTACCCTCAAGGGTACACTATTGTACTTTAACCTTTAAAAGAAACGGTACATATATGTACCTCTTAATGCTTTTTGACCCTCAAAAAAGGTACATATATGTACCTTGAGGTCCAATAATAAGCCCTATGGGGTACATTAGTGTAGACTGTACCTTAGGGGACCGAAATGGACTCCTACTGTACCCCTATTTCTGACAGTGAGGTCTCTTTATTGAGAAAGCAAGAAAGAGTTATGTAACATGCATCAGAACTCTAGAGACTTAAAGAGGTAGAACAACAAAAAAAACACCCTTCAAAACAGAAAACACATAATATTAAAGAAATCCAATATAAATATGCAGTAAAAAAAGAAAAAAAGTTACAAAAATATATATATATATATATATATATATATATATATATATATATATATATATATATATATATATATATATATATATATATATATATTTTTTTTTTTTTTTTGTACAGTTCTTCAGCGACCATGTTCTCCACAAAACTTAAAAAAGGCTGCCAAATGGTAAAAAATCTCCTAGCTGATCCTTTCATAGAAAATCAGATTGTTTCCAACTGTATATCATACATGACATCCTTAATACAATATCCATATGTTGGAGGGAAAGAGTCTTTCCATTTATACTAAATTGGCCTTCTGGCAAGAAGTGAACAAAAAAAGATAACATCAGACTGGGATTTTCTAAATTTAATCCTGACTAATTAATCCATTGCAGTCGGTATTGTTGGAGCAACACATTGATCAAACATTTTAGAAAAAGTCTCAAAGATCAAACCCCAGTAATTCAATATCTTCGGTCATGACCAGAACATATGGTACAGAGTTGCTGGTGATTGTTTTGCATCGGTCACATGGAGGATCAAAATCACTTCTGATCTGAGCCAATCTATCCTTAGACCAATGGAGGCGATGTGCAGTTTTGAACTGGATGACCGTATGCCTGAGACTTACAGAGGATGAATATCTTTGGGATTCTTTGGGATTGATTCATGCCATGTATCATCTGATATTTGTTCTTCCATTTCTTTTTCACACCTGAAGTTATATCAAATAGATTTTATTCATACCTTATCTAGCTTGGCTTCTATTTCCACAACATCAGTCTCAACTTCATCGATATTCGCCCTGCAAAGACACAAGAAAAACACATTATTCATTAGATGATAGATTTATCACAGTCATTTCTGATTGGTGATATCAAAAGGACAAGCAAAATGTTGTTGGGGACTCACAATGACATTTTACAACCTGAACTAACCGTGCCCACATGTCATAAAATACTTTATTGAAAAGTTATTCAATTTAAAAGAAATAGTTTGAGGTAGTTTTGTTTAATTGTTTTGATTAATCGTTAAAAGATCGCGATCTCGATTCAAACACCCACCCTGGATAAAAGTTTATAGTTTAGATATAAACACTGATGTCTACGGTAGATCGAAATGGAGCAAATACACTTTTGAAAATTAACTTGGCGCTTCAAATAACGATTGTATCAATTTTACTAAAAAGCGATTACTAAAAATGTATTTGTAATTGAATCATTCATTCAAGAGATTCGTTCAAAAACAAAGATTCATCCAGTAAGGAAACAAGTGAAGTATTTGAGTGAGTCATTGAATCATTCATTTAACCATTTTTTTAAACATTTATTCTAATTAAACTATTTTAAATAGACTGCAGCAATTATTATTTTGTCAGAACCTCTAGTAATTTAGCCTACATGTTATTTTATTCAGTTGTCTGTTCAGAATCGTAGGAGAATCATGATCTCTATTTTTTTTTAATTGTGCAGCTGTGGTTTGCAGTGAATTTCATTTTTCACTTAACCACTGTCAAAAGTCAAACTCAAAAATATAAATTTGTATATTTTAGTCTTAAAAATGAGGATCTGTGAGGAACGTGTGAAAAAACAATAGGATATTCATACCACATAACTATTTTGATGTATACATTTACATTTCAGTAAGTTTTGCTTTACTATTCCAATATTGGCATAACAATACAACTCCATTAATCCATAGTTTTTAAGGAGTCACACCACATGACATTTTACAACCTGAACTAGAACTAACCTTGCCATGTTATAAAAAAATAAATGAAAATGTTACATTAAACGATGGTTTTTAAAAAAAATTAAAAACATTTTTAAAGAAATATCTTTTACTCATGATATCAGGACAGTTTTTACTTTTTGACACCCAATAAATAGCAAAATAAACTGTCTGACTGCACATTATTATGATGTTGCCCCTTTCAGTAACCTACAGTTGATCCCAGAGACTATTTGTTCTCAATACAGACTGACAATAGAAAGACTTATCCATGTCTTCACACTCTTTCTCTCTGCAGCGTGAATGCTCTGTGATTAGGTTACAACTTTCTGAACATTAATTTCATAAATGCATGAAGACATATATCTAATCTCAAGCTCGCTAAAAGCCTTCCTAATCCAGTTTAGATTCCAGCTAAAAGCTATTGCTCTTAGTCAGCTCAGCACAATTGGTGGAAATTTGAAGAAACACTGTTGAGGTTTTCATGCGAGTCCCTCCACGGCTCTTCCTCCCACACAGCATGCTCTGTTACTTAGATTTATCACATTATCAACTCAAGCAGGGCCGAGAGGAGTCCAAGCTCGAAACATATGTGTGGCTCTGCATGCAGCCTTGCACATATATCTGTGACATCCCACCTGATAATCGTTCTAAACTATAGTACAGTATATATATCAAAGCATCATGGTATTACCAGCACTGTACTGCTACGGTACTTTTTTGTAATAAATTTCACCCATTTATTAGGAAAAACACCAAAAACACCACAAAAAAAAGTATATTTTAATCTTAAAATGCAGGAGTTTTGAGGAAGTATAAACAAAACTTTGCTTTACTATTCTACTTTTGCATAACAACACATTTTGATTTGATCGAGCTTATTCTACCGTAGCCAGCTCTCAGAAGGTCAGCTTTCATTGGCCAAGGACCGCCCGGAGTGACATGTAAAGCAACCAATCACAGTTCGTTTTGTTACACGTCATGTTTAGGGGCGTGAAAATATAAAGGCGATGTCCCTACAATAACAGAATGGCGTGCATCTAACAAATAACTCATTCAAGAACGTTGTGCAAGTTTACTGCAACAATGGCGGCGCTTTTGAAAATCCAGCGTTTAGCTCATTGTCACAGTTGACAAGTCAAGTCATCTTCATTTATATAGCGCTTTTAACAATGTAGATTGTTTCAAAGCAGCTTTACATAGATAAGCGTATAATTTAAGGTAACAGAGATTGTTTTGGCTTTATAGCGGTTCTTTAATAAAGTTATTTTCCAGCTAAAGTTAGAAAGTAAGAAGAATAAACATCAAGAAGAATAAAAACATCTTT
Organism: Rutilus rutilus; assembly: GCF_951802725.1. Classification (NCBI taxonomy): domain Eukaryota; kingdom Metazoa; phylum Chordata; class Actinopteri; order Cypriniformes; family Leuciscidae; genus Rutilus; species Rutilus rutilus. Next base: position 4,640,879 of record NC_140227.1, read on the forward strand.
GTTTCCAGGCAGACCCGCTAAAGAAGACCAACACACACGTCTACAGGAAATCCTGTGAAATTCAACCAACCAGATGACGACTTCAAAACTCCTGAAGTGTTTCCAATTTTGTGTGTCTTATGCATCAAATGCTGATGCTGAGACTACATCAAGCTCAACAGTCGAGTTCTGGAGGTCAAAATCTCACAAACCTTTAAAGACAGACCTACTGTGAGCTAAACTTAGTTCTAAAATAATCGTATGTAACACCAGAATTCGTGTAAAAAAAAAAAAAAAAAAAATTAAATAAAATAAACTACATTACCCATGATGCTGTACGGAAAATTCCACCAATCAGAGAGTCAAAAAAAAAAAAAAACGCAAATGGTAAATAATTTGAACATCTGTGACACTTATCAGCTGCTTAAAGGAACACGCGACTCAGAGTTAGATAAGTCCATACATACCCTTCTCATCTCTGTGCGTGCCGTAACTCTGTCTGACGCACCCACCGCTAGCCTAGCTTAGCAGAAGTAGCAGTGCTTCACATAGTTCCCAGTATGTATACGGTTAGAAGATGGCTGTGTCTCATGTGACCTTGTTATTTGTACACACTGTGACTATACAAATCACAACACAAGGAAAATGTTGGCGTTATTTTGCCACTTATTGGGAGCAGTATGCTAGCTGGAGCCATTTACCTCCAGTCTTTGTGCTAAGCTAGGCTAGCGGTGGGTGCGTCAGACAGAGTTACGGCATGCACGGAGATGAGAAGGGTATGAATGGACTTATCTAACTCTGGGGGATACGGTGAATAAGCTAAAGTCCTAAAAAGTCAGCGTGTTCGTTTAACACCACTTTCTACCATAAAAATCATAGTAAAGCACGGTATGTCACGGCTTATAGCTTCATTACATATAACAGCCTGCACAAAAACTAAACAAAAACACCCATATGCCTGGATATGCCTCTTCTGGGTAATTTGAGTATCTTCTGCTTTGGAAGATACTGTCACATTGTACTCCTTGAAAAACGTGATGCCAGCCTCTAACCGTTTATGCCATCTCTGGCCACAGGAGAGTTTCTGTCCCTAATGCAGCCCGGCCTCCAGGGACCACACAACCATTAGACCAAAACACACCCACACGCTGAACAAACACTTAAAAAATGAACGACCAGAGACATAAAGGTCAGTTGTCACGGCAACCGCTAAGTGGGGCACAGAGGTCGCAGTGGGGGGGACTTCTGCTCTGCTTGTGTGGGGGTCCTAACAAGACATATTGTTATGGAGTTATGAGCAATCAATACAACACACAGACACACACACACCCATTTAAACAGCTCCGTCATCTCCGATGCAGTCATTAGCCTTCTGGGACGGACTGTTGACCGGTTTTAAGTTATTTTAAACACTTTAAACAGGAAAGGTCAGCTGTAACTGGCTGAGACCAGTCCTGGAACAAACTGACAACTGTGACACAATGCAAATGTTTTGTGTCTACTGAGGAGAGAATTGGGGTCATGACAGGAGCAGGAGTATTTTCTTTAAAAAAATACAATAAAAATAAAACATTTTTGTTTTAACAACTAAAAACTGAAACAAAATGAATAAATATGTTAAGTTTAACTATTAACTATAAAGACAAAAATTATAATAAAAATTATACACAATTTTTAAATTAAAATTAAAACAGAAAATACAAAACTAATTCAAAATATAACTTAAAAATAAGTATTAAAACAAAAATATATATTTTACAAAATTACTAAAACATTAAAATTAAAACAGATTTTTTTTTTTTTTTGTGGAAGTTTTCATTAATTTTTATTTCAGTTATTTTAGTATATCAAGTTAAACTCAATGAACATGATAAATGTTTCCTTGGCAACTAGCTGAAATAAAATACATTTTTTATGGTTTTAGTTAACTATAATAACCCATGGTGTGAAGGTCAACAAGTCACTTAAGATTTAGTTCATGTTTTAAAACGTCATGTTGTCAGAGTTATGTTCGGTATTTGGTTTCATCGTGTTTTCAGTGTTCCTGTCAGGTGACCCAGTTCCTCCAGTATGTTTGACTGTTGTATTCTGTTAACCTGTTGTCTAATTAATTAACTCATTAGGTCCTCGTTTGCTCTTGTACATTTTCTCCTTGTGTTCCAGCTTTATACCAATACAACACGTGCACATTTGGTGCGAATTACAAAAAACAATGATCCTGATGTAAAATAAAAAATAAAAAATTGATTAAGATTCACATGTATTCAAGGTTTAAGGAAATGATCATTACTTTTTACTTCTTGTCTACAACATAAGTCATGACATTTTTCATTAAAGCTACACGGTGTAATTTTTTGCGTTGATTCTTAGCAAAAAACACTTTGTTCTTTCAAAATGATGTGTGTTCATTAATGTGTAATTACTTCTACCAACTAATCAAGTATTCTCGTTAGCGTAGAATCTGCCATTTAGAATACATACGAGCGAGTCGCTTGAATGGCGGCAGCCATGTTGCGCCTCCATCTCGAAAATACATTAGCCAAAGAGGGACATTCCTGGAAATTCAAGCTTCGCCTTTCGCGTTTTTACACGCAGTGGCACCGTGACGAATGCGAGGGGGAGATGACTCACGACTGCCGGCAGATTAGAAATAATACGGCCACCGTAGGAGTTAAAACGCCCTCGGAATGGGAGGGGCTAGAAAGTAATATTCAGTTGGTAGTCATAAACAATTTCACAGATGGGAGAAAATCCTACACAGTGTAGCTTTAACGCTTCCCCACCATTTTCAGAATTTTCTTGCAATCCATGTTTTCACTGTTATACGGTAGGAGGCGCTATTACACATCTTCTGAAAGAGTACTGAATCTCCGGATCAAAACACAGGAGAAGCAGCAGAAACAAGCGACAGAAGCATTGCTTACGCACACATGTAAAATAATCCGATCATCAAATATTTAACAGCATATAAATGAAAACTGACTAACATTTCTGAATGAAATGTCGACCCAGACAAGCTAGGACCGTGAAGCTTTGGGGTGTTGATGGACTCGATCTACTCCATCTGTGTTTTCTCTCAGGGGAGAGGGAGAGATCGGGACAACAGAGCCAAACTCCAGTCCAAAACAGCTCTTCCAGAAGGTGTGGACCTTCACTGAGAGCATCTCTTGGACTCACCACTGCTACACGATTGAGCAATAACTTGTCAAAACAATCCCAATGTGCATTTGTAATGCTAGAACATCCTTATTTCATCCTAGGGGCGAGAGAGGTCACGCTTTGTTGTTCAGCCTTAACTTGTAACCAGACTCATGATGACTGGACGGCATGTCAACTGTGATGAGCTGCGAGGATGCCACATTCCCGGGATCTATTGTTAGGAGGATCCTGAGCATCTACAAACAGCTGAAGAGCTGCTGGTCCTTCAGGTTCCCCAGTATGTGGGCTTTTCCAGCGAGTTTAGGTTCTGACTGTAAAAAAACCCATGGTAGCTGTGGCTAGCATCAACCATTGAAAGAAATGTGTGTTAACAGACAGTAAGGGTGAGATGTCTTTTCTAAATTAAAGAGTCACATGTATTGATCTTGCAAAGCCCACTCCACACAGACCGTTCACATGAAAGAAAAGTACAGAGCGTGAACAGTCATGGTTATGGCGACACATCCACAAGCAAATTGCATGACTGTCCAAATGTCCAATTTGAACTATACTGATGATAAGTGGAGGTAGTCAAGGTTAAACAAAAATGTGATAATATTGTAAATGACACTGATTTCATTTATAACGTCCTTCAAATAATTTAAGTACACTTGGAAACAGAGATGGGTATAATACAGGGTGTGTATAGACCCGTCTCGATTATTGATTAATCATCTGATTGTGGTTATTTTTTCTAATCGCAATTATTTGAGATATAATCGCAATAATTGTGCAGTTTAGATTTCAATCACATTTTGCCATTCAAATAAAATAAATTTAAGCATTCAAAGTAATGCCATCAAATCCAATATTGTGTCTTCCTTCATGCGAAATGAAGGCTTGTGGGTTTAATCAGACTGCATTATTATATATTTTATATTTTATTACTTTACATTATATTTAAATAATTCATTATATAACACTGATTGTTAATGAATAATGAATCATTTATTTTCATACCACTGAAGTTCACTGAAAAAAAACAATAAGTAAAACGTATTTAATTTTTCTTTTGCAAGTTTTTGCATGCAGATTTCAAATTTCACATATGGAATTAAGTAAAATCTACCTAACTAAGTTAAGTGAATTAAAAAAACTTCTACTTATTTGAAGTTTACTTTGCAAATACATTTTACTCAAACAATATAACACTTAATTAAACAATGCTTTTTAAGTGTATGCTTTACTTAAAACATCTAAGTAAAGTAGATATTATGTAGACAACATATCTACATTATAGAAATAATAGCCAGCCGAACACAGAGACCTCAATACTTGGTAATAGTATACAATAGTAAAACAATAACAGTAACATTTGTTGGGTCATTTTTGAATATGATTGGATCATTTTGACTAGAAAATTATGTCAACAGCAGGTCACTAATCCTAACAACAAAAGCAACGATAAAACAGTATAAATACAGCTTGGAAACAGTGAAAATGCATCCTTATTAATGATGCATGCCCCAGTGTATGATGGGAACAGTAGTATCAGAAAGTTGAGTAGGTCTGACTTAATTTTATAATGTTGATATTTACACTAATTTCTACAAGCTTAAATTGAGTGCTTATACAGAATGTACTTTGTTTTTTAAATTCTTCGCCTGAAATAACTTATTCAGGTAGAAATTACATTTGTTTTTTATGAAGTATTTACTTCACCATAGAATATTTTTTAAATAATATGAGCCTATTATATAGGGTTTAAAAAATAAAAAATATATACGATTTCAAGTTACAAAATAAAACATAAAAAATGATGTATTATGCTTTCACTGTAAGTGACACAAACAAAACAATGAAATCATTAATCGCAATTATTTGTCTGACAGTTCATCTTCAGCAGAAAACTCCTGACTGTCACAGGCCTACATGCGTGTCCTGAATCCTTATCTATTTTTAACGTCGAATCTACTAGATCACTCAGACACTAACTTATCTGAGATGAGGGATAGATGGATGCCTAGACTACAGCTGTGTTTGCATGCATGTGTCTGTTCACTTAAACACTATCTAGTGTGTCAGATTGTCCTGTTCACTCGAGTGAGTGGACACTGATGTGATGGTGCTGATGGGGGAGGGTCTCATGTGTCTCTCATCTTAAGCTCGGCTGAGCAGCCTCCCATACATCTAGAAGCTATTCTTAGCCCCGCGCGCGCAGGCATGAATATGTGCGCGCGTGTGTGTCTGCATCACATGAATCTATGCTCATATAGCCTGATCTTTCAGATCAGCCCTGAGGTGAGACGCAGAGCCTGGAGGTTTCCTCATCAAAAGAGCACTGTGGACAATCTCAACACACAACATCTCTTTCAGCCTCAGGGAACTATGATCTAAAGACCAAATTATAACAAACAAGCATTGATAACATTGTAACACTGATCAATGTGCAGTGTAAAATCGGCACAACATTTTAAAGACAACACGAAATCACCCAAGAACTTACCCATCTTACTTTTTAATAAAACGTTGTTTTTTTTTCCATGTTTTTTTTACTTTTACTTTTTTTTTTATTGGTGGTTGTCTACACACAAACACACACACACACACACACACACACACACACACACACACACACAGTACTGGTCAAAAGTCCAAAAACATTAAGGATTTTTAATGATTTTGAAACCTCTTGAAAGTCTCTTAAAGGGGCGTCATGGTGCATGCACTTTTACAAGTTGATTGTACTGAAATGTGTGTTGGCAGTGCCTGTACACAACCATCATAAAATGATAAAAATCCATCCAGTGTTTTTTTTTTATCTCCTTATATGTTTTCCCCTTCTCAAATCGAGCCGTGTGACGTCACACGGTCGGACGCCCCTCCCATGATTGTTGATTGACAGCAGTGTTTCAACACAGGTCCGCCCTGAGCGAGCTGTCGTCATAGTCTGCGCGGACATTGTTGATACGCTGGAGCAGAATGGCGTCTAAGTGATTGTGGTGTTCTGTTCTTGGGTGCAATAAGGAACTAAATCCGAACCGCTGAAGACGCAGTGGCTGAGTTTTGTTTTCGAAGGGAATATTCCCCACGATCAACAGCAATGCTTTCATGTTTGCGCGAATCATTTCATACACCAGACTGCTTTATGAACGAGGGTCAGTATAAAGCTGGTTTTGCTAAGAAGCTGCTCCTGAAAAAAGGATCGGTACCAACTATTCGTGTTCCTGCTGCACCTCCAGAAGAAGAAGTGAGTGTAATGTTTTATTAACCTTTATGTTAATCTTTGCAAATCGCTTGCATGCTTCACGATGAATGCGGCTAAGGTTTACACTCGGGTACATTACGGCATGTTTTCTTACAATACTAATGAGAATTTTTAATTAAAGTATATTACAAACTTTTCATTTAGACCCTAAAGAATCATAATAACTTGTACAAAAATGGCATTATATGACCCCTTTAAAGTCCCAAGGCTGCATTTATTTGATCAAAAATAAAGTAAAAACAGTATTACTGTGAAATATTATTACAATTTAAATGAACTGGTTTCCGTTGTAATATATTTTTAAATGTAATTTATTCCTGTGATCAAAGCATCATGATTTTTTTAGCATCATTACTCCAGTCTTCAGTGTCACATGATCCTTCAGAAATCACTCTGAGGTAATTTCTTCTTATTATCAAGGTTTAAAACAGTTTTAGCTTCCTTTAAAAAATAAAAATAAAAATACACTTATTAAAAAGTTTGGGGTAAGATTTAAAAAAAAAGAAAAAAGAAAGAAATGAATACTTTTATTTTGCAAAGGCAAATTAACTTGATCTTCTGGTTATGACCTCTGGTTTAACATTTTTCTTCTTTTCATGACATGTCAAATCCTATAAAATAAAATCAAGTTCCCTAAATTCGACATGTACAGTGAGAATGGCAACAATAAAAAAAAAAAAAAAAAATTGTGGGTCTCATCCTTTCTAGTAAAGATGATGTCCTGTAGTTTCATTGCTGGAATTTCCTTGCTCGGCTGTAAACATCCTCGATTTCACAGACTGTTAAACTGATGCGGTGGAATTTGCAGGTTTAATGATTTGCTGAAGAAAAACCATAAAACTTTATGTGCTCCATTTGATGGCCAAGATAAGCAATTTTGAGGAAAAGAAAAAAAATGTATGATACAAATATGACTGTTGCAAAATGCCATTTTAGTCATCTTATTGCTTGTTTGTCTTTCTTTAATTATCTCCCAAAGAACTAACAGACATTAACCACCTTCAATCTGTCTTTTACTCTGTTTTTACTCTAATTCTTTGTTTGCACTCTTGTGGCTGAGATTGAATGATCCTGAGTCTCACTGTAAAAACACAAGCTCACTGTGAGCAACATCTCTCGGAGAGTGAAACAGCCGAACAGCTGCAATGCAGCTATAGATCTTCTATATATGAAGGGGAATTATAAAGACACCTGCGAGTCTACTAAAATGCCATGCTGTCTTCGGAGTCCTAGCGCAGCTAAGCACATTCCCTGAGCTGTTTCCGCTCACAAAGCCTGGACTGTTAGCAAACAAACTCAATAGGCCAACACAGGGGCTGTTTTCATCCGCTGAATGACTGGGGCCTTCAGGGCCCATAGCAAACGGATCACTGAATATCAATCTGTGTCCACATGTGTCCGCTATTTACAGGCTTTACTTTATTAGCAACCAAAACAACAAATGTGAGGCGCTTTATCTGGGGATACTGAAAGAACAGAGGAGACGTTTTTCAAGTCGAAGACACAAGATTAATTTGTTTGGTTTCACAACAAGAGGGAAGACTGGTTGGTTCGGGAGCACAACGCCTTCGGCAAAATGGAGGACTATGCATGCGTTCACATTCTTAACATTTGCTCTTGAGGTTACCAAAATATTTAGGTCACAATTTAAGAGGATATTTAATTCACTGAACAGGCATAAATGAATAAGCAAGTTCTTAAAACGGATATTAAAATGGCAATGCATGCAATATGTGACCAGTTATACATTTTTAGTGACATGCATCTTTTGAAAAGCCTTTATGCAGAGAGGCTTAGGGTAAGTTTACACGACAAGTTTCGCGTACAGACGACAACATTGTCAAAACGATCCTCGTTGACACGGATCCGCGAAAACGGTTAAAAAACGCTGTATTCTGCTACCAGGCCAGTAGTTGGCGGTCACTTTGTAAGAAACACTACACGGCTATAGACTGAACACATAATATGCATGACGTCACCGTTTTCACAAAATTATAGATTTTGTAGTTTACACGGAGACAACGACAGTATTGTTCTGCAAAACCCATTGAAAAATAGCCTGGCTCCGCCCTTCTACGTACTTCCGCTCAATTTCATTTTCCTTCAGTAACTCCGTCTGGGATTGTGGTGTATTCTTTGGTTTTCTCCGATCAATTTTTAACCGGTCCAATCAGCGAACAGAGGGAGTGGCTGAGAACGATGACGTTGAGATCGTGCGCTAGTTTGAGTTGACATACGTCACAACCAAACGTTAGCAATTGGTTATGGCAGATCCAGAGTGACTCTGGTCAGATCCAATAGTTTTAAACTTCAACAGAGTACCCGCCTACAAGGAAGTTAACGCTTGTCAATGGAGAGAGGCCAAACTCTCTGTACAAATGAAATGTACGAGAGTCTGGTAGAACCAGGCTAATTGAAAAACCCATTTTCAAAAGTTTGTGTTTTCAGGCCCCCAAAATGTCGTCGTCTTGTAAATAAACAGCTAAAATGTGTCAAACGTTTTTTCCTTTTTAGTTGAAAACGGTGTTGTGTAAACACCCTAGTGTTCTAGAATGCTGTTGGAATTAAACTGTTGATTGTTCACCAAGTTTACTGTGCATGCAGGCTTATTTTGAGAAAGCTGTACTCTTAACCCATTATATACTTGATTTTTTTTTTTTTTTTTTTTAAACCCTATGATTATAAATGTATTACACAGCTCTCTATAATGCTTGATTCTGATTGGTCAGTCGCAACATACCGAAGGTCAGATATTCCCTTATAATGATCGTCATCAATAGCAATGCTGAATAATGAGTGCTCACCTGGGAATTTGAGGTCGGCGCTTCTTTTGTGTCTCTCATATCACACTCTCTCGTTTAAATCTAATGCAGCTCATGCCATTCTGAGTCTCAGTTATCAACTGTATTTACTGTAAAATGAAACTAGAGGACTTTGGCATTAATAATACACCTACGGTAATATTGTGGAAAACTCTTTGCTAGAATGGTTATTTGTACACTGTAATGGATTATAAGATAATAAACAGGTACGATGTCTTCTCAAATCAATTTTTCATGTTCCCGTTATTATTAATGTGGTGAAAAGCTGTGTGATATGATACGACTGTACATTATCCCCTAACATGTTTGTCTTGTTTGAACTTGTCCGTTCATCTAGGCTTCTTACTAGACTGCTTTTCTTCATGAAATCTTTGCTTTAAATGAGCTAATAAAATATTTCAACTCAAATCAATATTTTGTGTCTAAATATCTACTTATGTGACAAGTGGCCACGCAATAAGCGAGATAACGTACATCGCAAAATAAACCTCTTCAGGGTGATACAAGACCCCTCCGCATTGCGTCCTCATAGTTTGCGATAACAACCAGCTGGATGTTCATTATCACTTGCGTATATAGGGTTAGTGAGCCAAAACGCCATGACTTGATGCGTCACATTGTGCGTTAGATCAAGGAATCTGCGGGCGGCCATGTAAACTCACTAGCATTAACCTCCACACATCACTGGAGTTTGTTTGATCACCCTGGTATTACGCCGCCTTCTAAATCAGTGAGCGGCGTTGAAAGATAATGACAAGGATCTCACCCTCTAAACCCACAGAGAGCGTGAGAGCCTCCCAGATCATGGTGTCGTACGTCAACATGCTAACTGTAACATTGAGGTATGACCCCGTTTATCACTCCTTTCACTGGTCACACTGGGAGAAGCACGTTTGTTAATGGTGTTGTAATGACTTTCAGATGGTGTAGAGGAAGAGTCGACCGTTGCACTGGATGACAGGATCAGATGCCGCCCATCAGCTGTGCAGCATCTGTTAGCGAGGGAGTGTAGCCGTCGTGTTTAATGGAGTGAGCCGTTCCCCAATCCCCAAATCTTGGAACATGGGAAAACGGGCCACAGGAGTTGGAGAGAATCCAGAGTGGAGAAGAAACGACAGTTGCCAGATGTTCCCATCTGTCTTGAGCGATATCTTCTGTAGTCCAAGGTTCATGAGGGCGTCTCTTGTGAGAAGTATCACCCTCGTCCACTTTGTGGAATGAGATCCAAACATCTGAGCAGGAGAATTACCAGATGAGAAGGTGACAGAACCCTAAGGTGTTTTACCAAATAGTTCCCTCAGGAGCGGGACTGATTGCTTAAGCGACGGTTCAGAGAAAAACCAACCCAAGTGCAAAGACCTCATTTGTGGTGAGAGAAAAACAAGTACTAAAAGTGTTGGCCAGGCGAGGTTTACTTTGGCCCTCAGTCTTTCCTCTGCAAACTGCAGGGGAGCAAATAGCACCTTTTCCCTAAGTTAGCTAAAGACCTACGCCAAGTATTAGGCAACACTACGAGGCTTAAAACCGTTATACATCTGCACAGAATACACGATCTGTTCTGAAGTAAAAACACAAGCTTTCTTGTTTATACAGCAGTATATTTGTACTGTTTAATGATCCTCAATTTGCTGTTCCTGAATGTTCAAATATTACATCACTGTTTCACTGCCCATGCTGTGTACAGAGTATGTGTTGGACAAATAAGCATCAGGCTTGTTCGGTCTGTCAAAACAATTTTACCTCATAAAATCAATTTAGGTTAAATCATGTTGTAAGATCAAGATACTGTCTTTACGCACAACATGTGTTGACCAGAATTGGGTCAGTTACAAATAAATGTGTCCAAGATAAAGAAAAGGAAAAATCTTTTTAAAAATCGACGTTTAAACGACGTGATTACTCTGAAAATGTCACTGTGTAACTACCAAGTAAAAAGTAATAACATTTTCCTTACACCTTGAATGCATGTGTGTACACATCTTAATCATTATTCTCCAAAAAAGAATATATTTTTTTTACATTTTTTACAAAAGCAAGAGTTTTCACCACATAACATGACTTTTTACAAACTGAACACCTTGTCTTGAAATAAAAAGGTCAAATTATAAGATTTTCACTCATTTTACCTCAGCAGAAGCTCCTTTGTAACTGACATATAGAGTCAGCAAAATAAAATAAATAAATTAAAATAAACAATGAAAACCAATGTAAAAGATATATACTACAATTCAGAAGTAGGCTACAGTGGGATCAAAAAGTTTTTTTTTTTTTTCAGACAGAAATTAATACTTTTATTTTATTTACTTTACTTTTATTTATTAATAAGGATTTCTTTTCTTTTCTGCAAATTGGTTGCACCTTATGACTTTATTGGTTGCACCACATGACTTTGATATGGCAGACAAACTTTTGTCAAATATTAATAAACATTAATATGGCAAACTACTTATGGTTTCTATGAAAGAACATAATTTGCCTTAACCAACCTGGTACTTATAAACCTTGGTCATCCAGTGAGAAATTACAGAGCAGCGCTGAAATCTCGACTCATCACATCCTCCACCGCTAACGGAGTCTTTCACAGCCTCATCTGCAGGGTGAATAATCAAGCTTCTCCCGTTACGGCTACTGCCTTACATGGGAATTGCTTTTTAAGAGGATGTTGGGAAATTGTGTTTTTACTGGCTTGTTTTAACAACCATAGTCTGGGACTAAGTGAGATCAAACTAAAAACCAGGCATGTTTTCTACCAGTGAAAACATTAACGTGTCATATCATATCTGATGGAACCCCAACTTCGGTAGAAGCTTTCTAGCCACTTTAAACCCAATATGCAATCTTATTCTCAATTGCTTGCTTTAGGTCTGCTGATGTGGAGAACCACAAACCAATAATTACACCTGATCATAAGTCATAAATGTACTTTCGATGCAATTTACGGTGCTTAACAATATGCATGGCAGTTCAACATGCTGACAGAAAGCACTGACGTCTAAGAGTTCTCAGGCCCACCCATGCAGCATGTTCACCAGCCAGACGATTCAAACTCCTGCCAGAACGACTGTGGTTTGATTTCTCTCCAGAAACCTCAAATATCTCAGAAGGGGAGACTGAAAAAATCTAGACTAAAAAACACCCTCTGCTTAAAGCAATCCAGTAGTATACGGTCATTAACCACAACTTTCAAATTACCAAAGGACACATTATTTGTAAAAAGCGCATCAACATTTCATAACAAATCCAGCTGCAGTATGGTTTTGCCATCTGGGTTGAGAATTCCTTGGCATCTCCACCTACCGATGATCAATTCTACAAAAATCCTTTCTTGGGTTAAGCTGTGCAAGCAAGTTAACTTTTAGAAGAACCTGGCAACTTGTTTCTGACTAGTAAAAAATGATGCCTTCTCATAATCTTGTTCTGAGTATGATTAAGAGACAACAGGCATACTTTTTACTAGCTATGGGTCACATTAGATGACTAGTTGCAGATTAGTTAGGTCAACTAGTTTATATAGATTTCTTTGTATGTATATTTTTTATATTTTTACCTGCAATGTTTTAAATAGCATGCAAACAGCTTTTATGCATGACCAAACCAAAAACATACTGAATAATTGTCAATTTACATAGGCTAAGCTAGCATGCTTAGCAGATAACCTACGAAAACAAAAAAAGAACATAAAAAAACTATGAAAATTTTTGATTTCTTTTTGGTTATATAACACAATTAAAAAAATCGTTAATAGTTGTAATAGACAAAATACACCACAAAGCAATATTTGTAGAATTTGTAATCAGTCACTGAATAGAAAACCTATTAAAAGATCTTCCACCCAATGAAATCACCTTGGGGTCCTCGGTTGTCCCAATAAGTGCTGTGTTTTTAAAGGCCGGGACACACCAAGCCGACTGTTGGCTTTCAGGCAATGTTGGGCCGTTTTTAGCGTCCGTTGGCTTAGTTTTTCTGTGTTCTGCACCATTGGCTCTAGTTGGACGCCGCCTGGGTATTTTGGGCCGATTCATCATGTTGAATCGCCGCCGGGTCGTCGGTGAGAGAGAGAACTCAGCTTTGCGAATGAGTCAGTGCACGAGAATATACGTGAAAGCAAGCAAAGAACTCAAGATAGTTCAGACAGAAGGCTTCTCAAACAGCAATTCAACAATTGGCAAACAAACCAACACAGATAGGGGTAACACACTGATCTGACAAAACCAGACAAAGTGTATCTGTTGCCGTGTGCAGTGTGAATTGGCCTTTAGCTGGCTTTCCTGCATTGTTTCATTCTGTTGTGCTCCATCTAGGACATTGTGGACCATCTACGCATCTTCTGTACCTGTAAAGGTACACATCTGACCGGGTCTGGTGAATTTAAAACCTCCCTAATTATACAGACAGATTAGTTAACTAGTCGTTCAAACAACCCACTAACAATTGAATTTTGAAAACATACAGTTGCACACATTAACACAGCACATTCCTGCGCCGCAGTCGAGCAGCAGAGATGAGCACATTACCCAAGCCGTCAAGAATGCCTGAAAGAATGCGCACATCAAGCGTTGGGTCTTAATCCTGAGAAAAAGCGACTGATCTGAGCTTTGGAAGACGTATCCTGTCTAAAAAATGAGAAAAGAGCCTGAAGAACAATTACCAACAAAACCAAACATCAGTTCCAGTCCATTGGCAATAGACGCAGCATTGGATGGCTCTCTGGGGACAGACAGACAACTCACAGGAAGTCCAGAGAGAAGCACTGGCCAGCATGTCACTTCTCTGACTGGACAGTGCCAGAACTCTGGCGTGAGAGACTAATTCTCTTAGCGGGGTGTTGTGTTTGGCACGGGGACGTGGAGCAGACGGATGAGCCTTGACACGTTGCTCCTCGCTGCGAGAGCTGCCCCGAGAGGAAGCAATCTTTAGCACTGTCCAAAACAGCCAAAGAGAGAAAGTGAGAGAAGTGATATAGATGGTGAATGACCAGATTTTTAAATCCATTTGATAACCTGAAACTGTTCTCACTTGAGCAAAGCACTGCGAATGACAAACAACTCATTCTCTAATATATTGTATTTTATACTCAGTCAGTATTTTATATTGCATTACTGTTGCTGATTAGATCATACAAGGGGTAGTGGGTCGCACTTCATATTAGGTATCTTTAACTACTATGTACTTACATAAAAATTTTTTTAGGCACAATGTACTTATTGTGTTGTTGAATCGCAAAACACTTGCTGCTATTGAGTCGGGATACAGGTATGGTTAGGTGGAGGTATGGTTGGGTTTAAGGGTGGGTAAGGTGTGTAGGAAACTCAGAAGCGAAGACCAGGAGACTCGGTTGTCTCTTCAGCAGGATTCTTTATTGCAAATTGTAGTTTATATAGATTTTTAGTGGGCAAATGTGACCCTGGATCACAAAACCAGTCATAAGTCTCTCGGGTATATCTGTGGCAATAGCCAACAATACATTGTATGGGTCAAAATTATCGATTTTTCTTTTATGCCAAAAATCAATAGGATATTAAGTAAAGATCATGTTCCATGAAGATATTTTATAAATTTCCAACCGTAAATATATAAAACATTTATTTTTGTGAGTGAATGCAGCACAATCGTGAACATAAATGGACAACTTTAAAGGCAATTTTCTCAATGTTTCTGATTTTCTGATGTATCTCGGCCAAATATTGTCCTATCCAAACAAACAATACATCAATGGAAAGCTTATTTATTCAGCTTTCAGTTGATGTATAAATCTCTATTTTGTGGTCCAGGGTCACAAATGAAGTATCCAGGTATAGTAACCCGTCTCAGACTCCCAGAGTGTTACCAGTCCTAATCCAATCAGCATAAATATTCAAAGAAATAGGACAGTGGCTCCAAGAACAGGACTGGCAGGAACCTCTTGTTAAAATCTTTTCTTAACAGAATCATTCCTCTGATGTCATAATCTTTACATTAAATGCTAAATACAATGTACTTCCTCTTAGTTTTTTTATGTGATGTTATGTAAGGATGTAGGATCAGCAGATCTTAAACAGATTCTTAAAGGGATACTCCACTTTTTTTGGAAATAGGCTAATTTTACAACTCCCCCAGAGTTAAACGCAGCGCCTGAAAATAGGTCTAATAGGTTAGACAAACTTAGTCCTGGTCACGTTGGAAGTTACTGAGCTGGGGACTATTTTCAGGCGCTGCGTCATATCATTACGCCTGCTGGACTCATGGTACGGCAGCAAAGTTTCTTGATTATTACGCAGGAATGAGAGTATAGTTCCTAGCCATATCAGCCTAGAAAATCGCAACTTTTCATTTTCCGTCGGACTTAGTACTCGATGTAACTACAGAAGAGTCAAGTTTTAAATAGGAAAAATATCGAAACTCTTTGGTCATTTTTTTGAGAGAGATGCTAATGGTCTTGTCCAATTCAATGATCTATGCTAAGCTATGCTAAAAGTGGTACTGAATGGATTAGAAAACGGTAAAACTCAACTGTTTAACTCTGGGGGAGTTGTAAAATGAGCCTATTTCCAAAAAAAGTGGAGTATCCCTTTAAATATGCAATCCCACAGGTGTAAGGGAAGAGTGAACGGTGTAATTATAGATGTAATTACAGAAATTAATTACAGCTTTAATTACATACAGGTATTTTTTAAATCTTTAGTACAATATAAAAACATGTATGTGCATGTAACCTGCTTCATTATACAGAACGATTAGTTAACTAGTCATTCAAACAACCCACCAACTAGTTCATTTTGAAAATATACATTTTACACATTAACACAGCACATTTTTTCAACAAGTAGCACAATGTAAAATCATGGATGTGCACAATAAGTGATTCATTTAAATGCACATTAATAGTTAATAGGGATGTACTCGAGTACTCGGACATGACAGCGACGATCAGTCATGAAAACGATGACTGCCGTAAGTTTAACTTTTTTTTCTGATTGGTTATTGCGCCATTTTGGGCGGTACCTGAGGTCTGATTGGTTAGTGTGGGGATAGCATGCCTTCCAGACTGGTGAAATAAAGTGAAACTATCACTTTGATCATGAAAATAAGTATGGGATGTGTGACGCCAATCTGCCATATTTTGTTTAGTTGTCTGTTCAGAATCGTGGAAGAATGATTATCTCAAAAAAATTATCTTTAAAAAAAAATTCATGATTCTCAATTCAGCCACAATCATGCAGCTCTATTTGATCCCTAAATGTTTGACTTCATTTTTTTTTTTTTTTTACCACACTGGAATCAGAATCTGGTGTGATGCTCTTCACATTAAATGTGAACACACATAAAAGAAGCTGTCGAGCTGTATAAAATCAAGCTTTCCAGTAGAAATGGAAATGCTAGGATGTTAGCTATAAGAGATGGATTGGGTTCTTATGAGCCAGGGATGAAGGAACACGTGTTCGTCCTCTTTTCGTGAAGGTTTACATAAACTCTGAGGGTGGTCTGTCGTTTCTGGAAGAACACATAAACCTGATATGACAGTGTGTATGTGCGTGATTGTGATGCACATGTATACATGTTCTTCCACAGGGACAGAACAACAGTGCATATCTGTCTTTAGGAGTTATAGGGAAAATATGTGTCTAAGTCTGTTTGCGTATTTGAGGACTAAAGCCTCAGCACAATTGGTTGTGTTTCAATCCCAGTAAACATCAGATGCTCTCAGATGGATGGAGTTCAAGGCATGCTGTAACCATTCATAAGGCTAAGAATGGTAAACCTTAGCAATTCAGTTTAAGTTATTTTCAATAGCATGTTATTCAGGAAGATGTGTTTTCTCTGAGCTCAGCATATTATCTTCATGGTACTGGCGTCAGAAGGTAAGATATGATAGTCGATGTTTACATATTAACGTCTGTTTTCAGCAACTTAGCCCAAACCTTGATGAACGATGTCACCATTATGTGGAGATTAGCCAAACATAAGAGGACATTTACATATAGAGCTCTTAAAGGTATAGTAGCAAAACAGCCTGTTCATTAAAGGGTTGATGAAATGACAAATGAAAAGGGAAAAAAGGTAATCTAACCGTGTTCTTAGAAATATACCCTTTATATTCATGTTGGCTTCATCTGAATTGAATCGAATTGAATATATCAAACAAAAGTTTCAATTTAATGATTTAATGTCATTTGGTGTAACCATCGAGTAACACGTAATATTTTCCTTACACCTTGAAGACACGTGAGTGTACATCTCAAATTTTTAAATATATATATATATATATATATAATATATTTATATATATATATATATATATATATATATATATATATATATATATATATATATATATATATATATATATATATATATATATTTATTTATTTATATATATATTTATTTATATATATATATATATTTAAAAATATATTTTATATATATATATATATATATTTATATTTATTTTTTTTTTTTTTTTTTTTTTTTTTTTTTTTTAAGGTAGGCTAAAGTATTTTTTTAACAAATATTATGCGTTATTTATTTATTAATATAATCAAGTTTTGGGAGAGTTGCACCGCATGACATTTTACAGCCTGAACTAACCATGCCTTGTCATTAAAAGGTCAAACGATCTGAAATTTTAAGGTAAGATCATTTATTATCTTATTTTCATGGTCATTGTAACACATGACTTTAATTTATAAGACACTTTTTATGAAATAAATATAAAGATTATGCCAAGCATAAAAACATACTCATCATTGAATGTGTATTGGGGTCAATTTATGCATGAATTGCATTTTTAATGCATTTTTTAAATAAATTAACAGATCCCCCAAAAAAAAGAAAAAAAAGAAGTATTTGACCCAAAACTAAACTACGACTTTTTTTGGTACAAAAAAAACGTGACCACCGGTAAGTGGACTTCAGGGAACACATAAAATGCCATAAAATGGTTTTTAAGTACTTCAGAAGCTTGACTACGAAATTCTGGCTGCCAATTTTCACTTTAGTAACTCATTCCTTTCCTCAAGAAACACACTCACTTTTTCTCTCTCTTCCTGCCAAGGTCAAGATATAATCAAGCTGTGTCGTCCACTGTTACATACCGGGTTCAGTCCAGTCTCTCTAAGGACACATGAGCTGGTTCTGAACTGAGGCTTCAGAGCGCGCGAGCATGCAGTATATCGAGCGTTTACTTCCTTCCCACCTGCGAGACCATCCATTAGAAGAACGACAATATTTCAGCCGTTCTAATTTTCCACCGCTGGTCTGCCAGGACCTGCTCTTAAACCATGTTGTCTAAAACTGACAGCCCTGGAAGCTCTGTGACTATTGCGCAGTTTAACATCCCTTTGGTCTTGTCAGATTCCCACAGTAGAGGTTCATACTGTGTTAAACAAATTTTTTTTTTTTTTTTTGAGGTCTGGCTAAGTCATCTGTGTGGCGTATTCAGCCTGATTACAGTAATCTACCATATAAATAAATTCAAATGACATTTAATTTGCACTGTTAGCGGTTGGTTTCAAAGGCTGTTATGATCGATCACTGATTTCAGAACAAATACTTAAATACTGAGATTAAAGAGAATACTGAGGTTGAGAGAAAAACTATATATCTCCCAGATTTTAAAACACAAAAACAGCTTTGGCAGCCAATAGCTGAAGGAAAACTTTGGATCATTAATAGAAGTCTAACAGACAGCCTGACAATATAGCATTGCTGAGAAAACGCCTAAATACATGTGTAACCATAACCAACCTCCATCGCTTGTTGATATTATTAAATGTGGAGGAGTTGGTATTTGAAGATGATGAAACAGATCACTATAGGGAAAAATATAACAACCTTGCATCATAGTCGTGGAATTTCCTGGTCCACTTTTCCACATTTCCTTTATCAAAACATCTAAACACCAATCCCGTCATTCTTACTCTTCTGCCGCAAAAGCACAATATGTAACATTTAAGATTGGTATTGATAAGATATTGCTCAGAACTATATCTGCTTGAGAATGAGATATTGGCCTGCATCAGACGTGTCTACATCACGCCAATATCACTCTCTTCTCCTCCTACATTTTGGTGATTCATCATTTGTGGCCAAAACCAACAACAATCAATAATGTACAAGCTGCATTTTAAGCTACTGAGAGTATGGGTTTGTTTCAAACAGCATCACATGTTTTCATGTGCAACGGTTTTGAAATGTTAAATAACTGCAGTGGGAACGATGTGACAAGCAAAACCAGTTGTTTTGGTTTGAAGCCCTGAAAGTGTACAGTGTTCCACATGCCTTCCTTTTCTGCATAATACAGGATGATGACATAGTAAATAATGAAGTTTTGCTTAAAACCTGACACCTTGCTGCACAAGTCATTTTAGTATTATTTATATACTAGTATAGTATTCAATATTTATAATAAGCTATTTATCAATTTAATTTTAGTCATTGTTTTTGTTGCTTTTAAATATTTCTATTTAGCTTTAATTTATAGTTTTGGTCATTCATATTTATTTTTATTTTATTTAAATAAATAGTTTTAGTTAACAATAACAATGACCTGACTGAACTCGCTCACTATTTTTCATTTAAATATTCCTTAGTTAAAATTTTTTTTTTTTTTTGTAATTAATAATGATTATTTCAATTAACAAAAACGAATTTTAAAGGGGTCATATGATGCCATTTTAAAAGTTCATTATTTAGTGTACTGGGTGTAACAGAATGGGTTAACATGCTTTAATGTTCAAAATATACTGTAAATTATTGCATCTCCATTCCCAGTCTGTCTGAAACGCTCTGAATTCTACAAAGCCCCTCCTTCTGAAAAGCTCAGAGTGCTCTGATTGGCCAGCTAACCCAGTGCGTTGTGATTGGCCAAAGACCTAAAGCGCGTGTGGGAAATGTAACACCCTTTACCATAATTGCAAGTTTCAGCTTCCAAGTCTTTAAAGGAACACTCCACCGTTTTTTCATATTAAGCCAAGTTATTCATGGTTGATACATACCTCTCTCGTCTCAGTGCGTCTCAGTGCGTGCACTCAATCGCGACACTTTGATAGCACTTAGCTTAGCCCAGTTCATTCATTAGGATCCAAACAGAGATGAAGCTAGAAGCGACCAAACACCTCCACGTTTTCCCTATTTAAATACAGTTACACGACCAAGTATGGTGACATAAAATAAAACGTGGCGCTTTTCTAAGCGGGTAAAAAGGATAACTATAATGTATGGCGGAATAGCACTTGGGAGCACTCGGCGCAGTAAAAAGTCACGCCTGAAAAATCCTCTCCCCCTCCCCCTCTCACTTCTGTCATTAGAACCAACGTGACTTTTTACTGCGCCGAGTCGAAGTGCTCCCAAGTGCTATTCCACCATACATTATAGTTATCCTTTTTACCCGCTTAGAAAAGCGCCACGTTTTATTTTGTGTCACCATACTTGGTCGTGTAACTACTCGTGTAACTGTATTTAAATAGGGAAAACATGGAGGTGTTTGGTCGCTTCTAACTTCATCTCTGTTTTGTTCCCTAATGAATGAACTGGGCTAAGCTATGTGCTATCAAAGTGTCGCCGCGCGCCTGAGCGATTGAGTGCACGCACTGAGACGAGAGAGATACGTATCAACTCGTCTTAGTTAAGGGAATAACAGTTTAATATGAAAAAACGGTGGAGTGTTCCTTTAAGAAATAGTAAACACAGTTAACTCTTTCTGCACCAATGGCACTTCCCCACCATTGACATAATTTAAGAGCAATCCATGTTTTCACTGTTATAGCGTAGGGGGCGCTATTACGCATCTTCTGAAAGAGTACTGAATCTCCGGATCATAACACAGGAGAAGAAGAAGCAGAAACAAACGACAGAAGCATTGCTTACATGTTAAATAACGCAATCATCAAACATTAAACAGCATATAAATCAAAACTGCCAAACATTACCGAATAAAACGTCAACCCAGGAAGAGGTATAAGAACATGCAAGCTTTATATGCGGTTGCTTGGGTGGCTTCCTGCAGGTCTATGGGATATTTCAGTTTTTAATGTCTGAATACTGCATGATTTGAGGTATCGTACATCCCTAAATTAAAAATCCATATCAGTTGACCACTAATCTGAGCAACATGGTTAGTTTTACACTCATGATTAGGTATTTGTTCCAAAAATTAACTCAAATATGAGCAAAAGTAGTAGTGATGCTTGTCTCAGCTATACAGTAAAAAAATTAAATAAATAAGCAGAAGGGTACGAAATGAAATTATTCATCAGTATCCTTCACAGTGATCTGGAGACACTCACACAGAGCAAAGAGCCCCAGATGTAGCGCTTGATCTGGAAAGTAATCAGAGGTTGTATACACAAACATGTTTTCATAAAGTGCTCAAGAGGGACACACAATCAACTGACCCAGAAATGAATCTGTCACAAGCCTATAAATAAAACAGATCAGAAGCAACAATAAAAAAAAGATACAACTGGCAATAGCTGCAAAAAAAAAAGAGGAAAACTCAGACACAGATGGCTGTTTATTATCACCAGAACCACTTAAAAATGATGTAAAGCAGGAATTCAAATTCCTCCTGTCCACAAACAGGACACTCAAAAACTAGTTCTTCAAGGGTTCTTGTGGGACAGATAAGCGAGTTATGTGTACTTTTGTCATTGGTTTGTGGGAAATAATCGGCCATAATAGAGTTGCTTGGTGACCTGGACTTTTTTAAACATTGAATACTTGTTGCTTTCAGTTTAAACAGCTCAATCATGCATTTTAGTCTGGGACTATAGGCTTAAACCGTGTCTGTGAAATCAGACACTGAAGTCACTAGCCAATTAAATGAAGTCAAAACTAACAGCTTTAATGCAGCTATAACATTACATGCTCATGCATATTCCAGGAATATTAGTCAATATGCACTCCCAACTTATGCCAGGTTCAGACTACAGTATATTTTTGTCTGTTACGACAATCAAAGTCAGATTATGCTATCTTGACTGCTAAATGCTTGTCATGGACAAGAAACATGCCAAGACTACATGTTGCTTCCCGACCAATCACCTCTTGCTGTCTTTAACGACATGCGTGATGTCATCAAGAAGGTGGAATTAGTGACTGACGTCCGGACACACGACCGTAAACAAACGACTGAAGTATTAGCTTAATGCTAATTCCAGTACTCACTTTTTTCACTCTGTCGTGGTCGTCCCTCGAGGAAACATCATACGGGTAGGAGTATTCTTGCCATAGCTATACAAACCTTTCCTCCATTGCATAATTCCACCAATGCCATAGTCATTCTTTCGTTTCACCATGTTTAAAAGCTGTGTATGGAAGAGTTTCTGTGCTCCTATTGGTCAATGTCGTAGATGTGACGGAATCCATCGTAGAGGACCGGAAAAAGAAAGAAACATGCTAGTCTTTCTGTCGCGACATCCCAGGATTAACTCATGGTCCTACCGGGAAAGTGCCAAGGGCACTAAACCAGAGGGGAGGCCAAGAATATGGAAGGCATTTTCTGCCAAATTTAAATAAATAAATTAAATGATTAAAATGAAAATTAAAACCAGATTAACGATTTCATTACAGAAAACTGTACGCAAAATATGTGACAAAATTGAAAATTAAATTAAATTATTTCATTTTCCCGGTGACAGTGCATCATCCCTGAAAAATAAAATGCAATTGGTGATTTCACATTTCATTTTCACTGCAGTCTCGAGGCAAGACTGCCAATATTAAAATGAAAAGCCAAACGTGAAAAAGAAACTACAAATACAGTTTTTACAAAGCTCTTTATTAATGCTCACGCAATAATAGTGACACAATTCAAATTCAAATGTAAATTTTCGTTTTCATTTTAATTCCTCTTTTATTTCACAGTTTTCATTTTCGTTTTCATTTTCAAAGACAACCTGCATGCAAATTCAATGTTAATGAGTGGGTGTGGCTTGTAACGGCGCAAGAGGCACGCCTTCTGTAAAGCGAAGTCGCCGTCCCTGTTGCATGAGTTGAATGTGTGAAACGAAATTATTTAAATGTGATTATATTGTAATCGAGACGACGAGATATGACGAAATCTGTTAGTGAGCTTTTGCGGGAAGCTGCCGCAGCATTAGTGGAAACAACCAGCCTGACCAGCATACTTCAAACCCTCGGCGCACTGCAGTTCCTCGACCTGAGTCGCGGGCATCTTCAGTTGCCAGAGAAACTGTTCAAAGTATCCGGTATAAGGCCATTATGATGTTAGACTAGATCATAATCGATGAGGTTCATTCATGTATTATGCTGTTTTGGAAATTCAACTATTTGGGTGTAGCCTACAAAAGTCTTAGTAACACAATTTATCCAACAATTATAGCCAGACATTAATACCCGCTAGGCGCTAGCTTTAACTGAGGACCTCGGCCAACAATGTTTCATATTAGCGTCGTGCCTAACAACGCCCTTCAGCCGTGACTTATTCAGATACAGCACTAGCCTGGCTGTATCTGTCCGCTGTTTACGTGTCTTTTGGTTATTTTACGTTTGTGTACAAAAAGAATCACAATGCTGATTTTCATTTTCAGTAACAACTTCTGGATGAGATCGAGAAAGCGAGTGTACCGGCATTTACAGTAGGCTAGATATTATAGCATTTTCCTTCAGGTCAGTCCTATATTCATGATAAAAAATCCGTTTGAATGTCCGGTGTGATATTTTGTACTTTTAACAGTTAATAGGGGTTGTCCGTGCCTATAGTCACGTCAGTTGCGTCTTTCTTCTCCGTGATCACAAGTTTGAGTCATTTCAAAAGTCTTCTCTACTGACTGACTGACTGACTCACTCATTAAGACAGTCTTTGTCTCCATCTAATGGAGAAATAATGTAACTTCTCCTGTTGCTTTATGGTCAGGGACTATTTTTTTGTCCAGCGGAAGGAATTGGCTTTTAGTGATTTTACTTCATGAAAGTTGCATACTGGCGCGGATTAATGCACAGGCTTGCCTAGGCTGCAGCCTAGGGGCCCCACGTGTGCAGGGGCCTCGGATTGGCCAGACAATTTTTTTTTTTTTACTTAAGCGCAAAAGCACAGCGCCAGGATTCCAGTTTTGAATGGGCCAGACCAATTGTGGGTGGGCCTTAAATTAAAAACCTTATCGAATCACTGTTTAACCTAATAAAAATTACTGACTAATAGGCCTATACTGTTATATTATCTGTGCGTATACATAATATAGATTTTAATAGCTTGATGCTCTTTAAATATTTTGTTGCATTGTTTCGGTGCATAGGACAGACCTATCCGCGATCGCTCTCCATGGTTCTGACCAAAGAAGAGCGCTTTGGAATCTCCATTACGCATCATACCTGAGCTGCGTTTCCCGATAACGCTGTCTCTTAGCGCGCTATGAAGACTCATAGGTATAACTTAACTAAAGGTATACTAGTCTACCACTAAAGGTATACCATTGCTTGGCGTCTTCAGAGCTATCAACCACTCGCGAGGCAGAGGCGCTGAAAGGCAGAGGCGCTGGCGCCCTCCTAGCAACGGCCGCGCTATCATCCTGGGGTGGCAGAGACGAAGATGTGCTAGGTGATGTGGATCTCAGCTCTCTTCATCTCCTGGTTGCAGCGATGACTCTGAGACTGTGTGCGCGTTTAAGGTAGCCTACCTAAACAACGACTGTTGCAACAGGGGCCGAGGGCTGGGTTAGAAAATAGTTGACGTCATTATGTTTTTTAATTTAATCAATGTTGATTATGAAAGTGAGCATGCAGCATGAGAAAGATATTATACATCATGAGATGCGCAATGTCTGGAGACATGGAGTGGGTAAAACATGATTTTGACCACTTCATTGAGTCTTGTTTTGAAGTCTCTTTTTAAAAGATTTTCGTTTTGTATAAATTGTATCTTAATTTTGATCAATGTTTTATCAACCAATTGCCTGTATTTGGCCCAATGACGTGACGTGCAATTTTGATGTCCAAACCCCTTTATGAAGTCAAAATAAGGAAATGTTTAATAAAAAGCACATTTATTGAATCAATTGATCTCTGTTTATCAAATGATATAAACATATATTGAGGGTATTACAAAGTGTAAGAATTATTAGACATTATAGTCACATAATGTCATACCGGATAACTGTCCGGACCTTAGAGTGACATAAAAAAAAGCCAAACAAACTGTAAAAAATCGAATAAACCCTAACATCTCCTCCACAGGCATTATTGTATGAGTCTTGACAACAATATATTTAAATATTACAAAGAATATGACATCCAGTTAATTGTTATGCTTTGGAGCATTCTGTCCCAAAACTGGCTGTCAGCCAATGTCATACGGGATAACAAGCAAACTGGAGCAATTTTATTGTGAATTTTATTTTGACACGATGTGAGACAGCATGTTACACAATCAGGAAGACCCTGATGGACCCCCAAACAATGGTGAAAGGTAAGTATGTCTTTCATAAAATGTGTTTAACTCACCCTTTTTCTTCACTAGCACACTATGTAGTAAAATCCTGTGTCATATGGGATAACGCTAAAATAACATATATAATGTGGATTTTATGTAAATATGTTTATTTAGCATGAATTTACATATTTGGAAGTTGAAGGTAAAGGTTGCAGATTTCTATAGGTAGCCAAAAATACTGCCTGATAAAGATTTAAACTGAGTTTTGTCATACCGGATAACAATTTTGTCATATAGGATAACAGTTACTTTCTGTTTGACAATATATTATTATACAGTTTTCAGCTTTAATTTGTATAATTTCCATTAAAATTGTGATATTAACATATCATTAACATTGTTTAGTTAAATATTAGCAAATTATATAATTCATATTAATATTCAATTACAATTACACTTAATTATTGTCCAACCTGTCATATTGGGGAATCAGCCCCTTTAAGTCTATAAAAATGTAGTGTTCATTTAATGAAACTAATGAAATTTAGTGATTCAAGGTACTTCAACCCATTAATAAGATTTTTCTTTATAAATATGTTGTTCAATTACATGCTTTTGTAAATTTGTTGTTCAAATAAATGATGTTCAGTGAAATGAGTGAAGGTCGCCTACTTTAACCCTTTACATTATTTATGAATATTGATGTAGAGTGACTATGATCATCAATAAAATGATTCACGGTACTTTTCAGTACTAAATTAAACCTAATGTTGAAAAGTTGTGCTGTTCTGATATTCATAAACATGAAAAAAATGTTTAAATGTATTTGTATACTTGCCAAATCTGGGAAGAAACCACACTGAGTTTGTGTGTAACAGTTTACACACTGAAAACCACATCTGTATTTCTTTACAGTGGAGCCTAATTAATTTCCTTGGAAAAACATTGCATAACATAAACATTAATTATTTATGAACATTATTAAGTGTTGTAAAAATGACAATTCATGTGTTAACTTATATGGTGTCATACCGAGTAACAACTTAAGTCAGGCGGGATAACGCTGTTTTTTCCCATTGAAATGAATTATTTCACTTCATGGAGTTGAGGAAACAATAATAACATGATACCAAGTCCTGTAAAACATTTTCAGACATTTCGCATTTTAAATCACATTGCAGTGTTAAAATGTGGGTAAAGAACTTGAACAAGTAGGGTCACGTTTAAAGAAATCACAATATAATGAGAAAAAATTGTTGTGCAAAACATTTTTTTCTGTGCTCCAAATATTGTTTACTGCATCACTTTATATATTCATTAAGTATTATTGATTTGAAAAGTTTTAATATCGTAATATTTAGAAAATGCATTAACGTTATCCCGTATGACATTTTGACTGGTGTCGTCACATGATTCTCAGTTAAACCGCTTAAAATACATTGTTTAAAATTGAGATTTTAGTAATAAGTAAAAAACACCCCCATAAAGATAACAACTACTTTGATGTGCAGTTTTAACCTTTTTGAATTTTTTATCAGTTGAAAACCTTATTTGTCACTGGCCCATTTACTAGATAAGAAGAAAATATATAGCAGACAATGTAATAAGGCGCCAACACGATCACTTGCATTGCACGTGAACTGGAGGGCGCCGAAACTCAGCTTTTGCCTCAGATTTGAGAAATATAGGCTATCTATTATAGAAAGCTTGAAATGTCTACTTGCAAACGAAAATATTCAAAACCAAAAGAAATAGGCTATTCTCTGAATATGTCATCTGAAATGTGCATTTCTCTCTGGCGTTCATGGCGAATCCGCATCGTCAGCTTCATCTTTGCAAATGTCTCATTGCTTTTTAGACACATTCATAATCATTACTTTTACCGGTTCTTTGTGGCAAGCTTTATGCGTGCGTTCGTGCGCTTGAATGCGGCTATGTAAACGCTCTTAGGGTATATAGCCTAAGTAATTAAATTAATGTAAAGGGGCGATTTGTCCACGAATGGCTTAAATGAACAACTACTAGTCGACTAGAAAAAAAATGTAGTCGGAAGCAGCCCTTATTCCACATGTTTTCGAACCAGGCAGCAGGCCATTCTTCTGGGTTGAGCGAGCGACCCTGCGGAGTGAGTGAGCGGAGCGGAATATTCAGAAATGTGCTCTCCGCTCACGAGCTCTGATCGGAACAAACCCGAACCTCACTGAACTTGCTGAACTTGCACAGAAACATCAAAATGGACATAACCAGCTTTTTAAAATTGTTCTTAAAACTAAACATTTAGACTATTTTAGCACAAAGTATGAGCTTATTGACGATTTTTTATAATTCTTGACAAATTAGAATATATTAAAAGGTTGTTTTTTTTGGAAGAAAAAAAAAACAAACAAAAAAAACAAGTAGGTGATTGGGTAGATGTGAATTGGCCACCACTTGAAGGAATGTAAAGGAAACATTGTAGTGTTGGCTCTCTCTTACGCCAACATATACGCCCGTTTCTACGCAATAATGATAAATGAGGGCCAATGTGTGTATGCCAGTTCACCTTAGTTGCGTGTGGACCATGCATGGCACTAAATAAATTTTTAGGGGGGGCCTCACACAAAGAGCAGCCTAGGGGCCCCTGACCACCTTAATCCGCCCCTGGTTGCATAGATACATATTTTTCGGGTTTAATATTT
Source organism: Rutilus rutilus (assembly GCF_951802725.1). Taxonomy (NCBI): domain Eukaryota; kingdom Metazoa; phylum Chordata; class Actinopteri; order Cypriniformes; family Leuciscidae; genus Rutilus; species Rutilus rutilus. Next base: position 4,669,130 of record NC_140227.1, read on the forward strand.
GTATTGTGTGGAAACCGTTTTATCTGAATAAGTCACGGCTGAAGGGCGTTGTTAGGCACAACGCGAATATGAAACATTGGCCGAGGTCCTCGGTTAAAGCTAGCGATCAAGACTTGACTTATTGACTTGACTAACAGTTTCTCTGGCAACTGAAGATGCCCGCGACTCAGGCCGAGGAACTGCAGTGCGCCGAGGGTTTGAAGTATGCTGGTCAGGCTGGTTGTTTCCACTAATGCTGCGGCAGCTTCCCGCAAAAGCTCACTAACAGATTTCGCCATATCTTGTCGTCTCGATTACAATATAATCACATTTAAATAATTTCGTTTCACACATTCAACTCATGCAACAGGGACGTCGGCGACTTCGCTTTACAGAAGGCGTGCCCCTTGCGCCGTTACAAGCCACACCCACTCATTAACATAGAATTTGCATGCAGGTTGTCTTTGAAAATGAAAACGAAAATGAAAACTGTGAAATAAAAGAGGAATTAAAATGAAAACGAAAATTTACATTTGAATTTGAATTGTGTCACTATTATTGCGTGAGCATTAATAAAGAGCTTTGTAAAAACTGTATTTGTAGTTTCTTTTTCACGTTTGGCTTTTCATTTTAATATTGGCAGTCTTGCCTCGAGACTGCAGTGAAAATGAAATGTGAAATCACCAATTGCATTTTAGTTTTCAGGGATGATGCACTGTCACCGGGAAAATGAAATCATTTAATTTCATTCTCAATTTTGTCACATATTTTGCGTACAGTTTTCTGTAATGAAATCGTTAATCTGGTTTTAATTTTCATTTTAATCATTTAATTTATTTATTTAAATTTGGCAGAAAATGCCTTCCATACAAGACAAGCTGCCCGGTTGATACTGTACTGAACCCGGTATTATTTTACTGCAGTAAGGTGATGTATTCCTGATCGAAAGGGGATATACTACACCAAAAACAACTGCAGGACTAGTCAGGAATTGATTGGATGAGCTACAATGAGCCCTCTATAGTGGAGATATGGGTATACAACCAAGATTAACAGGGTTCTTTCAACAGACATCACGGTCATGAGTCACTAGATTCATATGATGGGAACATGCCTTTGGCATTGTGTAGGACCGGATAAGGAGTCTCCTGCCAAAACAGCGACAATGTACACCTTCATAGTGTCAATAGATTGAGAAGATACAGGAGATAATAGAACTCACTGTCTTCAGTATCTGACCATTCTGGTTTCTGTTATATCTTTGGTTGTGTTCTTTTAACCTTCTATGGAACACAACAGAAGATATTTGGAAGAATGCTTCAACCGTTTTTGTGCATATAATGAAAGTCAATGGGGTCCAAAACAACATCGGGACCCATTAAGTTCCATCGTACGGACTGAGACATTTAACAAAATACCTTTCTGTGTTCCACAAAATTAAGAAATTCATACAGGTTTGGAATGACATGAGTGAGTGAATTATCACCCAATTTATTTCATGTGAACTCAGGACTAGCTGACTCACTGAGCTTGAATTGAAGTCAATAACAGATCATCAGACAGGTATATCTCTCTCTGAAGAGATAACAACAATCCAAACGTGGCGCAATGAAAAAACGCATTTATCTGTCTGCATGTTTCACTAATCTCCAAAATATGTTCTGCGAGACACAGCATGTAAACAGTTCAAGAAATGGGTAATCCATTGGAATGAAGTACACATTGGCCAACATGTTTATTCTGAATGAGGCAGGTATGGACTATGCATGGACATTGGCCTTATTGCGGAGATCAATGACCACTAAACTGCATTTGGAGACATTGACGCATGCATAGATGATGAAAATGTGTTGGACAGTTTGTTCGTTACCGTTCAGAAAAATATTTCATGAGTTACACCAACCGTAATTACAAAGCCTGACAAAACAACATAAACACTATATTCCTTTCGCTAACTACCACTAAATATTTCACACAGCAGCCCATGCAGAGTGACATCTCAGTTTCTCATGCTACTTTGAAGTTTTTCAGTGGCACTCTCATGATCTTGACATGAAAGAGGACGTCCTGGTATTCCCAGCATGTGCTTGAAGCTGAGTGGAACAATTTTCCCAAGAAAAACAGATCTTTGAGTTGTAACTTTATTACAAGTCTTCCTCTTGAGTTTGATTTATAGGGAACGCTTGGGTATACTGACTGATGGTGGAAACCTGAATGTTGGCTTGACAAATAAATCTAAGTGTAATGACTTTATGAAACAAAAACATGGAGGGCCAATACGAGCCGATGACATGATGTTCATGTGTTTGTCCTATTCTTTTATTCAGAAACTCAAAATACAATAGAATTGAAAGAGAAAATGACTTCTATGATGAGCATGGTGTTATTTTCTGAATTAAACTTCATTCTGATATTTTTGTCAGGATGGTATAACTGTTCTGATCACATAATGGGCACTGGCTTTATCAAATGAATGAAATTCTTAAACCTACTTAAGCGTAGTTTGACACGATCTTGAAAAAAAGTCTGCCAAATCGTAGAAGAAAAGCAAAACAGCAAAGTGCGATCAAATATTTCAGCAAAGGTCAAGATTTCAGATCAGACGATCTGACATTTTTATAACAAGTCACAAGTTAGTTCAGGTTGTAAAATGTCATGCGGTGCAACTCCCCAAAAAGGCAGTAATATATAAAAAGTATATTTCTGAGGACTTGCCACGTGTTTAAAACGAGCTTTTTCCTTTATCATGGACACTCTGATATGTCACTGACCCATATATGCAACTATATGTATGAACTCAGAAGAGCAAATGCAACAGAATTCCCCACAGTGTTTGTTTGTTTGCTTTCTATTACCATCAAATCTACATATATTATTTCCTGTTAATGCGCTCTCTAAAGCTCTTTTGTATGCGGAGAGAGATGAGATTCAAGGTTTAATCCTGGTCAAACAATTGACCTGATGCAAACATACCTACTCTGAAAACCTGTTTTCATAGGATAAATCCGTTGGGATTAAAGGGTTTCCAACAAGATATAAAGCATTAAGGCCCAGAATGCAATCATAATTCAATTCACTGAGTACTTTTTATCAAACATTAGGGAATCAGATTTATGTATCAGGTTAATAGCGATCCATTTTGTCCTGACCTTTCTAATGAAATAGTGTTATGGGATTTAATAAATCAAATCAAGAGATCGATGTGTGCAAATCACAAAGGTCGCTGGGATATGTGGAGTGACGTTTTCATTTATCTTCTGAGGATTATGACTGTTCATCGGTGTGTGATGTGGAATAGGTAAAGGCCACTCCTGTGAAATCTGCAGAAAAGGGGAGTCATCCGCCTACATCCAAAAAGCCTGTTGCCATGGCGGCCAGTCACTGCCAATGATATCAGCTCGTATTGACTTATACATAATGAAGCAGAGAAGGCACTCATAATTCTCAAAAGGTGATGCTGGAGACAATGGATTACATCCAGTTGACATTTGTGGTAGAAGAATGAGGTTATATAATTATAAAAGCAGCCAATTAAAATTAGAGTCTGTAATGAAGATAATCATCTATCCATAGAAATAATAGATTTAGACTTGCTAACTGGAATAAAAGAATGTGATCAATCAATAACAATACAGTATTATATATATATATATATATACATACACACACACACACTCTGTATCATATTAATGTGAATCAAACAAAAGAGAAAATAACTTTTAGCTTAAATAAAAATAAATGTATATTTAATTCATACACTGAAGACTAAGCAATATTTTATTTTTACATTATGATTATTACATTTCTGTACTAATTCTAACTGCATGTTAAATAAACCTATTGTACCTGAAAAACTTAATTTGTTTAATTCATGATTTTGTTATTTTGTATTTGTCCCATTTTTTGTAATTTGCTTCTACTTGTTTTTAATAACAGAAATGAGATAAAAAATATATAAAAAAACTATATCATGATATCTTTATCGTGAAATAAAATTTCTCATATGGTGAGTCATATCGCCCACCCCTACATGCATATATAAACATTTTTTTTTAAATTTAACTATTTATTGAGATTTACTGGCTCATTTGCATATTGTTTCTGCAAATTTAGAAACATTTTGTTGAGCCTTCATGGTATCTCTTGGCTTTTCCCCCACACTTTATACTATACATCTATACATTACAAACAATGAAAGTGTTGCCGTGATTTAAAGACAGCAATACTTATTTTTATAATGTAATACGTGCACTACAGACAAGTGTGATAAAGGATGGTTTGAGCATTATGGCAAATGTTCTCTGGTTCAGTTTCTTGTCATCTTAAACCATACATTCTTCTCATGCATTCCAGTCAGCCGATTATGGAAACCCATCCATTAGAAACACATGCTGAGTTCTAGGGTCACGACCCCATATCTGTCTGTTTCCTTCACTGTAGGATCCAGGAGAAAAGTGGTAGTTTCCTGTAACTATAGAGACCAAACAGAAAATACACTGTTGTGCCACTATTGAGAGACTGTATAAAAGGCCTTCACTTGTTCTGCATGTTCAGAGCTTGTTTTGACACAACGCTGAATGTACTGTCGGGTGAAACAACAGAGTGAATTAAGTTTGTCAGAACTGTTTACTCAAGTCACCCTCTTTGACTTCTTGAGGCAAAACTGATTTAGTTGTTTGACGGCTCTGGCTTAATCCACAGAGGAAGTAATGAGGCTTAATGTAAACCGACTACACACATCAGAGTGAAACCTTGACCTTTGTAGGCTAATGTAAATGTGCACATTTCTGTGAAAGGGAGGTGTGACAGGAGTTGCCACATGCCGGTTCTACTGCATTGTCAAAGAAGAGGCCGCTGACAGTCATGGGTTAAGAATGAATGAAGGGTATTGTGACAGGTGTGCGATTGACTTTACCTTTGTGTTTGTGAAAAGTCTGCCGTACAAAACTGTTTTCCACATGCTGTCATGCTGACATTCACTGACAATGCTTTACTGAAAACACATACACAAAAGCAGACCTCACAATAGAGGGCCAGTCACTTTTAAACGGTCAAATTTGTACTGTTATAGCTATTCTCGGTACCATACCTCCGTCCTCAAGGGGGCGATAGAGTTCACATGTGCTTATGATCTAACTTACTCAGCAAAACTATTTTCAAACTGTTGCTCCAGTAGTTGACCAGAAAGAAAAACCTAACCATAGGGAAAGACAATTTAGAGTAATGCCCCCGCGCGGGCTTTGATTAACCGCTGAGGCAACATTAATATGTTGTGTTGCGGTACGAATCACGCAGACACAATTAGGAAAGCAATTATATCAATCTTGCATGGCTAGAGGCGTCTACATTTGTACAGTTCCAAGGTTAATTTCTAAATAAGAAAACATTAAAATCAAAATGTAGTCCTGTATGTACTGACGACTCGCGAAACACTCTCTGTGTCCAAATATACGCACTTCACTACTACAGGATATGCGAAAACGTATTATGTCAAGTAGGTAGGAAGTGTTAATTTTAGGGGAATACTTTATCTGCTTTTGTGTTCCCCAGAAAGAAAATAATTGGAACGACATGAGGATGAGTAAACAATTTTCAGAATTGAAATTTTTTGGCGAACTATCGTCATATAAAGAAAATTTCCAAGTTAGCAAAATTTATGCAAAATTTCACGAGTGAAAAAGGTCCATCGTCTATTGTCAATAACGTAGCAATATATGAAGCACATCACCTCAGAAGTCAGTTTCGAATCTGCAGAAAATTTCGGAAAATTTCAACCTGACTGGATTTTGCCCACGAAAATGTACATCAACAGTAAATGTGACCATGCTATAGATACACAGAAAGTTGTTCCTCATGGTTAAATTGTACTTGTCAGGGTTCCCACACCTTGGTTAACTTCAAATTCAAGGACCTTTCAAGGACTTTCCAGGTCCAATACCCTCAAATTCAAGGACTTAATGTGGGGACACATATCAAGAGAGAGCAAGGTTACATCGTGTTACCTTGTAAGATACATTGTTACAGTTTTCATGTGTCAAACACAACTATGCAAAAAGCTTTTTTTGCATTTATTTTTTGGCCATATGACAGAGATCTGATATTCTATTTGTTGTATTTCTGTTTTGCATAAAACTGAAGAATATTCAGTACATCATACTGTATTCTAAAATGATCTGATATTAAATGCATGGATTTTATTGAAAAGAATTAGGCTCATGTAACCAGAAGTTTTAAGATATATGTATGAATATGCTTTTCTTGCCTTATGGGTTTATATTACCTTCACAAGCATTCTTTGTAATCTTCTTTGTTGCGCAAAATATCTTGAAACTTGCATTTTCCAGGCATCGCGTTTCAGCGGTTTCAGCCTATTTTGTGTGTCTGTAATACTGTGTAATAGTGTGTCTGTGAAACTCGAGGTACCATCGTAGTAGTTTCGTGTGCGCGTAACACTAAACATGTAACGTAACGAATAAATGTGCGTAAATAACGTTAATCAAGCAAACTAGTGTGCATAGGCCACGAAGTGTTGGCGAAATAACACATTAGTGGACTGGAGGGAATAATATGGAATTTTTTTCCAGAAAACTTCTTGCACAAAATAAATTCAAGCACTTTCAAGGACCTGTAATATATGTTTATTTCCAAAAACTTTCCAGGGCCTTGAATTTATTTTTTCAGATTCACAAACTTTCAAGGATTTCAAGGACCCGTGGGATTTAACAACACCAGCGTGAACTATTTTTGTGGTTGTTTGTTTTACTATGCCTCAGGTAAAAAACAACAACATATGAACAATGGCAACATGTCAAATGTATTATATACGGAAATGCATTTATACTACACACCTACACAACGCACTTCATCAACGGTCTAGACGGAAGTTTTTCATCTAATAGAGGAAATACTATAACAGTACAGGAATTCAGGTGCAACACTGTCCCACCTAGATGCCCATAGCCTATTTCACTTAACTGGTTGTGACTTCTTCAGCACAGCGTGTGCCGCAGCCACACCTGATCTCTCTCTTAATACTGCACAGTTTCCTCGCTGCAGGTTGAAGCATGTAGAAACCAGCAATCTACAGCTCCACCTTTCCCAAAGCTGACAGCCTGCTTGAATGACTGGGAAGATCATTCTGGTTCCTGCCTCCTACTCTCCATGTCCCAGTTTCACCGCGTTACACAACAGCAGCCGGCTGTCCGTCAGCATGTCCACATATACACTGTGGTGCCCGCCAATTTCGTTCTGTTCACTTTTTGGCTGGAGTGACTCAGTGGAAGAACATGTTTAGTGTGAAAGTGTCCTCAAGGAGTTGATCATGTAGATGTTCCAGTTAGTTTCTAACTGGAGATTGAGGAAACTAGACAGAAATTACTTTCTGTGTCTTGTAGTCTACAAGAAGGGTGTAAAACATAAAGGGTTAGTTCACCCAAAAATGAAAATTCTGTTTTTAATTACTCATCCTCATGTCGTTCCAAACCCGCAAGACTTTCATTCATCTTTGGAACACAAATGAAGATCTTTTTGATGAAATCTGAGAGATTTCTGTCCAAAATTTTCTAAAGAGACTCGATCGCTTTATACAATGAACAGATTTAATTTAGGCTTTTATTCACATATAAACATTCATCACATCCCTTGAGGTAAACAGAAGCTCAAGCATGTTCGCTTGACGTGCAAAAACCAATGAGGTTTATTCTCGTGTTACGCAGAACGTTTGAGCTTCTGGAAGAACCAATGAGGTTTGTTCTCGCATGTCAAGCAGGTTTGGTTGAGCTTCTGTTTATGTTCGCTGATCAATGTTTAAATGTGAATAAAAGCCTAAATTAATTCTGTTCATCATATAAAGCGATAGTGTCTCTTAAAAAAATTTGGACTAAACCGCTCAATTCATATGGATTAGTTTTACGATCTCTTTATGAACTTTTTGAAGTGTCTTAAGTGGTAGCTGCGTGACAGATATCTGTCAGATTTCATCAAAAAGATCTTCATTTGTGTTCCGAAGATGAACGAAAGTCTTATGGGTTTGGAACGACATGAGGCTGAGTAAATGATGGATGAATTTTTCTTTTTGGGTGAACTCTCCCTTTAATTCAGACCCAGACATATGAGTAACTTTAGTGTAAGAGACAAAGCTAAAACTAAATGTTATGAGTTATTGCCATCACATTCACAAGTAGAAATGATGGCTTCAAAGACTGTGACACACCAAGTTGAAGGTTGTCCATCTTTGAGCCATCTTTGAGCCATCTTTGAGCCATCTTTGAGCCTCTGTCAGCTCAGTTTTTGCTATGTGTTTCACTAGACTGATACTGTCAGCGGCTTTTTGGCCAATTGAGCATGTTGAATTGGTGTCGGTCAGCGAGTGATACAAATCCCTCTGATTAGCTTTTCAGTAACCAGTGCACGAGAAGAGAAGTAAAAAGTGATGAAAGCAAGCAAACAGGGAAGTCCAGTTCTATTCACATAAAAATGGATCAGTAAACAAATTAATTTATTTTACATTCTTCTCTTCATGAACATTTTGAACAGTCAAGAGTTTTGGGTGAAAAGACTTTCAATGGAGGGACAGAAATCTTTCAGATTTCATTAAAAATATTTTCATTTGTGTTACGAAGATGATTGAAAGTCTTACGGGTTTGGAACCACATGAGGGTGACAAATTAATGAGAACTATATTAATGAAATAATTTTCATTTTTGGGTGAACTAACCCATAACACTTGGGCCAAATACCACAAATACGTCTTGAAAGTAGACAAGTGATCAAACGCAAAAATGTGTTTTCATGTGTATTCGGACAGGTCAATACTCTGGAAAATGTTGAGACTGAGATAGGTCTGTCAGAAGTTCGTGTTAATCATGTGACCTTGCACTCAAAATGGCAGCCAACATGATGGTGGTCGACTCTTATGTAGAAAACTGCAACTTTTCAAGGCCTCTAAATGTATTAATCATTTCTTTAAAAAATATAAGTGTAAAAAAGTACATTCACTGGATCTTTTCCTTCAATAGACTATTTGAAAATGTCAGAAGGTGACAAAAAAAACAAGCGTGTCTGAATGTGCTAAATGTAAAGGACACTACAAGATAAATCCATCCATCCATTCTCCAAATTGCTTGTCCTATAGGATCATGGGGATAAACCGTAATTTTTCATCGAAATCTGCAGTCTGGTCCCTAGAGAGTGTTAGTAAGTGAAGCTGGGAATACTGGAAGTCTGCCCAGAACATCAACCCCCTTGCCGAGACTTCATCTCCATGACCCTGATGCCTGCCTTTCAAAAGTCCTTGATGCCTCAGAGGCACAAAGAGGGCAGAGCTCGGAGCATCACAGACGGTGTGCTGGATAAATGTCTGTGCATGATGGATGTTGATCCAGGAACATGTTGTACTTGGTGAAATCACATTCACCGCATAGAACTTAACATCACTGCTGTAGAATGACGTTCATGATGCCTCAATGTCTGACAAAGAAGATAAAAGATCAACTGAACTGAACAGACGGAGAACAAGTTCAGCATCTTCTGTGTCCTTCATGTATGATGGCAAACCACAGACCCATGACTGTCAAAAGCTGTGATTCACCTCATTAGAATTCATCTGAAGTGAATCTGCCCATGCTGAAAGCTGCACGTGTGCTGACTAAACTACTGAAACCAAGACTTTCACTGTGCTGAGAACAAGGACAGCACTACAAATGATATAATTGCCATAATTCCTGCAACGTTAGACACCAGGCTAGAAAATGAAAGGAATCGTTCATCAAAAAGCAAAAAATCTGTATCAAAAACCCATAAGAATCTTTTTTTAAATGTCCTGGTAAAACGTATAATAAAAGGAGTCCAAACAACTAGGCTATATTCCAGCCTTTTGGAATTATAAGATGCATAGACATAAATTCTATATTCATTCATTTCGACTCAACGATTGAGTCAATGAACTGAAATATAATAAAACATCAGTCGGATTTATGAGTCAATCAGATCAGTTTTTTGTTGAGTCAAAACAGTCAACTTTTCTCATGTACTCTCATGAATGCTCCAGCCTCCAGAGAAGATTTGAATAACAAATTATTAAATTTCAGTCACACTAGGCTATACTGCATAGGACTTTTGAACCAATGTATGAACCATTTTAATAAAACGTATGATTTTATGTGATTTTAAGCACTTTAGCTCCTGTTAATTGTAATTAAATGGAAAAGAGCAATCAGGATATTCGTCAGATTTTCTCAGGTTTGAAACCATGTTTGTTTGCATGTTCCCTTACTGTTTTTAAAATGTATATTCATTCTTTGGCATTTTTTTTTAATACATTTGTGTTTTTATATAATGCTCATGATTATATTTATATGTATGTCATGCATTTTATATTATATTGTGTTGTAATTCACTTTGTTCAGCATCACTGTTTTGTTTTTTTTACCTACTTAGGGGTGAACCATCCCTTAAGTCAGTGGTTCACAAACTTTTTGACTCCAACTTAAACATCTGCTAACAATATTTAGATAGTTTATTTATTGCAGGTGAATCAATGGCCCTGAAAAAAAGCAAGAATCCAATGATGACTATTATAATTCATTATGACGATGACTACTAAATGACTGTCTCTGGTAAAAGCCTTAGTATTAATTACTATATAATTTTGCATTACATATGCAAGCCTTATTATTGAGATGATTAATGCTAATGTAACAGATGAGTGTATATTCAAGAAAGCTGTGCACATGTGTAAATGGCCAGCGTTTCTGCATTAGTAATCCTGATACTTGGCGTGTATAGCACAGCAACGCCCCCCTTCATGAATTCATCTGAACATCATCACTGCATTAGGTTTCATGTGATGCTCTCGCTTTAGGCTGGACCGATTCATCTAATTTATTTCAGTAAAATGATTCAGCATAGCATCCGACCAACATCTGTAACACAACTATACAAGAAACTAGCGAAACTGAGCTATTGCGGCTAGAGATCCGTGTCCTTAAAAAGCCCTCATTCATTCAACTGGTCCCTCAAGAACACGGCGAATGTCCTCATAACCTAGTAACAAGAAGATGACGAGCGAGACAGCATTTCGGGGCGCCTATGATGCCCAACACTGTAGCACGCGCCCGTGATGCCCTAAAAACATGCCTAGGCTATGGATGTTTTGAGCCACAATGTGTGTAAATCACATTGTTATAAACGGAGCATAAAAGCCCGACCTGTTTTTAAGACTCGTCGTATTATAACATAAACCCACAACCTCAAACAAAAATCTTTTGTATTTTACAATTAACCCTCAATTGACCATAAGCGCACAGAGAAACACATTAGAGGAGAACCGCCAACGATGTTATGAACTGTGTGTGTTGTTCAAAGAGAATATTCTGAGCATTCACATGCAAACAGGCGTCAGCTGTGGATCATGAGTGTGTTCTTACCTGAAACGGGGAGAATCTTTAATACATTCCTCAAAATCCACCGTCATTTTTGCAGTTATTCCTCCTTTCAGTTAAACATGTAACACAGCATTGCCGGTGGTTGTAATACGCCTGAATGTAAAACGCAAGTGTATCCCTTTCCCCGGTAAAACAGTGGCACTGTGACACACTGTTACAGAGCTATGTGGATCAGTTTCAGCGCTGAGAGAGCTAAGGGACCGTCGTCAAAGATGCGGCAAGAGATGATAAGGGAGCGTCTTTCAAATATCGCACATTTTTACTGTGTGTGTGTGTGTGTGTGTGTGTGTGTGTGTGTAATATTTGGTTTGACTGTGGCTTCGTCTCCCATTCACTATTCCCTACATTAGGCCTACTCCATTAATATAGTCTGCTTAAAGGAGTGAATGAAAACGAGTGAGTGAATTCGGACAGTGAAGTGAATTTGTCTTGAACTCTGTCATGGAAACTAGCATATATAACCTTAATTAAATTAAAAAGGAATTTATATCTGAATGATTTAGCCACATTGAACCAGACGCTGGAATTCATTCAGCACGACCCTCACAGTGCATTATGGGTATTCTCTAGCCGTTGAGCACAGGGGGGCAGGGTTTCGGAAAACATTGAAGCTTCCCCGGGCGCCGCCATTGATTAGCGGACCCCCACCTGCTGTTAGCATTCCATTGGCTCCCATTCATTTTCGCGTCGCTTTGACAGCGAATAACTTTACATCTGAGGCGTTTAAAGACTCCATTTGTCCATTACTTATTTCTAAAGAAACACGAAAATGTATAAAAGGCTCCATTACCTTGTATCTTACGTTATGGCCCCGTAGATGCAGTTTTTGTAAAAATAGGCTAACGATTGCGTCATAACCACGCGACTCTCTGTCGCACAGTAGAGAAATTACCGTATAGACAGGAGGAGAAGCTCGCGCGCAATCGGGGGGACGTGGAGGCAAAAGGCTGATGAAGTAATTCATCAGAATACTTAGCAAAAGTTGCTCCTGCTCCTAGCTCATGAACACCTCCTACTCACACTCTCCGTCTCTGCAAGTTTCGGAAGGGAATGATTCAGATTTCTCTTGGCACAGCTACTAGAAGACAGACGGGTTGCTCACGTCACATCTACGTCGTCAAGCTCAGTTTGAGTCTGCGCAGTACGCTCATCCATCAGGAAGTGAGTGCTTCTAATTGACTTCACTTTTCTCCGTTGAAGTCTATGGGGTCGCTGTGTCCAGTTTATATACTGTCTATGGTTGAGCATACGTTGTTATTGTGGTGCATTATGGGATTGAATGAGTGCACTTGATAACTTTCACTATGGTTTTGGACACCACTACAAATGGCTGTCCCCTCATACCCTATAACCTACCTCGCCATACCCTATTTAAGGTATAGGGGGCGATTTCGAACACAGCCTGTTTGTTTTTAAAGGGATTGTTCACCTTGTATCACAAAATGATCCCATGCAAGTGCAACACGTGCCAGATATTTCAAGTGTTCCTAGGGTATACGATTGGGTTTAGTGAAAACAAACCAAAATTTTATGTATTTAACGTAATTCTTGACCTTGGCCGTTGGGCTTCTCTGCACAATGAACACATTCGTGAGACTCCATTAGCACCGCAGTTATGAAAAAGCACACAAGTTGTGAGAAATCAAGATGAACAAAAACACGACATGAAATACAAAGCCTAGAAATACAAAGTAAAGTATCTGTGTGCTTTCTTCACTGAGTTAAATATCTCTGGACCAGAACTTCTTTTGTCTGATAACAGTCAGAGTGACAGTTGACGGATGTGAATGTGATAACTTCTTGTTACGGTGAACACAATGGATATATTCATCTCAGAGAACAAGGTACATCATGTTTCATAAATAGTATTTTTAAAATATAAAAAAGTATTTAATATCCTTTTGTGGCCCATAAAATAAAGAAGGGCATACAGGCAGCATTAGAACAACACCAGGGTGAGTAAATTATTTTCATTTTAAAGTGAGCTATCCTTTTAGCTTTCCTTATAAGGTCGTCCTTCAAATATTTTTTTTACACCAGTAAAAATATTTTAATTATTTTTCTTTCAGCAACACTTTACAATTAAGGTCCCATTAGTTAACATTAGTTAATGAACGAACAATAAGCAATATCAAAATTTTTACAGCATTTATTAAAGGTACACTGTAAGTTTTGATGCAGTTAATAAATTATGAATCACCCTTTTCACCTAAAAATCTTAAAAAAAATAAACGAACGACAGTCTGCTTCTACATTCCACAAAACTCACATTTAGTATCCATAAAATCTTTTTAAAAAATGTTTTAACAATGTACACCAGAGCTCTGTCAATCATCATTACGTCAATGTCTACGTCAGGTTTGTCCCTGCTCCCGCGGATTTTTTTGAAAGTTTTTTTAGTCGTCCTCCAATTCCGCCTTTACATTTCCAACATTTAGAAAATAAATATTGTCAAATAAAGCCAAACATGGCATAAAAATAAATACTCTTTGTAAGGTAAACACGTCTCAAGGCTGAAAAGATGTGTGTTTTAAGTAATTTGGCAGTTCAACGCATTTAAAAAAAAAACAGGCATCGCTTCGGCTTCTAAACGTCAGACAGCAGCTGTGTTTTCCTTTGTGGCGCTCACACACACATGCCTCTGATTTTCAACATGACTTGTATCGTGTGTGTACGGCATTATTTGGGGTATACGACATCCAGAGACGACATCTAATGGCTACTTACTTATGGGCCGTATACTGCTTTTTAAACCCTGTTAACTTCTCGTTCTGACAAACTTCAAACGAACATACCGGGAAACATGCTACACTCCACCGCCCGTTATTTAATCTTTTTCCAATACGCAGGGACCAAATACAGGTCTGTCTCCATGACAAGCACAGTCACGCTTCTTCCTTACTGAGCTGTTATAAGTTATAACACCACATGTCTGCTTGTCCTTCTGTCCTCAGTGGCGTGATGAGAACACCAGCCGATCAAGCTGGAGAAGGGGTTGAGAATCATTTAGAGGTCAGTCTCTGCCTGACAATCAAAAACAGTTGACTATCTCAAATAGCTTTTCCTCATGATGACTGATGCCAGTTTGTTTGTTTCCTTAAACTGCATTTCTTTTGGAAATGTAATATAAATGTTTTGCTGTAAAATCCCTGTGTGATGTATTTCTATTGGCAAGACAGTTAGCTAAACCTCTTGCATAGATTGGATTGGATTTGTTGCACAAAAAAGTAATGAAACACTAATTTGTCAAGGATAACACAAAGTTAAAAACGTGTTTCCATTGCGGCCCTTGAAGTAAAGCACAAACTTCACTCCTAGCAACAGGTACATTGGTATTGTGTAGTATTATAAATACAAAATTACAATACGTTTCACATTTACGAAATTTACAATCACAGTTAAACACATACACGCCTTATACTAATGCAAATTCATCACTAAAACAACCAATCTAAGAACCAACTTTTAACTTTCATACTAAAACTAGCCATATTCAAAATACTTTTTAAATGCGTCTGTGTTCTTTAACACTAGACTACTATAATGGCCATAGCAGTCATTCTGACCGCTCATACATTATTTGCATATCATTTCAATAAGCTATATCAAATCTAAGAATAAATGGGTCTGTAATGTTAGGATAGGTAATAATTAACATCAGAACACTACATTTTAATTCTAATGTATGTGAAACTGTATTAGTTAATCGACAACGACAGAACAGCTATTGTAATTACAGATACAAAGTCAAAAGTGATCAATTTTCTATTATTTTCTTTGTAAAATGAAAACAAATGCATGCATCCTTGGATATTAGAATACAATAACTTACAAAAACATCGCCAATATGCATTTCAATGCGTAGGTAAAACCTTTATGGGCACATATGAAACGTATATGCCCCAAACTGGCCGAAACAGTCATTCTGACCGTCACGGGAAAAGAATATGAAAATATAATACACTGCGAGAAACTGATTTAGTAACCAATATTTGTATATGTGAGCAAAAATATCTTGCTGTAAAATTACAATGAAAATTGTATGCATACGGTCATACAGGTAGGACTGTTATGGCCATTCAAGGTAGAAATACTCAAAACTCTTTTGTGTCTTGTAATTTTAATAAAATAACAATGATAGAATAAAACAGACACATTTAGGAAAAGTCAGGGTCCTCTAGTTACATTATCAACATTTATTGTTGGTTTTATTCCAACAAAGTTTTAAAACAGTCAGTCAAAATGACTGCCTTGGTAGTTCTGGTGTCAATTTGCGCGTCGTCAGTAGATTAGAGGCGGAATTTTCCACTCCTTTCTGCGCTGTTTTGGAATTACATTTGATCTGTTTAGTAAATCTGGCCCTAAGTGTCTGAATACCATTAATTTCATCGCTGCTGTTTGTTTCTTTCTGTGTAGAGTGCAGTGCGAAGACTAAAGCCGGTCAATGAAGTGTCAGTGTCCATCTCCAGTAGAACAGACACTGGTGTGCATGCCTTGTGTAACTCTGCACATGTGGATATCCAGCGGAGAGCAGACAAACCCCCACTGCCGGAGCAAACCCTGGTGGAGGCCTTAAACTTCCACTTGAAAGCAGAACCTATAAGGTGGGGAGTCTTTTAAGGGAGTTAAAAAGCTGTATGTGTTTTATGGAAGCTTGTTTCCACCACTGAATAAAAAATAAAAAAGGTAATTGCGACTTTTTATCTCACAATTCTGACTTTTTTTTCCCTCAGAATTGCAGGATATAAACTCGCAATTGCAAGTTATAAAGTCAGAATTGCATGATATAAACTTGCAATTGCAACTTATAAAGTCAGAGACAAAAACTTCACAATTATGACTTTTTTTCTCACAATTCTGACTTTATAACTCGCAATTGCGAGGAAAAAGTCGCATTTAGCTTTTTAATTTTTTATTCTGAGGTGGAAACAAGTTTCTATTGTTGTTTTTTAACCACATTTTTATATACTATTATTTAACAGTTTGGGGTCAGTAAGATTTTTTTTTTATTGTGAAAGAAATTACTATTACTTTTATGAAACAAGGATTCATTAAATTGATCAAAAGTGACATTAAAATCTTTTACATTGTTACAAAACTTATTTTGAACATTCTGTTTATCAAAGAATCCTGGGGGGAAAAAATGATCACAGTTTCAACTAAAATATGAAGCAGCACAACTGTTTTAAATATTGATAACAACAAGAAATGTTTCTTGAGCATCAAATCAGCATATTAGAATGATTTCTGACCTGGAGACACATATTATCATATATTATTTATTTTTTTGTGCAAAAATACAGAATGTTTTAAACAGGTTTCCTAAATTGGAAAAGCATTTAATGTATGATCCAAGATGCTGAGTGACATTATTCTTTTATAAGTCTTTTATTGAATCAGTGTTTTTATTGTAGCTTGGTTTGGCAATCTTACATTAACAAATAGGTTGAATAGTCTTGTTAAGGTGTCAGGAAAGTTCATAGGGGTAAAGTCAAATTCAGCATATTGACATTTATCACAGACAGGTTTTGAATAAGGCACATTCGATTGTAAGAAATTTAGATCATCCTTTATATAAAGAAGGCTACGTTGGTGCCGGGTGGAAGAACAAACCGTTTTAAGGTTTTTTGTTTTGTTTGGGTGGCTGTTGGTTTAATGAACTATTCATAGGTTGATTTTGATATGAACTATGACTGTGTCATGTGTATTATGTGTTTTCTACATGTCTCTGGTACCTTTTGCTGCAGAACTAGTTTCCCCTAAGTGTAAATAAAGTGTAAAAAAGCAAGCAAACAATAAACAAACCAAAAAAGAAAATGATTTTTAACACTGAACCTAAAGATACAAAATGAAAGGAATACGGAGAAGGTCAAAACCTGATTAGACAGATTTCATGACGCACATTTTGCCAACATCCAACATAATGCAGTGTGCTGGACACTCGTCGTATGTGCGTAGCTGACATGATGGTATTTTTTAACCAGCTGAGAACTCAAGAAGAGCTTATGAAATGTGCAAAGGAGTCAAAACAGCACCAGGAATCCCTCCGATACACACACAAACAATGATCGAGAAGAAGACGTTTCTGCCGCCTTCAACGTATCTCCCGTGATGAGATTAACCAGGTATGCTGTCTTTTTTAGGGGTCGCATCTTGTGACATCACATCCTGTTTTTGGTTCGCCTTTAGTCTGGGTTGCGTTTAGGCAGAGCCCGTCTACGGAGAGCCTGTCCACTCCCTATTAAGCCCTATTGTACCGAATTTTGGTTGTAGTACCACCAGAGTTCCACTGGGGGCGCTCGCCATGAGTGCAAAATGAATGGGAGTCAATGGGGCTAGACGGCTAAATTCTTCTCTTTCACCCGATTGCCGTTGAGAAATCTCAGATGTGATTGTAGATTTTGCAAGTTCAACATGGGTTTTAGGTCGAAAGATGAATGAACGAGTACTTATGTCGTTTTGATTTCTTACAGGTTGAGTTGTTGTTGCCCATAACACGCTAGCATTCTGCTAATGACGTCAGCATTCTGACGTCATTGACATTTTGAAAGACTTTTTTAAAGCAAATAAGTGACTCTAAAAAATCTAACACCCAGCAATGTGTAATTTCTTTGCATCTCCTTTCGAATACAACATTCAAATTACTAGACAAAAAATTATATCCTGAGAAAAGTGGATTTTGAGGGTTTTTCGCCATAGACCTCCATTCATTCTGCACTCGCCTGCGAGCGCCCTCATATGGAATCAGAGAGGAACTGCAACCAGTTCAGAAGCCGGAAGTGTAGTGAGAGTGAAACTTCTCGCCATATTAGACATTCTCTGGTTTAGGGCTGCACGATATTGGAAAAAAAATTACATTGCGATATTTTTTTCCCAACGATATATATCGCGATATTGCGAGCCATCAATCCAGGCTAAAGTCAATAATTACCATTCCATGTTATTAATAATTTCACTAATAAGCAAGCTTCATTACAAGTGACAAAAAGGCCACTTAATATTTTATTCCAGAAACATATTTCTCTCAGAATTCGGTGAACATTCTACACAGGACCTAACGTTCTTCAGGACCCGAAAAATTATGTTTTCTGTGCTGATTCAGTGACGCGTTCATGTAAACGGCACCTAGAACCAGCAAAAGTAATGATTAATAGTATGTAAAATATTATAATGAAACATTTTAATTGTTTATTAATAAACAAGTGTTTTCTGTAAAGATGAAGTCGACAATAGCCTACTGACTCGCGATCTTCGCAGCAGTGATCGGGAGAAATGCACTTTTCATACAGATTTTTTTTTTTTTTTTTTTTATGGTTCTTCTGTAGATAATAGTTATATTGCTATTTTTTTATTATTATTGTTGTTATTTTTCGGTATGTGAGGCAAGTAGGCTACCTTTTATGCTGAGTTTCGGTTCATGGATGATAGCTTAATCTCCAGTTCAGGCGCTGGCTGCTATATTTAATTTTTAGGCTATTTATTAAATCCAAGAAAATGGATAATGAAATACTGATTAAAATTAAGATACAATTAATACAAAACGAAATTCGTTTTAAAGAAAGGCTTTGTGCTTTCTGTTTGAGGTCTCTGTGAAAGTTTTAAAGCAGTCTTTTAGTGCCGCTTTCATAACGGCCGCGTGACGAGTCCGTAATGTCACGTAACATTGTTTTTTTCCCTCATAAATGCGAACACGAAACGACTTTTTTTTTTTTAAAGACAACCATCCACAACTTTATAACACTCCAGCAAAGTAGCCTACCTCTTTTTGGTCAACAATATCCTCCTTTTTGTAGACGAAATAGGCTAGTCCCAAATAGCTGATTTTGATCCTGCGGATCCTCTTCGTCGCGCATTTTTAGCTATAGGATTGCCAGTGAATGTTGGCTGTGAGCGGTGAGCGCGTTCCTGTCAGATCCTCACTGTGCAGGCACGCGGAACGCGTATGTCACCCCAGCAAAAAGCCATACAACAAACTTGTGTTTACTGTGTGCTACCCTGGTGCTACCGTTCTCTTACACTATGGGTGCTACTAACGTAACGTTACCCTTCACATCGCATGTTCCGGCGATGTGACTATCGCTCATTCGCACATCGCGATGTCGATGTTAAAACCGAATATCGTTCAGCCCTAGTTGCGTTTATATTTCACTTTAAGTCGAACTGCACCAGAGTTTGTTTGGAAGCACTTTTTCAGGGGTCTATGTCTGCTTGTTTGAGGCACACCAGGGCAAATGAACCGCATTAACAGAGCAATCACAACAGTTCGTTTCAATCGAGCGTGAACACACCATTAAACATTGAAAACATGACACTCATAAAGCATTAACTCAAAGTTTTTCTTGTAAAAGTTTTTCAAACAATGTCACACACTGCTGTCACTGTCAATGTCACACACACACATGGCTAATTCAGATCTGCTGCTGTCTTTGGAGGTTGCTTAGTTGTGAAAGATCAGGGCCAGTTATCTGGAGATTCAAACCCCTGAAGGGAGGATTCATGGGAATTACTAGGACCCCCAGACGCTGTTGTGCAAGAGATTTAATCCCATGTTGCTCTAGGCAGACCTTCCTTGTATTAAATGCTCTGTAAATTGCTTTGACAAAGTCACCTTGACTCATCTTCTGTAGTGTGCTGGTGTGGTGTTTTGCTGTTAGTGACCAAGTGAATCCTTTAGAGAAAATCATTTTGTGCTGATATGAAAGTGGTATGAAACGTCAAAGTGGTAGTTGCGTAGACTGTCAATGGAAGGACAATCTCTCAGATTTCATTTAAAAGATCTTCGTTTGTGTTTCAAAGATGAACATAAGTCTTACAGGTTTGGAAGGATATCAGGGTGAGTAAATGATGACAGAATTTTAATTTCATATTTTTTGTTTGTTTGCTATTTCAGTCCAAATTGTATACGTTTGTGTAGTTTGTGTGGCTGGTGTGACGAGCAGTGATGAATATTTTAGTGGTTGTGGGTTGGGGAACCTCAGGTCTGATTGAGGTCAGAGGAATCATGAACCATTCACATCCATAATCAATGTCTCTAATGCTCATCATGCACAGACGCCTGGGAATCTCTTGGAATGCTACAGGAATTGATTAATCTAGTAACTGTTTCAGTGCCATTTTCATTTTACATTTGCCTTATGTCACAAAAACTCTTTAAAACTGAGGGCGCACAGTGCTCATGTCTGGTCTGTTTGTGTTTTATTCCATGTTCCTGTTAGCAGCGATTAGCGACTGCTAGTGAATCATTAATACCCACTGACAGACTCCTCTGGGAGCCTGAGCATGTCATCTTCTTTATTTGGTGTTGTGAGTGGAGGCGCAAACCGGTGGAAATTGCCCCTAAAATGCCCCAGCGACCCCGAAGAGACGCTGTCAGAGTCTAATGGTGCTTTTAGCTGAGATGCTGCTGGCAGATGCGCTGTTTTCTCTCTGCTTCGCTATGTTTAGAACTCACTGGCCACTGAAGACTGGATCCACACAGACTAATGAAAATAGTAGACCTGAAGGAGATTCTTAGATGATTTTTTTTAAAAGATCGTTGTTTGAAGAAGTCTCTTATGCTCAGCAGCATTTATTTGATCAAAATACAGTTTAAAAGTAATATTTTGAAACAATATTGCAATTTAAAATAACTGCTTTCTATTTGAATATACAGTATTTTAAAAGGTAAATTATTCCTGTCATCAGCATCATTACTCCAGTCTTCAGTGTCACATGATCCTTCAGAAATCATTCTAATATGCTGATTTGATGCTCAAGAAATGTTTCTGATTATTATCAGTGTTAAAAACAGTTGTGCTGCTTCATATTTTTGTGGAAACCATGATGGATTGATAAATAGACAGTTCAAAAGAACAGCATTTATTTGAAATGGAAAGCTTTTGTAACATAAATGTATTTACTGCCAACAAAAAATTCTGAAACTTCTGAACTGTAGTGTATTTTAATAATTTATTATATATTTTATGTATTTCAAAAACTGTAAACAGTTATCTCTATCTTACTTACTCTAGTTTAAATTGTTTTGATGCCTGATTTTATTTAAAGCACATAATTTCACAAAAATGCCACAAAACGTGACAAAATTATCCTAGATATTTAAAATGTGGGGGTAAATATATATATATTTTTTTGATCGTTGTACAATATATGTAAAAATGTTCTATTGAACTCCCATAATTCAATTATGTATAATTATGTATAATTATGGGTTTGACACCGTATTGATCATTTCAATTAATGAAATTATTTCTTTATAAAAATATGCTCTCACAAAGATAAAATGTATATCTGAAAATCGATTCCATTATATGAAATATCACCTTAATAAATATCACACCTTTTGATACTGATGTAATTTTTGTTTATAAATGCAGATTTAACATTTTTATTTACATTTGTATATACAGAAAGTTTTATATCGGTGCGTCCTTAGTATGATTTGTAACATGGTTAGCAGAACATTAGCAGTTTATCCTGCATCTGTGGACGGTTCTTGTAAAAGTCCCCTTTCTGTTAACACAACGTATCATAAACCCTCCTCGTTTGACTCGTATGACCTCATCACAGTAAGTGTGTTGAATGTCAACAGGATCCCTGACTTTTGAACGTGATTTTTTTGTCGATTTGTCACGTTACCATTAAACTCACGAGTATATTCACAGAATATCCATACTGTCCTCTCATGAATAGTAATGAAGCCCTCTGTCATGTGCTTTAGGGAGGTCTGACGGTGATAGACTGGTCCTCTCAAAAGGCCTCATGGGACTGTATTGCGTGAATTTTTAATGAAGAATTGAAGCTTTTTGTGAGTCAACATATAACTCATGGGGTTTCAAGACCACCAGTTTAATATCACAAGAGCACTTAGCCAGATGAAGAGCGCCATCACAGCAGGTGACAGTGTTTGGAGCAGCATCTAGCGTTGTAAAAACCTTACAGATGATGTAAATACTGTTGTACTATATATGTAGTATTTCATATTGTAAAAAGGACTAGATTTGTATGTGTTCTGAGTAAAATGTGAGGCGTTTGCCTGTGCAAAACTCGCTGTCCTGCTGCTAGGGTGTTGCTATGCGTGGTTCCCAAGGTTGTTCTGAGAGGTTTTTAGTGCATTGCTAAGTGGTTGCATTGATTAATCAGGTTTCTAGAAATGGTTTGGTTCTTTATTCAGTGTGTCTGTGGCAGTGGTTCTCAATGAAGGGGGCCGGGAACGGCTTAAAATCCTTTAAAATAATAATAATAAAAAAAAAAAATATGCCAAAACAGCTAAAAATCAATATGTAAGATGAAATCTTATATTGTTAATTTGTCCTTTTAACATTTTAAGAACCAGCGTTTGCATGAGCTTGGACAACCATACTGTATGAGTGAATTTCTAGACCTGGAAAAGTTATGAAAATTATTAAGTAAAGTAATTATATTTTTATGGAGAAAAAATAATGATAATAATAATAAATATATATTTTAGTCTCAGTACCTTTGATGAATAGAAAGTTCAAATAAACAGCATTTATGTGCATTTATTACATTTATTTACTTTTGTATCAATGTAAATGTCTTCACTGTCACTTTTGATCAATGTAATGCATCTTTGCTAAATAAAAGTATGAATTTCTGTTTTGTTATCTTCCAACTAATTTTTGAATGGTATCACTGTTTCCCTAAAAATGTTAAGCAGCAAAAACCGTTTTCAACATTGATAAAAAAAAAATATGATTTGATTAAATAAGTGCAGCCTTGGTGAGCAAAAGAGACTCATATTTCCGTGTTGCTCTTTTGTTAAAATAAACCAGATTTGTTTGTTATTACATCAAGATGCATTTGAATTTTGAGCGACTATTGTTTTTCTTTCATGAGAACCAGTGTTGTGATATTTCCTCCAGTGTCTTGATTGTTCTGGACTAACTTGAACCTTTTTCAGTGGAAATTGGCGGGTGAGTTTGCAAAACAAACACATGAGCATGTGCACATTACCAGATTTGAATCAGTGTCTGCTTTTCTGTCTTTTTCCCCCCAGAATCACCAGGGCTTACCGTGTCCACAGCGACTTCCACGCACGCTATCAGGCCATGTCACGGACATATGTGTACCGCTTTGCTTTGGGTCTCAGACATCACACAGAAATGCCAGTAACGGAGAGGGATCTATGCTGGGCATTACGAGACACGTGAGTGCCACCCCCGCTCTTCTGCACGTGCTCAGAGGGCTTCTGTCTAAAACCGCATCACTACGCCTGTGTCACAGA
Organism: Rutilus rutilus; assembly: GCF_951802725.1. NCBI lineage: Eukaryota > Metazoa > Chordata > Actinopteri > Cypriniformes > Leuciscidae > Rutilus > Rutilus rutilus. Next base: position 4,692,797 of record NC_140227.1, read on the forward strand.
AGCTAAATCCTCTCAGAGAGGAATAGGAACAAGCACTGGAAAAAGCTGCACATGAATTATACACACTCACAAACAAGACCCATCGCAGGGGCAAGCAAGTGATTATCTAGGCCAACATTGAAACCAAAGAACGCAGATGAGGAAAGCATGCATTGTTTTGGCAGTGCATGCCTCAGATGTCTTTTTGAAGCCCACGACGGAGCGAGAGGCTCGTCTCCAAGGTGACGAGCGAACATTAATGCTATTTTTTTCCACTGTCTTCATTTTTAGTGAGAAAGTAGGCCAAGATAAGCTTCAGGCTCGTAGTGACGCAGAACAACACCCACTGTCGTCTTATGTCTGGTCCATGAACACACACATTCCATCTGGCTTTCCATCTCATTCATAAGAACTGCTATTCCCCTCACATAAACTGGATTAAGTCCTTTAAAAATGGATGTTTGTCGAGGTTGTGCTCATCTCAGTGTTCCTTGACCTATGTGTCTTAAGTTAGAATTAATCAGTCAATTTTAATAATTTAAAGCATGCAATGAAAAATTATTAATATCTATATTAATTATGATTATAGGGCTGTTAAGTGCTATTATGAAATAATTAAACTTAATAATAGTAAAAACTTAATAAACTTGTCTACAAGCCCTAACTGATGAAAATAAACATCAGTTTGACCCTTTTGGTCAAATATTGCATTGCAAACATCAATAATAGCTTTAAGTTGTCAATGCTGGCAAATTACCATGGTATAAGCGTGATAATCCACGGCTAGCTGTGCATTAAATGATTTTAATGCACTTCATGGAGGCAAAGTTTGGCTGATAAATTACCCCCCAAAAATAATTTTAAGTCACTATTGTGTTAAAAACCTCATTAAATGGACATTACAAAAAATTGCTTTTAGAAAAAAATATTTTATTTGATTCTACATAATTTATTACACATAAACTTTTACAACGACCATGATGTTTTTCAGAAGCTGCATCTGAATTGGTATTTAGATTCTAATATCCTCTTTTATGTTCCGCAAAGAAAGTCATACAGATTTGAAATTACATGAAGGTGAGTAAATGTAAATAAACCGTTTGATTTAATTATTTATTTTCTGGGGCGAACTATCACCAAAATATATATATATTTTTTTTAATGAAATGATACGCTAAAAAAGATAGTAACACTGTAGGTGGCGGCAAATGTCTAAATGACTAAGTTATTGAGTCATTCATTCAATTCGTTCAAATGGCTGATTCATTCAGGAATTAAGTAAATGGTTGGCTGCATCCGAAATCGCAAACTTCCCTACTATATATTAGGCGAAAAACTGTATGTGACAAAAGAAGTATGTCCGAATTCACAGTACTTCATAAAAAAGCAGGCATAAAGAAACCAGATGACCTACTACTTCCGGCGAGAGAAATATGAAGTAGCAGAACTGTTTTCAACATTAATAAAAATTAGAAATATTTCTTGAGCAGCAAATCATCATATTAGAATGATTTCTGAAGGATCATGTGACACTGAAGACTGGAGTAATGATGCTGAAAATTCAGCTTTGATCACAGGAATAAATTACCTTTTAAAATATATCAAAATAGAAAAGTTATTTAAATTTTCAGTAATATTTCAATAATATTACTGTTTTACTATAATTATATCCTAAAGTAATTAAATGCCTTATTAAAATACTGTTGATCGCAGTCACCACACACACAGTCTGTTATAAAACAGAGTTTAATGCTGTCTATTACTTCATTCTCCCCACAGGAGGCTAGATATCAATGCAATGCAAGAGGCTTCTGCACTGCTGATAGGAACCCATGACTTCAGCACCTTCCGGGCCTTGAACTCAGAGACGCCCTTTAAGAACCCAGTGAAGTCCCTAGAGTCGGCCCGGCTGGAGCCTGGGGTCTCGTTCAGTCAGAGACACTTTCACAGGTACGACTCTCTTCTGTCCAGGTAAAAAGCTACAGCACCATAGATTGGAGGAAGCTTGGTTTGGTTGGTGTTGTGATGATACCAACAGTATTGGTTGACATGACAATAAATAACAATAAATAAAACAATAAGTCTTTCCAAACTGAAAGACTTTGTTGCATGGAACACAAAATGAGAAGTTTAGCAGAATGTTCACGCTGCTATTTTCCATGCAATACTGCTGAAAAAAGGCACCATAATAAAATGCCCAAATATCTGGTGCCCAATATCTCTTATTGTCTTCTGAAACCAAATGATACTAGATTGAGTTTTAAGTCATTATTCACTGACAGTCTTGCTGCCTTTTAATCACATTTATTTTACTCGATATTTACCAAAACATATATATGACACGGCTTTCGTTTCGTTTGCATTGTCATGTTTTTCATATGGAACAGAAATGGCAGTTCTTATCTGCTATGCAACATGGTGGTGGCACCAGTGTGACCTCTAACAAAATTGAGTTGCACTGGGAAGAATGTGCAAGATAATTGCATTCAAATATCCAAAAAACGCTAGTACAGTGTAATATGTTTTGTGTACTTGTGTACTTACATTATCCCAAATGTTTCCAACAATTGTTTAAATCCAGAGAAATTCACAGTTTTAACACTAGAACTACCGGAATTACAGTATATATCAATTTTCTATTATTTTCTTTGTAAAATGAAAACAAATGTATTCATCCTTGGATATTAGAATACAATAACTTACAAAAACATCGCCAATATGCATTTCAATGCATAGGTAAAACCTTTATGGGCACATATGAAACGCAGTCATTCTGACCGTCACGGGAAAATAATATGAAAATATAATAAACTGTGAGAAAACGAACTGATTTAGTAACCAATATTTGTTTTAGTGAGCAAAAATACAGTGCTATGCATAAGTTTAGACACCCATACTAAAGTTGACTAAAAAGAGGAATAAAAAATCATCTTTTGGAAACTGAACTTAATGCCTTAATTTAAAAAATTAGGAAAAATCCAACCTTTAAGGAAACCAATTTTCTTTGTGAATGAATAATGTATCGTAAATAAATAAATGTTCTTCCTTAAAATACAGGGTGCATAAGTTTGGACACCCCTATGTTAAATTCCCATAGAGGCAGGCAGATTTTTATTTTTAAAGGCCAGTTACTTCATGGATCCAGGATACTATGCATCCTGATAAAGTTCCCTTGGCCTTTGGAATTAAAATAGCCCCACATCATCACATAGGCTTCACCATACCTAGAGATTGGCATGGTTTTATTTCAGTTAGCCTAATAGCTAGTTTGATTTGCATTGAGAGATGATCTTATGGAAAGTACCCCATGCCAATCTCTAGGTATGGTGAAGGCTATGTGATGATGTGCGGCTATTTTAATTCCAAAGGCCAAGGGAACTTTATCAGGATGCATAGTATCCTAAACAAAAAATACTTAAAAATACTTAAAAATAAAAATCTGCCTGCCTCTATGGGAATTTAACATAGGGGTGTCCAAACTTATGCACCCTGTATTTTAAGGAAGAACATTTATATATTTACGATACATTATTCATTCACAAAGAAAATTGGTGTCCTTAAAGGTTGGATTTTTCCTAATTTTTTAAATTAAGGCATTAAGTTCAATTTTCAAAAGATGATTTTTTATTCCTCTTTTTAGTCAACTTTAGCATGGGTGTCTAAACTTATGCATAGCACTGTATCATGCTGTAAAATTACAATGAAAATTGTATGCATACGGTCATACAGGTAGGACTGTTATGGCCATTCAAGGTAGAAATACTCAAAACTCTTTTGTGTCTTGTAATTTTAATAAAATAACAATGATAGAATAAAATTAGACACATTTAGGAAAAGTCAGGGTCCTCTAGTTACATGGGTTTTATTTCATCAAAGTTATTACATTGCAAAATTTTAAAACAGTCAAAATGACTGCCTTGGTAGTTGTAGTGTTAACCAGTGTAACGTCCCTCCTCATTGCGTCATCTGTCAATAAGGTCATGTCCGCTTTATCCTGGGTTTCCGCTTTTACTGCCGTAGAACCAGTGAGTCTCATGAAAAAATGCGGAAGTAGTAGTTGTTGCGTCTAGCACGCCACTTTGTTGTTTTATTCGCAGTCGTCATGGACCACAATTATTCGTTATCTTTAGCAGGTTCTGTCGCCAAAGATAACTCAAAGAAATGTAAACGTACGAGTGAATCAGATGACCCAAGAAGAGTTTTGGACAAGAGAAATAAAACGAGGATCAATATCAGTGTGGCATTTCCTAACACTGTTTAACAAGTCTATGGCAGTGGAATTAAATACAGTGTTATACACTCACCTAAAGGATTATTAGGAACACCTGTTCAATTTCTCATTAATGCAATTATCTAATCAACCAATCACATGGCAGTTGCTTCAATGCATTTAGGGGTGTGGTCCTGATCAAGACAATCTCCTGAACTCCAAACTGAATGTCAGAATGGGAAAGAAAGGTGATTTAAGCAATTTTGAGCGTGGCATGGTTGTTGGTGCCAGACGGGCCGGTCTGAGTATTTCACAATCTGCTCAGTTACTGGGATTTTCACGCACAACCATTTCTAGGGTTTACAAAGAATGGTGTGAAAAGGGAAAAACATCCAGTATGCAGCAGTCCTGTGGGCGAAAATGCCTTGTTGATGCTAGAGGTCAGAGGAGAATGGGCCGACTGATTCAAGCTGATAGAAGAGCAACTTTGACTAAAATAACCACTCGTTACAACCGAGGTATGCAGCAAAGCATTTGTGAAGCCACAACACGCACAACCTTGAGGCGGATGGGCTACAACAGCAGAAGACCCCACCGGGTACCACTCATCTCCACTACAAATAGGAAAAAGAGGCTACAATTTGCACAAGCTCACCAAAATTGGACAGTTGAAGACTGGAAAAATGTTGCCTGGTCTGATGAGTCTCGATTTCTGTTGAGACATTCAGATGGTAGAGTCAGAATTTGGCGTAAACAGAATGAGAACATGGATCCATCATGCCTTGTTACCACTGTGCAGGCTGGTGGTGGTGGTGTAATGGTGTGGGGGATGTTTTCTTGGCACACTTTAGGCCCCTTAGTGCCAATTGGGCATCGTTTAAATGCCACGGCCTACCTGAGCATTGTTTCTGACCATGTCCATCCCTTTATGACCACCATGTATGACCTCCTCTGATGGCTACTTCCAGCAGGATAATGCACCATGTCACAAAGCTCGAATCATTTCAAATTGGTTTCTTGAACATGACAATGAGTTTACTGTACTAAAATGGCCCCCACAGTCACCAGATCTCAACCCAATAGAGCATCTTTGGGATGTGGTGGAACGGGAGCTTCGTGCCCTGGATGTGCATCCCACAAATCTCCATCAACTGCAAGATGCTATCCTATCAATATGGGCCAACATTTCTAAAGAATGCTTTCAGCACCTTGTTGAATCAATGCCACGTAGAATTAAGGCAGTTCTGAAGGCGAAAGGGGGTCAAACACAGTATTAGTATGGTGTTCCTAATAATCCTTTAGGTGAGTGTACATAAATAGTAAGTCCGCCTTTTTGCAAATGCTGTGGATACATTCAAATGTGCTTTTAGTATGACTGAACTGTGTTACCCCACCATTTAATTAGACAAATAAAGTGACATGTATGAGTAGTAATTTAGAATTAAACATTACGTTACTTGCGGCTAATTCATAAGAATGATATAAAATCACGTGATCAAACGTAACTGTTATAAAAAATTATTTCATTACCTCATCCATGATTTGTGAGTCCCGTCGGATAGATTTCCATTGGCTGTGGAGGTGAAGACGACAACTCTCATCATTCCACGCTCCTTCACATCGTCATCATGTTATTGTTTTGAATATGTGACCTCTAGTGGTGAAAATTACATACTGTGCCTTTAAGCCTTTAAGTGCAGCTTTCTTCGCAATTTGCCATATTTAATTCTGTCATTTGGGAAATGCAGTTGAAATCTTGGCGTTTTATTTTAATAGCCACTTCTCAACAGCATGTGTAGAGGGATTAATTGTGCAGATGTGGCCATTTGGCACAGAATCATATAAATAGCTTCTGATTTCCTAGAAAGATAATATGGCTGAGCATCAAGCCCAAAGGTCATCTAAGCCATGAATAGTGGATCTGAAATTACAACATGCTGTCAGTTGTCGCTAATGCAAATTCATTCTACAGCTATAAACCCTCCTGGACCTAGTAAATTTGTGCATCAATAATCCCAATTATGATTTTTTTATTGTCAGTAACATGTTCTTCAACCTCTGGTCATTATCGGCTCCAAGCTAATGTAATGTTTACATTGTTTAATATCATGTAGAAATGTCAGAAATGCTTAACACACAGTATGAAAGGCAAAACTGCTTTATACAACAGAGGATGGCCAGTGTTTGAAGCTGGTCTTTCATCAGTCGGCTCTTGAGTTAGGCATGTGCGATGAGACTGTTGCTAGGCAACAGATGTTGGACTAAAGCACGATGCTGACAAAAGCGGGTTATCTGCTCACTCTAGCTGTAATGAGCTGAGGGACAGACACTGACTATAGCCTGTCAGATACAGTGAAGAATGGCCATTTTTATACTATCCTTTCCATACTCCTTCAGTTCAGTTCAGTGTACTGAAGAAAACATTTTAGTAGCAAAACTATTTTGGGCAAATACCAAAAGAGGCATTCAGTATTTGATTATTTGGGATAATTGACCGTTCGCAAAGACCCCCGCCCCCTGTTGCTATGTCCGACAAGCCACGCCGCTCTCACACCACACATCATGCTCTCACGCAGTGAAACATACATCTCGGAGCGGAGAGGACACTGACAACGTGCTGACAGACAGGACAAAGTCTCAACTTTCAAATTTGGTTATTTTTTTAAAGAAATTTAAACCATAAATACCATGTTGTGGCTCTTTAATGTGTCTGACAGATCGCTGTAGAGCCTCAGTTAAAGCTGCTCGTGAACCGATCATCTCTTCCTTCTAGTTAATGTATAGCATCAAATGAACATGAAAGAACATAAGTGTTGTTTTAACCGCGGAAAGACGTCAGTACACTCCGTTTTTCCAAGTTCAAATCCTCCAACGTTAATCTACTAACTCTCCTGACTGCTTTGTCGGACAAAAATGGCGAATTCGGCGGATGACGGATTATGATTGGTCAGATCACCTGTCAATCAAACTCCCTGCGAAGGGTCAATTGACTGCATTATATGAAGTAAAGTGATGTGTAGCCAAGCATGGTGTCCAATACCTGGTATTTGTGCTCATTTCACCCATCCAAGTGCACACACACACAGCATTGTGTATTGATTTCACACACACACACCTGGTGCAGTGGGAAGCCATTTTTGCTGTGGCGCCCGGGAAGGGACTGGGGGTTTGGTGCCTTGCTCAAGGGCACCTCACTTGTGGCTAATGAGAGTGGAAGAGAGCGCTGTTCACTCACTCCCCCACCTACATTTCCTACTAGTCCGACTCTAACCATTAGGCCACAACTGCCCGCTCTTATTTTTATATGTGTATATATATATCCCTTGTGCTGCGTTGAAAACCCTATAACACTTGTAGTGTTCCCAGTCAAAATGACCGGCCTGCAAAAAATTGCTTATAAATCTCTCGTTATGCTATCTTTTCACCAAATATTGGATTCAATCCTTTTGTCAGCTTGTTTTCTTTCAATTAGGACAGGTTTTGTATTTATTTTTGGAAGTTATCGATCGTACGCCTTATTTATCCAAGCTTATGTACGTCAGTTTATGGCGAAAAAAAGCATTATTTGTGGATAAATGTGTCAATTTTACATAACATATGAAAAAAAAGTGCACTGGTTATCACACTAGTGTGGTTTAATGTTTAACCAGGAAATTTGTTGTGAAATTGTTTTTGTTTTTTTGTACAAAATGGCTCAAAGTCACATCTGTGGTGTGCCCGGTCAAAAATGACCGACCTACAAAAGAATGGCTTATAAATCACTCGTTACGCTATTTTATCACCAAATATTGGATTCAATCTTTTTGTCAACTGGCATTGAGGGGAATATGTTTAAAAGCTCACACTGGGATCCCTTCATCGGGTCATTTTGGGTTTCTCACATGCAGCTCTCAGCTGGGAGAGAGCAGTCTGGACACACACACACACACACACACACACCATCTGCTCTGTTTCACACTAATGTCAAGATCTGCAGGGGATCAGCCGCTTTTATCATCTACACACACTCACTCATAGTATGTAACTGAATGTCTGCATCAAAACCAGATCTAGGCATTTTGCTTCACAACCCCAAGAAAGTTTTTTTTTCTCTTGAAAGGTGGACTTAGCCAGTTCATCAAAATAGGACAGAAAATGTTGTCTTCGTATGCCATCTGTCATTAACAGCAGTGTGAACGTAAAACGTTTTCCTTTTCCATTAGTGTAATGGATCTGTTTGTGCATGTATAATAAGATCTGCAAAGATCTAACAGATCACTGATCCAGACCTGCCTAAAATGCCTTGATCAAAGTCTATATATTTCTTCCACAAACGTCTGTCACAATGTGAAGCTGAAGCTCACGATAATGAAAAGGGCTGTTACATTTCTGACACACTCTTGAGGTGTTTGGCCAATCACAACGCACTGGGTCAGCTGGCCAATCAGAGCACTCTGGGCTTTTCGAATGGAGGGGATTTGTAGAAACTAAAACCTAATCAGGGCGTTTCAGACAGCCTAGTAATAGAGGTACTGCAATAATGTACATTATGTGGGGGAAAAAATGTGTTGTTTTGAACATGAAATTATGTTAACATGTTCTGGCCTCTTTAACATTTTTGGTCCTAAGTAATATGAGTTTGCTAAGACAGAATAAATGATGTTAATGATGACAGAAGTTTGACTTTTCAATGAACTTCCTCTTTAAAAGTTTCATTAAGCACTTATGAAAGCCTCCTCATTTGTAGCTCTCTCTCTCTCTCTCTGTCTGTCTGTTTGTCTCTGTGTGTGTGTGTGTGTGTGTGTGTGTGTGAGAGAGAGAGAGAGAGAGAGAGATAATGTCAATTAATATTTCAGTTTGATCACAACTCAAGAAATCAGGTCATTCTCCTGACGAGCCTAAATTAAACCCTGTGTGTTTTAAATGAAGACACAGTAACTTTAAAGTGATGCAGTTAAACTATACATTTAATATTGACTTGGATTCAAACAAGAAATCCAATATCCAAACAAGGTTTTTTACTACAGAAGTTAGTTAATTTAATGCCAAATCCATCTGTATCATAATTAATTGAGATTGAGGACTTCACCCAGGAGGAGCATCATGAATATAGAAACATCATGAATATTACCCCATGTGGTCGTCAGAGACATCTGTTATGTCATACAAAGATTAATTAATTATTAAATGGATAGCAAATAAGCTTAGATGTCCAGGGTTTTTTTATTGAAAATAAAATTTTCTCATATAATCCATCAGCTCTTTTTTTTTTTTACAGTTTTTTACAATAAAGGATTCGGTTTCTCTAAACCCCTCCTTTCCAAGAGCCTACTCTTCTCTGATTGGTCAGATGGCCCAGTTTGTTGTGATTGGTCTACTCTGCTCTGATTGGTCAGACGCCCCAGTCTGTTGTGATTGATCTACTCTGCTCTGATTGGTCAGATGGCCTAGTCTGTTGTGATTGATCTACTCTGCTCTGATTGGTCAGATGGCCCAGTTTGTTGTGATTGGTCTACTCTGCTCTGATTGGTCAGACGCCCCAGTCTGTTGTGATTGGTCTACTCTGCTCTGATTGGTCAGATGGCCCAGTTGTTGTGATTGGTCGACTGCTTACAGCACATGTTGGGAACCAAACGGCCATTATCAAATCTGAATTTCAGCTTCCTCTGCACTTGTAATACACAGTAATACTAATTGCGATGGAGCTGGCTCGGATGAAACGAAACGATAAACGAAATGTTTATCATTGCATACTGTTTCACATGCATATATATAATTTTTTTTTCATTTAGGCCAGTACAGTAAGCAGTTAGATATTATTCTGTTGAGCACAGTTCTTGTTCTGGAAATGCATGCTTATATATTAGACACACATGTGCGTCCTTTGAGGTTTTCATTGCATTGGTGTTGTATGCTTATCTCTGTTCATGTAACGCACACTGCCTGTTTGTTCATTCAAGGCCATGATTAAATGAGAGCCAGACGATCTCATTCAGCGTTTCTATGAAGACATTCCAAAGAAATCTCATCATGAATTTTCTGCCATCATTTTTTTCCTGCTAAAAAAGCCAGTATGACACATTTAACCTCTCCAGCAGTAAATATTGTCTGCTCTGCTTGATGTTATCTAGCCTGACCGCTCCAGTGCTCCTGCTGAATCTCCACTTGTTTATTTGATGCAGGCAACTTGGCAAAATAGCTGTCACATTTAGTTTTGACAGGAGAAATACTGTACCAACTAGACAGAATTAATACACTGAGTGAGACGACACAAAAGAGGTCACATCTTCAGTCGTCACCCATGATACTGTTGTTCATTGACTGCCCACATGGAAATGCGTCTTCAGCATTGGAGCTAATGTGTATAGTGGTTTAAAAAAGCTTAAAGATATACCCTTTTACCATTGTATATTGTTGCAGCACCCCTCTAGTCTGCCTGAGCTTACGATGCTTCTGTTTCCAAAAAGCATCGTAAGCTCAAGTGGATCGTAGAGACCATTGGTGGTAACGGTTCTACGATCTACTTACGATGCTTTTGAGAAATGCAGCCCTGTTTAGTTCTGGTCTCTGTGAAGCTCCTCCTTCCGAAAAGCACAATGTGCTCTGATTTGCCAGCTGGATCAGTATGTTGTGATTGGCCAACCGCTTTGAGGTGTTTCTGAGTTTCAGCACAGTACTTAAGCAACTCAATCAGGCACCGCCCCTTTTTTTGTATATGCCTTGGACGGTAATTATTTAAATGAGGAATATTGTTTGTGAAGAGTTCATTCCTGTAAGAAAACTCAAGATTATAACTAGAGATGGTCTTATTATGCTAAATGTTCTATATATCCTAGTAATTTTGTTGACGACATGTATTCATTTCTTCAATGAGCTCATTGTTTCTGCCTTAAAGTAATATATTGTTAGCTTACTGCGTGTTTGTGTACATTTCTGAAATACAAAACTTGGACAATGTCACCTCTGATAACAGATCACTCTAAATTGTAATGTAGACACCTGCATTTTCTGTAAAGCTGCTTTGAAACGATGTGTATTGTGAAAAGCGCTATAGAAATAAATGTGAATTGAATTATTATTGGGAGATATGAGGGTCTGTGGATCCATTGGAAAACGCGTAACAGCTAGCTTGGATCACATGTGCCTTGATAACCAATAACAATACAGGCTTGACGTCACTGAATTTCGTTCAGAGTTGTGCAACAGTCAGTCACTGTTTGCGGATACCATAGAAATGAATGAGAAGTGCTGTAAAATGAATCATACCTGACACGCAATTGGTCGTGACTTCTCTTGTAAAATTGCATTTTTTTGGTGTAAACGAAAAATCTATAAATCCAAAACAAATGTTGAAGAGCCGATGGGCTGTCGATTCATTAAATTATAAGCTATTTCCTCACCGTTTATTCAGCGTAGTGAAGCCTCTCCTCAATTAACTTTTTTTTTTTTTTTTTAAGGCCTCTTGTCTCCTTTGGCTAAGGTTGCAGGCTTGCCTTCAAGTGATTTTGCTACGTCCAAGTCATTATAGGGAGTTCAGAAACAGTGCTTACTGATATATATATAATGAAGTACTTTGTAACTTTGCCAAGCTTTTTCATGCACTGAAAATGCAAAGCACAATAGGTCCTCTTTAATTTTTGTATTTGTGTCTGTTTTCTTTCAGAGATATTCAGTTCTGGGAACTCACTTTTAAAAGTAGGTCTTTTTTATACAGACAAGTAAGTACAGGCTTTGTTTCCCTATAAACATGATGGTGATGTTGCATTATGGGATGTCTGCCTCCTAGTGTTAAATGTGTGACTCTGCACTGTTTTATTTCACTAGTTTGAAAGGACGTGTCTGGTGATGTTATATAACAGCACTGGTGTGTGTGACGTCTCCCCTCGCAGGTGCGGAGGATGACTGGGGCGCTGGTTGCTGTTGGTCAGGGTAGACTGTCTGTTCGTCAGATTCAGGAGCTACTAGAGGCACGGGATTCATTGGCATTCCCAAATAACCTGACCGCCCCAGCCCACGGCCTGTTTCTGACCAGTGTACAATACAGAGATGCAGGTGAGAACTGGCAGCTTGGGTCAGAATGTTCTCATTCTTTATGCACATTTTAGACTACCCAGAACAATTCAAACAGAACACACTGTACAGAACAACATATCCCACAAAGCAAAGCTCTTGAATCGGCCTGAGTGCAACAGTCGGGGTTTTGAAATTTTCTCCATTAATTTTCTCCATAGGGAAATTAATTTGTATAGACAACTATATATAACTATAACTATACTGTACAAAAATTCCACCTATCAGAGATGTAAATTGTGCTCTAAGTCTTTTTGTCCGATTTTTTGAATACTTTGTAATGTTATGGTTCACCTCATAGCTGATTGGCTTGTTTCATGGCTTATTAACAAAAACTGTTTTTTAAAAATCCCTATGGGAAAAATGAATGGAAAAAAGTTTCCGAAACCAGTGCTGCTAAAAAGGTGGATGGGCACTAATGCACTGAAATCAAAGTTATTTTTGATTTTTGATATCTTTTATGACTCATGATTTGATCAAACTGTTATATAGATATTTTTACACAAAATTACAAATTTATAACGTTTACATTTAATATAATGTTTTTAATCAAGATAATTCAGATATGTGGACTGCACTCACTAAATTAAACATGCAGCATGATGAGGTCATGTGATCAGTGAAGCACACTGCTGTTTGAAATGTATACTGTTGTATAATGCATTCTGTTTTATGTACTATATTTAATTTAAATAGTAGTATACTATACTATATTTATATATATATATATATATATATATATATATATATATAGTACTATATTTAAACAGTGCATAGTGTACACACGCATTCTAACAGCCATTCTCTACAAGTATCCATGTCCTCCACAAGATCCTGCATTGTACAGTGGGCAGTATGTTGTCCTGCTAAGGACAGCAAAGTACATCAGTATTAAATGTGTATACTTTTTTTCTTACAGATCTTGGCTGATTGGACACTGATATAATTATTTAAATGATTATAAAAAATCCAGCACTTGCCTGTTTAAAACCTGTTAAAGTTGTACATATTTATACATTTCTGGATACTGGTTTTTCAATACAGTATTTTTAGCTGAATGGAATGATGTGAAACACAAATAAAATAATACAGTCTTGTTTCAGACTTAATTCATGAGCGGTGTTTTGTTTTGCTCTATTCTCTCTGACGTCAATACGTCATGCTTCGGGTCAGAGGTCACATTTTCGCCGTAAATTGATGCGTACGGCCTGTCGGAAGCTAGTTATTTTATTTTATAGAGTTTTAAAGGGGTCCTTGGTTATGATTTCACTTTTCTAACTTTAGTTAGTGTGTAATATTGCTGTTTGATCATAAACAACATCTGCAAAGTTACGACGCTCAAAGTTCAAAGCAAAGGGAGATATTTGATTTTAAAGAAATCGTTTTTTAAGGACTACAACAAACGGCTGGTAGAGACTACACGACATTCCTCCTGGGTTAGTGACATCACCAACCCTAAAATTGACATAAACCCCGCCCCCGGGAACACGCAGTCCATGTAGAGAAGAGGAAGAGTTGTTGTCGTCGAGCACATTTGGAAATCTGCTCAAGCTGTCGCATCCGTCTTTTTTAACATGCGATACAGTACGCAACACAAATGCAATAGCATGTCACTCTGCAGGCATCTTGCAACAGTTCCCACACGAGCAGATTTATAGATTATCATGACAGAATATGCTCTTCAGACTTGAAGATAGTTAACTCCACATCAGCAACATAAATTCATCAACTAACCATTCAGAAACATCCTGTTGCTTCTACATGTTGTCACTTCTTCTTGAGTCTCCATCATTGTTCGACTCCAGTTTAAACATAAAAGGCAGAACAGTTTCTCACACAAACACACACACACACACACACGTATACACACAAGCTCTTGAAGCTCCGTCCTCTGTGCCGGGAGCAGCAGCTCATTTGCATTTAAAGGGACACACACGAAACGACACGCTTTTACTGACCCTCAAAAAGGGACAATTTTAACATGCTGTAAAAAATGATCTTTGGGGTATTTTGAGCTAAAAGTTCACATACACACTCTAGGGACATCAGAGACTTGTTTTACATATTGTAAAAAGGGGCATTATACCACCCCTTTAAATATGGATATTTTTCTTACACAAATGTATTGCTTTCCTTCAGAAGGAAGCCTTTATTAACCCCCGGAGTCGTATGGATTACTTTTATGATGGATGGATTCACTTTTATGGGCTTCAAAATCTTGGCCCCCATTCACTACCATTATTAAACTAGGAAAAGCCAGGATATTTTTTTACTACACCTCCGATTGTATTCGTCTGAAAGAAGAAAGTCATATACACCTAGGATGGCTTGAGGGTGAGTAAATGTTTGGGTGAACTATCCCCAGTGTTTAAATATTTAGGGGTTCAAGCACGAAGTGCTGAAATGCTATTGTAATTGCAAGGATTTTTATTATTATTCTTCCGCCGTAAAACGCATCGTACAGCCCAAACCGTAAGTGCTGGAGACTTGAAACTTTGCCAGATGGTAGTAGAAAAATCGAGGAGAGGTTATCAAATTATGACCCCGATTGGCTAATAGGTGGCGCTATAGTAAGCAAAAGTATGAAATCGCTAATAACTCCTAGACGGTTTGTCGGTTTTTGTCGGACAAAACGTATATCTCCGATTTCATTTCCGGTATGCACATTTTTCCGCCATTTTGAATTTTGTCAAAAACCTACTTTTGCGAACTAGTCTGTGGTTTTTCGCCCGATCGGAACCAAACCAGTGCAGAAATGTTCTTTGGAGTCTGAATATGAATAATTATCGAAAAAAAGTGGAAATTTCCATTCACGGTCGCTAGGGGACGCAAAATTAACGTTGTGGGAGGAGCCTATTTTACTTAAATGGCTATAACTCGAGAAGTAAATGAGCTGCCTTCACCAATCTCGATACACATGTGTAGGAGGTCAGTCTGGGGTCACACTAAAAAAATTGCGTCGATTGGCCACATGGTGGCGCTATAACACTAAAAAAACATATAAACACCTGACTGTTTGTCCGAATGACTTGAAATTTGGTATGCAGTGTCTTTGTCCAAGGTGCCATGTATGTCTAAAAGGATATTGGCGTATCTCAAAAAACATGGCCGCCATCGGCCAATGAAGTTTGAGCACCTATTAGACAAGGTTAATGGAGTCCGATCGGAACGAAACTCAGTGGGCATGTTTGGCTCAAAGCCATAGAGGTCTGTAAGAATTTTGAAAGAAATCGGCCACTAGTTGGCGCTAACGAGTTTTAAGGCTCTGTAATCACGTGGTGTTACAAATTTCATCAGAAAATGCATATTATTTGATAGATCTCCTCATGCTGAACAACTTTGCTTCTAGAACCATTGCTGTCAATCAAACCGTTCATTAAATATTCACGAACATGTTAAAAACCTACTTTTGCGAACTAGTACCTGTTTTTTCGCCCGATCGGAACCAAACCAGTCTAGGACAATTCTCTGGACTCTCTAGATCAATAATTATCGAAAAAAAGTTGATCTTTTGCATTTGGGTGGCTGTAACAGGGTAATTTAGAAAAGGGGCGTGGCAAAATACACTCAAAAGCCTATAAATCCCAAAGGAAAACTCAGAACTTCACAAAAATCGATGAGCATATGTGACATGACATGGTGAAGAAGCATGCAGAGTTTCATGGAGATCGGACCATAGGTGGCGCTATAACTGTCAAAAGCTTTGAAAACCACATATTTCCTGTATTGGCTGTAAATGGTCTTTTCCATCTATTATGTCAGTGGTTACATGCTTGCTAAATAAAACTTAATAACTTTTGATGCTTTCGTGCTTAAAGGCCTTAATTGCTTGAACCCCGATAAATGCTGCTTGCAGCTTTAATTATTATTTATTATTGCAGCTGAGGAGGCATGAATGCATTTACACTACAATTAAATGATACCATGAGATTAATGGGTTTCAAATGGGAATCACAGGTATAGTTCACCCAAAAAGATAACTCTGTCTTCGTTTACTCTCCCTCATGTTTTTAAACCTGTATGATTTTTTCTTCTATGGAACATAAAAGATCATTTAAGAAATGTCTCTGTATTTGTTTGTTCATACTAAGTAGAACAACATTCTTCAATATATCTTATGTTTTTTAAATGTATATTTAAATATATATAGCCTATAGTAAATGATATAGATTAGAAAAAATAAAACACATGACAGAAAGTCAAAGATACTTCGATTCATAGTTTTATTCTACCATACATCATTCAGACATCAATATCAGCACAAATGCAGCAAACCTGAGAGATGCTGGATCTGCACAAACATTCCTCATCCTGTAACATCCAGACAGTCACTGATCAGCTCCAAACACACACAGAGTCTGTCATAACACAACTTCCAAAGCGATGCATACTTTTTTTTGTCATTAACATTAAGTTGAGGTGAAATATTGAAATTATGCATAATTTCAATTGGCTGATTTGTCATCTGTAAGTGCATGTTTGTTGAAAACCAAAAAAATATCTTAGAAACATTTAGCATGTAATAGACAGTGATAAATGAAGCTAAATTAGTTACAAAAGCATCTTCATTGAGGTGAACATGAGACAAATCACTGTGACCAGCAAAGTGGAAACATCATTGAATTGTCCTCAAGCATTATGGTTATTTCAGTTACATACTTACAGAAAAAAAGTGTAGCAATGATTATGCAGGAATGTGTTTGATAATAGACAACTCCATTTATTATCTGATGCAACACCAGATCAGTTGTTGGTTTCTAGACAGTCCTTTCATTTATCATAGACTTAACATCAATGTTGTTCACAAGAAAAAATGCCCAAAAAATAAAACCCTCTATTTAATATGAGGTCAAACATGATTGACAGCTTGAACCAAACAGACAAATGTACAAGGCATCAGAAGATGTATTGATCAATCTAGTATTTCCTCATCAAAAAGTCTTCCCTTCAAAGATGCGACTGACACACTTTACCCCAACCTCACATGCCAATGAATAAAATATAGGTATATAATGGAGCTGAGTGCAGTGTCGGCTGAGTTTGGAGCGGTTAAATTAAAACATTCCATAATATAAAATAATCATTTGCTATGTCTACCCTGAAGTATACAGTGAGATTGTAGATGCGTTCACATCTGCCTTTTACATTTTTAAGGCGGCTGTAAATGGGAATGTGGAACAGCCTTCTGCGGTTACAAACTCAGTTGCATTTGTGTACTTAAACCTGATCGCTTACAATTCAATGCAGATGGGGATCACAAATAATGCTTCTTCCATGACACATCTGCTTTCATTACACTGCATCTGTTGAATATACTAACTATTTCACTCTTTGTACTTATTAAATATACATGACAATATTTCATTACGATGAATAGACCAGTTTGCATGTTAAATCGAGTACTGACGAATCCAATGGAGGCACAAATCTTTGGCTTTTTCATGATTTTAGACTAATAAAAGGACTTTGGCAACTATTTCTTTTAATTCAAAGCCAATAACAGCCAGCATCCTTTCAGTAGAAATGTTTTACTTTGTGAGGTATTGAGCATTGATGAACAATACAATAACAGCAATCTCTCATGATTAAATAAACCCTGCATTTTGACTCCTAGTTTGGAGTGTCACAAAATCAAATGTAGCTGCACCCAGTTTCATACAACACAAATATACTTGACCAAAAATGCAAATTGTTCATGACAGATAGAACCATGCATACTTTAATTTAAAAAAAAACAAAGAAAAAACAGCAAAGTGAGTCCTTGGTTTCGAGTCCCATATTAAAAATCAATATAACAGTCAATGTAATTTCTTCCACACTTGGTGTGAAGGCAGGCTGTTAAAAAGTCAATTTAAAAGGTGCATGATGCAATCGTTAATATGGAAAGGCATATTCCTTGTGTCAGTATCCCAGACATTTCTCCTACAAGTGATGTTAAAACTACACATTCAGAATTTATTAAGAAGTACAAAGAGTGAAACATTAAAAACACCATCTGAGATAAAACTGCTGCACATGTAAACATCCTCTCTGGCACAGCTCTTCCAGCCTCTGAATTAAAATGTAGCGTGAGCACAGTCCTATTAGAAGAACACAGACGGACGCTCAGTTAGCGATTTTCTCAATTTCATCCAAATCATCTGTGTCCAGCTTCTCGATTTTCTTATCTGTGAAAGACAGACGAGGGAATTAACCCACATTCAGAACATGGCAATATTATAAAAGTGCAGATGTAAATTCATGAACAGAACGGACCTGGACCATCAGCATGCACATGAATTCAAACTTTTCTATTTTTAACATGGTGTAAAATGCACTTCATTCCTGTGATGGTAAACTTCTGGCTCAAAAGAACAGCATTTATTTGAAATACAAATCTTTCATAAAACTATAAATTGTCACTGTTGATCAATATAATGTGTCTAAATGTCCTTGCTAAACAGCTTCTTAAAAAAAAAAAACACAAAACAACAACTCTGCCCCCAAAAGTGTAAAAAAAAAAAGAAAAAAAAAAGTCAAACTGCAGCTCATTTTTGTTAATTGATACTATTATATTAATATTAAAAGCTTATGTTTCATAAAGAACATATTTTGGATATAACGTTGGGTTATTAAGTAACTGCCTTGTGTTATTGTGCATGTTGTTTCTGTCCTTTGACTATGCTTTCAAATGTATTGCCTTGCCCCATACACAATTGGACTAACCCATTATGAATTATAAACACGATTTTTGCATTAAATTGAGGGACATCAACAGAATGTCCCAGCCTTGCCGATTATGCTTAATCCTGGACATGTCTTTAATTAGTTCAATATGGGAACTGAAGGTTCAACTTACTGAAGTGCTCCTGGATGCGGTTGAGGATGTTCATGCTAAATCTGCTGTCCACCATGTTGATCGCCAACCCTCTCTTGCCGAACCTCCCAGTACGCCCGATTCTGTGCAAATACGTCTCATTGTCAGGGTTGCCATCCTTATCCACTGGCAGATCGAAGTTGATGACCACTGAAACTTGCTCCACATCAATACCTAGTAGAAAAAAAAAAGATGTTTGAAAAAGCAGCAATTAGGCAAAATCTGCTGAACCTGAACTAAAGATGAGTTGGACACCTTAGGCGCTGTATAACAGGTAAAATGACATTCACCTCTAGCACAGACATTAGTGGTAACAAGGACTTTCTCCTTGCCGTCACGGAAACGTTCGATGACCGCTGCCCTCTGTTCCACCTGCATCTCTCCGCTGAGCAGCGCCACCTGGTGGCCTTCTCTGGACAGCTCTCCTGCCAGCCACCCGGCTGTTTTCCTGGTCTGTGATGGAAAATCATAACATTAAACTTAGAAATATGTATGCGTTACTTTAGTTAGGCCAGTACTTGTACTTACGTGGCAGAAGATCATGGCCTGTGCGATAGTAATGGCTCCATAGATGTTGCACAAGGCCTGGAACTTCTCCTCCTTGCTGTTGCAGATGACATAATACTGCTTGATGGTGTCCAGAGTCTCCTCTTCACGCTTAAGTTTAATAATGTTGGGGTCAGGAACGATCCTCTTCGCAAAGTTCCACACAGTTTCTTCAAACGTGGCAGAGAACAGGAGCATCTGGCAAGTTTTAGGAAGCATCCTATAAAAAAATAAAATAAAAAAAAATTAATGCAAAAAAAAAAAAAAAAAAACATTATCTTAACCCAGTTTATTGTTGACTATGATTAGTATGCCATTCATTGGTTTATCTTCCCCAAAAGTGTAAACATTGAGTCTCCCAGGCACCATCTAGACATCGAGAGCAGTTCGCTCAGATCTGTCAGTCTCTGTCCAGCTCAACCAATAGGCGTGACTACTGTAGCAGGCGGAGCCAGAGGGGGTTTAGCTGGTGCGGGAACATGACTGGCGCATTACATGTAGGATAAGGTGTCGAGAACCAAAAACAAGTTTCCAAAAACCGGGGATTCGATAAGACGCACGCATTTTGATTCCGCTTATCGCTTCCTGACTTTGGGGCCATTCACACATCGCGGTTTTTGCGCGTGCAAATTCGTTATTTCAAATGTAGGCGCGTGGCAAGCTCGCTCATAATAGAAGCGGTGCGGTCGCTCATTTTCCCAGGCGCGCATATGCCTCGGCGAGATGACCGCAGGTCATGTGACAAAAACCAACAGACCTTTCCGGAACATCGAAAGCTCGGCCGAACAGCTGATCATAGCTGTACAGGGCGGCTTTTTATTTCTCATCTCCATAAATATATCTAGTAGTAAAGCTAATGCAAGGGCTAGAAATCAATTAATCCTTTGCTGATACTTCCTCGTCATCATGGAGAGCGCAGTTCATGGTTGCATAGCAACGACAGACGCCACGGGAGCGCAAGCGCTTGTGGAAAGGAGAAACGGCGCGTTTTTAGACGCAATTTTTCACTGCACAAGAGGCGTGATCAACGTGCATAGTTCAAATGACTGTACGCAATTGGATAGTCCTTCAACCAATCAGACCAACGATCCGGGTGACGTAACTCCAAGCAGGAAACGTGTCAACAAACGTGTTGGTTTGTAGCATTGATCAGCGGTTTGCAGAAGCAGCAATGGCGTCGAGCGATTTACAGCAGGGGTGTCCAAACTCTGTCCTGAAGAGTTTAGCTCCAACTTGCCTCAACACACCCGCCTGGAAGTTTCTAGTATGCCTAGTAAGACCTTGATTAGCTGCTTCAAGTGCGCTTAATTGGGGTTGGAGCTAAACTTTGTAGGACAGTGGCCCTCCAGGAGCAGGATTGGACACCCCTGTCATACAGCATCAACATGCATTTATAGTATTTCCTTTGATGTGTCCAGTGTAGACAGCCTCAAACAGTTGTGGCGCGTCATGTCAAAAAATGCTTATTATAAGAGAGATGCTCGTGTTCGCTCTGCTTACACATAGCAACAGCTAAAAGTATTGCTAATATATTTAACCTATTGAAAGTAGCCCGTTGAGATATGTGGTCTCAGGCCACCGTAGACATTTAGCAAACTATGAGGGAAATCACGTACCTCTGGATACGAATGCTCTGGTCTTGATGGCCCTGTGTAGCGATCATGACATCAGCCTCATCCAGCACGAACACTTTGATCTTCTTGGGGTCGATGAATTTAAGCTTTTGGCACCAATCCAAAACAGTACCAGGAGTGCCAATCACGATCTGTTCCTGTAGTCTCGTTCCCCGCTCCACTGGACCAAACAAAACACACGGCTCAATAACACGCACAATTATACAGTCACACCAGCCAATATCAACTATTGCGTGCTAATCTGAAGTAATAAATATGAAATTATCCTTTGGCGGTGACATGGACAAAGGCTGCACGATATTGGAAAAAACGCAGCATTTGTTTTTCTGCGATATTAAAAGATCACAGGACTTTTCAGCAGATGACTTGAATAACTATGTTTGGAAATAATTAAAAGATTTTTTAAGCGGAAATATTACTAGGATGGAGGACTTTGAGTGCAAAATTGTTGTAGGACTGAATGATTTGGGAAGAACTTGTTTATATTTGTGTTTGCTTTTTCCAAGAACCAACTAAAACCTCTTTAAGTAACCATAAAGTGAACTCTTAAAAAAAAAAAAAAAGAAACATTTTCACTTGAGTTCATAGGCCACATTCCTGCTGTTTTAAACCAATTCAATATAAATTGATTTTATTGAGTTTACTGTTACATAAAAATATTAAACCAAATAAAAAATCTGAACTTTTTCAAATGGAAAACCATCAAGCTTTTATTTTGACCAGTTGCCAGCAAATAAATATTTTGCGCTGTTAGTTTCAGAGTGAACTAACGAAGTAATAAATATTTTTGATATACACACAGTGTTCATTTACACGCATGAAGCCTGAAATGGGTAGCGCATAATTTTAATTCAATCGTAGCCTGCGTGATTTGATAGTCGCACTAAACCATATCACGACACCTATTTTATTAACATATATTGCACAGCCCTAAAATGGGGTCGTCAACTAAAATTCTGAAAGTCATGAAAACACGCAGTAGATAACGTGTTGCTAAAGAGTTATGAAGTAAACCTTAATTCCAAATTATAAAAGCACTTACATTTGTTTCCTCTGATGGCATACACTAGTTGGACTTCAGGGTAAAATTTCCCCATCTGCTCAATGACCTTGCCTGTCTGCAGAGCCAGCTCATACGTGGGAGACACACACAGACACTGGGAAAAGAGAGACAGAGTCACTAACACTCAAACATTATTTGCATGCATTTCATCCACTGATTCTTATGTGTTACTAGGGTTGGGGTACCGAAACCCGGTACCCAAGTAACCGGTATGTAACCGGACCGAATCAAAACGCAGATTTCGGTGCCACTTAAATGCCTCAGCTCGTCAGCTGTCGGTTGAAATATCTGCCCTCTGGTTCTCCGAAACGGACATAAGAAGCATCATCACCGCATGTGATCGCTGGTTAACCATTCAATGTGTACAATCGCTCAATCACACTGGTGTAATTACGTTCTGTTCACGTTATCAACTCTGAGTTCGCACGTTGGCTGACGCTGAGCCAGAGAGAGACGCGCTCAGTGCTGTTATATATCAACTATTCAGTGTTTTCAACCACAGTTATTTTAGGTACTAGTAAACAATACATTTATAGTTTGTAAAATACACAAGCAGGCAATCAATCAAAGTTTGTTTTGTTCTGCGTCATGTTTAGTGTGAAAAGTCGATGTCCCTGCAACAGACCGGCGTACATCTAATCCTGATGAGCGCTCATAGTCACAGTTGTAAACATGACGGCGTTCTTCTTCCACGAGGGGTTTCACGTCACGGCATTTAAGGTGATGCGTTCTAAAAATAACGCTCACCTTATGCAGGACATGCAATAAATCAGGAGAGGTGACGTGTTTTGCCAGAGAAGGCAAAAAATGTGAAAAGAATTGCTGAAATTTAAAGCTGGTTTGTAGCAAACCAGGAATACAGACTAACGTTACTTAGCTGTTATTAGTACTGTAACTTTTGTAGTGTTTAATTATTGTAGTTGGGTTAGGTGGCTTAGGTTTTACTGTAAATTTGTTGTGTTTTCTATTTAGGCTACTTAAAGTATACTTAAATTTAATAAATTGTTCAATTTTAAGATTTTTTTTTTTTCAATAAAAATAAAGCCACTTTAATGTCATTCCGTAAAACTGTTAAAATAAATAAATACCATAAAAAAAAAAAATAACAATAAAAAAAAAACATACCCAACCCTATGTGTTACATACCTGAGGCCATTTGTTTTCAGGGTCCACATGACTCAACATGGCCAGCACAAATGCAGCCGTTTTACCCGTGCCTGACTGAGACTGAGCGATGAGATTCTGTGGACTGGAGGGGAAGAAGGTGTTGTGTTCAAACTCTGCTCTCATTAGGACGGAAGGAAAATAGATTAAACAAAGAACTTACGGTTCTGCGAGCATCATGGGCAATGCAGTCTCCTGGATTTTGGAGGGCCTGTTGAAACCCATGGCATACACTCCTTGCAACAGCTGAGGTTTTCTGGGAAAAAAAAAATAAAAAAAAAAGAAGTAAAACACACACATAAAAAAAAAAGTGTAACCGCTGCCATCTGAACGCTGATGTGCACCAAAAAAGCAGACAGAGAACTGAAAAGGTGGGTCTCAGTCCGCTTCTAAACAAACTCTAGTGAGGTTTGACAGAAAAATGATTGCAACAGATCAAAGACAAACCAAAAACAGGACATGATGTCACAAGATGCGACCCTAAAAAGGAGTTTTTTCTCGTCATAGGAGATGAGATATGTTGCCCATTATGTGCCAGGGTCAGAAATGGTGAGGTTGTGTGACGTTGTTCTTTGGAGGCGTGTTAAGGGCAGGTTTTAGGGCAGTGCTGCAGGGCTACTGGCCCGACAGTGGAAACAAAACATGATTTTGGCCTCTGTGCTTGAGGTCCGAGGCCATTGGCCCCGTCCATCACACTGTTAGCCCTGGCTCGCACTGGTTTGACAGTGGAAAAGCAGCTATTTTCTTTTTTTTGGTCCAAGCCAACAGAACCAAGAGAAGTGAACTAGTATATAAACACCCTTAGTAGATCTGTGTTTTTCCAAGTATATCTTAGTTGAAAAAAATTAAAGCGGCAATGCAATCAGGAAGGTGTAAAAACAGCCAAACTCACAATCGCAGCTCTTCAAACGACTTGACCGAGTACAGCGGAGAGTTCGGATCCCTCTGGAGGACTTCAACTTGATTGGTCGTGTTCACTAGATTACTGCGGATCAGTTTATTCAACAGTGACTGTGCTGCTTTGTCGTCTGCAATTCAGATCAGTTTTAGTCAACTCCCATGAAGAGAATATACACACACTCAAACCAAACTGAACTGAGATAAGAGAAGAAAACAGACTGAGACTATGTGACGACGCTGCGGTCTATATCATAAATCACCTTTATCCTCTTCCTCGGTTTTATTGCCATTTCCTTCTGTCTTCGCCCCTTATTAATAAAGGGAAAGGAAGAAAAATCAACAACCTCATTCATCACTGGAATCCACAAGCTCAAAACACAAAAATGCACATCTCACTTAGCGATGCTTTCAAGTATTGAGGAACAAGCATTCTTACCATTTGCTTCAGCTTTCTTACCATTTGCTTCAGCTTTCTTCCCATTTGCCTCAGCTTTCGGCTTGTCTTCTTTTTCATTTATTTGCAAGCTGCCTATCTGTAAATTAAAGTGAAATTACTTTTGACGATTGCATATATACACAGCTTTAAAAAGGTATTCTTAACAATTTGTCGAGGATATGCAATACAAGTTACAGAAGAGCAACTACTAATATCATACAGTATCTCTCACTCACTCACGTCTGGTTTACTATCTTTGTGAGGACTCTCCATAGACTTAATGGTTTTTATACTGTACAAACGGTATATTCTGTCTCCTTACACTAACCCTACCCCTAAACCTACCTATCACAGAAAACTTTGCATTTTTACATTTCCCAAAAAAAAAACTCATTCTGTATGATTTATAAGCTTGTGTACCCATGGGGACCTCTATTTAGGTCCCCACTGTGACACGAGTCCCCATGAGTCTGTGTGCATTCAGGTTTAAGTCCCCACCGGGATAGAAAAACATGAACACACACACACACACACACACACACACACACACACACACACACACGTTGTAGGCTATTTGTTTAAAGCGCCCAAACTGATCTGAACGTTGTTACTGCGGCAACAGCTTTATTTAAAATTGATTGATTACAAATATAACGGCAGTTAAACAACCAAGTGAATTGTTGTGTTTCCTAGAATTGATTAAATTATTCAGTTTCTTATAATTATTGTGTTCAGTTTGAGGATTCAACCCACCGATTCCGCTGCGGCTTCTTGTTCATCGACAGCCTGGGCCCACGAATCTGTTGCCATGTCCTTACTTGTAAATAAAAACTTTTTCCTTAAAAGCGAGAGTCGATGATTTAACAGTGGACTGTTAAATCTAACTGTGCATAAATTCTTAATAAAATTTAAGTAAAAAGACTTGAATGCAACAAATTGATACAATGGCGTGTGGCGGTCCTTGCTTCTTAAGGGCTGCGACACTCACACCTCCGGCCGGAAACAGACTCGTGTGTACATGGTTCCTATTTAACGTTCCGCTGTGAGGTTAAAGTCACCATAAAATCAAAATGGACAATTCTTTTATATTTTTTATTTTTTGAATACAATTTTGCTGTATTTATAATAAACGTTTAATGATTTATTGTAATTTGTTATTTTTATTCATGTGCCCTTGTAATCTTTGATCAAAACAACTTCCCCTCCCTCTTGCATCGTCATCTTGTTTTCTCTGATGATGTGTTTACTGGCGCAAGGGCGGGGCAATCTGTCACTCATACGAGATCGACCAATAGCAAACCACAACTATCCAATTATTGTTTTTATTATAATACATCAAACAATTCACAGATAGACATCTACATGAATGAAATTAGGCTACATCAAACATCAACATTAATCAACATAGGAAATTTAAGAAATGCGTTTTTTTTTTTTTTCTAGTTCGAGAAGCCATTTCACTCGGACAGTCTACGTCACACAATAAGAAAAGACTATCATGCCGACTTTAACTAAAATACTTCTGTTTTTCAGACCGGGACGTGTTTCTCCGGGACGGGTCATTTGTCATGAACAAGTCTTTTGGTTTGCGTGGGTACATCAATATATCAATATTTTTGTCCCATCTTTTAGTCCACGCTCCTACTCTCAGCACATTTATTGAATAAGGAAAGCCAAGTAGTTTTTAGCATCGACCAAACTTAAGCCTAAACTTCAATTGTTTGCTTATAATGTGTGTGTGTTTACTGTAATCGGTTGCAGGCGTTTATGGAGGAATAGCCTACACATGGAGTCTATAAGGATCGATTGAAACAAGTTCAGATTTACTTGGTTAAACGTTCTGCTGTAATGTTATTACATAACACACATTATACAAACGTTTCTGAAACCATTTCTATTAACAGTAGGCCTATTAAAAATAAGATGGAGATTTTTGAGTGTAGGCTAGTAATAAAACATTTGTCCTTTCGGGCATCTCCTTCACAAAGTCTCTTTATCTCCACGAATGTAATACAAAATTTATAGTGTAAATGTAATTCTATAATTGTATGCTACAGCTATCTGAACAAATCCATGAGTACAATATGAACATTCACTATTTTAATATATTTAAATGTCTCTTTTTTATATCGCTGTAGGCTGTGCAAAGACCCGTATAGGCTATAACTCTCTTCACACATTCTTCTTTGCACATAACAGCAATCTGTACATTTACTATTAGTGTTTGTATTTTTCATTTTTCTAAAGTTCAGCATGTTTGTTTGTTAAAACTCAAGAGAAGTCTTTAAATCACAGAATGCTCTTTAGAAAATGTCTCCCAAATGTTGCAATACAAGAGCAAGTTTTGATGAGTAATTCTCAGCGTTGCCTGTAGATGCTGCCCCACACTTCTGGAACATTCTCACATTCTCACAGACAGGCAGATCTCAATGACAGAAGAACAGAATTGGCTGGAATGAGACATTGTATATTTAAAAAATGGGGAAACTGTCTATTAATGTGCTCTGTCTGTTAGACGTCCTTCTGTAGAGCACAAAAGAAGAAGAGCAACTATCAATTCAAGTGATAAAGGCTCTAATTATGTGTTCAAACATTTCACAAAATACAAAAATATAGGCTGTTTATTCAGTTCATTTATTGAATTCACACATTTATTGCTAACATTGTTGTAAATTATTTATAAAAGTATTTTCAAATGTAAGATTTTATTTACTCAAATAAATAGTAATAATGCTGCACAGATTTCTAACTGGCATAGATCAGTGGTTTCTGACTCAATTTTAAAACTATGTTAACAGACTGTGGTTTTATTTCTATATTTAGATCTTTTTGTTTGCTTATTGATTGAGTATTTCAGTGTTTAACTATCAAGATTGCTGGTCTGGCTCTCGTGTTAATTTAATGAGTAATTGATTCTGGTTTGTTCTCTTGTTGAATAGGCTGACTGAGTGTCGCTCTGCTTGTGTCTGAAGATTACATCAGTTTGTGTTGAGAGGCATCTTTTTCTTCCCAAAAGTATTCGTAACTGTGGGAAAGAGGGAAAACCTATTCTTTTCATCTTTGCTATTCATAATGAGGAACTTCGCAAGTGTCCATGGCAACTAAAGATAGAAAGATAACGAAATGCACCTTCACTACAAACAGAGTATTCAGTTCACATTTTTTTTAATCTGGTCTCAGATTCAGTTGACGACATGTGTATGCAATACAGCTGTCACGGATGTGTCTATAATGAAGCACATGACGAAAGGAATATCCACGAAAAGTCTTTAATCAAAATCAAACTGAAACATGCTGGAGAATCACAAGGAGAAAAGATACACAACCTCATAAACATCAACGATACTGGCAGTGCCTGTCCTAGACTTCTGGGGACCCTAAGCAAAACTTTTAAGGGGCCCCTATATCAGTGTGTTCATAAAACCCCCAAATTACCCTCAAACCCTTAAAGCTACACTGTGTAGGATTTTCTCCCATCTAGCGGTGAAATTGTTTGACTACCAACTGAATATTACTTTCTAGCCCCTCCCATTCCGAGGGCGTTTTAACTCCTACGGTGGCCGTATTATTTCTAATCTGCCGGCAGTCGCGAGTCATCTCCCCCTCGCATTCGTCACGGTGCCACTGAGTGTAAAAACGCGAAAGGCGAAGCTTGAATTTCCAGGAATGTCCCTCTTTGGCTAATGTATTTTCAAGATGGAGGCGCAACATGGCTGCCGCCATTCAAGCGCCTCACTCGTATGTATTCTAAATGGCAGATTCTACGCTTACGAGAATACTTGATTAGTTGGTAGAAGTAATTACACATTAATGAACACATATCATTTTGAAAGAACAAAGTGTTTTTTGCTAAGAATAAACTTAAAAAATTACACAGTGTAGCTTTAATCTGTTCTTTCGGAGCAGTTTCACAGTCAACAAACAACAGTGAGTTGAAACAGTAATACAATAAAAATGTATTACAAACAATTGGACAAATACAATAGATAAAAGATAGAAATGAAATAAACAATTTAGCCTACTTAAAATAACAGCCTACTATACAGAAATTGAATAAAGAAATCAAATGTAAAAAATAAAACACAGCACAGACATCACCGTATAAATTAAATAGACATTGATTCTTTTACTAAGTTACTAAAGTTGTTCAGTGAAGAGCAGTAAATTATCCTCTTGTTTTCTTTAGTTGTTTGATTAACATTAAACGAGAGACAGCCGCAGGTTTATTAGGCTGCTGTCACTTTAAGACCGAATGTTTTGTTTATGTTCACATATGACATAACTGAATGTGTTTAAGTGAAAACTCCCCAAGACGGACATATTTTTGTGTGTATTTTTCCATTTAAGCGCACACCAGAAGCCGAAAGTAGCCTATACCTGTCCATACACGCACAGAAAGCCGCTTTCGCAGTTCAATACGCTTTTAACTCCTTTTTAGTATCGAGCAAGTCAAGCATGAGACTGATTATGACGGTCCATGATTTGACTGATTTGGAGGCGACAGCGCACTTTGAATGCGATATTATGTTTTCATAATCATTGTAAACCAATTATTCACACAGACTTAGCCATTAAATCATGTTTGAGAGCAAGGGGTCCCCCTGATGGTTTGGGGGCCCTATGCAATTTGCGTACTTTGCGTATAGGGAGGATTGGCACTGGAGTTATTGGACAAAGGAACAGAATGAAACACAGGGCTTAAATACATGGGGAACGTTACTAAAACTGAACAGAAACTGGTGTGAGGGACTAATTAAAGAAAACAAAGTATACTTTGGCCGTCCGTGTTCAGCTTGGTTTCCGGTGGAAGAGTGACCTCTGACCCCATGCATGACGTAGGATGTAGGGTAACAAACTCAAGCCTTTTTGGCCTTCAAAATCTCAGCGTTTATTTACTCCCATTATAAAGCTTGGATTTTTTTTTTAAATAACTTATGGGATTTTTTATTTTATTTTGTCCTCTAAAGGGACATAATGAAGGAAAAAAAAATACTTATAAAAAAATATCCATTCCCTTGAGAAACTTTGCGTATGCTCGCAAAGAACACAACATTTTTGCGAGGGAATGAAAAGCGAAGCTAACTTTCTAGTGGGAACGCAAAACATCTGCTAGCATTGAAATATATTTTCCATGTCCCTTTAGAGGCTCCGTAAAAACATGTTTAATCATGGTAGTTGAATAAAACTGCAAAAAGAACATTGACATGCAAACATTGACTTGTTTTGCCAGTAAAAGTGAGGCAAACATCATGTACAGAGCTCTGACTGGAATGACCAGAGGTGAGTACTTTATTGTGTTGGTAGACAGGCAATCATTCTCCAATAACATGTTCCCAGTACTGCCTTATTACATTCTTAATAATACATTAGTTTCTTTATAATAGGCCTACTGATACTCAATAGCTAATTGGTGCCCTTTCATCTGGAAGAAATTATGAATGGGAATGGCTTTTAGTATGCTGATTTATCTAATCTACAGTGTAAATACAATAATCTGAAATGTTTCTTATTTGAAGGACTCAATATGAGGGAAGTAATACAATAGAAGGGGCGTTGTGCTCGATTCACCACCCTAAATTAAGTTTTAATGCTTTATTTCAAATCCTGCCATCAGGACGTGAATGAGTCGATATTCTGATAGTTTGTTTGGGACAACGTCTTTTAGACTTGTTGGTCTAATCCAGTGACCAATGGTGGATTTCAATCTGGGCCAACATATTTTATTCAAGAGCTTGACTTACACAGTTACCAGCCATGTTGCCCAGGGCTTTTACACAGTCGCTCCGTGCCACCGAGGGACAAAGCTCCCACTCTGTTCCATCCTGAAAACGATCTCTATGTAATAGCTTGTGAAGTGACCTCTATAGTATTGAGAGGCTTTGCTTCTGTTTGTTAGTGGTGTGCGTTTAGCCGTAGACGGCTGGTGCATTTGAACTTGTTTTCCTCAGAACCTGAACTACACAATAGGCCAGGGTTACATCATCTTCCATGGAAAGCCAATCAGAGGAACGCAGTATGATTTTTGATATTTTAATTAGCAGCTGTAGCTCCGTTACATCATATTTGCCATCATATTTTCATTTCCAGAGACTGTCGGTAGGCAAGACTGAAAGATTTCCACAGAGGGCTTCAGGCAATTATTCACATAAAAAAAAAAGCATAATTGTTATCCGAATGCTTTCTTTTGAAGCCTCTGCACCAAAAATCACTCTCTGAAACATTCTCGTACACTTCCCACTGACGACTTTGCAGTAGCAAAGAGAGCAAAAACCTGTAATGGTAACCATGGAAACAGTCCAGTCAGCCAACAGTGTATGTAGCCTTCTGGTGTTCATGGTGTACATACTGAGTGAGCCTCTCTGACTCAGACTCCCTACAAAATAACAAGCAGCCTCTAAACTAATCCACTGCAACTTCAGTATCACTGATATACAATTAAAACCAGCAGATGATCTTGATCAGTTTGATCAGAGAAGTGTGACAGACTGCGCATTTTGATGTCAATCATTTAACAAGTATGACATATTGTATGATTTAATTATATACTAACAATGATTTAAACACAGTATTAGGCAATATTATGAAATGTTTCAAACATATATAATATATATGTAAATGTAATAATTGAACAATATTTTATTGTGGGTTATATGTGTTTAAAACAATATCTGTGTTATATATATTTATATATCAAATTATAGATTACATTTTATTATGTAAATACATTGCTTCATTTAATAATTTAAATGTAATGATAAATGCAATAAAACAATAGCTGTTTTTCTGTAATATATATTATGTAATATGTACTAAATGTAAAAAAAAACAGAAGGATGCAACACAGAAAAAATCCAATTAACAAGTTTATTTGCAGGTTTGGCAGACAATTGAAGTAAGCAGGTGAGAAACTGAGAAATGGGTAGAAGGATTGACAGTGGACAACAGTCTAATTTGTTGCAGATGCAGAGTGTTGGAGATGGTGGAACGGTGTTGTACTGGTGCTAGACAGGATGGCCATTGGGGAGCAGGTGACCAGGCCTGTGCCGGTAGCTCAGGGGATTACGAAGGACTGGCCTCTGTGGCCTTGACACTAGGGCAAACAGGAATTTCTGGAACGACCTTCTTAGTTGTATTAGGGCTGACAGAAGACTGGGAAACGACCTTCATAGTCGCATCTGGACAAACTGATAACTCAAAAATGACCTCCCTAGTCATCTCTGGACAAACAGGAAACTTAGGAATGAACTCTGTGGTCGCATTTAGACAGAAGAAACGACCTTCATAGTCATATCTGGGACAAACTGAAAACTCTGGAAAGACCTCCCTGGTCGTCTCTGGGCAAACAGGAATTACTGGGACGAATACCTCCACTTCGATACGAGTGGGAGAGCAGTGTGTGGCCCAAACACATTATGGCCACCGTCGTAACAGGGAGAACAATCATTGGTAGAGGGGTCTCTGAATCCTCTGGGCCTGGAAGTATTTGACTGGGTTCTGGCATGATGGCCATGTTAGCTGAGGATTCTGGCGGCAGAGCAGGTACTGGGCTGAGCTCTGGGGTGAGAGCCTTCACTGGACTCTGGTCAGGGGCTGGATCTTTCACCGGACTCTTTGTCTGGGGGGAATTATCGTATGGACTCAAGGACTGGAAGTAAATTTAAAGGTAACTCACAGGTACGAGTGGGCTCTGATGCTGATTCAGGGTTTAGAGTGGGCTCCAATGTAGATTATGGGGCCTGAACGGGCTCATTACTGAATTCTGGGGCTGGAGCGGACTCGTGACTGAAATCTGTGATGAGGCTGAACTCAGGGACTGGAGCCAACTCTGGGCTGTGTTCAGGGGCTGGACTGGCAGAGGGCCGTTTCTTCTTCCTCTGCTTCCTCCTTTGAGTTGAGGTTAAATGAGGTGCTGAGGCTTTAGAAGTCCTTGGACTTGGCTCAGACTCAGGAGCAGGCTCATGGGTTGGAGCAGATTCTGGAGCTGGAATTGACTTATCACTGAACGTCGGGGCTGGAGCAGGCTCGGGACTGAACTCTGAGGTTGGAACGAGCTTGTGACTGGACTCTGGGACTGAAGCAGACGTTGGGATTTCTCTCACTGGAACAGACTGGGTAAGATGACTCACTGGAACAGACTGGGGAATTTCTCTCACTGGATCAGATTGGTGAATTTCTCTCACAGGAACGGACTGGAGAATTTCTCTCACAGGAACAGACTGGAGAATTTCTCTCACTTGAATAGACTGGTTAATTTCACTCACTGGAATGGGCTCGGGGATTTAAATTACTAGAACGGACTTGGAAGTGGATTGTGGATGTAGGGACCTGAGAGGGAAAGATGTCTTCTGCGCTTTCCAGACAGAAATAACCGCAGGATCCGCCGCTTTCGCTCCCAGGTCGGCGCGGCTCGATACCATCTTCCGGGAGTGGTACCATCTTCTCATGAGGAGTGTAGATGGTGAAGGACTTGGGAGGAGTTCGGGGGTGTTTGGTGGCTCGATGGACAAAACCTCTGATGCCAGGATGGCTGGAGTGGACAGAAGAGAAAGCAACTGAGTGGAACTGGTGTCTACAACCAACCCAACAGTGAGGGAAGAACCACTTAGCCACATCAGCACATAATCAATATAGCTCTCAAGGGAACAAGTGAGATATATTATGGTATATATTGTTAGAGGATTTACAGTTAAAGACCCAAGGACCAGATATATGATTAATTAAGACCCGGAGTCAGAAGTGCAGTCAATTTAAGACAAGAGTCAGAATTATAATAAATTAAAGAAAACTTTTACTGAAGATAGTTTACAGTTTCATCAGGCAGAAGTCAGCTTCAAGACTCACAGAGTTCGTAGGCCAACCTGCTTACAATTACAGTTCAACAAGGTCTAAGCTGCGTCCTTGCTTCAGGTTGAATGATTCTCATTGGCTAAGAATATAGATAAACATAGTAATTTCCACACATATAAATATAGACTGAGGCATATCTTCATTGATTAGGCAGCTGACACTCTGACCCTGAATTTAGGCACGTCGTGACCCTCCAGGTCGCAGATCTGGGTTGCTAGGCTCCAGCCTGTCCAGAGCAACAAGTCAGTCAATCTCCAATAATGTAGTTGTTCCTTATACTGTAACCAAGAAGACAAACACTCACTGACACAGCTTTTCCAAGGTTGGATTTGGCCAGGCTCTAACTATAAACAGGAGAGGCTTCTCAAAACATCAAGATAATATGTTATTTCTCTCAAGGGGAGGACACTTTAATATAACTGGAAAATAAGGCTTTAACAAAGAAATGGTCCCTTAAACTATAGACTTCAATGACCCTTATATGTTTTAACACATGTTAAAGGCCATTCTCAAAACAAAAAATGAGTCCACATTTCATTTCTGGAAGCCGCACTAATTAAGCAAGCACTGTTGCTGTATTCCTAGCATGGGCTAGACCCGCAGTCACTGAACAGATATTTCATACAGACATTAAAGAATACATGAAAGAACATTTCAGTAATCACAATGGTAACTTCTATAACAAAGTAAAATCTCATAAGCCTAGAAAAGTCCTTCAACTCATTTGATATTTAGAAGGAAATATATATTGATTAATACCTTGATTATAATCACTCATTAGATATACATTGAAGCAGCAGTGGATTCCAGAATCCACTCCTTCAGTATATAATGTAAATCTATGTGTAATTATTCACCCATTTAATTATTTATTAATTTTCTTGTTTCCAAATGAGTTGGTTTATTAAATTATTGTTTTATTAAATTATTTTGAGGACTGTCTAAAATAATGACTTTTTTTGGTGGTTAGATACTGACTGATTAGCACTGGTCAGACAGCATTATGGCAACGGATAACAAACAAGGTAAATAAAGTACTTCCATTAGCATGAAAACAAACGAGAAAGTCGGTATCAGCCTCTGAATAAACTACGTCAGCAAAGCAAACATTCCAAATAGTGATTTTCATACTAGACTAATTACAGCAACCAAGTCTCTCCAGAAACCTTCTGTAGTTCATTTCCAATCTCACCACAAAATTTCCCTGTTCTGATCATGTAGCCCTCTGCAGGCATCCGTTTGAAAATGTTCGAGTCATATTGTCTTCGCTCCCATGAAACCCAAACCTGGAGCCCCCGCTGAAACCAAAGCAAAACATAGAAGCCAAATGCAAATCAGCAGGCGCAAGATTATTTGCATGTCTCTACCAAACACGGGACCAGGCAGACTTTGCCACCACACTGTGCCGGCCTCCCTTGTGCATTGCATAACGCCTTCTGGCATGAGCTAACGTTATTCAGCCGAGATGGTGTTCCCTGGTGCTCGTGACATTTTTAAAACGCATGATGATGTTACAATCTGAACACACAAATTCATTGAAGAACCTCAGACTGCTCTTTGCTTTTTAGGAAATGTCTCTATCTCCAACTGGTACGAGTGTCCTTGTTTATGCCTTTTAGGGTGGTTTATAATTTTGGCATAGTGCTAAATAGTTAAAAGGCACTTGTATCAAGGCTACTATAGTGCATTAGTACAGGGATAGGCTACTAAGGTTACACTTTATTTTATAGGTGTCTGTGTTATGATGTAATTATGCATTTAAGTACTGAGTAATAATAATTACCTATATGTACTTACTATAGGGTTAGGGTTAGGTTTAGGGTTAGATGCATGTAATTATGCATAATTTAATTGTATTATGGCTGCACTTTATTTTACAGTATGTGCTCTTGCAGTGTTCTTACCTAAGAAAGAACTGGTTAATATAAGGTAACTTAAGGTTAGGTTTAGGGGTAGGTTCAGGGTTAGTACCTAGTTATTATTACCCAGTTATTAATAAGTAGTATGTACATGGGGAACGGGACTGTAAAATGAGGTGTTACCGTTATTACTACAGTAATGTAACGTGTAACAAGGACAAATAAAAGTGTGACACATGCCACAGCACACAATATCACTTGCGAATGCAACCAAACATGTGGATTGAATATTCATTGTCAGATCCTCTGCTGTGGTTTCCCTGGTGGACACAATGGAAATTTCATGGGAGGTGAATCTGTTGCCATGGCAGCCCATCCAGCCAGCGTTTTACCTCCAGACTGGCAGGAGAAGCTCTGGGAAACTCACTCGTACAGTTCGCAGATAATATTTGCTCTGACACGCCACGTGATTCCTCCTGATCTCAGCGGACTGGATTTTAGATGGTGCGCTTTGACAATGCTAATCCCAAACCATGAATCATTGAAAGCTTGTGGCAGAGGCGGAAATGTCACGTCCCCTGGATTTGTGCACACGCACAGATTTCAGCCGAGCATTAGAGATGTGTCAGGGGGAGAGAAAAAAAAACGTTCTCTTTGAATGTTTCTCAAAATCTTTATTATAACAGATATTCCGTAGAAATGTTCTGTGAGATAAATACGTTATATTCAAGAAGACGTTCTTAAGGTCTTGAGGTTCGTCATGCATGACTAGAATACATCACAAGTATGAAAGAGCCCTGTAAACATAACCACCCAATATTAATATACCCATGAAGAAATCACAGAAATATATGTTTCTCTCAGGATAATTTGGCACATCTACAGTAAATATACTTTAAGATTATAAGGTTACTGTCTTTAAACTGACATTCCAGATTGAATCCGAACATCAAACGAATGAAATGAAACGAAGCAGATCACGAGAATCACAGTTAAGCTACATACAAAACATTTATCCAAAGCAAAAGTCACTTCTCGTCATCGGTCTACTATATAAAACGTTTGCTCAACCTTCAACACTGCAAAATATGTATCCAAAGATTTAATAAATAGCTTTGTTTTGTTTTTTTACATACATAGTGAAACCTCTTTGGAGGTCCACTGTGGAAGAAAAGGTGGACATTGCTAGTATACCATTAACACCACCAGTAGGCTACTGGGTTAAGCGGGAAGATACTGGTTTGATGTTAATGGTAACGTTTGCTCAGTCTATCAAATTGCTTCATTAGAATAAAAAAAAAGAAAAAGAAAGAAAAAGTAGAGCCCAGTCTCTTTAATGAGACCGAACCCTGTCATTGCACATATCTCGGAGTATAGTTTGGAAAACACAGTATTCCTTCAAGCCCCCCTGGGCCATTCTTCCGGACCGGCGGTTCAGTCCGCTGCCCCGTCACACTGTAAACCCTGGACAATGGAGTTAGGGAAAGGAGAATGTGTGGAGTGCTTGTCGCCAGATGGGAGAGAGAGCCTCTTCACAATGTCTTTGGATATACACATCAGAGAGGTTAGGAGTCTTTGGGTCCGTTCACGCCGACGAGGATTTCTCTGTGCTCTTGTCCAGTGCTTGGCCATCGTTTTCTTCTTCAATGACTGTTAATGAACAGAGACACAAGGGTTGATGATGAGAGACCAACTCACAGATCAGCTATTGTCTCACGCCATGCACTGGCACAAAGACGGAGATTCCATGTTGCCATGAATTTTAATACAACAGAAATGGCGCAATACATCGCTGTCTCAAAACCCAAAACCCGAAGCATAAAACAGAGCGTTTAAGCATTTGACACTTGATCATTAATCGGCAAGCGCAACATTGCATTTGGCATCATCTGTTTGTGCAATAAACAAAGGCTTTGTGCGTTACCTCTTTTGCTTCTCCCGATCTGCCCGAGCTTTGGTGGTCGTTTATTCTGGTTGCCACCGAAAAAGTTGTTGGTGTCTTGCAGGCGGCAGGTGAAGGAAAGGTGTTCCTCGTCTCCGTCGTTGCCATAATGAGTCATTTTGTCCTCGCTATACGGTAATACATCCGACATGCTGTATGAACTAACCGTGGCTACTGTATCTTCTGCTGAATCGATAGCGCGAGGTGAATTTTGTCGAGCGAATCTTTCTGCTGTTTACCTCTATGGCACGTGTCTCCGCGACTGGTTGTCTGGGACGCGGGGCGAACGCATGTAATTTCCTTCTGTCAGCTCGCGCCCGCTTTAACTATTCCAAATTTCCCAACGTTGGAATGCGCCTTTGCGCACTCGGGGCTTTTCGGCGGCTGGAGCGTCGTATGGAAAACCTGAGAAACAAATGCAAATTGGGAAGCGATGCAAAACAAAGATCCCTGATGGAGAATGAACGTCACTGAGGCGCGAGCTTCCTCTCCAGCTCTTTCATTGCAGCCATCGCCAATATTAATCTTGGGAAATTTCCAAGCTATTTGTCCATGGAACAAGATGCTTCCACTTGTCATTTGCAAATAAATATATCCGAGAGGATCTTTTCATATTTAATTCTAGTTTAAAGCACATTGGCAACATATTAAACACACATAACCCTTATTTATTATGTTGATTTCATATCTTTTGAGAAAACGGTTTTATAATTCTTTACAAAAATTGCTGCTGTAACGACTCTAAAAACGTCGTGTAGGTTACCAATCAAATAACTCTCACCTTGAATAAAACAAAAAATCATTATAAAGTTTTCAAACATATGTGTCCCAAGTAAAATGTTTTCAAAATGTGTGATATATTAACCTTGACACATAGGCCTATGGTTT
The DNA here is from genome assembly GCF_951802725.1 of Rutilus rutilus. Lineage (NCBI taxonomy): Eukaryota > Metazoa > Chordata > Actinopteri > Cypriniformes > Leuciscidae > Rutilus > Rutilus rutilus. Next base: position 4,731,170 of record NC_140227.1, read on the forward strand.
ATGCTTGGTAGTATAGAACAGAATGACAAAATTGCTAAAACAAAAACATAACATATCCTGGACAAAAAACTCCCTCAGAATAGAGTCAAGAACCACCAAGATTGGGAAAAAAAAATCCAGTGACTGATATCTATCTGTCTATCAATCTATCCATCTATATAGCATGTATTTAGCTTCAATGTGAAATTTTAGTGAAACTTATCAGGAGTCAGAAAAAGAACAAATCAGAGCTAGGCCTGATTCAAGGTTTTTCGCACTTTTAATCTGCTACCAAAATGGCATCTACATTTTGTAAGACTTCATATCTTAGTTGTAGAAAGAGCCGAAATGTTCTGAGCCTGTTCTTTACTTGGTGATTTCATCCTTATTACATGCTTTTCAGTCAAAGCCTGAGCAAACAGAATATTATATTAAAACATGCCTGCAAATCACAAGAGAAAGCAATATGGGATGTCTCTGTGCATAGGTTTTCATTTTGTAATATCAGAAGCTGGAATGATGTTGAAGTCATACTGGCACAATCTGGATATGAGCTGAGGGGGTTTGTTCCTCTGTCCAAGATTTTGAGAGCGTAATCTTCTGCACTGGGCATAGTCATAACCTTTCCAGGACTGAGCAGCAGACATTGTCACTGCAGAAATATCCATCCAGCAGCATAGAAGCGAGATGCACTGCTTCCTCCCATCTGTGAATGAGAGGCCATTTTGTTCTGTTCTGTCTGATCTGAATAGCTGAAATGGTGAACACAGTTCAGTTTGTGCGTCGTCTTGGTTTGCTAAAAACCAGCCTGTTTCTTTCCAGAGATGTCGTTTGAACGCTAAGGCTTCAGACAGTTCACTATTGAGAGGAAAGATGAAGAAGACAGGCTTAGATTGTGCTTGGAAATGATGTGTTGATGGACTACAGCTTCTCAACTGAGCGTGACTGGAATCGCAGTCTCTGATGTCAATATCAAAAGATAGAGGCTGCATTTCATATTCCCTTTTAAAGTTGGTATGAATCGGAAGTTGTGCTAGTCTTTTCTTCACTATTGTGATGTATCCGAGTGAAACAGCTTCTGGAACAAGAACATATGTAGGGCGGGGCTTGATTTTGTCCATCAGGAATTGATTGGATGGTTGTGGTTTGCTATTGGTGGATCTCGTGTGAGTGACAGGTTGCCCTGCCCTCACGCCAGTAAACACATCATCAGAGAAGAGATGTTGCTGCAAGACATCTTGATTAAAGATTACGAGTGTACTTGAATTAAAAAATGTTTACGGATAAATCATTTATAGTAAATACTGCAATATTCCATAACTATAAGTAACTTTGCAACTACTCTCAGAGTATTAGTGGGTGTTAGGGTTAGGAAAATAAGTTGACATGGAGTTGCAAATAGTCAGCAGAACGTCTAAAGTGGACGATTGGAATGAAGTGTTACCGATGTAAACCTCAATAACCAAAAAACCAAAACATTGCAACCATATACCCCAAATATTTTATGGTACATTTCACATAATAAAATGAATCCTGGCCAACTTATAAGACAATGTCGTAATTATCCTATCATTCACAAGTTCTGCACATGCTGAATATTTTAGTAAATGGAGCCTGGCACGCAAAATGACTTCTTGTTCTTTAATATTTGTTCATTTTTCCGTGGCATATTCATTCACAATGCTTGCCCTGTGGGAACGTGCTGTTCTGCACTTTATTTCCCAGGAAACACTATTCAGAGATCCATCAGATAATTCCACACATGTTAGCAGCCCCCTCTAAAACGCCATTCTTCCCAAATGACCTTATTGTTGGTTGGTTTAAACTTTACGCTCCATGTTGTTTTTAATAATGTAATAAATGATGCCCCTGATACATATAAAAGGTATTATTATGAAACTGAGTATTCATATGGTAGACATAAACTGCTGTGAATGATTGTGTGTAGTTCACATGGGGCCTGTCATGCAGAGATCATCTTACATGTGGTGTCGTGTGCAGTGAAACCAAAAGCTCCTGGAACTAAAGCCTCCTCCAGAGAAGAGTAATTGTGGACACACCCATTCCTATTAAATGTGCAAACAGCCTTTGTTACTTGTACAGTACAACGTCAAGTCCTTTTATAGCTTCCATTCACATCATTTGAGCTTAACAAATGGCAATTTTTCTGCATTTAATATCCTTTGGTGAAATCTTTTGGAATTATTCCCAAGCAAATAAGCATTTTAAAGGGGGACTAACTGATATTAAAATGCACTGATAAGTCTTCACATTCACAACATAGTAGTTTTAAGAGGCCTTCACATTAGATTTAGATCCATTCGCTTCCATTTATTAGTACTTTTTCAACTTTATACTACCATTTAAAAGTTTGGGGTTGAAAAAAGTTTTTGGAAGAAGTCTCATGCTTACTAAGGCACCATGTTTGATCAAAAATACAGTAAAACAGTAATATTGTGAAATATTATTACAATTTAAAATCTTTTGCATTTCAATCTATTTTAAAATGTCATTTAATTCCTGTGATGCAAAGCTGAATTTTCAGCATCATTACTCCAGTCTTCAGTGTCACATGATCCTTCAGAAATCATTCTAATATGATGATTTGCTGCTCAAGAAACATTTCTGATTATTATCAGTGTAAAAACAGTTGTGCTGCTTAATACTTTTGCAGAAACCGTGACACTTTTTATTCTGGATTCTTTGATGAATATAGTTCAATTATTTGAAATAGAAATCTTTTCATTATAAATTTAAATAAAATGTATAAATAAATGCCTTTACTGTCACTTTTGATGCATTTGAATGTTTCCTTGCTGATTAAAAATATAATTTTTTGAACGGTAGTGTCCCAGGGAACGTTTGTTATTAAAAGTGATATATGAAGGCTGCATTAAAACCTAGAGTAGTTTTACTGCGCTTTCATTCATTTTTTCAAATGCCTTTTATGCAATGATTTATTTTACTCTCGTCCCAGCCCTACAATCTTTCAATATTAAAATATGTAAATCTATCATAAAAAATATAAATGATTATAGTTTAAACTATGATGATCTGAACAAACAGTGAAAAAAAGCTCTTTCAGCATTTCCACCTCAACAAACAATTTTGCCCCAAATAAATAAAGAAAAACCAAGATAATTACCATTTATAAACTGTGCATTTCTATTGTTCGTCATTTCCAAGCAAGCTGTTATTTTGTCAAATTATGCAAAAACTATACAGGTATTAAGTCAAGTCAAGTCAAGTCATTTATATAGCACTTTTAACAATGTAGATTGTCTCAAAGCAGCTTTACAGAGATAAATGTATAATTTAACGTAAGATTGTTTTGGCTTTATAGCGGTTCTTTAATAAAGTTATTTTCCAGCTAAAGTTAGTTTTGATTGATTCGCTTCCGTCGCAACGATCATTTGTTTTTAAATTAGGGCCGCCAAGACGACACCATTCTCTCTACACAGACTATTAAGGATACATGAATGCTAAAATTAAGTTTCATATATTTCCATCTGTCATTTCCACCACAGAATGCTGTTCAACACAATACATCATTTGAGATGTAGTGTGAAATGTTCATGAAAAAAGCATTGACCAAATTAAATAACCCATGCAGTGAGAATGTGAAATGCATGTTTTAGGAGACTTTATTTTCAAAAAAGTCCACAAGGATAAAGGTGCCCATAGTTAAAGAATATTGTTTTGCACATTGCATGAATTGAAACACGCAGAAGTTTAGTCTTCCCTGCTGAAAAGACCAACGGACTTCAGGCATCGTGAGTATGGGCTGTATATGGTCTGGTCAATCCACTTGCGGAAGCGGGACACGGCCGTATACACGCCTGGAAACCTTGGATCTCCACAGCCGTTTCCCCAGGAGACCAGGCCGTAGACCCGTCCATCGCACACCAGCGGCCCTCCGGAATCCCCCTGGAACATCAGAATCCCAACATCCCTGTAAAGCCTTGAATCGTGGACAGTGAAGGATGTGAGCTGGTCGTTATCACAGTACCTTACATGCATCTTTTCCTCCCGCTCTGGAGCCGGCGCAGATCATGCTCGCTGTGATGTTTCCGCTGAAGGAGTCGCTGCTGTTGCACTTGGAGGTGGAGACGATGGGGAGCTTGACCGTACGCAGGGTGAGAGGGTTCAGTCCTCCGCTGTGACTCGTGGAGCCCCATCCAGACACCCGGCACATCCGGCCCGCCAGCAGCCCTGTGTTCTGTTTGGGGAGTGGGGCGAGCGACACATACCTGTTCAGCTCTATAGGCGCACTGAGCTGAAAGAACCAGCGTCCAGAGACAGATTTACAGATCAGGGTTGGTATGAAAGCATCATCAAACTGTTATACCATTTATTACAAAGCATATGCAAGGTGACCTGGTGGCTAGTTATGTTAATATTGATTCATTAAACAAGAACTCAACATTAAATGAAGTTCAGGAGGAGCATGTTCAGGTAATCCAATCAGCACGCGAAGAGACCTGTATATATAGCCGTCCCTCACCTCTGTCCCATGACAGTTTTCCTATCCTAGTCAAGGATGGGGGCAGTACTCTGGGTTTGGGCCCAAACTGTCCCCTCGGACAGCACCCCAAATAGGCATTCGTTATCATATCAAATCTGATTGCATGTAAGTGTGAAAAATTGCCAGTTGTTTATCTATTTTATCCTCTATTTTTGATCTGTGAAATAATATCTTCCTAAAGAACGTTACAGCAGAATATACAGCATTTGCGCGCAACACAGCAATAGTGGCATTAATGAATCTGTTATTTTGAACAAATTGGTTAAGGTCCCCCTCTGGTGAAAATCAAGCTTTTAATGTTGTTTATATGTCTGTGTGGTGTTTTTAATATGCTTTAAGACAAACCATGTGTAAATTCATAAGTCAACACCATTGCTGAGTATTTTCTCCTTAAAACTGCAGTGAACCAAAGACACGGTTTGAAATCGCTGGTGTTTCTGACGTCACAAACGGCCTTATAACCAATCAGGTCAATGTCAACGTCAACAAATCAGTATGTGAAAAAAGAAGTATAGGTCTGAATTTACAGTGTTAATAAAACAGTAGCCGAAAAGTGCCTAGATTGACCTACTGCTTTTGGCAAGATTATGAAATGCACATCTGATGGACACTTTATATCCCATGAGGCTATTGGAGATGATTTGTGAATGACAGTTAATGCTGGTAGATCACATGACAGTTGTAGTACGTCCAGATCTCATTCATACTACACACATTCATAGTATAAAGACACTTTTTTTAATGGTCACATTTAGTTATTTTAAATAAGCACTCAGAGAGTCTGCAATTTCACACTTAACCTCAGTCAATGACTCATCGACGCCACTTACGGCCCTGCTACAGTGTGGCTGGAACATGCAAACGCACACAGGAGTGAAACAAACTGTTCCAGCGCTGTTGGACTCGAATGAGCACTCGTGGAAAGCCACCTAACCACATTCAAGGACCAGAACTAACTGTTGAATAATTGATATGGTGTTGTTGAATACTTGATTGTGACTGATTGACCATTTTAATGGTTTTCCCTATGTTGTTTCTTCATGGTCTGACTATGTTAGACTGTCTCTATTTAAAATACAAAAAATATTTACAAGCATATAAATAATATGTGACCCTGGATCACAAAACCAGTCACAAGTCACACGGGTATATTTGTGGCAATAGCCAACAATACATTGTATGGGTCAAAATTATAAATTTTTCTTTTATGCCAAAAATCATTAGGCTATTAAGTAAAGACCATGTTCCATGAAGATATTTGGTAAATTTCCTATCGTAAATATATAAAACATTTATATTTGTGAGTGAATGCTGCACAATCGTGAACATAAATGGACAACTTTAAAGGCGATTTTTTTTTTTTTTTTTTGACCCTCAGATTCCAGATTTTCAAATCGTTTTATATCTGCCAAATATTGTCCTATCCTAACAAACCATACATCAATGGAAAGCCTGTTCATTCAGCTTTCATATGATGTATAAATCTCAATTTCGAGGAATTTACCCACGTGACTGGTTTTGTCATCCAAGGTCACATATAGGCCTATGTAATTGCCATAATTGACCAATCAGATTCAAGTCAAGTCACCTTCATTTATAAAGCGCTTTATACAATACATATTGTTTCAAAGCAGCTTCACAGTAATAAACAGGAAAATAATCGCATTAATAATGTAAACATAATCAAATATGAGACAAATTCAAATTCCGCTGTAAAGGAGCTCTTCCAGACAATAGTGCCATTATCCAGCTCAAGTCAGTTCAGTGATGATTCATTTCATCAATTATGAGTTCAATTCAGCTACAAGCAGCTCTACTACAGATAATAGTGTCGTTATTCACCCCTAGTCAGTATAATTTGATTCAATCCAGTTCAACAACAGTGTCGACGTTGCAAAAATTGTCCATTACAAAGCAAATTTGATTCAGTTCTCATTTGACAGTGTCAAGTAACTCTACTCTCTTATAGTTATAGACTCACTCACTTAAGAGCATACCTTTATGAGCATAATATCTGCATTATTGGTGCTCCTGTTGTACAGCGGGTGCGTGATGAGCGACAGAGGCTTGGAGTACTGCTCTGTCCCCTCATAAACACCCAGAGTATAGTCTCCAGCCACCAACATCATCCGATCCATCCTAAAGACAAGCACAAATACAGTCGCCAGCCTCTGAATGATATTCTAATACCACTGCATAGCTACAAAAACAAAACAATGTAAATACTGTATCTAAAGAAAGAGCCTTCCAGATACCAGACATATGCTTGGTATCTGATTTCTTGATACTCTTTGCAGAGGACATGAGTTGAATGACAGTATTTGTCCCTGTTAGCAGGCTCAGCCATGCCAAGCGGCAGATAAGCCAGCATTCATTAAGTACCACACGGTGATGACGGGTCAAGGTTACCGCATGTCTGCTTTACTCTGCCTCTCGACTCACACACGGACTTGGCCATCAGCTCTGCTGCTACACAACCTGTAAGTCTCATAAAAAGCTTGTTTAGACAGAGAATCTGTTTAAATAAAAGTTAAAAAACACGCACCCAATATTGCAATGGGCAGCTGTAAGCACCCAGTACTTGTGGACCAGAGATCCGCCACAGAAGTGCTGCCCTTTCGAGCTCTGTAACGACACTATGTATTTGATTGAATTTGGCGAGGGGGTATATCCGCCAACAATGCGCCCCTGAACAAAGTCCAGACCTGGAAAACAATATAACAAAGATTTAAAATAGCTCAGAACTCAAGGTGACAGTGAAAGGGCAATGAAATAAAAGTCTAATCTCATTTACAATGAGTTGAAATTGACAGCTGACAAAATCAAGCTTGACACCCTGAGTATCCTTGTTAAATAAAGGTCAAGTTTCTTTCCAAGAAAGGATATAAGGCTTGGTATTCTATAAAATTGAAAAGAATATACAGCCTGAAATTCTATTGATTATTGATATGTCGTCTAATGTTGGTTTATGTTATCTGATTGAGTCATACAGTCAGTATTTGATAAAGTGCATGATCAATGCATATCAAATGGGTAATTTAATTGAAAAATAAGAATGTCCATGATCAAAATAAAAATAAAGATTTTGAAAAACGTTATACCGTTTTCAAAAAAAGGTTCAATGTAATGACTCTAATGATGTCATGTGATGTAATTAAGTACAAGCTATTTCCTTAAACACGTGAGTGGATAATAATGTAATAATTTAGAGACGTATTTAAATATGTCTCTTAAAATATAAGATGTTTGACCTTAATATTTAAAAAGGTAAAATTATCTGATATTTTAAGAGACTTATTGACCTTGCCAACTTTCGTTTTTTGAAAGAAGTCTCTTATGATCACCAAGGCTGCATTGATCTGATCAAAAATATAGTAAAAACAGTAATATTGTGAAAATAGTTTCTATTTTTATACATTTTAAAATGTAATTTATTCCTTTGATGCAAAGCTGAATTTTCAGCATCATTACTCCAGTCTTCAGTGATCCTCCACTATTACAAAAGTATGTAAAATATTAATAAGCAGTGAAGCAGTTTTTTTTAAGGAAACATATATATACTGTATATATATATATATATATATATATATATATATATATATATATATATATATATATTTAAATTCTTTCAAAAATGACATGATTTAGTGAGACCCTTTTTGTTGTGATATTAGGACAGTTCTATAATCCTGCCATTTTATTACTCAATAAACTGAAATTTAATTCAGAAAGCATATAAGCATGCTTATCGTATCAAAGGTGCATTCGATTCTAAACAAACACTAACATCATGTTATTGACCCAAATACTGAGTAAAAGTTAAGCTTAAATACTGGAAGAGTCATTTTATTGCCTTGTTAGAAAGCTAAATGTGCAGGCAAAAAGAAGAAGGTGAGCTCCTGATAGTGTTCAGTACTTACAGTTGGCTGGGACGAATTTCAACAGCACCAGAAAGAGCAGCATTGCCATGGATAACGGAGCACGTGAAGCGGTACTGACTGTCGGCTACACTTTATCTACCAAACCCCTCCACATAGGGTGAGGACATCACATCAACACTGTTCCTCAGGTTTCTCAAGTTCTGATTTCAGTTTTCATGGGGAACTATGAATCAAACATTGTTTGATTCAAGGAAACAAGTTGGGCTTTCAGCAGTGATGCCCTCTCTGACCTTCTCATAATGTGTAGGCTACTCAGTGGACCGCTTGAGAGTAATGGACATGTATTAAGATCTAACGTGTGGTTAATCTACCCAACTCTCTATGTGATAATTAGTCAGACCCTTGTTAAAAATGCTAATGTGTTGCTAATGTAATTTCTATTATAATATAAAAACAATCCTATAGGTCTCAAATAAGAACTTCTAAAAGCCTAATTATAAAGATAACTATAACAATATTAGCATCCACACCAAAGGAAAATAACATTCTCTTATCATTTGTCATCTGCCGTTTTAAATTCTTGCACTATTAAAGTGTGTGAGTTGGGAAGTGTTTCAGTCACTTTGTTGGAGCAAGTTAGTAGCCTACGGAGTAGCCTACCTAAAGGCACCTTTGCAAAAAAAAAACAAAAAAAAGACGACAAAGTAAAAACTCAAAGACGACAGAAAAAAGACTGGCAGAAAAGAAGCTCAATATACAGTATACAAAACCGATCCAATCAAAGAAACGAGCAGCAGGTGAGCAACCATGAAACAGACAATGAAATAAAACAGGCATGCAGGTCAAACAAGAAAAACTAAGGGGCTGTTTACTCAACACCATTTTCAACTAACAACGTAAAACTTTTAATGTGTTTTGGCCATTCGTTTACACGACACCGGCGTTTGGGTGTCTGAAAACGGGTTTCGAAGTGCACAACAAAACCGCGAATCTCTGAAGACGATTACGTCATGCACATGCGTTCAGTCATAGTGTTTCATCGCCATCTAATGGCCTGGTAGCAGGTTAAAGGGTTTTTAGTCGTTTTCGTGGATCCGTGTGAATGGCGGTCATTTTGACAATGGTGTCGTCTGTACACAGAAAAGGAAAAACGTCTCCGTTTTAAGCATATCACTGTCGTGTAAACCCACCCTGAACACTGATAAACTAAAGATAAACAGAACAAAGACTGACAGAAAAGAAGCTCAAAACTACAACTTCAAAAGACTTAATTGTAAATATATCAGTATAATTATATAGTTTTAAGGTGCAATCACATTTATTGTTGTTCTACAGTCATTTCAATAAAAATCCACGCAAACAGGAGTTTTGCATGAGGGTGAAAGATTTACCCATGCAGATTTCGCAAAGGGTTCAAATTTCCCTAAAGCTGCGCTTCACACATCGCTATACTATTGACAACAGACAACGGACCTTTTTTGCCTTCAAAATGTTGCTAATGTGACCACACCTAAAATGTAAACCTCCTTGTCCTCTCTTCCAGCAACTCCATAACATGTTGTCCATTTTATTTAGGATGCCGTGCACATTTGCCTGCCCTGCGTCCCTCACAAAAGCATTTTGTTTCAGAAATACACACCATGCTTTTGTAACTACCCATCTCAATGGAAAGAGAATAACAATAACATTGTTCTGGCTGAACAAAATATGAGTTACACACAATAAAAGAGAATGCAGCACCAAATTATAAGAATTTCATATTTGGTATCTCATTAGATTTTTAAACAATGTGAGGAGAGAAATCAACATTTATTTTTCTGATCAAGTCCCATGAGGCACTATCAGAATACATTTTCATTACATCCAAGGAGGGACTTCAGATAGATGGCGAACTCATTCTTCTAGGTGGAGCTTCTCCCATGAGGATACAGATGTGCATTTATACAGTTAATGGATATTGGAAAGACCTTGTCGCAGATGCTTTGTTTAACACCACGTACCCTATTGCCGTTTTCACCCAATTTTGCCGTCACCTGATATTCTATTCTCTGACAAACCATTTTGTCAAATGAGAGAGTCTATAGATATTTGATTTCCCCTTAGAGAGCAGCACAATGTGTTTGATTCAAAAGCACGGTCTTAGACACGATAGCATCAAACAAGAGGAGGCGATCATAGATACTGAGCTTTTGGTTCCTGCGTGTTATCGTTTTTGTTCTTGAGAATAGTTAGTGTACAAATAAGACCATAAAGCCTAAGGGACAGATGTGGTTACACTATAAAAGCAAAGATAATATTCACATTAGGTAGTGTGGAAGGAAGTTAGTGGGATTTAGCTGCTCAGGATTGAACTTTCGATGCTCAGGGTGAGTTTTTATGTCCATTTCTGTTTTAGCAAAGAAACGTCATAAATATCATACATATAACGTCATATATTATATACTATACCATTCAAAAGTTTGAAGTCTTTTCTGCATAAGAATTCTCCATTGCTCACCAAGGCTGCATTAATTTAGTTAAAAATATAGTAAACCAGTATTATTACAATTGAACTTTTTTTCCATTTTAATATCTTTTCAATTGTAATTCATTCCTGTCAATTTTCAGCATCATAACTCCAGTCTTCAGTGTCACATGATCCTTCAGAAATCATTCCAATAGGCTGATTTGCTGCTCAAGAAACATTTATTATTATTATTATCAATGTTAAAACAGTTGTGCTGCTTCATATTTTTGTGGAAACCGTTTTGTTTAGGATTCTTTGATGAATGGAAAGTTCAAAAGAACAGCATTTATTTGAAATAGAAATCTTTTGTAACATACATCACACATGATGTCATATTAACGTTTCTAGACATTTTAAAATTATGATTGATTGATGACAATGTTTACTCTTTGATATTTCTTTATTAATTATTAAACAAGTTTAGTTAAACCAGCTAAACCACACCTGAGCCAGGCTGAGGGACCAGCTAAACCAGTTGAAACCAGCTGAACTAAACCTTTTACTTTTAACTTTTTTTTTCCAGCAGGGTAACCTGTTGTTTGACATATGCTTTGATGTAAAACGTGATGCTGTTTTCCCATACAACAGCTGCATTGTGCTCCATTTGTTTTCCAACCTCTAAACACCCTCTGTTCTAGACCCCTCAAAAATGAAGAAATGCCTTGAATACCCCTTGCTCCTCATCACCTTGACGCTTCACGGTAATGCACTGCATTTCCTGAGCAACTCACTGCGGTCTCATCTAATGCATGTGTAACGTGATGTTGCTTTCTGTGCATACATTATTGAAAGACGTTGGTGAGCACAGGCCGCTGGCATTTAGTGTTTATCTAGCACATATGAGGTCTGACTTTATCATTATTCTATCACATTCACAGGCTCACTGCAGCAGAGAATCATTGGAGGACAGGAGGTTGAGCCCTATTCCATAAAGTACCAGGCCTCTGTCCAGTACAACAACTATCATTACTGCGGAGGAACACTCATACACCCGCAGTGGGTGGTGACTGCTGCCCACTGCTGGAGACCGTGAGTATTTCAATCACAATTCACCTTGACAAGGAACTAAACATGCTACAGTATATTATCTACAACTCCTCACACTAAATTTACTGACGTTTACTGATGTAATATTGTTGGGTTTTGCTGTCTGATCTGTTCGCAGGAGCTATTTAATCAAAGTGGTTTTGAGTGAACATGACCTCTCCAAAAAAGAGGGCTTTGAGCAGACGTTCAATGTGTCCAGAGTCCTGGTGTATTACATGTACAATTACAGGACATTTGATAGTGACATTATGCTCTTGAAAGTAAGTTCATTAAGCATCAAATAAAATAAAAATATAGCATCTAAGTTTATAAGTTTGTTTATCCTAGTCATTGGTTTGGGTTGTTATATATGGGTTGATATATATATATATACAGTAGTAATATTCAACTCCATTGCAAATCAGGTTTATTGGCAAAATTAACAGACTTGCAGCTGTTTGCAATGAACAAATAAAACAAAAGTCATTCAAATAGCTCAACACAACAAATGTTTTAAATGGTTTCCCCAAATTCAACTTAAAATGCAACTTTTAATGACTTCTACAGTCTCGAAATGATTCAACCCCTTCATGGCAAGTATCTTTAATACTTAGTAGTACACCTTTTGCTGTCATGACCTGCTGCAAACGAGATGTATTACCAGACACCAGCTTCTGGTAGCATTTCTGAGGAATCTGCATGAGCAATTAGCCTGGCTCCGCCCTCCTACGTACTTCCGCTCAATTTCATTTTCCTTCAGTAACTCCGTCTGGGATTGTGGTGTATTCTTTGGTTTTCTCCGATCAATTTTTAACCGGTCCAATCAGCGAACAGAGGGAGTGGCTGAGAACGATGACGTTGAGATTGTGCGCTAGTTTGAGTTGACATATATCACGACCAAACGTTAGCAATTGGTTATGGCAGATCCAGAGTGACTCTGGTCAGATCCAATAGTTTTAAACTTCAACAGAGTACCCGCCTACAAGGAAGTTAACGTTTGTCAATGGAGAAAGGCCAAACTCTCTGTACAAATGAAATGTACGAGAGTCTGGTAGAACCAGGCTAATGAGCAATGGCCTCCAGTTCAGTAATATTCTTTGTTTGTGTGCTGCAACCACCTTCTTGTCCACCAGAGGTTTTCTATGGGGTTCAAGTCAGGTGACTGTGATGGCCACTGTAGACTCTTCCAGGATTTCTTCTGCAACCAAGCTTTGATGGAATTTGAGGTATTCTTGGGATCATTGTCCTGTTGGGAGGTCCAACAAGCTTCAGCTTCCTCACTGACGGCATGACATTTTCTCCTAGGATTTCCTGATACTTCAATGAATCCATCTTGCCTTTCACACACTGCAGGTTTCCAGGGCCAGAGGATGCAAAGCAGCCGCAGAGCATCACCAGCACCACCATGCTGAACTGTAGACAGAGTGTTCATTTCAGCATATGCTTCATTCTTCTTCCTCCAGACATACCACTGATCCATACGCCCGAAGTTTTGTTTCATCGCTCCACAGAACAGAATCCCAAAACTTCTGTGGCTTATTTATATGATTTTGAGCACTTTTCTTGTTCTTCTGGGTCAGTAGTGGTGTACGTCTTGGAGAAATGGCATGCATTTAGTATGCGCCTTACTGTGCAAGCTGAAACCTCAGTGCCTGTTGCCACCAAGTCTTGCTGCAGGTCTTTTGCAGTCACTCAAGGGTTTTTCTGAACTTGCCTTCTCAGTTATCTGGTTGCAGCCATTGATAGCTTTATTTTTCTGCCCCATCCAGATAGTGTAACCACTGTTCCTTTAACTTTAGAACTTGTGAACTATTCTTCCATTGTTGTGTCTAGGAACATTTAGTGCCTTCACTACGATGACATCTTCTCTTAACCTTTTGGACCATTCTTTTGACTAAGCCAAATTTCTAACATGCAGTCAAACGTGACACTCAACAAACCTAGCCAGTTCAGATGTTTCATGTGTTCTAGCTCAAGCACACCTGGTGCAACTAATGAACCCTTGATTAGTTGCATCAGATGTGCTTGAGACAACACCTGTTTTGAAGATTTATGCTGTTGTGAGGGATTCTATTCAGGGGGTTGAATAATTTTGAGACTGTGGAAGTCATTTCAGTTGAATTTGGGGAAATCACTTGCCATTTGTTGTGTTGAGCTATTTCAATTACTTTTGTTTGATTTGTTCATAGCAAACAGCTGGTAAATTTTGCCAATAAACCTGATTTGCAATGGGGGTAGAATAATTTAGATTACAGCTATACACACACACACACACACACACACACACACACACACACACACACACACACACACACACACACACACACACACACACACACACACACACACACACACACACACACACACACACACACACACACACACACACACACACACACACGTATAAACATTAACTTTGTTTGGATTTAAATAAGCAAATGCTTAAGAGTCTATGATTGGATCATTATTGCAGTGATTATTATGTTTCTAGCAGGTTATATGTTTGGCAACAGTTCATCTAACCCTAATTGATGGAGTGTGTAGCTTTTAATTTCTTAAACAACCATGTAGAAAGACACATCATGGCCATATTCCAGGATGACAATGTCAAGATTCATCAGGCACAAATTGTGAAAGAATTGTTGGGAGGGAGCAAAAATAACAATTTTCATGATCTCAGTCCAGAGCTTAAATTCATTGAAATTCTTTGGGGTGTGCTGGAGGAGACTTTAAGAACTTAAACAACATTCACAACAACAAGAAGACTTTCGCAAAGCATTATGATTATATACAACCAAGTAATCCTAGAATATAGTCTGTCATCTTGTATAACGCTGGTTGTATATTCTGATTGCGGTTGGAAAAAAAGACTTCCTAAAACGCTCCTTGTAACAGCGGGGATGAATTAATCTGGATGAAAGCAGTTATATGTTTATAGGTGTTACATATGAAATTTGTAATATTAAAATGTTAATTCTTTTTTGGAACTGTGCATCAGCTGGAGAAGCCCGCAGAGCTCAATGCCTACGTTCAGCCAGCCGTGATGCCAACCTCACTCGCTCCTATACCAGGGGGCACAATATGCATAGTCAGCGGCTGGGGTGTCACTCAAGTCTACAGTTATTACCTGTCCCCCGTCCTGCGTGCTGTGGACGTCCAGATCATCCCTCAGTGTCAATACTACTACTACTACAGAATCACAGACAACATGGTGTGCGCCGGCTCCCCGCTGGGCGGCAAAGACTCCTGCCAGGTGAATCCGCGCAGCAGGGGTTTTCTCTCTGAGAGAGAGGACAATGTGCATACCAAATACATTTTTGCTAAAACAAACAGCATGGTATAATGCTTAACACTGTGTGATCTGTGGTGACATTGTGCTGTGTTTGGCTGCAGGGCGACTCTGGCGGGCCTCTCATCTGTAATGGGTATTTTGAGGGGATCGTGTCCTGGGGCATCAGCTGTGCCAACCCTTATTTCCCTGGAGTCTACACCAAAGTCCGCAACTACGTCTCCTGGATCAAATGGATAATCGAAAATGACAACAGCTAGAATGTTCTTTTTCCACAGGTTGTTGAACTGCCACACCATCAAAAAGACTTGGCATACTGAGTACGCCGGTAAATGTCTATTAGATAAGATGTATACCATCATTAAAAGTTGTTTTATTCTTTTACGTTTTCAAACGAGGAGTTAAAATGTATGAATGAAAAACAAACAAACAAGAAACATTTAATATACGGGTTTTGGATATCAGACTTTCATTTGTGGTTAAATTCATGATTGTATTGGCAAGAAATTAAATTCCAACAAACTTCAATGGTTATCTTGATTTAAACTCTTTTTAATTTTATTTCAAGGCAGGAGACCATAAACTAAATAAATCAAGTATTTTCCCAGCCTACTATCCCTGTTGGCCTATTTATCTCCAGCAGTCTGTTGTGAAAAGCGAATGCTTTTCATCGTAATTCCATTGGGAATGTCCGTGTATTATTGCGCAGTGACCTTTATACCTCATCCTCACTGTTTTGGTGTGGCTACGAAAAAGGTCGCTGTCACTCTGACTGGAAATTACATAACCTTTCAGCATGACAGTATCACACACATCAAACACAGAACATCAGGGAGGTGGGAAATCTGGGAAAAGGGGATTGGATGTCAGATCTGGAAAAACAAATTCACAGTCAAGGCTGTTGAGCCACAGAGAGATTCTACACACACAGCATAGCAACATGGGAGAGCAAAATATGCGACATGAGCTTGTTAATGGGTTGAATGGGAACTTGTTGGGGATAAAAGAGTTGATTCGGAAGTCCCTAGAGGCCACGAAGTTTGCCTACTGCCCCTACAGCAAGTTTCGAGTCGGGGCGGCGCTCCTGACACACGACGGGACGATTTTCACAGGTGAGGGAATGCCTGAATTGTAAAAGTTAATTTCAGTTATAATATGAGGTGAGCAACAGGTTTTGTGTGAAAATAAAGCATAAAAGTGGTTTATTTTGTTTAAAAATCTTATAAATGTATTAGGTTGCAAGGCAGGCCTTTTATCATACCTTTTATAAATGTCAACATAAAAATATATTTTTAAAACACAGAAACAAAATTATTATTTTAAAAAGTAAAGATTATGAAAGCATTGAATGAGATACCATAATAATTGAATATAGATTTACAGTAGAAACAAAAATATATATTTTATTCTATGATATGATTAATATCATATTTTTAAATATGATGGTTTCATTATAAATATGGTGATTATCTCTAAGGTGGACACGTAACTTAACACATGAGATTTACCATCTGAATCAAAAGAATGGAAAAATATAAACAAATGGAAATGTCAGCCAGCTATTAATTATCATGTTAATTATTGTGCCTCTTACCCCAAATACCATACTTTTGCATATTCTTCCATTATTGAAAACCGTTGCTTTAATTAGCTTGGACAAAACTAAAAATCATTAACGAGACCTTTGTCTTAAAATATATTCAATAATTTTAGCGATTCTCATTTGCTACTTAAATCTATAACATTAAAAAAAAAAACAAAAAAACATAAAATATTAGATCAGAGTAGCAACTAGTGCATCTCAAAAAGCAAATGTTTTGTGGAAAGTGCTATGGCAAGTTTTTATTTATTTTTGCCATCTAGTGGTTTCAGGAAAATCAAATCAAATGCGCCTTTGACGTCGGTGCACCTTTAGCCCCACTGTAACCTAATATCAAATCCAGTGCACAATTATTTAGCATACATGTCCCTGACGTTGATTATTTCTGTTGGTCTAAACAGCTAAGTTAATGCTATCGCTAACTAATGATTCGATTGAGTATTTCAGTTGATCACTGCTCTCTCAGTTCAACTGTCACAGCTTTGATCTGCTGTGAAACAGCACTCAGTGTTATTCAGTGACCATGTGTTAGTCACTGTGACTGCAGTAAGGACAGTTTTGTCATCACAGAAAGTAGATAAAAACCTTGATCCCTGACCTGACAGGCCCCCTTCTGACCAGCCAATATAAATACAAAACACGAGTACAAAACACGAGTTCGAGATGTACCCCATGTGTGTTTACAGTGTGATGTAACATATTTGGACACTATGCCGTTTCACAGACGAGGTTAAGCCTATAGTCCAAGACTAAAATGCATGTTTGCGCTGTTTTAACTGAAAGCAACTTGCTTTAAACTTGCTCTGACGCATCTTAAAAAAAAAAAAAAAAAAAAAGCTACTTAAAGGAACAGTTCACTTAAAAATGAAAATTCTGTCATCATTTACTCAACCTCAAGTTGTTTCAAACCTGTATGAATTTCTTTCTTCTGCTGAACACAAAGGAAGATATTTTGAAGAATGTCAGTAAACAAAAAGTTGATGTGCGCCATTGACGCCATTTAAAAAAAAAACTTTTGTCAAAATATCTTCCTTTGTGTTCAGCAGAAGAAATTCATAGTTTTGAAACAACTTGAGGTTGCGTGAATGATGACAGAATTTTCATTTTTAAGTGAACTATTCATTGAAATGTCCTAATTGAAGGTCTAATCCTGTCTGTGAAACAAGGCCTTTGATTCCTACAATTTTACACAGGGGCCGAAATTAAAAAAACGAAATTAATCATGTTTTCATTATTGCTCGAGATCAGGCTGTAATGTGGAAAACGCATGCTTCAACTTGGGAATCTGTGCCGAGAGAACTGCCATCTCTAAAGCTGTATCTGAGGGCTACAAGGATTTCAAAGCCATTGCTATTGCGAGGTAAACTTCTACTGTATTCAACAGGCCCTCTAGTGGCTGTATATAAGCGCTATAACATCTGTAACCATTTTAACTAGCTCCATATTTGGAAGATGACTCTCTTAGCATAAGTGTCTTCTGCTCTTTCAGTGATTTGTGCGAGCATTTCATTTCCCCCTGTGGAGGCTGTAGGCAGTTTATGAGGGAGGCAAGTGTCATTTACCACAGTATTTCACATTAATTAAACACGCAGCATACTCAGGTTTCATTAAACATGTTATTTTTCTTTCACTTTTTCAGTTTGGTGCTAACTGGGACGTGTATTTGACCAAACCTGACGGTTCCTTTGTGGAGATGACCGTTGAGGAACTGCTACCTGCGTCTTTCGGTCCGGATGACTTAAGAATGAAGAAAGTGAACATTCGGAATGAGTTTTGAA
Source organism: Rutilus rutilus (assembly GCF_951802725.1). Taxonomy (NCBI): domain Eukaryota; kingdom Metazoa; phylum Chordata; class Actinopteri; order Cypriniformes; family Leuciscidae; genus Rutilus; species Rutilus rutilus. Next base: position 4,749,754 of record NC_140227.1, read on the forward strand.
GAGCCAAGAAAGTCTTTGTACCTCAGAGTTTTACTGTGTAGTTAGAAAGAGGATTAATGGTGTTTAATAATGTGTTCGGGAATGTTGAATGTATAATTTATATACTTTAAAGTTTCAAATTATTATTGTTTTTCAATAAATACAGTTACAAATACGAGTCTAAAACATGTGGTTACAGTTCAAACTTTATTATTATTTTTAAACAATGCACATGATATGCAAATCAACCACAAAAAAGTGCAACCAAGTCATTTTCTTAAAAAAAAAAAAAAAAAAAAGCCAACTGATGATCTAGAGACAATTTTAACCTGATTCAACTGGTAATGTTAATTCAGATGCAGTTAGAACCTCTATTTAAATATTATTAAGTTTATGAATTAAAGAATCCTAAGCAAGTCATCAAAGTGCAAATGACATTAAAAAAAAAGTATGGAGTTTGAGGAAAGGCAGCACATGCACAAATGGCAGTATCTTCTCAAGTTTTTAAAACGCAACAGTGACCTTTTCATGCACCACAGTTTAGTTAATTTGTAGTTAGAGATTTTGCATAAGGAAAATGGGTTGACTAAACCATTCCCCCCCACACACACACACACATTTTTTCTTATTTCTATATTCCAAATAGTGACTGGGAAAAAAGGCAGAAAGGTTACCTTACTACGAACTGCTTCTGAACCCAGGGCCATCGCTTGAATTCACCGGGTCCTGGACAAAATCATAAGGATGGGCCGTAGCCGCCATATACCCAGCTGTGTTAAGACACATTTAGCCCTGTTGGAAGCTACACAGAGTGGCTTTATCTGGATATTGGCATCTTTACAGTAATGAAACAACCATTCTAACAAAAAGACAGTGTACTTTGCCGATGGAAAGGAGTTTCGCCCCTAAAGCAGCAGACGAGCACATGGTGCTCTAAATGAAGAAAACCTCTACTCATAACCAGTGCGTTTTACAGAATAACTTAATATCACATAATAACCAAGTCATTTGGATAGAAAAGATGTTGAAAGCTAGAATTCAACATCTTTCACGTCACTACAACATGCCTCCTTCAATAGGTCTGAGGACAAGCGGGAGTCTTATTTCTGTGGCGTTATGGTGTCCAGGCCGGGCCAGGCCGGAACATAGTGTCTTGGTAGAGTTCCCTCCATGAGCCTCTCCATCCACAGACCCAGTCGGTCCAGTTTGTGGTGGATCTCCAGAGTGGTGGCCTTCTGTCGGGAACTGGACCGGGACCTCGAGGGTTTGCTTGGCCCGGCTGTGGACGCATCCTCGTCGGACCACCTGCTACATTCGGCTTCCTCCCCCGTAAACACAGGTCTGAACAGGCAGAAGTACTTCTTGTGGCCGTTGAGCGCCAGGACGTGGCCAGTGTAGTCTGATTTGTTGGAGGTGGTGTCCTCCTCCTCTTCCTCTTCGTCCAAGCAGTCTGACGGCCTGGCATCAGGAGCCGACTCCATGAGTGAATCCATCCATTGGCTGTGCTTGTCCACGTTTAAAAACGAGTAGTGAAGAGTCTGAGACCTGCAAGAGGAAGTAGGGATAGCTTTTTTGGATTTGTTTGTTACAAAATTTACGTTTAGAGCAGGGGTGCTTAGTACAGCTACTGGAGATCTACTTTCTTTCAGCATTTAAAGGATAACTTTGTATCCGGCGGCATTCTGACAGTCAAAAATAGTCGATCTCCGAATGCGAATGAACTGACTCTGAATTTTAGTATTGTTTCTTATATGAGGATCCTTTTTCAAATACAAGGTCAATATTGATTTTCACTAACGACAAAACAACTAGTTATCTGTGAATTTATATGGAACTAAGCTTTAGGAGCTTTCCATCTTTACTCTCCTCCCTGTTGCGTTGCATTTGGAGATCGACTATTTTTGACTGTCAAAAAGCCGGCGGACACAGCTACTGTGAGTTGTTCAAAATCTTTCTTTTCAGTAAACTCTGTGTACACAAACAATGTGTAGAGCCCCTGGTGATACTTCCAGCAAAGTTTCATGTTGTGTCGAGCCTTCTTAGTGTTTTAAAAATAGCGATTTTTGATGCTATCATAGAAGTGCCCCATTCACTCCCATTGAAAAGGCAATTTGACCGAAAACGAAAATACGGTCAAACTTAAAAGTGGCGTTTCCATTCTAATTATGCTTTTAAACGAAAGTTTGCCTCGGGTAGATTAACAAAAAGACCCTAGGTTGCATTTTGGCGACAGTTATCCTTTACTACTACTTTCCAGACTCGGAAATAGGAATTGTCCAATTTTTTTACTTGAAAACGACCACTGGAACACTAAAGTTTGGACATCGAATTTGTAATAGTCATCATTTGACAGCATATCCAAATGACATTCCATTGGTTGCTCCAAGTGGAGGTGGGGAAGTTCAAGGTTGAGTTGTCTGAAATGCAGCATGACTGGAAATTGGAATTCTCCAACGTTTTATTTGAAAATGATCACTGGAACAACACTTAAGGTCGGAGATCCAACTTGTAAAGTGAGAAGTGTCATTTGACATCATATCTAAAGGAAATTTCATAGGTTGTTCCAAGTGGAAGTTGGAGAATCCTGGACTGAGTTGTTCGGATTGCAGCATAACTGGAGTATTTTGAATGTCAGAAGTATTGTTGTCAAAAGTACCGACTTCGGTACTACGTCGGTACTGAAATAAAAAAAATGTGACGATACCAGCATTTCCCTCTAGCATTTTGAGAGCAGTTGAGCGGATTCTTAAACACCTCTGGTTGGCCATTGTGTTCACGCGCTCAACATATATGTTCGTGATTGGCTACTATGATCAATGCTTCAAAAATGTTGTCTTTAGAATAATGGGTCCAGTTGTGCTTTTTCAAAATGACCAGGGCTGTATTTCCTAACAGCACTGCAAGGCTAAGTAGATTGTAGAAACCATTGGCACCAGTGTTCTCCAAGATCTACTAAGGCTTACAATGCTTTAGGAAAACACAGCCCTATCTATTTCCACACCTTTAAATCGTACCCTATGCATTCCTACTCGTCAAATGGCTCAGAGATTTTTCTAGTGTGAAGCCCTTAATTGAAAATTACAGTCACGTGTGCAAGAGCAGGGTCAGAATTAATGCTGCGTTCAATTCAAAGTCAGATTAGGAATATTCCTATGTTGTATCTTTGAGTTTTGAACTTCGGCTCAGTTGTCTAAAGCTCGAAAGAAGATGACGAATGCTACAATTGGTTTTGCAGATGTGCAACACATCAAGCTGGGAAGTTAGTGTTGAAAGGATCACAACTTAAACTCTGCAAGAAGGTTGATCTCCAGAAACAGGTTTTAGCATTCTCACAAACACACACACACACACACACACACACACAGGCCTCACCCTGAGAATGAATATACTTCTTTGGCAAACTTCCTGAGCAGCACTTGCTTAGAAGCATCAGTGAGGATCAGCACTACGTTGATGTGCCCAGGCTTTAACCTGACTAGGTTACTCATGTAGGTGATGTCCGTCAGCTCCGTCACCTCCACAAAATTCTTTTTAGGTGGACGACTGTAACAGGAAAACCAACTCTTAGGAATTTGTCTAATAAACAGCTAAACACATCTGTGGTCCTGTTTACACATGGTATTAAGATGCGTTTTGGTCGATCAAATGACAAGTGGACGGCGCTAAATACAGGTGTAAACGGGATCTACAACAGTTAGAGCTTGTCCACTTTTGACCACTTCCAGAGGCCAGACAGGACTTAAACGTTGTCGGCTAAAGTTCCAAATTTGGTTTGAAGATGAAAAACACACCAAGCACAATGTTCTCTCACCATTCCTGATTTCTAACACACACTCACAGCGTTCGGCTGGTCTTGCGGCTCAGAGCGCCGAAACGAAAGCTGCTGCTGCTCTCTGTATGTTTTTCTGTTGTCTCAATTGCACAAGCTTATTTTGTCCATTACATCAAAAGATCTGAACCCCCCCAGATACATTTACCCACCCACAGACCCTCCTCTCACAGAAATCAGGACAGATGTGGTTGAAAGTGAACAAAAGAGATCGGGAAAGTGTCTCCTTCATCCACTTGTGATACGATCGTCCAAAACGCATCTTAATACTAGGTGTAAACGGGGCCTGTGATCTCAAATTCTATATTTAACATGCTGTTATGTTATGTCACTGTGCAATTTTGCCATTCAATTATATCATCTCAAACAAGCAGTTTCACACCTTGAAGTGCTCTCAGGTCCTGGAGAGCTCTCCGCTGTCTTTGGTGAATCAGTGGTCTTTTGTTTGGCTGGTTTTTCTTCACCAGAGTCACTGTTCATCAAAAAAACACAAAAAAACAACAACAGGTAAATATAATATACAACTCTCCTTAGAAATGCACTGGGATATAACAAACCAAACCTGGAGTCCTACCTGAAAGCCTGAATGATTACAGTCCCAAACAGGATGAAAAGAGCGGAGAAGATCAGAGACAGTACGGGCATCATCTCACGCCTGGGGGAAGCAGAACTAGATGTAAGCTCTTAGGTTTCTCATTTATTAAAAAAAAAAAAAATTGTAGGGCTACAACAACTAATGGAAAAAAAACTAAAAAAATCAATGAGAATAGTAGTGCTGCCCCATAATAGTTGACCAAACGTTAATCGATGAGAAGAGGCTTGGTCAGTTGGTTGCAGAAAAAAAATCCACAGGAGTTGGTGAAGTCCATGATGGTCAGATCATAAACATGGCTGGTCCATGTGGTGATTATGTTGGACAGGAAATCCAAAGTGTGGGATCATTTCGAGAGGGTAAAGGAGGATCTCAAAAATGTGACACAAACTCTGCATGCAAATGTTTGCCTACATCTCAAACATGGTAGCCTAACTTTAGCCACTTTACATGGCCTCTCGCTCTACTGTAACCTAGATAAATGTGTGCTATCATTAGACACATATCCAAGCGTTCGTGCGGAAGCTAAATTAGTACAGCGTTTACTGCATGACGTTTAACTCAATGTGCATTTCTCTCTATAGGCGAGGACACTCCACCCCCACACCCCCGCGACTACCAGACTGACTGATAAATGCCATTATTAGTTAGTTGAGTCTGTTCTTATTTGTTGTAACATTTGTATTTACATTTTTTTTTGCATGAAATGTATAACACAGACGCAGCCTGATCATTTCCATAATGATGAACGCAATCTAACAAGTTCAGCACAAATTAGCATCTGGTTTAAGACATGCTTTTATGGGTGTTAAATAAGGCTGCAAATACTAGTTAATTGATGAGCGCAAACCAGTAAACCACCTTGCGTGATTCATTTAAATACTCTCCTCCCATAAATTTTGCGTCTGAAAGGGAAACTCCAACAAATGCATATGCAATGAGGTCATCCGCAAAAATAACTGTCCATGCCTTTTCAACGCTAATTTTTCACTACGTGACTTTAGTAAATCCTGACGCCGAAAGAGGGTTTGCGCTGGCGCAACCTGTTCGTAAATCTGTCCCCAAGACAAGGAAATACGAGGCTGGTTCATGACAGGCTTAAGTCTGACTGGAAAAGAGGAAAGAAACTGCATTTAAACAGGACTGTGAATTCTACGGTTGTGCTCACCAGTTAGAGTAGAGAAGATCAAAGTAAAATTGAGAGAGGTAATCATATGCAGTGTTTATCCACTGAATCAGAAACATCTGGAACAAAAATAGAAAAAAAATATATGATTGCATTCAGTATTTCTCTCATTATCATTTCTAGTAATTAGATCTTGAGGTACAACACTATATTCTGAAATCCTTAAATCTCAGAGTTGAAATGGCAAAGTCACAAAGACAATCTTATCCCCTCATTACTCCGTGTGACTTACAGACGCAAACTCGTTGTTCAGTTCAGGCAGCATGGCATCGTGGGTAAGGTAGGAGGGGTCTCTTTGCAGGAGCTCAAGCAGCTCATGGAGGCGGTGCTTATCATCATCACTCCCATTCCATCCACCCGTCACTGTCCGATACAACACCCTTCCAGCAGCGCTGCGTCTCTCCAGGACAATCACCTGAAGTCATACGCACAAAAGACCGAAATTCATATGGCATCAAAAAAGGTGACTAAACGGGCCTGTTATGCGTGTATAAGCACATTAATGTCACTGACCTGTGGAGGGGTTGTGTCGTCCTTTTTGAGCAGGGTGTCACAGAGAGGCTGCTGTTTTCTCTGATAAACATAAGCAAACCTGAGGACTTCTTTAGTGTTGGAGGAAGCAAAGTCAAAGAACGCCTCATTCACAGACACAAACTGCTCTCCTTCACCAGTAACGAGAAGAACACAGTACCTGGCGACCAGAGAGACAGGAGATGAAGTTTTCACAGAAACATAAGTCCATCAGCTACAATTAGAGGACAATCAGATTTCTTACTTCCTGCGACGGTGGAACTGTTTAACTGGACACAGCTCATCGAAGAGTTTCTGATTCACCAGGCGCGGAACCAGCAGAAAACGATTATTGGACACAAACTCGTCAATTATCTGCTTTTTCATCCCTCTTGCCTACGGGTAAAAACAGAAGAGGACTTGTCCAGCAAAACAACAACGACTGGTACACAGTCTGTTAGCAAATGGGGAGCAGGGCTTCACCTGTATAACATCAGCTGGTTTCTCTGTGTTCTCTTTGAACAGGAGCATGGTGGGAGCGTATGTGTTGATGTTGAAACTCTGCACAACTCGGGAGGTCTCGGTCAGGCCCATATCCACATAGCCAAACCTCACGTAGTCTTTATAGGCAAATGCGGTGAGCTGTGAACAAGAGCATATAACAACTTGTGTCAAGAAAATAGATTTAGAAGACAGACTATTTCAACAGTTAATATAATAAACACTCACCTTATACAAAAGAGGGATATTAGATGCTACATCAAACATTATCACTCTTGGTTTATTCTCCTCACGCCAACTGTTTAAAAACTCGAGGTAGCTGTTATCCGTCACCTTGAACAAAAGAATAGAAAAAGAAATAAAAGGAATAGATGGAGGGTAAGGAGAGGAAATAAAAACAGGAAAGGGAGAAAAGGGAACAGGAAGTGAAAAAGAAAGGAAAAGAGAAAAGGGGGGAAAGGAAAATTTAAAAGCAGTGGAAAGGGATAAGAAGATGAGGAAAAGTGGGAAGGGTAATGTAAGGGGGAAAATGGAAAGAAAGGAAAAGAAAGCAGAAAAAAGACAGGGAAAGGGAAAGTGAAAAGAGATGGAAGAAAGGGAATGGAAAAGGAAAGAGAGGAAAAGGAACATGAAGGGAAAAAGGAACCGTAAAAGAGAGAAGGGAAATGGGAAAGGGATGAAAATGGGAAAGGGAAATGGGAAATGAATTGGAAAAAGAAAGGAAAATGAGAAGGAAATGGGTAAAGGCAAATGAAATAGAAAGGAAAAGAAAGGGGACAAAAGGAAAGGGAGGAAAGAGGAAAGAAAGGGAAAAGGAAAGGAAAGGGGGAAGCAAAGGAAGAGAAAGGGAAAAGGCAAGAAAAAGGAAATGCAAAATGAACAGAGATGGATAAATAAAAAGTAAAAAGAGAAGAAAAGTGGGAGAAAGAAAAAAGTTGAAAGGGAAAGAGAGGAAAAGGAACATGAATAGAAAAGGAAAAGAAAATAGAAAGGAAAGGGAGAGGAAAAGAAGATAAAGGGGAAAGGAAATAAAATTGAATAAAACTTCAATTATTAACTCTTTTTAGCATCATTCATATGAATGTATATATTTATAGTCCATATTTGTAGCAACAAGAGCCAATGCTTGTATTGAGCAGTTGAACCTGACTCAAATATAGCTCAGAGTCCTACCTTCTCCACAAGCTTCTGGGGCAGAAGGCTTTCCACAAACTGTCTCAAGTGTTCCCTGGCCACAGAGTAGTGGAAGAAAGTGACTTTGCCATTGATTAAACCAAGTATGGAAGGTGTGCGGTGGGCACCAAGATGGTTAGCCAGCTGTCTCTCATATCCAATATCCACCACACCGATGCCAATCCCTTCAAATCAAAACAAGAGCTTATATTCAAAAAAAAAAAAAACACATCTACAATAGACTATTATTGTATTTTACCCAATACTTGTGTTTTATGCATTCTTAAGGCTAACTGCTAACACTGCAGCAACAACAATAGACACGTTTGTCGGTCCGTAGGCTTTGGTCGGCCCTTGTTTTCAGACTGAGCATGTTCATTGTTTAAAGGAGTAGTTCACTTTAAAATGAAAATTACCTCATGATTTCCTCACCCTCAAGCCATCCTAGGTGTGTATGACTTTCTTCTTTCAGACGAATACAATCAGAGTTATTTATACAAATATCCTGAAAATAGCAGTGAATTGCAACCAACAGTTTGAAGCTCAAAAAAGTGAATCCATCCATGGCTCCGGTGGGCTTTCTGAAGGCCTTCTGAAGAAGCAAAGCCATGAGTTTGTGTAAGAAAAATATTCATATTTAAAACTTTATAAAGTAAAATAACTAGCTTCCAGCTTAAGCTCAAATTTTGGGAGTAATGTGCTGATATTTACGCTACGCCATGACGCACTACGCTACTTCTGACATCACAAGTTGCGCAAGTAGACTGCGTATGGCCGTAAGCTAGATTTTTAGATGTTAAATATGAATATTTTTCTCACACAAACTCATCGCTTTAACCATGGATGGATTCACTTTTTTGAGCTTCAAACTGTTGGTTAGCATTATAAAGCTCAGAAGAGCCAGTATATTTTTTAATAATACTTATTATATATGTATTCGTCTGAAAGAAGAATGTCATACACACCTAGGATGGCTTGAGGATGAGTGAATCACAGGCTAATTTTAATTTGAAAGTGAAATACTCCTTTAATGTCTGAAAATTGAAATCTGATGATTGTTGCCGTTGGTTGGCGTCCATCGGTGCAGTGTGAATTGGCCTTCATATCACACAACTCTACATGAATCAACTGTGAGGGTGATGATCCTGAACCTACCTAATGGCTCCAGCTCCAGCACTGTGTCCTTCCATACGGGCTCAATGTGAATGCAGGTGAAGCACCACTCTGACGTGATCTTGATCAGGTAGGGCCTCTTGAAACTATCCGGCAGCACCTCGTTCATGTATTGGTTGAAGTGAAGGAGGTGCTTGCTCTCTGTGAAATCTCGACTCGTCCGAGGAAAGTGAAAGAACGACTCATCGAAGTAGAAACTGTCATGAAAGTGCCTGAAGCCTTGTGGCGCTCGTGCAAAGTTTTGATTCTCGTCCATTTGACCAAAACGGTCATAGTTTGCCCTTCGCTCCTCATTGGAAAGAATCTATGTAAAGTGAATCACATGCATGATCGTTACTGGAAACATATTTCAAATGTTTACACGAATCTTACACCAGTTGCTTGATACTTAAAATTATGTAATCTCCTGCTTATTTTATGCGTTAGACAAAAAAAAAAAGGGAGAAACCTCTCAAAAATGACTTTTGGTCATGTTGTTAGTGTACTGCATGTGAACCCTTAAAAGAAGTCTTTATAATGAGCAGATTTTATTTGTGTGTGTGTGTGTAAACATACATTACAGAAAACACTACTGATCTGCCAAATTTCTGAAATACAAATTGCTATAAATCATGCGATTGCGAATTCAGTTCTCTTTCACGTCTTATTGCGCTTGAATGGTCAAATAAACATAAAATCAAACAAAAGCAAACAGTTGGGTGTAAATCAGATGTGTAGCAATATAATCGATACGTGCGTCTGGTCTTAAAGTGACAGCAGCCTAATATTCCTCCCTGCTGCTCTGTGTCATTAATGTGATTGTGTGAATCAAACAAAAGAGAAAATAACTTGCTGCTCCTGACTGAATAACTTTCTTTTTGTTACTTTAATAAGAATACATTTAAATTGAATTCATACACTGAAGACTATGCAATATTTACTTTTTACATTTGATTCATATTTTTGTTATATTGTATTTGTCTTATTGTTTTTAATTTGCATTGTGCATTGTGTTTTTTTTTTCTTATTTTTAATAACATGAATGAGATAAAATAACACCACATAACTATATAATGATATATATCATTATCGTGAAATACAATTTCTCATATCATGAAATAAGAATTTGGTCATATCGCTCACCCCTAATCACAGGAATAATTTACATTTGAAAATATATTCAAATAAAGACCTTTAAATTCACAATATTATTGTTTTTATCTGTGGTTTTAATCAAATAAAATAAGCCTTAGTGAGCATAAGAGACTTCTTTTAGAAATATTATAATTTCTTACGGATGCACGCATACAGTAGATACATATGTATTAGGTATATTGTTTTTCCTTAATATTATTTCTTACATACACAATGCAACCATCGTACCTCGTAAGATTTAGTGATCTTGATAAACATGTCCTCTGCCCCAGGACTTTTGTTCTTGTCTGGATGCCTATGGATAATGCACAAATGTGGCTGTTTACATTCAGACATCATCATGAGAGAGTTACATAATCATCACACAATATGTCTTCTTTACAGCACACTAATACAAGTCAAAGAGAAGGATGCTAATTATGAATCAAACGAAAAAACCTTATTCACAGCAAGCAGATTCTTACTTATCGAGAGTGCATGTTTGTCTCCACAGTGATGTCTGCACTGAATACTCACCATTCCCTTGCGAGTCTCTTGTACACTTTCTTGATTTCGGCCTGGCTGGCGTGTCTGGACACTCCAAGAACTTTGTAGGGATCGAACTCGGGCGCAGATGCTAGTGAGTCTCCAAACAGAGCCAGGAGAAGAATGGCCCAAACACAGCCGTTCACAAACACACTCCAGCCTCCCATCTTCTTCTGCTTCATGAACTGACAGGATAAACAAATACAGGAGACTGGGGCTAGTCATCACACATTATACTCAAAGAAATATTCCTCAGGGGAAGAAGACTATTCTTTATACCATTCACACATTTTAAAATCTTGGCTAAAAATAAAAGCTACTCAACTTTTCAACCGTTATTACCCAGGAAAAAATACAAACTTCATCGAAACCATGTTGTCCTGCCATTAAACAGCCTTTTAGACTCAATTTAAACATTACATTTAAAAATTATGAAAAGATGCAAAAATGTAAAAGATAAAAAAAAAGTCAAACCATTGTTCAGTCTATCAATACACAGTACACGCATATCTTTAATAATTGTAATGCTAATATTACAATAGATTTCATTGTTTCTATGGGAACCAGCACATCATCACGATCAATGCAAATCAGCATCAGATCAGCTGCGCGGTGTGATCATATGATCAGTGCAGTTCAAATGCATAAGACAGCGACTATTTACAGCAGACACAAACACTGTCAGAGTCTTAAAACACAGATATACCGGGGAAAAAATCATTTCCCCTTTTAATGTATTCAGTGAACAGAAGCGCGAGCTGCACGCCCTACAGAGGAATGACGCTATCACAGCAGTTATGCATACTTCATTAAACACACAAATCCAGAATAATGGTAATACCGAGGCTTGCTCTAATCGTATTTATCCACAATTTAGCAGGAATCCATATTCTCCTGATGGTAATGGGTGGATCTTTTTTCCCAAAGCCTTCACCTGCACGGCACTTCCGGTAGTGAAGGATTCTGGATGTACACTTTCTAAGATAAAAGTCCGACTGATTTCATCCCAAATCACTTTTTTTTTGTGCGCATTTTAACAGTACAGAGTACACATCTAATTTCTGACATGCGATCATATATAATAAAGCAATGTATTTTCTTTGAGAGGGAGATGAAGAGATGTAGGCTAGATGGTTTTATGAGCAGTGATTTTAGTGTATGTCCCATACATTTTAAGAACTACAACAGTACAATGTATTATTTTACAGTTCAATAAACGAGAAGTTAATACCCGTTCAGACACGTGTTACATTTTTAAAGTTAAATTTTTTTTATATATTTTTTTAATGTTAGGTTATATTTACTCAGCCAAAATTGTTCCAACATGATGCAAAACAAGCAAAGCATCAAGAGGAACACAGTGGTGTGACTTTTTGGAGATATCACGCTGACATCTGCTGTCCAAACATAATGAGGTGAGACCTTTTACAAACCAATTGCAAACTTTTTCATTAAAGTGATTCAACTTCTTCGACAGATCATGTTTTAAACTATATAGGCATATTAAATGTGTATAATTATAAAAACGACAAGAGATCATGGGGTCACCTTGAGATAAATACCCCTAGCGTCGAACTTTCGAAATTGCATGCTTGCCGAAATCACGTGACATAAAATTAACGAATCGTTCATTACCGACCCATCATGCGCTCTCCGAAATTGCTGGTTTGACACAAAACATTCGAAACGTTTACGAAGCTTAATAAAGTCATTTTTTAAACTCCTGCTAATGGTCCCCAGTGAGTACCGGTTTCTGACGCATGAAAGTTTTTTTTTTTTTTTTTTGTCAGTCTATGAAATATTTTCTCTTTCAACTGTTACACCGCTAACGTTATGCCAGAAGATTGAGTGGCCATTGGCCAAAGAAGTCATTGCATCGTTTGCTCAACAACCAAGGAGCAAAACACAACTGCTGGGGATAACCCAAGGATGTAAAGGAATAGTTCAGACTGAACTAATTTATTGTAAGGTTAGCCTACTTATGTAAATCCTTTCAACCACCCTCAGATCGCCTCAAATTCGTGGGCGTTGGTTCCCAAGTTTTTTCGAGATTTGTGAAAAAAGACCACCCATTCCCATTTCACCAAGAGAAGGTAAGTGGCAATATTAATATTTATCTACACTTCCAGTTTCTAGCCTTTCATCATCGGTACCCCACTGCAAAAAAATGCTTTTCTTAGGCTACTTAGTATTTTTTTCTGGTTTCCAGTCCAAATATCAAAAAAAATCTTAACAAAAGATGCATTTACTAGATAAGTAAAATTAGATAATGTATTATGTCTTGTTTTCTGGGGGAATTAATCAAAATGAAGTGAGTTTTTGCTTAAAACAAGCAAAATGATCTGTCCATGGGGTAAGAAAAATAATCTTAATTCAAACAGAAACAAGATAATTTTGCTTGTTTTAAGCAAAAACTCACTTAATTTAATAATATTTTATAGCATTTTACTACTTTAGTAATGCATCTTGATTTAAGAATTATTATTATTTTTTGATATTTGGACTGGAAACAAGACAAAAATACAGTGTAAAATGAATGATATTTACATTTCCATGTGCCAGTTGTAGCCTATAACATTGACTTCAATGTTCGCAAATTCCATCCTCGAGCATTTTAGTTGTCATTAGTTGTCACTCTAATGTCATTTATCATCCCTGGACTCATTGATAGACTTTTGTCCACTTAGTCCATGAGCCAGGGGGGTTGATCGGTATCATCTGGGGGGGCAAATGCTATCATTGTTTTTTGGCAAGGTATACACCCCTAGTACTAGAAAAATCACGATAGCAGTGCAGGGGTGGTAGCGAAATCACTTTTTTCAGCTCATGAAGTTACTAACCCTCTAAGATGAATTCCGTTTTTGAAATCTGGTCTATATCTGGTTTAGGCTCATGCTAGGGATTTTGTCAATATTCTATAATATGGTGCTTGGTATCGTTGGAAAGGGGACCTTTTAGGCTTTCATTTAAGCCCAGGACTGAATCTGTCTGACAAACACAGAGGTCACATGACTTCTTTAAACCAGAAATAACACACATTTTTCCCCAATTTCCGCCTAAACTGTATGCTTTCTTTTATCCCTGTGGCATGAAAGAACACCACAGACACAAAACTCAACAACTTCAATACTCAAGGCACTCTGATGACTCAGAAAATGTATAATATACCCATACTATTTATTTGTGAGAGCCTTAAATTAGACTTGTGCAGCCAGCTCAAGTCTTCAAAATAGAATAGAGCCAATAGAATGGACAAATAGAATACCCTATTAGTCCAGGGCCAAATGGCCTATTTATTCATGTACAGTTGTAATAAAAAGTAATTGTTTCAATAGTGTTGTCAACATAACACTTGTAAGTGGTTTAACAAAATGTTTCTATCATGTATTTTGATATTCACCCACTTTCAGTTAGAATGTCAGAAAGCAGCTCATGCACAGAATGTTGATGGATTTTGACAGTTTGACAAGGTTTTGTCAGTTTTGTGAAAAGATTGTTGGTTCAGTTGACTGGTTATAACTACACTACTAAAATTAAAGAAAAAAATCCCAGTAAAGAAAAAAGTACTTCAGAAAAAATCTTAACCCTTAAAAGAGGTCTCAAGGTCAAAATTGTTAGGAGCACGGACGAGGACTTTTCAGAGGCTGAAGAGTTTTTTTAGCAGAGGAGAGCATGGCAGAAAGACGAAGGAGAAGAAATGTGTTGCAGACAATGGATGGCAGTGAGTTAATAAGACGAGTTAATAAGACTTCAATGGAAGTTGATTGAAGATGGCATAGTTAGTAGTGTAGTTATAACCAGTCAACTGAACCAACGATCTTTTCACAAAACTGACAAAACCTTGTCAAACTGTCAAAATCCATCAACATTCTGTGCATGAGCTGCTTTCTGACATTCTAACTGAAAGTGGGTGAATATCAAAATACATGATAGAAACATTTTGTTAAACCACTTACAAGTGTTATGTTGACAACACTATTGAAACAATTACTTTTTATTACAACTGTACATGAATAAATAGGCCATTTGGCCCTGGACTAATAGGGTATTCTATTTGTCCATTCTATTGGCTCTATTCTATTTTGAAGACTTGAGCTGGCTGCACAAGTCTAATTTAAGGCTCTCACAAATAAATAGTATGGGTATATTATACATTTTCTGAGTCATCAGAGTGCCTTGAGTATTGAAGTTGTTGAGTTTTGTGTCTGTGGTGTTCTTTCATGCCACAGGGATAAAAGAAAGCATACAGTTTAGGCGGAAATTGGGAAAAAATGTGTGTTATTTCTGGTTTAAAGAAGTCATGTGACCTCTGTGTTTGTCAGACAGATTCAGTCCTGGGCTTAAATGAAAGCCTAAAAGGTCCCCTTTCCAACGATACCAAGCACCATATTATAGAATATTGACAAAATCCCTAGCATGAGCCTAAACCAGATATAGACCAGATTTCAAAAACGGAATTCATCTTAGAGGGTTAGTAACTTCATGAGCTGAAAAAAGTGATTTCGCTACCACCCCTGCACTGCTATCGTGATTTTTCTAGTACTAGGGGTGTATACCTTGCCAAAAAACAATGATAGCTTTTGCCCCCCCAGATGATACCGATGGACCAAATTTGGGGCCCTGGCTCATGGACTAACTGTAGTGGACATTGTATTTTAGTGAATTTCTAACATGCATGTCACAGTTTTAATTCTGGATGTACTGAAACGAGCACATTCTGGGCTTTTTTTTTTTTAGAGATATCAAATGTTTGGAGGTTTCACCTTGACAACAACTTCTCCTTGGTCTTTAAAAATGACTGACATTAATTTAGTGATCAAAATTAGCACTCTTATGGAAATATGATAATATTTTGTAATTATCATTTAAATCTGACTCATTTTCTAGACTAATTGTTTGTCATAAATCAACATCTCATAAAAATGTTATGGAGTTTCTAATCAAAATATGACTTTCTTTTACAAAACAGGGCATTGATTTCATACATGTCCACTTGAATCATGTTTATGAGGCATTTTGGGAGACACACAAATTCACAGTGAATAGGGAAAACAATTATGTATTAATATTCCTATGAAATATGAAAATGTTGCCAATTATGACTCCCATTATTACGCTTCTTTTTTCATTACACGTTGCCCCACATGCAAATTAGATTGTATTGAAAGGGACTTCCCATTTATGGCCATTTTACCCACATATTGCATAAAGTAAAATGGTATATATCGATTCATTCCGTTGTATCTTTCATGACATAGTTGAGAATCATCTTTATGCAAAGTTTGGTTAAAAAAAAATCTTTAAAAAATCTGAAACCTTAACATTAATTGGTGAATGAAAAAAGATCCCTTTTTTTTTTGCCTATACATGTTATTTCATGTCTTTTCATTTTGAGTCCGGCTGTCCACTACAGTGAAATTCTTCCAAAAATGTTTTATTTTCCCCATTTGTTTCTTATGCTCAGTCTAAACAATGTAATGAAAAAATACTGGGTCTCCGGAGGGTTTTAATTTATTTTGTCATGATTATTACTCGCACAGATTTTTAAGTTCATATTAATGGACATGGAACATTTGACATTTAACTACTAAAGACTAAGCAACTGTTTAAAATGACTAAACTCATATCCAATGAGAGGCTGTGGTCAATATAAGCACAGGGAGCCAGTGATTTAACACGCTTGTAAACCAGATGTGGTTGAGAGAATGATTTGCTTCATTGACGACAGACAGTTCAAGCACTCTCTAACACGAACATCTGCTCATTAATTTGGCCAAGAACATGTTTACTGGATGAGATCTGACGTTTCTGGAAAAAAGTGATTTGTATAAATCAGTCAGACCTAGTTTCCTTTGGATTGGTTGCCACAGTGTAGTCATCATTTTAGATTTAGTGGCCAGGTTGGTGTTCTCTTCATTCACAGTGTGCTTCCGAGTGTGTGTGTGTGTGTTTTAATGACAGTTCTTGGTATGTGACTGTCAGGTGTCTTTGTCAGGTATTTTGTTTGTTTGTGCTTCTCAAGGGATATTTTATTTCATGTTGCCATTAAGCGCTGCTATAGCTTTCAGTTTTAATCTAGAGAATCCTCCCTAGAAAAATCTGTCAACCAAAATCAGCATACAAAATAAGCCGAATGTATTATTATTATTAAAAGATTGTTAGGATGGTTGACCTGGGATAGAACCAGCAATACAGAATATTTCACACTTTTTACTTGCACCTGATGAAGACCTGATGGTCGAAACGTTGTACTTTTAATACATTTATCTTGAGTAGCATGCAGTGTGCGGACTTCACTTTTCTTTTTTTGTTTACACTTTTTACTTGCACCATTGATTTTAGATGGTAGTGTTTTATTTTTAATTTATTTAGAATATAGAATTTTAATATCAGCCATAACATGAAAATTATTACTAGTATAAACCAGATTATTTTTATGATGCATCTCTAAGGATATGAATCCAATATTTTAAAGATATTACAAAAGTATCCAGTAGAGTGATTTTAAAGTACCTGTGCTATTTTAAAGGTTCCTCATTTTGTTTTTGAGTCTCGTACAATGGGTTTACATGCTTCCAGGGTCAATAAACACTTTCATATTTTCATCATTTACATTGCACATCACCTCATTTCAGAAAATGGTTTGTTGGAAGATTCAGTCTCTTTAAACCCCCTCTTTTCTGAGAGCTTCCTCTGCTCTGATTGGTCAGATGGCCCAGTCTGTTATGATTGGTCGACCGCTTGTGTTGGAAACACTGCGGCTATTACATATCTGAAATTCAGCTCCGGATCTTCCTCAGCAATTGTTACACAGTGATATGAACAGTAATAATGGTGTCGGTTTTACTGTGTTAATTCGAGTCCTCGTCCTTTTGAAGTGCCTCAAAATGGATTCGCAGGACAGAAAACAGCATCATCTCGACATGTCGGCAACATGAGCCAAACCTTTCCAGTCTCAGCTGCAACTACATAGTTTAAGGGACGATAAGTCAAGTAGACGTTGTTCGCGGGCAGCCAATGAAGACTACAGGCTGGCATTTTGCAAAGTTGTTACAAACCTACATAGATACGTAACAGGAAGTGAGATTGTAATTGATGACGACTTGTTTCAACAGTTTAGAATTTATTGTTTGTTTCGTTAAGGAGACAATAAACTTATTTGTCGTGCACTTTGTTATTGGAAACTTTGCAGACCTTTTACATTCACAAACAGCTGTATTACACTACATTAAAGGTCAAATTCATAATAGGGCACTTTAATGTATGTTAAATGTCACTTGTGTTTACATTTCAATCTTAATTTATATATTTCATTTTTATAGATATATATATATTTAAATGTGTATCCGTGATCTCATGCTTATAAGTTCCAACTAGCGTTGTCATGATAGTGGAATTTCTAACTTCGATACAACACAAATAAGTGCAAAATATTGGAAATAATGCGAAAGTGAAAATAAAGTGTATCCCAAATTGTTGTTAAACTGATTTTGTTGCATTTACTGAGCTGAAAACACTGGATCACGAGCTGCATGCGTGCGCACTGAACACAGAGCCATGCTTCACTCTGAAACATGCAGCACTGCTGACTTTATACTCATTTAAACGACAAGTTTTGCTTCATCTGGGGGACTTTTTGCTGACGAATAAATGGGGAGATCTAGGAAGAGAAGAGAACTTCTTGTTAATTTAGTACTGACATCGAAACAATAAAAAGCTGATTGAAAACCGGCAAACCTGTTCTTTAAAATACACACACTGCTGTGTTTGTCAACTCACTGACAGAGAGAAGAGAGAGCGAGAAACCTCAGGTGGTCTCAGTGTATCGAAAATTAGTATTCCAAATCAAACAACTAGTATTTTGACAACAATATTTCCAAGTACAAATGATTTGGTCAAATTACATTTAAAGGCTGATGGCCTAATCATTTTGATAATTTCTCTAATCATCTGTTTGATAACTGTTGTCAATCATTGATTTTTCTGGCTTTAGAGGCTTATTGTTAGACTGTCTTGAAGAGGCCAGAGACGATGTAGTCTGTGTGAACTCCATCCAGCAGTCCGGTGCCGTTACTGTGAACGAACCAACAAGGCACTTGCTCTCCGTTCTTCACATCTTGTCTGAAATCTCTCTGCCAACCCCTGTTGACAGAATAATGCAGTGTAATTGTGATCGACCCCTCCATGTTCAATGAAAGGGTAAACTGCACAGTGTCTTAAATTCACCTGGTAACTACAAGCTCTTGTCCCTTAACAAACATGATGGCGTCTGGTTTCTTTGGATCCTTTCCTGGAAACGGTTCACTCACTTCAAACTCCAATCCATGGTAGAACTGACCTAAAGAGCCGTGAACAAGTTCAGAGTGAAACCGTCACAGACTGTGTCGCTCAGTAGAAGTTAAGCTAAGTTGACAGCATTTGTGGAATAATGCTGATTACCACAGACATTGACTTTCCTATTGTCCATCCTTTTTTTTGGGCTAATTTAGTAATGTTGAAAAATGTTCACTGTTTCAACTGTATAGCCACATAATGTAGAAATATGTAGGCCTACTTTATCATGATTTTGGTGTGAAAAAAATTGATGATTCATCTTTTCTGTGCAAAGTCATATCCAATTTTACAGCTTTGTTGCCATGACAATGAAACACCATAATCCCTAAAACGACTGTCCTTCCTTCCTTCCTTCCTTCCTTCAACATTACTCCACAAATGCTGTCTATTGAGCTTTACTTGTACAGTACCTGGACAATTATTTTAAAGGGGAACATGGCAACTCTAGCCATTTCTTCGCTGATTTTCTCTTTTGTTGTCGTGTGTTTTCTCAACGAGCTCCCCCTACAGCTGTGGGCCGTATATTTCACAACTCTGTAGTAAAAAAATCTCACTTGTGGCACCCTCCTCCCCCCTTCTACCGCTGCTCATGCGCATTTGTTATTATGGGAGCCAGCCAACTTTATCGTGTGGAGCTATGTCTACTGAGGTGGGTAATACATCATACACAGTATCATATGGCGTGTGTGTTTATGTTGAATTGCCGTAAAGCAGTTTGTGTTTCTCGCTCGTTCTCACTTCTCACGAGACTTCCTATTTCCAACTTACCGGGACGTTAGTCCCCATGTTGCAAGATTGGTTTTCCGCCGGGGAACGCTGGGGGGTGCGGGGAAAGTCAACATTCTCACCAGAACTGGTTATTTAACCATCCAAATGATTTCTAAACGGATTTACTAAGTTGAAATAGTTGCCAAGTTCCCCTTTAATATGACATATACTGTATATTGTAGTAAGTCCTTTAAGTGTTTTACCAAGCAGGCCATGGACATTGCCTGAAAACAGGTGACTGTCCAGAGTGTAGAACCCGAGGTAGTCTTGATGATACGGATGTTTCTGCCAGACTTTGTGCAGGATAATAAGAAACTTGACTGAGTTCCTCAGGGTCACTGTTAAACTGCGATCTTTGATCACCTGCAGATCCATGCTGGAGAAAGAAGGACAAAGTTCTGTGAGGAGGTTTAGTCTTTTTCCAACTCCTTTTACACATTTTAGTCAGCTCATAATGACCTGACATGAATGAAGTGAAAGATGATGTGTGCTTCTCAAGCGGAAGGCTGTGTCCTTCCTAGTCCAGGCTTGTGTAAGTGAGGCTTGTAGGCTAGACTCCTCAGCATTAAAAGCCGGAATGAGTTGGTCTATTAAGTGCGCAGGGCTACGTCACACATGTTCCTGCCCCAACTGTCACGGCACAAAATACTATTAAAACTTAATTTTGGAAAAATACTTTAATTAAAATGTTTTATTTTAATGCAATACAGCCGTCTGTGGACTTCCAGTTTAGAATTTAGTGATTAATTTAAACCAAAACAAAAAATAACATGTAGCCTATGCCTTCATCTCTGAAAACATTATACTGTATTTTAGTCTTACATTTCATAATGAACCTTGTCTAAGATTATTATGAAATGTAAGACAAATACAGTATAATGTATACATGAAGTGCCGAATCGTTTTCCGTCAGTTCTTTTTAAAGAATTGGAATGTGTGCAAATGATTGTGGGGGATTTAAGGACGCGAAAATGAGCTAAATGAAGGACGCGAAACGAAGGCTGTCTCAAATTGAAATATCCTTAGAAGGCAGCCTTCGTTTCGCGTCCTTCATTTAGCTCATTTTCGCGTCCTTAAATTTGACGGAGCTTGATGACGTGGCAGCCGAGATATGCAGCCTTCCGATTGAGAAGCACCCGAGATCCTGCATCTTACTTGGGCCCTTTAACCGTGGCAGTCTCAGTCCAGAAGAATTTTGCTTGTTTTCCCTCATCAGACACTGAGATCTCTTTTGTGCTCACTGTCAATCTGATGCCAAACTTCTCATGAACGATTCCAAAGCGCCCAAAATAGGTGTTTACTTTTTCCCCAGGGATGACCTTCTTATCGCCAATGGTTTGGCCATTTACCAAAATACCTGTGGAGCACCAAAGAAACAAATAAAAAATACTAAAACATTGAACTTCACAATAGCTCAGAAGATAACAACAGACATATTGTCCTCTTGTATTCTGTCATTGGTGAGTAGCTACTCTGGGGAGCTTAAGCCCCTGATTATTGTATAACGTTAGATAATACAGATTTTAATATAAAAATATTACTTCCTATGAGTCCAGACTTGTGTGACGTTACGCCGCTTTGACTGTCGGGAAGAAGTCTGCTTTCATAAAATTGACCCATGCGACTGGTTTTGTGGTCCAGGTTCACAAATGACAAAAGGGACACCATACGGTCGCATGGGCTTAATGGACACGCGCACGCGCAGCCATTGTAAGTCCACAAGACCGAAAGTGCATATAAAGTGTGCCATTTGGGACAGGGCCTAAACCTGCTCTGAACTTGCTGTGCTGTCTATTATTGGTCCAAGTTCATAAATATTGTGTGCTGCGCAGCTCTATCTTGTAGGGAGGTTTCTTACGCTACTTAGGTTTCTTCAACAGTGCGAAACCAGTCGATGTAAAACAAACAAACAAACAAAAAAACTACATGAATCAGTCCCAGTATGCTTTGCATGGGACTGCATTAGGACAGTAAATAAAGCAATGAAGTGTTATGTGATTTGAGTAAAGGGAAAGACTTTTTTGTGAGATTTCTGTTATGTTTCTCTTACGTTGGAGTTTTTGTTGTTACCATTTTGCTGAAGAACAGAGCTTGAAAAGCTGCACTTGACAGCTTGGGAGAGCCACAATTCAAATCTAATCTGCCAATCCATCTCTACAGCACGACTTCACTATCCAGCTAGATTCATCATCAATCACCCCATCAAGGTCGGTCAGAAATCTTGGAGTGATATTGGATGACCAGCTGACCTTCACAGATCACATCTCAAAGACAACTCGATCATGCAGGTTTGCACTGCACAACATCAGGAAGATCAGGCCTTTCCTAACTGAGCATGCAACACAACTTCTCGTCCAGGCCCTGGTCATAGGCTTGACTACTGCAATGCTCTTCTGTCTGGACTTCCATCGTGTGCAACTAAACCTCTACAAATGATTCAGAATGCTGTCGTCTTGTCTTCAACGAGCCCAAAAGGGCCCACGTCACTCCTCTCTTCATCACTTTGCACTGGCTACCTCTCGCTGCTCGCATCAAGTTCAAGGCATTGACGCTTGCTTACAGATCTATCACAGGCTCAGCTCCCTCCTACTTTCACTCACTCCTAAAAGTCTACATCCCTACCAGAAACCTACGATCGGTCAACGAGCGACGTCTCACTGATCACAGAGAGCCACAAAATCACTTTCCAGAACATTCTCATTCACAGTTCCATGCTGGTGGAATGCTCTCCCCACCCTCATCCGGAATGCAGAATCCCTGGCAACATTCAAAAGACAGCTGAAAACCCTTCTCTTCTGTGAGCACTTAACCTCATTAAAAAAAAAAAAACTTTCCTTTTCCTTTATATTCTACCTTTCCTTTTCCTTTATGTCCTCGCTTATCGGGCTTATGCTACTCTGAACAATGACTGAACTTCGTATTTTGAGCACTTCTTGCGTTGTTTTTGCCTCTTCACGATGACTCGCTTAATTTAGTCCTAATTTGTAAGTCGCTTTGGACAAAAGCGTCTGCTAAATGACTAAATGTAAATGTAAATAAAAATGTTGAGTAGTTTAAACCTATTAGATTTAATATGAATCAATAATGCCAGGAGGGGGAACCACGTTTACGATAGAATAACTGTGTTCTATACAGCTATGCCTGGGGAATGTTAATGTACTTTTCTGCTAAAATAGCAAGTTGGTTTTACCTGTAAGCGGGTCTCTAACCAGGTTGAAGATGGTACCAGGTTCGTCATCAATGTTGAAGCACAGAGCGTCATTCTTTTCTGGCAGCTCAATGATGAAGTGTGGATCTCCATCAACTATTGACAAATTGTAAGAATAACACTGCTGATGTGACTTATGAATCTTTACCTTCATTTCACATGGCCAGTACATGGATTTAACATTTACCATAATATGTAGGTGATGGTGATGAGTAGCTCACATGTGAGTAGCTGGCCGGTATTAAACCTGCAACTAAGATAAAATAAATGCACCAAAATAGTTCACTTGGTTTTAAATAATGTCAAATATAAAAGAAAGCTTTAAAACTCTTAGCCTAATTTGCACATTAGTACACTATAGTCTCCATGCTCATGGCGTCACGGACACCAGTATTTAAACGATTCATAAACAATTAATCACTGCCTGGCCAACTAGATTTCGCTATGGAGATAACGGGTAGGATTATCATGATTGTTCGGTTGCTCAGCACATTGTGACTGTGTTTTAGAACATTTGTTGTTTGTTTTTGGACTATGAAGGAGCGGATACTGTGATAGTGATGTCAGACTTAACCAGATTAATAAGGGCTAGTGTAATGGCTTACCACCATATCTGCCAAGTTTTCCTCGTTCCTCTGTGGATGAGTGTTGAGAAAAGAGTAAGTGTCATAAAACTGAATAAACATGAACAAAATCACTGAGAACACTGGAACTCTGTTTTAAATGTATGGGCTTCTCCTCTGAGATTAATGTGCCATTTCCATGAGTTTTTGCAAACTTCTGTTTGCTATTTGACAGTTTAGTCATACCTTCAGTCAGTTTGTCGGCAATGAACATGTCGTTTTTGGTCTCATCTTCAGGTTTAGTGACGACCATGGAGGTAAGCGGCGTAACAAAGTTGTACTTTAATGAAAGGCTTAAAGCATCAGCAGTGGCGTTTCCTTTCTCCTCTGGAGTACCTTTGTCTCTGTCAGAAAACATTTTTGTATTATAATTGGACTTGATTCAAATCTTCTGGTTGAAAGATTATGAATAAAGTCAGACCCAATTAAAATCAGTAAAAAGAATTCAGACAAATTACATTTATACTAGTCATTTTCACATTAGGTTAACTATGTAAGAAGGCTTGTTGATCTTTGAGAGTTTTAGGTTAGGAACTGACTTCTTATCCAGGAGCTCCTGGATGGTCAGATACGCCCAGAGACGCTCAATGAAGTCCCCAAAAATATACTCTTCATCAGGAAATATGGTTTCCCACTTCTGAGCATTTGTCTGACCTTTCAACTCAAAATTATTTTCAAACTGTTGCAAAACAAACAAAGCAGGTAATGATGGAAGTTCTGATACCACTGATAATGATGGAAGTTCACTGAGAATGTGATAATAGATATTAATGATAATGTTATCCAGCTTAATATGCAACAGCAACTTTAATAAGCCTGACATAGCAACAGTAGCTCAACCAATGGTGTGAGTTTGGGGCAGAGCTATCTGTCTATCTCCAACCAATGGCTGACGAGGGGAAGTGTGCCCCTATAAAATGTCTGCATCATAAAGGCTTTTTTCTTTTTCACACTTACAAGGAGATGATTTTGGCGCACATACACCCAACAACCAATGTCCACATTTAAAACAGATTTATATACAAATTACAATTACTATGGACCGTGTGTATATGTGTCTGGAACCATAGATTATTTACTCACCCCTTGTGCGGACACTTCAATTGCAAAGTTGTTTATGTCATTTAAGTCATTAAGTCGCCCAGCGACCATGATCTCCGAGCCGTTGAATAGCTGTTTAAAATGGCTTCTTGTCAATGAGTTAACAGTGTTGTCCGGATAGTGAAAATTCACCTCTGAAAGTAGAGGACTTGACACTTCTTCATAAAATCCCTGGGTAGAAAATAATAATAATGGTAATATATTAAAATACTCTATAACGGAAGGTATTGCTAAAGTTGAAAAGTGTATCTTTACGTTTTTAGGACTTTATGATTCTTAAAGTGATTTATGAGATTTTTTGAATGAAGATTGATTTAATTAAAAAATAATAATGCAAAGCTTAATAATGCTTAATTTTGCAAAGACCCCAGCTGTGATACCTGTAGCTGAAGCGGAGCATCTGAGTCCTCATAAATCCTGCGAACCATGCCATTGTTCTGCTTGCTCAATGTATCCAAAAATCCATAGTCTGCATCGTTACCGAAGGCCAAACTGAACAGAGTGATATTCCCATTAATTGCATTACGAATGCTCTCTTGGATCTCAGGAAGCGATCTTGGCCCTAAGAATTAGTCAAATGTATGATTAAAATTTACCATCACAGGCGACAACAGGCGACAAAAATGAACAACAGCTACAAATAACTGATTAGTTAATCTATAGTCTGCTCTTGAGCCCAGCTTTTTTGAGCTTTATTAGTCTGGAAACATTAAATGGTTGTTGGTATGTGCATACATACATCGGTTTGGTTCCCCATCAGTCAGCAAAATGATCATCAGGACCATATTCTCTGGGGCTGTCCCGTTACGCTGTTCTTCATACAGCATCTCCACACCATGAATGACAGCATCATGCAATTCTGTACCTGAGACACAAACAAAAGGTGCTCGTGTCACACATTTGATTAGTGATGTAGAAAGGGTGCAGAATATATTTTATCTTTAAAATGTGATATTTTGTCATAACTTTAAATCTGGAAGTAAAGTTTTTCAGTGTAGCCTAGATGTTTGCGTTTGCAGGTCTAAAATAATGACTAACACATTTTAGATGCTTATAGAGTAACTTTCCTGATTTTCAATCTGCTTTGAATTGTTACAATGTCGGTAGTAACTGAACAATGTTCCCTTGTTCTCCTCATTACCTGGAAAGAGAAATTCATGTTTATTTGCCACTCTCCATTGACAAGCGTTAACTTCCTTGAAGGCGGCGGGTAGTCTGTTCAGGTTTAAAACTATTGGATCTGCCCAGAGTCACTCTGGATCTGCCATCACCAATCGCGTTTGGTCGTGACGTAACCCTACAACTCAAACTAGCGCACAACCTCAACATCATCGTTCTCAGCCACTCCCTCTGTTCGCTGATTGGACCGGTTAAAATTTGGCCGGAGAAAACCCAAGAATATACCACAAACCCAGACGACGTACTGAAGGAGAATGAAAATTGAGCGGAAGTATGTAGGAGGGTGGAGCCAGGCTAAGTAAAAGTCTGCTGGATGATGCAAAATGCTTCAGGGCTTTCGTGACAACTATAGATTATACTTCCACATTTTGTATCCCTGTTATCGTAACAATGGTTATTGTAAGGGTAGGTTTATCACTGCAATTTGTATTGTACTTTGTCTACGCTTTAAACAGCATGATAAAAATGGAAAACTATATGGCAACAGCTTTCTTACGTGTACACGTTTACGTTTTGCTTCGGGGCATTGCGAATTGGCAGTTTCTTTCAGTTTATCCCCTCCGTTTGGCCTAAAATTAAAGCTGTGTTCGAAATCGTCCCTATACCCTCATTCCCTAACTCCCTACATTACTCCACTAATATAATTCACTTGAAGGTCTGTATGAAATCGAGTTAGTGAATTCGGACCCTATCTTGCACCCAGCGCAATTTACTTTGTACACCGACGCATGTTTCATTCCTATTTTGCACCCGCGCAAAGCGCGCTTTTCCCTCCACAGAAGCACGTCGCTAAACTAGGGAATGAACTTGCGCTCCCTGGGTGGTTCAGCGCAAAAAAGGAGGCGTGTTCCGGCGCAAACGTTCCCTGGTGCTATTTTACTGTTCCATAAAACAATTGCGCCACTGGCCAGAAAAAACCTAGTCTAAAGTCAGTGGCGCGTTGTGCGTTGTTCATTATGCTATTTTAAGGGCGCATGCTTGACCATAATGTATAGCGTGCACAACGCGCATACACTTTGATTCTTTAATCTACACAGAAGCAGCCGTTTTCATTTTTGCAAATCATATTATTACAAACGATAGATAGATAGATAGATAGATAGATAGATAGATAGACAATTTATTATAAAAGCATACATCTAGCTTACACATTTACCCACATTATTAGGGATTGTCAAAGGTTGTTTTTTTTTTTTTTCATCATCTACTGAATTTTTTCGTCAACGATACCAGGGACACCGAAACACCGGGGAAATTTGAAATTTGGTGGGCATGTAGCCCCACTAGACTTTCATGGAAAAATTTCGTTTGGTCCCCGGGGGCCACTCCCCCCCCCCCCCGCGCTGGGGCCCTCGTGAATTTTTCGTCAACGATACCAGGGACACCGAAACACCGGGGAACATGAAATTTGGTGGGCATGTAGCCCCACTAGACTTTTACGGAAAAATTTCGTTTGGTCCCCGGGGCCCACCCCCCCCCCCCCCCGCGCTGGGCCCCCCCAAACCCAAAAATGCAGTTTTTCCTAAATAACTACCTGAACCGTGGCACCGAGGATGAAGAAATATTTATGGTATGTTGGTCTACTAGACTTTTACAGAAAAATTTCGTTTGGTCCCTGGGGGCCACTCCCCCCCCGCGCTGGGCCCCCCGTGAATTTTTCGTCAACTATACCAGGGACACCGAAACACCGGGGAACATGAAATTTGGTGGGCATGTAGCCCCACTAGACTTTTACGGAAAAATTTCGTTTGGTCCCCGGGGGCCACTCACCCCCCCCCGCGCTGGGCCCCCCGTGAATTTTTCGTCAACGATACCAGGGACACCGAAACACCGGGGAACATGAAATTTGGTGGGCATGTAGCCCCACTAGACTTTTACGGAAAATTTCTTTTTGCCCCCGGGAGCCACTCCCCCCCTGCGCTGGGCCCCCCCAAACCCAAAAAATGCAGTTTTTCCTAAATAACTACCTGAACCGTGGCACCGAGGATGAAGAATTTTTTATGGACTGGTTGGTCTACTAGACTTTTACGGAAAAATTTCGTTTGGTCCCCGGGGGCCACTCCCCCCCCGCGCTGGGCCCCCCCAAACCCCAAAAATGCAGTTTTTCCTAAATAACTACCTGAACCGTGGCACCAAGGATGAAGAAATTTTTATGGTATGTTGGTCTACTAGACTTTTACAGAAAAATTTCGTTTGGTCCCCGGGGGCCACTCCCCCCCCCCGCGCTGGGCCCCCCGTGAATTTTTCGTCAACGATACCAGGGACACCGAAACACCGGGGAACATGAAATTTGGTGGGCATGTAGCCCCACTAGACTTTTACAGAAAAATTTCGTTTGGTCCCCGGGGGCCACTCCCCCCCCGCGCTGGGCCCCCGTGAATTTTTCGTCAACGATACCAGGGACACCGAAACACCGGGAAACATGAAATTTGGTGGCCATGTAGCCCCACTAGACTTTTACAGAAAAATTTCGTTTGGTCCCCGGGGGCCACTCCCCCCCCGCGCTGGGCCCCCTGTGAATTTTTCGTCAACGATACCAGGGACACCGAAACACTGGGGAACATGACATTTGGTGGGCATATAGCCCCACTAGACTTTTACGGAAAAATTTCGTTTAGTCCCCGGGGGCCACTCCCCCCCCGCGCTGGGCCCCCCCAAACCCAAAAAATGCAGATTTTCCTAAATAACTACCTGAACCGTGGCACCGAGGATGAAGAAATTTTTATGGTATGTTGGTCTACTAGACTTTTACAGAAAAATTTCGTTTGGTCCCCGGGGGCCACTCCCCCCCCGCGCTGGGCCCCCCGTGAATTTTTCGTCAACGATACCAGGGACACCGAAACACCGGGGAACATGACATTTGGTGGGCATGTAGCCCCACTAGACTTTTACGGAAAAATTTCGTTTGGTCCCCGTGGGTATTCCCCCCCCCGCGCTGGGACCCCCGTGAATTTTTCGTCAACGATACCAGGGACACCGAAACACCGGGGAACATGACATTTGGTGGGCATGTAGCCCCACTAGACTTTTACGGAAAAATTTCGTTTGGTCCCCGGGGCCCACTCCCCCCCCCGCGCTGGGCCCCCCCGTGAATTTTTCGTCAACGATACCAGGGACACCGAAACACCGGGGAACATGAAATTTGGTGGGCATGTAGCCCCACTAGACTTTTACGGAAAAATTTCGTTTGGTCCCCGGGGGCCACTCCCCCCCCGCGTTGGGCCCCCCATGAATTTTTCGTCAACGATACCAGGGACACCGAAACACCGGGGAACATGGAATTTGGTGGGCATGTAGCCCCACTAGACTTTTACGGAAAAATTTCGTTTGGTCCCCAGGGGCCACTCCCCCCCCGCGCTGGGCCCCCCATGAATTTTTCGTCAACGATACCAGGGACACCGAAACACCGGGGAACATGAAATTTGGTGGTCATGTAGCCCCTCTAGACTTTTACGGAAAAATTTCGTTTGGACCCCGGGGGCCACTTCCCCCCCGCACTGGGCCATCCGAAACCCCAAAAAATGCAGTTTTTCCTAAATAACTACCTGAACCGTGGCACCGAGGATGAAGAAATTTTTATGGTATGTTGGTCTTAAGGGCCCACATCAACCTAGCCCATAATCACTCATTTGTGATTTGCGCCCCTCCCATAAAAAATTTAAATGCAATATTATTCTGCTTTAATCGCCCCTATCTTCAGTTGAGATGTTCAGAACTGCACCATATTTCATGTGTATGATTAACTTGACATCCTCTGGGGGTATGCTAAGTTTCGTAGAATTTCATCCATGGGGGGGGGGGTCTAAAATAAATTCATTTATGTGCACATTTAGTGACTGTACACTCATCGGCCTGTAGATGGTGGTGTTGAGCAAAGGGTTGCTGGTTTAGGATGATACTGTCACACACACACATGCAGGAATACAAACAAACGCAAGCCTGCACAGACACTGACATCCACACGCACAGACACACACCCATACACACACATACAAATCCACATGCACAGACACACACACACAAACACACACGCGCACACACATGTACGCACGCATACATACACGCACAGACACACACACACACAGACACACACATACACAAACACACACACATACACACACACAGACAGACATGCACATACTACTACTTTTTTTAGGTATATACTAGGGGTGGAACGGTACATGTATTCGTATCGAACCGAATCGGTACGGGCGTCACGGTTCGGTGCATGAATTTACACGGAGAATACACGGTATAAAAATAAATAAAACTCGCGTGCAAATTAATTCATGTAATGCGGAACTACTGTTAGATACGCGGGTTCTTTAGGGACACCTAATCTGTAGCCCTGCCTTAAGCTAGGTTTGTTTATACTTTCGCCCGCCTGCCCAGCGCGAGCTTCCGCTGACCGCGCGCGCGCCTCCCAAAATGGACGAGGCAATTTATACTTAGCGCTCGCCGGTGTAGGCTACTATTCTTTGGAACGACAGGGTGCGACTCGGTGTAATTGTCCTCTAAACCATCAGGAATCAGCGGTGAGAAGTAAGGTACACTCGTGAATGTTTATTTTAGTACAACAACACTTAGTACACCAAACCCACACTATAAAAGAATCGTGTAAAGCAACCAGATTATTCCTTATGACATTAGAAAAAAAATGGATATGAGAACGTAACCTACAACTAAATTAACGTTATCTTACATAATTTCTAAACATTTTTATTTAGTTTTGTGAACCTTTTTATAAAACATGGCCATTTATTTTTTATTTAAAGGGCTTATACCTGCTATTGTAGGCTCATTTTGTTAATGTAAGCAACTAATTTAGACGCAAGAACTGGGTGCCGGTGCTGTGAAATGTACATGCTCGGCCAGATTCGGCTCGAAGTCGTGCGTCTTCGGATGCGGAGCCGTGCGCGCTAAAAAGCCGCGCACTGCCCACCGCCACACGAAATGTGGCTTTGCGCACCCAACGCACGCGACCGCCCACACAGTCACTGCAATGACGACATTTTGCCATGCGCACCCTTGTGCTCGTGCGTCTGCACATAAATAAGAGATGCTTTATTTTCAGTTTTATATCTGATTGTCTTATTTTGTTTACATCTTACTTTACACACTTCAGGCCAGGCTGTTGCAGCTAGCTGAGGGGAGAGACTGTATGACACTATGTGGTACAGCCTGAGACATGCACAATACAAAAAATTGCCTTCTGCATTTTTGTTTTGCTTTTCCCTCCATTGTACCGAACTCGTACCGAACCGTGATGTCTGAACCAAGGTATGAACCGAACCGTGACTTCTGTTTACCGTTCCACCCCTAGTATATACATAAACATGCAATACAGCCAAATTGCTCCACGTCATTTATTTTTGTGGAAAGCCAGTGCAGGCCTGAGCGGCGGTCATATTTTGTACCGCCATGCGGTACATCTAGTTATATGCCTGTTTAACCGAAGCTAATTTGGGTGTGTTTCTCCATCCCCAATGTCACTTCTCTCTCTTTTACGGCCGTGACGAGAGCGTCGGTCTCCTCGGCTGTGAACGCTCCTGGCGTGCGCCTGGCAAATCCACCGTTATAATAGCCATACACCAAGGAAAAAGTGCGTCTGCTCTTAAAGGGAATGTGAGATGATGCTCTGATTGGTTTATTTCACGTTACGCCCAAACCACACCTATGAATAATGAAGCTACTTCAGACCAACCCCTTTTAGATTTGCGCCAGGCGCAAGAGTCATTTATCCCGTTGCGTTTCAGATCGTTAAAATAGGGCCCATTGTGTGCCGGAAGCTTAGCAAACTAGCGACTCCAGTGGTAATGAAAAGATTTATCCTGAACTCTGTCATGGAAACTAGCATTTATAAACCTTAATTGAACAATTTAAAAATCAATTAAAATGAAATTATACCTATATAAAATTGGAAAATTGTATTGATGATTCAGCTGTGGGAATTCATGCCCTCACAGTTCATTATGGGTATTCTCTAGCTGTTGAGTGTACAGCAGTTGTAGACTCGTTATTGTGGTGCATTATGGGATTAAATGAGTACACTCAATAGTGTCAACTGTGGTTTCTGACACCACTATACAAGGCTGTTCCCTCAAATAGTGCTCTATTTAAGGGTATATACAGTGTTGGGGAGTAGTTAACTACAAGTAGCGACGCTACTAACTTAACTACATTTTTCAGTAGCTTGGCAGTAGCTCAGTTGCTTTTTAAACAGTGTAGCTTTTCCAGTAGCTAACTACTTTTTGCAGCAAGTAGCGGTGTAGCGCGAGCAAAAGCTACATTGCGTTTTGTTGTCGAGCCTGCGCGAATCAGCGCGATGCAAGGATATTCTTCTTCTTGTTAGATTACAAACAAATTTTTTGCCATTACCGCCACCTGTTGTTTAATCACGCATCTTGCGGCTAACGGTTCACTGACGTACAGAAGTGGGTTGACACACCCATATTATCCATGATGGAGCAAGACGTGGCGGCAGATTTGGAGGATGGAGAAACAACTAACGTTAATTACCCATGGCCTTATTTGTCCAAGTTCATGTCTCTCAAAGAAACGACAAGTAAAGGTTACACTTTTGTATGCAATCTTTTTAAGAAAATGTTCTTCATGCAATTTACGTTGGATATATATTTTGTTCTTGCAATGTTGTATTTGTTGCAATTTTGCACTTTTGACAAACAGTCTGAGATATTTGAGTGTTGTGTGTAATAAAACAATACTCTTTGAAATCATAATTGTATTGCATTGTTTTAAACACTAAATATTTTACTTAAAACATTCCGTTGTCACTTATTCAGTTATTTATAATATACGTTGTTCAAAAAAATCAAAAGTAGTTTCAATGTAGCTAGCTACTTTTTGATAGTAACTTGTAGTGTAGCTAACTACTTTTCCAAAAGGGTAGCTTGACTGTAGTTTAACTACTTTAACTTGCGAGTAGCTTGTAGCTTGTCAAACTACAGTTTCAGAGTAGCTTCCCCAACACTGGGTATATAGGAGGCAATTTCAGACACGACCATTAAAGGTGCTGTATGTAGGATCCAGCGGCCTCTAGCGGTGATGTTTCAGATTGCAACAACAGCGCTCGTGCTCGTGAAAAGCAATAAAGTTACAACTGTAGTCTTTCAGATCAGATAACGTTAGCAAATGGTCGGCGTTAGCTGGCGAACTAATGATGTCTAACTTGAGCCAACTAAAGCACAAAATCACAATATATTTTACATGCTTTGAAGTATTGTTAGCTTACCTGTCCAAAAGGATGAAAGCCAACTCAGGGTCTGTTTTTATACCTAAAACAAAGCGTAATTCAACTCTCCATAATTCAAACGCTCTGCCAATGTTGATTCGTGTTTTCGTCCTGAGTCGATCCGATTGACGTTTGGCCTGACGAGCTTCAGCAGATACTTTTTTTTTTTTTTTTTGGAGTTTGTGTTGGAGTCTGTGTTGTGCTGGAGGCAGGTCGTTTTTTGGTGTTATCAGACTCCGTGTCGTTAGCTGCAGTGCCGTCGCAATAGACTGTATATATAAAACAGATCAGGAGCGCGCATGCACGTCACATCCGGTGGATTTCGCAGAAAATCCGACCCGGAGACTTCACATAAAAATAGGAATACTGGCCTTCAGAGGTAATAGCAAAACGCGAAAAGTGGATCATTGTAATGTGTGATTACAACCCCTTCACAGACGGGCAATAAAAAAAGGATTCATTTTATAAAAAAAGTTACATACAGCACCTTTAAATATTGACTACAAACAAACACAGGGCTTTCAGATTTTCTTTTGCGAAGTTCTCCATCAACGATAGTTTGCATCCTTTAGCCGCTGCCTACAACGTGCTGGATCCTTCACTGGAAAGTGGAAACCAAAAGTTACTCACTTCTGTTAAATGTTTACTCTATTTTTGCGCCCGGGAACAATACAAGTTGACACCACCATTATGACTAAAAGTTTGCCAAGAAATATTTCCTACTAAAGCAAGGCATTATTTGACTCTGGTAAGCGTATTCATAGCAGACTGGTGGGAGTGGCCTTGGACAGCAACATGCCCAGTGCATTATGGGTGTTGAAGTTTTCCTATCTATTTGGCAAAAGGGAACACAACAGCATTTTTTCATTGTTTTCTCTAGTCAGGTAGTACCAATTTATTAATTATTTCGCCTTTGTTCTGTATAGGTAGTACACCTTTAATGTAAGGTAAACTATATTAAGTGAGATTTGATGTTCTCAGTGCATAGGCAGCTTTAGGGATTCTTTCACCAATTTAAGGATTCTTTCACCAATTTAAGTAAATATGAAATTCTATATATTTATTGACATTCCCAGTTAATATAACATGGAGCAGCAAAATTAAAGCAATAATCCAGGTATGAATTAAGTATTCACAGAATACATGTACTATGTTTATGAGAAATTATTAGAATAAATCTGCCTAGAACAGTAGTCCCACCCATTTACAATTAATTTAGCATATTTGTAAAGGAAGAATTAATGTTCTTTAACAAGCCGATATAAATAAATAAAATTTCTGCTTTTAACCCTCAAATGGCTCCTTTCCTAGTCACGGTGCATTGTACTGTTGTGATTTATTTAATGTTTTTATATGGATTGCACCAAATTAATCTTGTTTATAATTTGTTCAGTGATAATCTCAGTTTATATATTTCATATTCATACTTACCCCCCATTACTTCAATTGTTTTGACATATTCCTGGGCTGCATGCACATTTTCCTTTGTTGCTTTACATAAATGTGGCCGCCATACAACAAAGGTGCTTGAAAAGACGATGATCGCAAAGTAGTCATCCTCTGGGAGTTCACCCAGGATGGTCACTAGGGCATCTTTGGTCTCGTTTTGGAAACAAACGGACAAATTAACTGTCCAAAGTCCTGACAATCTTTTGAAAACAGTATTTTCTCATTTAACAGACATCATAACTCACCTGACTCATTTTTTTCCCCACCATCGAGTAGCTGTTGTCTATCACAAACACAACCATCTTTGGTACTCGTGGAAGACTGGCTGGTGCAAAGAAATGCACAAAGTAACCATTGACAACCTGTAGATGACACACACACACACACACACACACACACACACACACACACACACACACACACACACACACACACATACACACACATATCTATTTATATCTATTTCTATTTTTTTAATAAGAAAAGTAAAAAGAGTAAAGGAAATGGAAGGGAGAATGGACTAATGACTGGGATATAAAGGTGCAGTAAGCGATTTCTGATTCCAAATGCTGTTGAAAGTGGATCGGACCGAGCAGCACAACACACTTGTAGCCAGTGGGTCAGGCCAGGGTGTCAATTGGGTGTATAAGTTGCATTGACATACCGTGGCTGCCTGGTCATGTCAATGCAATATATTTTTATTCATTGCATGCAGGATTAATATACTAGTTATGTTACTATGTGTTACATACAGTGCTTGAAGTGGGGCGGTATTTCTCCAAAGCGTACCTGCACTTTTTCTTGCGTGCCGCTACTTCTCGCATGTAGCCGGTACTCTACCACTGACAGAAAAAGCGTCAGTGTCACGCCCATTTCACATATTTCCCGTTTGCAGTGCGTTTTTTTTCCGCACCCATATTAACAGGTTAGAGCTTTCACACTGCATGCGGATGCGGTCCAGCAATGCGTTCCAGGAGCGGTGCGTATACAGCAGTGCAACGATCAATTCCACACCGAGTCTATTTTCACTGTGCTGCACGCGCTCAATTAAAGTAACAGCGCATGGTTCGTGGTCAAAATTAACACAAAATATGACATGAAAATATAATAATCTCACTATAAATGCATTTAATTAAATAAAATGTAGTAATCTCACCATAAATGTATTTTTGGACTTGCAGACTTGGAGTAGTTCTGCTTTCACACACAGGAACGCACAAACACGACTTGTTTAAATACATTTGTGTTGTTAATAAATAACAATAAATTGTTGTTGTACCAGCAATATCTCCAAGTTTTGTTTTTCACTGTAGAAATCTCAAATGTCATGATTACTTGCCAATGCAAGAGAGTACCGGCACCTTTTTTCCCCCACTTCAAGCACTGGTTACATATAATTTGTATTGTTACATAAAACAGAACAGTAAGTAAATTAAAGCGATCTGGTTGTTATATTCATGTCATGTGAAATCAACGGCATTGCCAATGTATCTATTCACAACATGATTTTGCAGCGTTGAGTATTGTAGCTCATCACTGGGATTTCTGTTGGAAATTATGACCAATCAGAGGTGTTTAAATTACCGGTAGTGAGAATCTGCTTAGTAGCTCTCAAAATTCGTCATCTTCACTTTATTTTTTGTGAAGCATTATTTTGCTATTTGAGAGCATTTGTGCGGATGCAATGATTGTTGTGGTGCGTTTCAAACTCTGGTGAGTTTTCATTTTTCTACAAAACATTCGCTAATTATTGCCCGCTGTGAGCTGATACAGTGACTGGTCCACCGTTCTGTTCAACTTTACATAATCAATTCAACTTTATCTTTACATTCTTAACTTTAATGCTGATTTTGGTTAATATTAGCCGTCAAGCACTCCCTTTCGCTGTGCTCCGATGTCACATGACTGGGAGCTAATTACCGTGCAAAATAGAGAAGAGAGAAAATGAAAAGGACACTGTGAGATTTCTTTTGTAAGCTGTGTAAAGTTACAGATAACGTTAGTCGCAGAGTTGGAGATGCCGATCATGTGGTGAATGTGGATCCACCTGCGGAAAAGAAGGCTCACAGTTTTCAAAAAGAGTGTCTGAAAGACTTTGAGTGGCTCGCTATAAAAAAAGGCTCAATGATCTGCGTTCACTGTAAAGCCTGTGGGACAGAGGTGAGCCACTCAAGATTTAGGTTCGATTGTTGAAGCTTTTCATCATCAGGATGCTGCCGATTCAGTTGTCATTTTTACTTTTATAATCATAATGAAATCTGACCTGAATGTCACCAATGTCATGAGCACGGTTGACATCATACTTAATGAAGAAATCTCCATCAATGAGTGTGCCGTCACACTCGGAGCATTTTCTCTGTTGATCCAGTGTTGGAGAGAAGGACACATGGGCCTGAACAAAGGTTACAATTTGACATCATTATCATTTCTACCAATATTATTGTCTAGCAGATTATTTTTAGTTATTAGTTAGTGTACTAATAATGCTTTACACTAAGTGGCATCCATTCATCCAAAGTTTTTTGAATAATCACCTTTTTATCACTGACAGTTTTCTCCACTAGAGGGAGCAGCTCATTGGTGATGAATGTACCATAGGCGTCCACAAATGCAATTCCCTGAGGCTCATAGATATCTGCCACAATCTGAGGATGAGAGACCGGACTAAGTAGTCATTTATTTTAGCTTTTAATTATAATTGCATAATTTGAATTCAGTCAACAAATCATTCATTGTTTAAATGCGAGGTGTTCAAATTAAGAGAGGAATTACTACTGCTAAAAATTGTGGTCACTTTACAATACGGTCTCATTTGGTAACATTAGTTATTAGTTAACATGAATTAACAATGAACTATACTTCTACAGCATTTATTAATCTTAATGTAAATTTCAGCATTTACTAATACGTTTTTAGGATCAAACGTCTTTAAACACTAAGACGCAAGACACTTTAACAATGGCATGCGTAATAGATCTATGTAATCATATTAATAGGCAGGTACACTGATAAAAATGATTTTGTGAAGTAAATCCTACAGAAAAAAACAATGTAATTTACATGAAAAAGTTAGTTCAGGCAAGAAAAAAAATATATAAAAAAATAAGTAAATTCTATATTAGTACTCAATTCAAGCGTGTAGAAATGAAAGCGTTAATATCAATGTTATAAAATTAAGTAAAATTAAGTAAAATTACTCAACTTTTCTGATACTGGTGTTCCCATCATGCACTGGGCCTTGAATAATTAATGAGATTGATTTTCCACTGTTTTCCAGCTGTATTTACACTGTTTCATCATTGCTTTTGTTGTTAGAATTAGTAACCTGCCATTTTGTGACATTTGGAGTTCATTTTCTACTCAAAATGACACATTCAAACACCAAAACGATCCATCAAATGTTACCGTCATTGTGTATTGTCTACCAAGTATTGAGGTCTCTGCGTTCACATGAAGCGCAGCCTCTGATCTGTAGATATGGTGTCTATAAATTACTTCGATATTTCTAAGTAAAGTATATACTTTACAGTGTGGTTTAATTCAATGTTATATCGTTTTATTGCAAAGGAAACTTCAACTAAATAAATATTACTCAACCTTTTACTAGCCAAGTTAAAATGACCTATTTTCACTTAATTTAGTTAAGTAGAGTTTACTTAATTCCATATGTGAAATTTACTTTAAAAATATTTGTGCAAAAACTTGCCAAAGAAAAATTAAGTAAATTTTACATATTGTTTTTTTCAGTGTAGTTGACAAGTATGTTCACGACCATTACATTTTTGTAAGTTTTCCACCACTTCACTTATTAAAAATATATCATGTGGCTCCTCAATTAATATCTGCTGCAGTCAGTTAACAGTGAACCTGGAAGTGTTGGACCAGCTGTTTGGGTTTGACTCTGATCATGAGCTCATATTTGCCAAACTGTCGCTGAAGAAGTTCCTCATGGGTGAGAATAAATACGACACTGCTGTCTGCTGCGACGTTCACAGAAACAGAAAACTTCTCCATTTTTCTACCTGAAGCCCTGGAATACCAGAACACCAGTTAGTTAGTAGGATTTGAGCAACAAGCAAGTTCATGTTGACTTCTTGTTTTCTTCTTCTCACTTGACTAAACCAGCAGTCTGGCCAGATGACACAGCCTTCTGATACTGCTCCTTGGCCTTCTCTTTTTCCTTCACTTCACCTGTATATGTCTTGCCATCAATCTCCCTGAAAATCCAAAAACATCACGACATTAATAGCAATAATTTTAAAAAAAGCAAACATAAAACCGAAATGCAGTAGATTCTCATGGCTCATGCTGACTCATGGGAAAGGACTGACATGCTAAAGTTGGTGATGAAAGACTTCTTGGGTAACTCCACCTCAAAGGACACTTCCTGTGAGATGCTGGCCTTATTCAGAGCTTTCGTGGTCATGACAGTGTGGGCGAAACGTGATGTGACTTTACAGTCCACCTTCACGCTCTGTACCTCTATCTGAAAGAAGAAAAAAAAAGATGCAACAAAAGGGTGATATACTTTGTCATTTCAACAATGACAACAATTCTTTCCTATGGTACATTGCTTGTTAACTGATATATAAACTTCTTGTTGCAACAAAAGTATTTTTATTACAGAGTAGTTTAAGCAGTCCCTTTCAAAGAACCTTTCCAAAACTAGCTGAACTTTTAGTGAAAGGGCAAAATATTCCTCAAACAAATGTTGCAACCGCGATTGTCTATTGACTTAGACAGCGGTCATTTCAGGATAAAGGTTGAGCTTGTTGAGGTCAGTGTCAGCTGCACTATAAAATGTCAAACTATACTGTGGATGAACAAATTTTATTCAAGTTGAATGTTATGAATAACCACAGTAAAATGGCACGTAGAAACATGCACACACAGCAAAATTAAAGGGATAATTCACCCAAAAATGAGAATTCTGTCATTAATTACTCACCCTCATGTCGTTCCAAACCCGTACAACTTTTGATCATCTTCACAACACAAAATACAATCTGAGAGATTTCTGTCCCTCAATTGACAGTCTATGCAACTACATTTGAATCGAGCGGTTTAATCTAAATTTTCTGAAGAGACACGATTGCTTTATATGATGAACAGATTGAATTCATGGTTACTAAACCGCTTAATTCATATGGATTGGTTTTACGATCTCTTTATGAACTTTTTGAAGCGTCACAGTGGTAGTTGCGTAGCTGTCAATGGAGGGACAGAAATCTCAGATTTCGTCAAAAAGATGTTTCGAACATGAACACGGAACGACATGAGGGTGTTTTTGGGTGAACTAAATTAATTGAATAAAATGTAATAAAATATAATTCATTAACTTTATATAATTAACTGTATCATTAGGCAGCAAAAGTATATTTTTTAAGAGTCAAATAAGTTAAAGATAGCTCATTAACTGCCCACATTTCA
The DNA here is from genome assembly GCF_951802725.1 of Rutilus rutilus. NCBI lineage: Eukaryota > Metazoa > Chordata > Actinopteri > Cypriniformes > Leuciscidae > Rutilus > Rutilus rutilus. The sequence continues at coordinate 4,789,700 of NC_140227.1, forward strand.
AATTAACTTTCAAATCAATGGATTGACCAGATTGTGTGAGATTTAATGAAGAGTTCCCACCTCAGCACTGCTCACACTTCGCTTCTGTTAGGAGGCAATTGGAAAATGTATTTTATTCATTTATTAGGCAACTATGTGTAGTTGTAAAAGGTTAATATAGTCAAGCTAAACACGCACACACACACAAAAATTGCCTACTTCATGTATTGTGAATTATTTGACTACTTTCTGTGCATCAGTGGTTCTCAACCTTTTTGACTCAAAGGTTTTTCATTAGGCTTGGATATTTACTCTGGTGTTTCTGCTGTGATTGTGACATTGCTGCTTGTTTTTGAACAGACAACTGACATTTGTTGATATATTACATTCATTAAAAGTCACGTAAGCGCAACCGCGATAGAGACGATATATACAGTAAAATCTCTACCAGTTAATTGTCTACTGGTATATCGCCCACCCCTAGGATTCATGTATGCCTATTCATGCAGCAGCATATCTTACATGTTCACAGCAGTGTGTCTGTGTATCTATTGGCAATCACAAGCCTGTATTTGCTTTTTTATATACTGTATATTTGAAATGAAATGAATTGAAATTAAGTTTGCAGAGGCCCCCCAGCAGGCCCCGGCCCCCTGATTGAGAACCACTGCTTTATGTAATCTATTGGCATTGTTGCAATACCTTTAAGAGTCTGGCCGTGCTGGTTTCACTGTCCTGGAGGGGCAGAAGAGGACACATCACTGTACATATAAACTATGACGGCTGAACTGTTTTCCCATATTTGATACTGTATTGACATTGTAAGACATACTGTTGCTCAGAATGTTACTGATCACTGCTGATATGTTAAAGATTATAAGGCACTTTATTAGTGCAGCAAAACATAAATTAGGATAGCAAAAGCAGACCTACCCATTGCTCGTCGCCTTTTGTGATGACCAGGGTCTCAAAAGACCCTAAAGTAAAACATACGCACACAAACACACAGAATATCCACCCTGTAGACATTGTGCACTGTCCGCTCAATCGCATTCAGGACTATTGAATACTCTAAACCCTTGTGTACACTTTAAAGCAGAGCAAAAACCTGTTTGAGTGGGTGTTGGTGGATTTGTGATCTTTGTTCCTAAATTCTTGAATTGAGTGCAGTATTGATCATTTGTCTCATGGTATTTTTGTTTTAGACTTTGAGGGTGCGAATTACGATGCCCCCTCATTAGAAAATATCCTACTTATAATATGGAGCTTTACTTGTAAATATGTAGTGGCATTTCTGTAGCTGTGACTCAATTTATTTTAAATTGTAATTTTGGCAGCCCCTAAAATGGGTCAAACCATTGACATTACCTAAGCAGTTGAAGTAAATGCGCTCATTCAAGCACACACACTTGGACAGCAAGAACACCCATGTGTCTAAAATGCATGTACTGTGTTCAGTTGAGAGATAAAGTTTACTCTTTAAATGAATGCTGTTGAACTGAATATACAAAGCAAACTGTAACCACAATAACCACAATATTAATTGTTTATATATTAACAATATTAACAACAACAGTAAAATAAGAGTGCTGTTTATCTGTTAGTCAGATGCACATGAAAGTTGTGTTCGTTACTATAACAAACCCTACACACTTTCTTTCAGAATCATCATTGGTCGGTAGAAAGAAAAATTCAATCCATAAAAGCTTTTTAATTAAAATGAAGATAAGCAAAAGACCCACTTGTCATGTGAGGTATCCGGTATAAATAAATATATTATGAATAATGCAATGAAATGTCAGTCACTAGTGAACGAGCCAGAGAAAGAGAACAAACAGGACGTTTTTTTCTTTCCTTGTACTTTGTTCGTAGTGCAAAGGTCGGTTGAGCGACAGATGTTGTCTAGATTGTCTTAAAGAGACCAGAGACGATGTAATCTGTGTGAACTCCATCCAGGAGTCTGGTGCCGTTATGGTGAATGAACCAGCAGGGCACATTGTCTCCATTCTTTACGTCCTTTCTGAAATCTCTCTGCCGGCCCCTGGAGTCATGTAGGATTCAATGAAAATCTGCATGAAAATCTTCAAGTGCGAATTCAACATTGCATATTTACGTTCAATTTCATTTACCTGGTAACCGTGAGCTTGTTTCCTTTCACAAACATAATGGCATCTTGTTTATCAGGGTCTTTTCCTAGAAACAAGTCACTGACCTCAAAGTTAACACCCTGGTAGAACTGACCTGCAGTACAAATAGAGACCAAAAAAGCTATTGTTAACGTCAAGATTAGTGGAGTGGAAGTCTAGTGAGGTTGCAAGTAGCAGCAGTAATTTAGAAACTGTGTTCTTATACACTCAAAACTTGGTCCATCATGAGCATTTCCCCTACTTTTACATTTAGATTATCTGTGATGTCATCTAATGCTCAAGGTTAATCTTTAAAAATGTTAATAATTTAATGTGTTCAGTATAAACTATAGCATATCTCAACATGAATATCCATTTTACAGTTAATCATACTGTACCTTATAATGTTATGGTGCCCAAATTTATTTAGATAACATAGTATAGAATTTTAATATCAGCCATTTATCAGTTATCGACGTTAACATACATAGTCGGTATCGAAAATGTGCACTTAAATTACCTAGATAATGCACTTAATTACCCCCCCCCCCCTCCAAAAATAAACCCCCTCCTAAAATAAACCCCCTCCTATGCCAGATAACAAAATAACCTGACAAATTTCATACACTAAACGATAGAGTATTGCTTAGTAAGTGCATAGTGTATAGGATGTCATTTGGGATTTTTTTTAGACAGACAGCAATAAAAAATTAGCCTGGGTGCCAGCCCGAACCCCGCCCACAACATTTTTTGGTCGGGAAGTTCGGTCTGGACTCGCTCCGTTGAGGAGCTATTATGCCCGAACAAAAATTGTTCGGACCAATCAAATTGTCAGGGCGGGCTTTATACGATGATGGACAGATGAGCAATGGTAACGTAATCATCCACGTCACCAAAGAGCGCTTGATTTGAATTAGTTTACAACAAAGACGACTGCTGCTGGAGAACTGAGATTTCACGAGTTCACATTTACAAATAAGTCAGATAGAATAAATGCGTATATAAGATTTCACACAAATAAGTCGATAGAATAAATGCGTATATGACGTGCTGTCCGAGGAGAGGGCTGTGGGCTCGGTAGCCATACTCCCCCGTATTCCTGGTTGTGAGAGAACAAGACAAGAGTGAGGATTCGGGGTGGTGGAGGGATGCTGAAAAACTGTCAAGGAGTGTTAGGTAAGTTGACAGAGTGAATATGCTTCCTCATGCTGATAGATAGGGTAACGTTAGACATGGTATTGTTTGATGACAAGTTGATATTGGATTGATTATTTGTACGTGCTCCTCTCGAACTTTGTTTATGAAACATCATGTGTAGATTCCGCCATCGCGTCTGTTATAGAAGATATCCACAGTGCATTCATTTTAAAAGAGGAACAGAGAGCCGCAACATTTTGTTGGTTGAAAATATGAATGAAGAACATGCGTCATTTACTCCGTTGCTCTGATTGGTTGTAGGTCTATCCAATTGAGTGCAGAGGTTTTTTTTTTTCCTGGTTCGGTTGAGACACGCCCCATAATCAAATCTCTATGGAGCAGTATCAGACTCACATTCTGACTAGAATCTGAGTATGACGACGTCAGGCTAATAAAAAATACAAAATGTTTAGTGAAAATAATGAAGAACAAGCTTGATTTGACAAAAAATCCATAGTGTAATTTTAAAGCTACACTGTGTTGATTTTTTTTAGCAAAAAACACGTTATTTCAAAATTATACGTTCTCATTAATGCGTTATTAATTGTTGATTAACTTCAACCAACTAATTAAGTATTCTCATAAGTGTATAATCTGCCATTTAGAATACATACGAGCGAGTCGCTCGAATGGTGGAAGCCATGTTGTGCATCTGTTGCCCCCCTGGCCTGGTGAGTGTCGGGGGGGTGAGTGTGATTTTAGATCCTGTATATAGAAACAATGAGACGAAAACTTTAGCTTCTGTTCAGCTCAACTGCAGTATTTATTCTGCTTCCACAAAGGAAAAAAGTAATGTTTGACTCCTTGAGGTAATAAACAAAATGCTTGTAGCCTCAGGTATTTCACAGTACTTTGTTTTAAGATATCACCATATCTTCAGAAAATACCCAAATATATAATGGAAGAATAATAACGGAAGCACAGTAAAATAAAACATATTAATGTCCCTACTTTCCATTGTGCTTCATTTGACATGAATTGTATATTGACCAGTTGAACAACAACATTTTTTACTTGTTCTCATTTGGTTCTTGTAATAAACATTAGTTCCATCACATTACACAAATTACTAAATTTGCATCACTTTTAAAGTCAACTACTCTGTTTAAACACAGGAAAAACGTTTAACATGATGTGTTATACACACATTAGCACTAAATGCATTTTCAGATCAGTTAACAACACAAAACAAGACCATTCGCGTTTCTATTGTTTACTTGGTTACCCATGGCAACAGGTCCGCTAGCTTAGTATGGCAGTGTATAGCTGAACATCACTATTTCACAGATTACGGCAAAACTACTCAACTCTAAACATTGCACGTACTCACTACAGATTCACAACACTCTTATCTCTTATACTGAGATACATGCATACCATTTTGAGGAACATTAACCCACCTGTATATAGAAACAATGAGATGAAAACTTTAGCTTCTGTTCAGCTCAACTGCAGTATTTATTCTGCAGCGCTTGTCTCATAATGGTTTTAAGTTCCTCCCGGCGCTCAGCGCCATCTAGTGACCTCTATAAGTATCGCCCACCATAGTAACAAGTACAATACAATGAAATTGGTCTCTTCGTAACTATTTAGTACACATTATCATAAAAAAAATTATATGGGTGTCTATTTTTCCCACATTGTTTATTTTTGCGATAAATGGTAGTATAATAAACTGTGCTAACTCAATTACCCTTTTTTTATCTCTTATGCCTAACTTTGAACACTTTTGTTTAACCCTTTACACTCTCCCCTGTTTTTTTTTAATGTCTCCTGACATTTGACTGTATGTGTATGTACGTGAGTCTGTGCTATGTCAGTATGCATGGGTGAAGCAGTTGTAATAGTAAGGGTGTGGATATGTGAAGTACGGAAGAGGGACAGTGTTGAGATTACTTTGGAGAGAGTAGCTTGGCAGTAATGAGTTTACCCCTGCAGTCTGCTGCTGATAAGATGGCTGTCCCAGTGTACCATAGGTGAACAGTTTCTTTGGCTTGGCTGTCCTTTGGGATCTTCTGACTGCCTCCACCTCCAATTGGTGTTCATCCTCCCCCACTGCCATGTCCACTTGCGACCTGTCCTGTTGCTCTTCCTCCACTTGATGTTCATCCTCCACTCTGAAATCCGCAAGAGCTCTGTCCTGTGTGTGTGATGTGTTCTGAACATGATCCTGGGTGTCTATGCCCTCTCTGACAGTAGAGTGAAACTCACGAGCTTCAGCCCTTAGTAGGGGTGGGCGATATAGCCTCAAAATTATATCACGATATTTCAAGAATATTTGCGATAATGATATTTATGACGATATAAAAAAAAATGTAGACAATTTTTTAATTACATTTATCTCACCTAAATGTTTGCTCACTCATTGTGTTTTTACAATTGGGTAATTTTGTATTTCAGAGTTTACACAACACAAGGAAGCTTGATTTCAATCTTTGAATTAAATTGAAAAAAAGTAGCAAAACATATATACAAAATAATAAAGATACAAATAAAGAGAAACGTTTTTGGGTAGGTCTAACACTATTCAGAAATACTACAGAAACTGAATAAGGTAATCAAATGTAAAATAACACTAGTCCTGACTAAATTAAATTAAAGGCTATTAATTCTGATTCCTTACAATGAAAGCTATCTTTTGTTGTTTTGACGACAACATTAATGACAGACACATATGGCTGCTGTCACTTTTAGAGCTAGTGCCCGGATCCATTACTGTTATACTGTCTGTCACACTGTCACGCACGTTTTATGGTTATTTCAGACATAACCGACTGTTTACGAATATACTAACCATGACCGGAATTTTTACACAATTTTGCGTGTTTTTTCCCCCGTTAAAGCAATATAATCCGCGAAATAGAACTTTTGTTACTCGCGAGCTGTTTGTGAGGCGGCTTTACTGTATGCACGCAGAGTAAACATCTCTCAGAGAGCGCGCGAGAGTACTGAATAGTTTAAAATCGCAAATGTTTAAACTGATAAGACTTAAAAAGAAGTGAAAATGATAAAATTTAGTTACGATGCAAGTGACAAAAGACAATTCCGTCATGTCCTGACTGCTAAACACAAGAGTGTGGTATCGACGCTTGACTTGTGCAACCCATTTTGAGAGCGAGAGAGAGAGAAGACGCGGCACCGCTGAACACTCACGCGGTTGGTAAAATCAATATTTGCGGGGGAATTTCCCGCATTATAAGTGGTAGACCTGCGGGAATTATTAAAATACTATTGAAGTAGCTCCTTTTTAGGTACTAAATCGTCATTGGAGGCTGACTTGCTGCTCTCGCGCTCAGACAGGTGTTGTTATTGTGCGTGCTAAGGAACGTAATGCGCCATACGTCATTGCGTCGCTATATCAGTGATATCGCGATATGACACTTTTTTATCATGTAAAAATTTATACCGGTATTATCGTGGACGGTATGATATGGCACACCCCTAGCCCTTAGCCTTTGATCAGTCTGAGGATGATGCACTGCTTGATGATGCTCTACCTGTTGGGATCTCACTAACCTGTAGCATGGAATCTGCTGGTAAGTGCATTCCTCATCAGAGCTGTCTGTGTTTTCTTCATGAGTATCTGCAATGGCTTGTTTCTGTTTTTTTAACTTTGCTTTTCCTTTTGAACATGGGGCAGGAAGTGTTTCCTCCAGTGGCAATTCGTTCACCGGCAAAAGTAAGTTCCTGTGTAACACACGGAGGGTTTTGGGTCCCTTCTCAGGTTGCACCTTATAAACTGGTCCATTATCAACTCTCTCCACAACACGGTGTACTGTCTGCTCCCAGTAAGCCCGCAACTTTCCAGGCCCGCCTCTCTCTGACAGGTTTTTTACCAGCACTCGGTCGCCTGGCTGAAGAACAACACCCCTGACTGCTCTGTCATACTGACTCTTTCCTTTGGCTGACGATTTTTCACTGTTGTTTGCATCAATTTCATATGCGGAACGCATCCTCTTTGCCCACTTCTGTGCATATGTCTGTCGATCGGATGACTCAGGCTCTGTCTTTGGTGGGAACAGTAAGTCAACAGGTAAGCGTGGAGGTCGACCATATAAGAGGAAGAATGGGGAAAAGCCGGTGGCCTCATGCCTTGTGCAGTTGTAGGCGTGCACAACATGGGGCAGGTGATCTTTCCACTGACTCTTTTTTTCCTCTTCCAGGGTACGCATCATCTGCAGAAGCGTGCGGTTCAGTCTCTCCACGGGATTACCTTGTGGGTGGTACGGTGTGGTTCGTGAATGACCAATACCAGCCAGCTGCTGTAACCTGTTGAACAAACTGTTCTCAAACTCCTTCCCCTGATCATGATGGAGCTTCTCAGGATAACCATAGCGAGGGATGAAGTCTTGAAATATCTTATCGGCTGCTGTTTTTCCTGATTTGTTCCTTGTTGGGTATGCTTGAGCAAAGCGTGTGAAGTGGTCAATGAGGACCAAGATGTACTCATAGCCTTGACTTTGCTCCAGGTGGAGATAGTCGATGCACACCAACTCAAATGGACTGCTTGTGGATATGTGTCCCATGGGCGCTCTCTGTGGAAGATTTGGGCGTTTCTGTTTAATGCAGCTGCATCTTTTGTTTACATAGTCCTCTATATCCTGCTGCATATTTAGCCAATAAAACCTCTCGCGGGCGAGATGAGATACTTTCTCTGCACCAACATGTCCCATGTCATTGTGCAGGGTCTTAAACACAATGGGTTTCCACTTCTCAGGGAGGACGAGCTGCCTGTGTTGTTCAGTCCGCCTATAGAGAATCCCGTCATCCACTTCTAACTTATTCCATTCATACAGCAGTCTCCTGGTCTCTTTCCTCATGTTTCTTTTGTCCATTTTGTTGGGAATCCAGTTTTGAAGTTTTAGGGAAACAACTTCTGAGATAGCAGATTCCTCTTGCTGTGCTGCCCGGATGTTTTCTGATGGAACACTAGAAATACTTGCAGATGGCACAACCTCTGCACTTCCACCTTCCAGCTGCAAGGCTGCAACCCAAGGTACGTCACCTTCTTGAAGGGCTTTACTGCCTTGCCATACCGCAGACACAACCTCAGGTGACATGGTCTCCGTGTGGTCTTTCATGCCATCCTGAAGTTTCAAAGGATACCTTGACAGTGTATCTGCGTCAGTGTTCATCCTCCCTGGCCTGTACTTAATATCGAAGTGAAAGTCGGCCAGTTCACCAACCCATCTGTGTCCAACGGCATTTAGTCTGGCAGTGCTAAGGACATATGTCAAAGGGTTATTATCCGTGAAAACTGTGAATGTTGGAGCATAATACAAGTAATCACGAAACTTGTCACAAATGGCCCACTTGAGAGCCAAGAACTCAAGTTTTCCGGAGTGGAGGTGGTAGTTTCTCTCGGCAGGTGTAAGAGTTCTGGAACCATACCCAATGACCCGCAACTTGTTGTCCTGGCGCTGATATAGCACTGCTCCTAATCCTTCATTGGACGCATCAGTGTGCAGTATGAATGGGAGGTTAAAGTTTGGGTAAGCTAAGATAGGTGGATTCATCAACATGTCAACTAGCTTGGCTACTACATCCCTGTGCTGTGCTCTCCATATGATCGGGGTTCTGGATGGGAGTTGTCCTTTATCTACTTTCTGAGCTCCACCTTTACTTTTGTTTGTCCGATTTTTGGTGTGACTTCCGTCTGTTTCCGTGGGTTTCTGCAGCAGTTCAAACAGTGGCTTAGCAAGTCGAGAAAAGTCTTGGATAAAGGAGCGGTAGTACCCCAGAAACCCCAGCAGGGACTTGACATCTCCAACTGTGCGAGGCTCTTTTTCTTTGAGTGCCATCACTGCTGCCAAATCCTGTGGATCAATCTTGACTCCTTCCCCAGACACCAATCGGTCAAGGTAACGAACCTCTCTTTTAAACAACTCACACTTGGTTGATCTTAGTTTGATGCTGTGTTCTCTCATGCGACTGAGAACTTGTCTGAGGTGATGTATGTGATCCTCAAAAGATGTTGAGTAACACAGCACATCGTCGAGGTATGGAGCACAGCATTCATCTCGAATACCTTCCAACACACCCTCAATACACCTCTGGAAAGCCGCAGGTGCGTTCGTCAAGCCAAATGGTATCCGTATCCATTCATACAACCCCCAGGGTGTACTGAAGGCTGTAAGGTGTCTGGATTCCTCGCTCACGAACCCTTGGTGGTACGCGCTGCCTTGATCCAGGATGGAGAACCATGTGTTACCCCCCAAACTGTCAAGCAGGTCTTGGATTCGGGGCAATGGATGACGATCCGGGATGGTCTTCTGGTTCAGGCCTCTGAAGTCTACACACAGCCGCAGACTCTGGTCCTTTTTCCGGACACAAACAACTGGAGACGAATATGAAGACACAGATTTGCGGATCCAACCTCTGTCTAGGAGATTCTGCACATACTCTTTCACCTCCTTGTATAAGGGCTTAGGTATGGAGTTATAGCACCTTTGAACTGGGTTGTTGTCTACCACATTGATTTTCAGCTGTAAGTCGGGTATACAACCGATGCCTCCTTCTTCTTTTACAAACACATCAGACTCCTCGAAAAGCATCTGGCGCACAATCTCCTGCTGCTGCTGAACAAGATGTTCTAATTTGACCGGGGGGTGCCACTTTTCTTGTGTGTGAGACTCTACTGAGCTGTTCGTTCTGCTGCTGGCACCGCTGCTTGGGCTAACCTGTGCGACACAAGTGTATGTATCACTTTTCGACTTTGCTGGCTGCTTAGCCGGAGAGCACAGATTGACTGGTTTGCTGTCAACGATTTCTTCTATACAGCCTAAGACTGTCCTTGGTGGCAGAAAAATGTCATGCTTGGTGGAGTTGCAGATGGAGATTTTCACAGCTTTGGAGGCACCACCGGGCACATCAACTAATGCAGGAAATACTTGTAATCCCTCCGGTAAGACACTTTCTAAGGTGGGTTCAAAAAGCATTGTTCCTCCCTGTGGCCATGATCTGACACGACACTTCAGCTCACATATTTGGCTACTTGGGACTGTAAGACCTTTCTTCCCCACTCTGATGGTGTCATTTGCAGGCCTTTTTTTGGCTGGAGTATCACTAATTACGGAGACAATAGTTTCAGCTGTATCTCGATGGAGCTTTAATGCCTCTGCTAGCAAATCACTTAGACTGACACTTCCTGGCTCTTCCAGACTCTCTAAAATGATTTCCTCTATCACATTGAACCCTAGCAACAGGCCACTAACACAGCTCTGACTCACTAGCATGGGTACATTAATGGCTACTTGACCATGTCTTACACTTTTGATTTCCACCAATATTTCAGCCCACCCTTCAAAAGGTACATCTGTGCCGTTAGCAGCTGTGATTCTGAGTGGATTATCTGGTAGTAGGTCTGTGAGTGGCTGGATTTTAATGGCAGGTAAGTGTTTCTTTAGCCAGGACTTTTCCAGTATCGTAACCTGAGCTCCACTGTCTAGTAGCGCATCAATCTGCACACCGTTGAGAGTACAGGTTAGCAAGCACTTTCTGCCTATCAGTTTTGCTAAATGGTTTCCTTTTCTTACTCTGTGTTTCGATAGTGATAGACAATGAGTGGGAGTTATGGAATCATGGCTGGTTACGGAAGCAGGGGACTCTGGCTCTTGTTTGGTCACTGGTGGTCCCTCCCCAGTGACCCCATCACATTTCCCGCTGGCTTAAGCTTTGACAGGCAGCCCACAGCTCTGTGCCCTTCCTGGCCACACCTGAAACAGTGGTTGCAGTTTGCAGTCCCTTGAGCTAAACATGACTTGCATTTTCCCCTTGTTAGTCTAGTAGCCAACTAGGTGAACCCGGAAATGTTGAGTACACCAAAGTTTTTTTGTAGAAATGTGAAGTATGGGTCCCCAGCATACAGAAACTGCCGGATGCTAATTCGCATATGTTGAGCAATTTGCATAATTAGCATAATTAGCATTATTAGCTTAATCGTCCATTTTTAGCAGATATTTTACACTGTATGGCCAATTTCTACAATATGTGAGTGGTTTTAGAGGATGCTGATTTCATTTTTGGTATTTTCAGATTTCAAAGAGCTAATTTTATTACATATTTTGATTTATTTATGCAAATTCTGATTACTTTCAGTTATAATTTTAGGTTATTTTTATGGTATACAAAATAACTTACATTTCAGAATCTTGAGTGTTCTTGTGAATATTGATGCATTGTTTTCAGGGTGTGGTGAGGCTGAATCCCCTCCTGACACTTTTGAAGATTCAAAATTGCTTTTTGGATAAATGATGAATCTTTGTTAGGCTGAATGTTATGCATTTCTGGAGGGAAAAGCAATGCGGGTATTTAACATAACTTGGATCCTGCAACTGTACGATACATATTAATGGGGTAGCTCTTTAAGACACCCAATGAGATGACATCACCTAAGCCCATCACCATGTGTGATCAACAAACTATGAACAAATATTCACTGTATACATGCCATTCAAGACAGGCCACGCAAGTCGCTAGGGCAACTCCCGAATGGCAGAAGGGCTGTCCAGGTTGGTCAGCAAGTCGCAAGATCCAACGGGGACCCAGTTAAAACTCCGCCAGATGCAAGAGTTAAAACTGAGTCTGGCCAACTCGGGTCAGCCCGCCACACCAAAGGCTAACCAAGAGGGCCTCACCTCCGCACCACACAAAGCACACACTGGCTACCACCTTCAGGCAAACTGCTATGCCTCACAATTAATTAACAAAAGGCAGCCTCATCATCTTCACTATCCTCGTCTGTCCTGGTGAGTCGAGCAATGGTCCAAAGACACTTATATTCTTCATTTTAGACACACCTTCATCACTGTGACGATCTTGCACAACATTGTAGGCTGACCAGTCAAGGGGAAGAGGAGTAGAATGGAAGCATCATCCCTCCTCTGTGCTCTAGAAGCCCTCTCTCGGATGCTCTCTTGGACAGTAGCTGTTCTTGGCACTTCTTTCAGAGCGGGTGGAGTCAGCTTCTTAGGGCCTGTATAATGTTCAATGGCAAGACTGCTGTTAGCTACCGGACAGAATTTCTCAGCTTGGAGCTTTGTCAGACGGGGAACTTTTAGTGACGTAATCCCACCGTCTGGAGTCGCCACTCCAGGGAACAGGATCCCTGCAGGATTTTGCACAAACTGAGTGGCCATGGCATGTCTTGTGCGGCAACCATTGGGTGTGAAGACTACAAGATCAAAGTTATCACCCCCAACTGTGAATAGGGCCAATGCACCTCTTCAGTCCATACCCGCAGGAACTTACACTGAAAAAAATGATTCATTGAACTTAATCAATTTTAGTTCAACTTAATGCATTTGTTTAAATGTAGGTAAAATAAATTGAATGCAACCACTTACGATAATTTTTTTTTATTAAATTCAACGAATCATTTATTTCAGTGTATCTGCATCATCTGAGGCGTATTTGGCAGCTGATTTCCGGAACCCGGAGGACCTCATCATATGTTACAACAAGACCATGCTCATTTAGGTTCAGTTTAGGTACCAGTTCTGAACTACCTTATGATGAAGTTTTACAGCTAGCCCCAAAGTTGTGTGATTCCAGCTTTTACGGATGTGCTGATGCATTGAGCAAGTGTGAGTGCTGGTTTGGTCACCGTTTCTACCCTGGACACAAGACTGGAGACAATTCTTAGGAGAGTTGGACTTGTATATTGAATGACCCTTTCATGCCTAAAGCTGCCAAGGTCGTATTCACGAGGCAATGGAATAATCTGGACCTCTCCCCGCACTTTTCTGACAAACTTGTCGACATCATCGTCATCATTGAAGAGGCCAGTTTGTCCTACTAATTTAAGTTATTTAGCAATATACGGCCTAAAGCCAACAATCGTCTGACATCCTTCAACTCTCAGTACAATAACGGCATCACCATAATAATCACACAGGTGTGCTAGCATTTGTTTCCGGCACAAACTCCCAGAATTAGCTACAAAAACATCATGTAATTTGGAGACAGTCCAAGTCACTGACTTGTTTGCACTCATGTGGTCTATAACCGAAGCTAGGCAGCTGTCAATTGGTTTACTAGCAGTTGCATTAGAGTCAATAGGTACCTTCCTGAAAGCATTGTAACACTTGGAGTGATACTGAGCATCAGCTGCAGGTAGGTCCATGATGCCATTTACCCGTAGCTTCACAACTTCTGCCCAATCATCCTACCGTTCATTAGCCTGGAAAGCCAGACCTACATCAAGATGTTAGGTCTGGCAACTCACCATTGGCACGGCTCAATCCGAGGGGCGGGATAAATGGTTGTCTTTCAAATTCCCTCTTCACGCAATAGGACAGTGCTACAACCAACCAGAGTGTTTGCCCACCAGCGGAGCTAGTTGATAGATTAAACTTTTGCCGTATCTGGTCGGCAAAACTACAAACACATCTTCCTTTTTTAAGAATGACTTAAGTGCCGTTCTTTGTTCTTTTCTCAAAGAAAAGCTTAACTCCAAGTCCTCCAGAGTCGCGGCCAAAGCCGATTGGAAAGACCGCTGTTCGCCAGCAGCAGCCGCCATTCTTTGTTTTCCAAGTAGCAGGGAATTCACGCAGAACCATCACAACTCTGCCGTCATTGTTAAGCCCACCCACCGACTCTATACATGATTTGATTGGCCTGACTAGAGTTTGGTTTTTCCAGCTCGAAAGTCAACGGAGAGTTGCTAGACTACACTGGCTGCAAAATAAATTTTGCTGCCGCTAGGGTGCATCTAGATTTCTAGGCTAGCCGTTCATCACATTTAGACAAAATCACATCTTTCAAGGGTGGAAGGCCTGGCCTATCTAAAGTCTTTTTAACTGGATTCCACCTGTTAGGATTTTTAGAGTCTTTTTCTTCACAAATAAGACCACAGAACAAGCACTGTTTTGAATACTCAAAGGCAGAGAGTTGAGAACGAATGATTCGCTTTCCTGGCTGACTCTGACATGAGTTTGAGTTGCGTTTGCTCACGTTTCTAGAGCTAGTAGTATATGAGCTGTAGCAAGATTTGTGACATAGCACAGAAGCTGATGAAGCACCATCAGAAGCAATAATGTTTGACAAAGTCTCATGTATGGCTGTGTCTCCGAGCTCTTAATTAGCATAGTAGCGATTCCTTTGGACCCAGATATTTTAAAGTTGCCAACTTTTCCACTGCATGGAGCAAACAGACACTTCTTTCCCGACATTTCGACCTGATCAAACCATCTCTCTTTGTTTTGAAAGTACTTAACCCTAGAGTTGAATGGTTAAATAATCCTCCACAACAACTTGAGAAAGCAGCAATAACACTGAGTATCGACTGTTTTTAATCCTTTCCTTATCAAACCACAAGAAGTCTGAATAAAAAAAAAGAAGAATCCAAAATTTTTAAATAATGGGAACTAATTTTAGAACACCAGATTCACCCACAAAATGGATCTGACTAGAAATTCACAATGTATTGAACAATACTGTCACTATAACTCTGTCCACCTTTTATCTTAATGTGAAAACATAAGTAATATCAACATTAAAATGTCAACATTAAATCCCTTGACTGACTTTTACGAATATTAAGGTGATATAAGAAAAAAATATTTGCAAGGTGAATTTCGACTTTAAAACTAGACTATGCTCCCTTGCTTTACAACATACTTATTACAACTACACCAGCTAGCTGCAACAGCTTATTTGCATAAAAAACATAACTGGACCTCAAGAAATGTAAACAAATTTAGGTTAGCAACATTCACATCAAAGAGCAAGAGCTCTTGTGATTCTGAAATGTGAGATTATTGTGTTTACCATGAAAATAACCAAAAATTTTGGCCGAAATTAATAAAAAAATGTCTAAATTTATCCAAATTTGTCATAGAATTACCATTTTGAATTCTGAAAGTGCCAGAAATGAAATCAGCATCCTCTAAAACCTCTAAAACCACTCACATATTGTAGAAATTGCCCATACAGTGCAAATTATGTGGTCAAAATGGATGATTAAGCTAATAATGCTAATTATGCAAATTGCTCAACATATGTAAATTAGCATCCGGCAGTTTCTGTATGCTGGGGACCCATACTTCACATTTCTGCAATAAAACTTTGGTGTACTCAACATTTCCGGGTTCACAATGGGGCTCTATGGGCTGGCTACTAGACTATGTGGCAGACTTGGGTGGTTGCACCGTACTTAACGGGTTGGCCTGTGACGGCACTGGAGTACTGGCTGTAGGGGTGAGAGCCTTCTCTATAGTTTTTGCTAAGGCTGAGACATGTGCTGTCAGTTCGTGTATAGCTGTGCGGTTCGCCTGGACTTCGGCTTGCGTTTGAAGAACACTGGCTTGCACTTCAGCTGGAGGCTGGACTGCATGTTGTCTCTCCCGTTGTTGTGTGGCATTGACTGTGACTGTTTTGGTTTTGTGTGTCTGACCTAGGCGTGCCTGTCTCTCAACCTCTTCACTAACTGACTTTGTCATTATCTCTAAGATGAAATCATCAGTTATACTTGTGTTGGTAAGGAGGGGTTTAAGGTCTCGCCTTACATGTGCATATTTCTCACTTATCCCCTGATACAGCGAGTGAAGAAATACCCCATGGACAAGTTTGTCGTCATATTGAAACTCTGAGCTACCTTGCTGAGAGGCAAACAATATTCTCTGTTTAAGCCCCATTAACCGGTACATGAACTGTTGTGGGCTTTCTCGGTCCTGTTGTTTGGTATTGCTAAGCTCCTGAAATAACTCTGCACTACTCTTGTCTCGTAAGTGTGCTCTGAGGAAACGCTTAAGCTCAGCTACAGTTAACCCATCTTTGGTCATCAGCATGTCTTTGAAAGTACCAGGCTTAATTATCTTTAGAACAGTACGAATTACTTCTGCCTCTGTGAAATTCTCAGATATCCCTTCATCAATCTGCCTACACAGTGAGCTATAGCTAACATCAGAATCAGAGTCAGAAATCTGGCCACCGTATATCTTGAATTCTCTTCGAGGCAGTAAAGCAGCAACATCTGTCAACTTTATCACATCAGTTACCTGGCTGGCTACAACTGATAATTTGTCTGCCTTAACATTCACTACTGAAGGTGCCACTAATGATTCAGTCTCTGCCAGTAACTCACGTTGCTCTTCTGCAGCCGCTGGAGGTTGTTGCAGTTCAGTGATGAGATCGTTGAAGACTAGCAAGCGGGTCATGCCTTGGTCCTCTTGACTTGCCAACTCGTCACCTTTTAAAAAGTCCACGATGAAGTCATAGAGTTCCACCTCCGTTGCATCATCCCCTGGTAGATCTTCCTCCACCTCATCCTTGATGGAGGCTGCCAGCTTGTGGAGTACATCTGTCTTGGCGGAGTTGATCAGCTGATGGAGCTGCCTCTGGATTCCCCTTCGCAGTTCTTGTAGAGCAGACATCTCTTCCCCTCAGGAATCGCTGGTGTAGCACCGAAACGTTGGTCCAGGAACTTGACGTCAGGTTCATTTATTGGTGATTAGCTGCCATCAGGACAAGGCACTAATCCCGGACGAGCCCCCAAAATTGTTGCCCCCCTGGCCTGGTGAGTGTCGGGGGGGTGAGTGTGATTTTAGATCCTGTATATAGAAACAATGAGACGAAAACTTTAGCTTCTGTTCAGCTCAACTGCAGTATTTATTCTGCTTCCACAAAGGAAAAAAGTAATGTTTGACTCCTTGAGGTAATAAACAAAATGCTTGTAGCCTCAGGTATTTCACAGTACTTTGTTTTAAGATATCACCATATCTTCAGAAAATACCCAAATATATAATGGAAGAATAATAACGGAAGCACAGTAAAATAAAACATATTAATGTCCCTACTTTCCATTGTGCTTCATTTGACATGAATTGTATATTGACCAGTTGAACAACAACATTTTTTACTTGTTCTCATTTGGTTCTTGTAATAAACATTAGTTCCATCACATTACACAAATTACTAAATTTGCATCACTTTTAAAGTCAACTACTCTGTTTAAACACAGGAAAAACGTTTAACATGATGTGTTATACACACATTAGCACTAAATGCATTTTCAGATCAGTTAACAACACAAAACAAGACCATTCGCGTTTCTATTGTTTACTTGGTTACCCATGGCAACAGGTCCGCTAGCTTAGTATGGCAGTGTATAGCTGAACATCACTATTTCACAGATTACAGCAAAACTACTCAACTCTAAACATTGCACGTACTCACTACAGATTCACAACACTCTTATCTCTTATACTGAGATACATGCATACCATTTTGAGGAACATTAACCCACCTGTATATAGAAACAATGAGACGAAAACTTTAGCTTCTGTTCAGCTCAACTGCAGTATTTATTCTGCAGCGCTTGTCTCATAATGGTTTTAAGTTCCTCCCGGCGCTCAGCGCCATCTAGTGACCTCTATAAGTATCGCCCACCATAGTAACAAGTACAATACAATGAAATTGGTCTCTTCGTAACTATTTAGTACACATTATCATAAAAAAATTATATGGGTGTCTATTTTTCCCACATTGTTTATTTTTGCGATAAATGGTAGTATAATAAACTGTGCTAACTCAATTACCCTTTTTTTTATCTCTTATGCCTAACTTTGAACACTTTTGTTTAACCCTTTACACATCCATCTTGAAAATACATACAAGCTTTGCCTTTCGCATTTTTACACGCAGTGGCACCGTGACGAATGCGAGAGGGAGATTTGCTCGCGTTTGCCGGCAGATTTGAAATAATATGCCCACCGTAGGAGTTAAAACGCCTTCGTAATGGGAGGGGCTAGAAAGTAATATTCAGTTGGTAGTCATATACAATTTCACCGCTAGATGGGAGTAAATCCTACACAGTGTAGCTTTAAAAGACATTGCTAGTTTCATCAGTAAAAAAAACCTTAGGTTCCCTTAAGTTAAAGTAAAGCAGCTATAAGGTTTTCTGCTAATATTTAAGAACATCTAATTTTACCAAGCAGGCCGTGAACACTGTGTGAAAGATGGTGGCTGTCCAGAGTGTAGAACCCGAGGTAGTCTTGATGATACGGGTGATTCTGCCATATTTTGTGCAGGATAATAAGAAACTTGACTGAGTTCCTCAGGGTCACTGTTAAACTGCGATCTTTGATCACCTGCAGATCCATGCTGGAGAAAGCAAAAGATGGAGGATTGAGCTCAGTTTGATTCTCATTCAAGAATAATTAAATTCTGCTTTTTATTTTACTATCACGGACTCAGCACAGTTTAATGTAAATGTATTGTCACTTACTTAAGTCCTTTTATAGTCCTGTTGTCAGTCCAGGACAATTTTGTCTGTTTTCCCTCTTCAGACAGTGAGATCTCCTTTGTGCTCACTAGTGATGCGCGGGTTGATCCAAAATGAGTGGGTGCCTGCGGTCACCCGCGGTTACCCGCGGTTACGAGTCATCCAAAAATATTTTTAATGATATTCAGGTCGCGGTCGGTCGGGTCGTTTGAAATAAAGATGCCAATTAAACCTTTGTAATTTATATAGTACTAGACACAATTTTCTATGAAATACATAGGCCTACACTTTATTGGCTGAATAACTGGCGCGAAGATGATGCACAAGCTCAGTCTGCAGGTAGAGATGGAGGCGGCAAGAGAAAAGGTGAAGACTTGGGAGTGGAAGCTCTGCAAATACACAAATAGAAAGAGCAAAGTGTGGGAGACATTTGCCGAAATAATGAAAGATGATGACCAAAGTGCTGGCTTTGTCATGTGTACTTCTTGCGATGCTATTTACACATTTGATAGCCACAAAACTGGCACGACCAACCAGGCACGGCACCAGGATTCCAGTTTTGGATGGGCCAGACCAATTGTGTGTGGGCCTTAAATTAAAAACGTTAAATAAAAAAACAAACAAAAAACATTATCCAATCACTGCTTAACCTAATAAAAAAATATTGACTAATATAGCCTATTGTTATATTATCTGTGCGTATACATAATATAGATTTTAATAGCTTGATGCTCTTTAAATATTTTGTTGCATTGTTAAAAGTTTCGGTGCATAGACCTATCCGCGATCGCTCTCCGTGGTTCTGACCAAAGAAGAGCTAGGCAAGGCAAGGCAAGTTTATTTATATAGCACATTTCATACACAATGGCAATTCAAAGTGCTTTACATAGAAGAAATTAAAATAATAAAAGAAATAAGAATAATTAAAACAGTTTAGAAAAATTAAATAAAATACAGTACAGTACAAACAGTCGGACGAGCATTGGCACAGTGCTCATTCAGTAAATGCATAGCTAAACAGATGTGTTTTGAGTCTGGATTTAAATGTGATTACTGTAGGAGCACATCTGATCTCCTTTGGAAGCTGGTTCCAGCTGCGGGTGGCATAATAGCTAAAAGCGGACTCGCCATGCTTAGAGTGAACCCTTGGTATTTCTAGCTGAAGATCCAAAATGGCGCCGCGGATGGCTGCTTCGGTTTTGAGCTCCTCAGTACTTTTACTGTTTTTGTTTGTTTGTCCTGTTTTATGTAACCTTTTCCCCGTCAGTTTAACTAGGAACGAACTCCTAGACATCAGGAACAACACACCAAACGACATTTTGCCGACTTTTGAGCATTCAGACATTTTATTTGACATCCTAGTTGGCGGAGCTGCGATCCTGTACAAGCGCTTCAAAAGACGCAAACGAGGGAAACGCGCGGGCGCGCTCGTGAAGTTTCGTCAGCGCGGATTCAGGACTCCGCTGCCGAGCATTCACTTGGCAAATCTCCGCTCTCTAGCAAATAAAACAGACGAACTACTACTTCTCACCCGCACAAACAAGGACTTTTCAAACTCGGCTGCTCTTTGCTTCACAGAAACATGGCTGAACGGTTCCATACCGGACAGTGCGCTAAATCTAACGGGCTTCCAGCTGTTCAGAGCGGATCGCGTCGCCGAGTTAACTGGGAAAACGAGAGGCGGTGGATTATGTTTTTATATCAACGAAGGCTGGTGTTCAGATGTGACAGTGTTGACGAAGATGTGCTGCCCTAATTTGGAAGCTCTCTTCATTAACTGTAAGCCTTTTTATTCACCGCGGGAGTTTTCCTCATTTATTCTGGCGAGTGTGTACATCCCCCCAGACGCGTGTGTGAGCGCGGCATTGCAACAGCTGGCTGATCAGATCACACAAACGGAGCAAAGTTACCCGGACTCTTTCACTATCATTCTCGGCGATTTTAATAAAGCTAATCTCACCCGTGAACTGCCTAAATTCAGACAGCACATCACCTGCCCCACCAGGGACACTAACATACTGGACCATTGCTACACTGCTTTAAAGGACGCACACCACTCTGTCCCCAGAGCAGCTTTGGGACTCTCTGATCATTGTTTGGTTCATCTTCTCCCAGCCTACAAGCAGAAACTTAAATCTGCTAAGCCAGTTGTAAGAACTGTAAAGAGATGGACCAGCGAAACAGAGCAGGTCTTACAAGGTTGTTTTGACTGCACTGATTGGAGTGTTTTTGAGGCTGCAGCCACTGATCTGGATGAACTCACTGACACTGTGACATCTTACATCAGCTTCTGTGAGGACATGTGTGTCCCCACTAGGACTTTTTTAACATATAACAACGATAAGCCATGGTTCACTGCAAAACTAAAACATCTTCGTCAGGCCAAAGAGGATGCCTACAGGAGTGGGGACAGAGCCTTGTACAAACAGGCCAAATACACACTGACAAAGGAGATCAGAGAAGCTAAGAGGAGCTTCTCTGAAAAGCTGAAAAGACAGTTTTCAGCTAACGACCCTGCATCAGTGTGGAAAGGCCTGAAAGCCATCACCAGCTACAAAACACCATCCCCCAACACTGTTGAGAATCAGCGACTGGCCGACGATCTCAATGTATTTTACAGTAGATTTGAAAAGCCTGCTCTCACACCCCACACCCGCTCTGACTGTCTCTACACACAACCATCAACACCCCCCTCCCTCCCCCCTACTGCTTCTCAGCCTGCACCTCAGATCAGTGAGGAGGATGTATGCAGAGTCTTCAGGAAACAGAAGGTAAGGAAAGCCAAAGGCCCAGACGGCGTCTCACCAGCCTGTCTCAAAGCCTGCGCTGTCCAGCTGTCATCCATCTTCACACTGATTTTCAACAGATCACTGGAGCTGTGTGAAGTCCCCTCCTGCTTCAAACACTCCACCATCATCCCGGTACCCAAGAAACCTAAAATCTCTGGACTTAACGATTACAGACCTGTTGCTTTGACATCTGTGGTCATGAAGTCATTTGAGAGACTGGTGCTGGCCTACCTGAAGGACCTCAGTGGACCCTTGCTGGACCCCCTGCAGTTTGCTTATCGAGCAAACAGGTCTGTGGATGATGCAGTCAACATGGGACTACACTACATCCTCCAACATCTGGACAAACCAGGGACTTATGCAAGGATCCTGTTTGTGGACTTCAGCTCCGCTTTCAACACCATCGTCCCGGATACCCTCCTGAATAAACTAACCCAGCTCTCTGTGCCCTCCTCCATCTGTCAGTGGATCATCAGCTTCCTGACAGGCCGGCAGCAGCTAGTGAGGCTGGGAAAAGTCACATCTCGGACCCTTACCATCAGCACTGGTGCCCCCCAGGGGTGTGTTCTCTCCCCACTGCTTTTCTCCCTCTACACAAATGACTGCACCTCCAAAGACTCCTCCGTCAAGCTCCTGAAGTTTGCAGACGACACCACAGTCATTGGCCTCATTCAGGACGGTGACGAGTCTGCTTACAGACAAGAGGTTGAACAGATGGCTGTCTGGTGCAGTCATAGCAACCTGGAGCTGAACACGCTCAAAACTGTGGAGATGATAGTGGACTTTAGGAGAAACCCCCTTGCACTCCCCCCTCTCACCATCATGGACAGCACTGTGACAGCAGTGGAGTCATTCAGGTTCCTGGGCACTACCATCTCTCAGGACCTGAAGTGGGACAATCACATTGACTCCATTGTCAAAAAGGCCCAACAGAGGTTGTACTTCCTTCGTCAACTGAAAAAGTTCAACCTACCACAAGCGCAGATGACTCAGTTTTACTCAGCTGTTATTGAGTCGGTTCTGTGCACTTCTATAACTGTCTGGTTTGGGTCAGCCAGCAAATCAGATATAAGAAGACTACAACGGACTGTTAGGACAGCTGAAAGGATCATTGGTGTACTCCTCCCCAACCTTCAGGACTTGTACAATGCCAGAGTGAAGAAACGGGCAGGGAACATCATCACAGACCCCTCCCACCCCGGCCAAAACCTGTTTGCACTTCTGCCGTCAGGCAGACGTTACAGATCTCTGCGCACTAGAACATCTAGGCACAAAAACAGTTTTTTCCCCCATGCTATCTCCAGCTTAAACAGCTAAAACAGCAATTAACACATGCTGTATAATTCATTCAGTACTTGAGAGAGAAGCAAGAGTTTTTTTTTTTTTTTTTGTTGTAAATACATATACACATTTTATTTATAGAGCTGTACACACAATGCACAAATCTGTACATAACTGTTTCAGATGTATACTAAAACTATTATTATTGTTTATTCTATTTATTTATGTTCTCATTTAAATGCCTGTTCTAATGTCATATGTATGTATGTATGTACCAAGAGCTCCTGTAAAAACCACAAAAAATTCCTTGTGTGTTTGTGCACACTTGGCGAATAAAGCTCATTCTGATTCTGATTCTGATTCTGATATGATCCTAATGATCTGAGTGATCTGTTGGGTTTATATTCAGTGAGCATATCTGCAATGTATTGAGGTCCTAGGTCATTGAATGATTTATATACCAGTAATAATACTTTAAAATCAATCCTAAATTTAACTGGGAGCCAGTGTAAAGACCTGAGGACTGGTGTGATATGCTCATATTTTCTGGTTCTGCTCAGAATCCTGGCGGCAGCGTTCTGTATGAGCTGCAACTGTCTTATGGTCTTTTTGGGAAGGCCAGTGAGGAGTCCATAATCCACCCTGCTGGTGATGAAAGCATGCACAAGTTCCTCTAAGTCTTGTCTGGAAACAAAGCATTTTATTCTTGCAATATTTTTCAGATGATAGTATGCTGATTTAGTTATTGCTTTGACATGACTACTGAAACTAAGGTCTGACTCTAGTGTCACACCAAGATTCCTGACTTGATTTTTAGTTGTTTGACCCCTAGAGTGAAGGTATGCGTTCACCTTGAGAACTTCATCTTTGTTTCCAAACGCAATGACTTCAGTTTTGTCTTTGTTTAATTGAAGAAAGTTTTGACACATCCAACTGTTTACTTCATCAATGCATTGGCACAGGGAGTCAATGGGGCTGTAGTCGTTAGGCAATAGGGCTAAGTAGAGCTGTGTGTCGTCTGCATAGCTGTGGTAAGAGATTTGGTTCTTTCTCATTATTTGGCTCATTGGGAGCATATACAGGTTGAACAGGAGTGGTGCAAGAATTGAGCCTTGAGGGACTCCGCATGTCATGGATGTCCACTCAGACTTATGGTCTCCTATACTCACATAATAACCTCTCCCATCTAAGTATGACCTGAACCATTTTAGGACTATCCCAGAAATCCCCACCCAGTTTTCCAGCCTGTCAAGAAGTATGTTATGATCGACAGTGTCAAATGCAGCACTGAGGTCGAGTAGCACCAGCACTGATAATTTGCCTGAATCAGTATTTAAGCGAATATCGTTTATTATCTTTATGAGCGCTGTCTCTGTGCTGTGGTGCGGTCGGAAACCAGATTGAAAATGGTCAAAGGATCCATTCAAGCTCAAGAATTTGTTCAGCTGATTGAAGACAACTTTTTCAATGATCTTGCCTATGAAAGGAAGATTTGAGATCGGTCTATAGTTGCTTAATATGGTCTTATCCAGATTGCTCTTTTTCAGGAGGGGCTTGACAACTGCAGTTTTCAGGGAGTTTGGAAAGCTCCCAGAGAGAAGTGAAGCATTTACCACTTCTAGAAGATCTGCTTCTAAACTGTTTAACACACTTTTGAAAAATGATGTGGGAAGTGTGTCAAGAGCGTAGGTTGATGTTTTAAGGTGCTGTACGGTTTCTTCCAAAATGTCGCCATTAATTTCTTTGAAATCAGACATAGTAACTACTTTCTCAGGTGGTCTGGTCTGTCTGACCCCAGTGCAACTCAAGGATGTGCTGATCACCTTTCTGAAATTATTGATTTTCTCAGAGAAGAAAGAAGCAAACTCACTGCACTTGTTGTCTGAGAGCATTTCACTGGGAATCTGGCTTGGGGGGTTTGTCAGTCTCTCTACAGTAGCAAAAAGAGTGCGTGTGTTGTTTTAAATTGCTGTTTATAATATTTGAGAAGAAAGTCTGTCTAGATTTGCCTAGTTCCATATTGAAAGCATGAAGGCTGTCTTTGTAGATGTTATAATGGACTACAAGTTTTGTCTTCCGCCACATGCGCTCTGCTTTTCTGCTTTGTCTTTTCATATTTTGCACTGCTGTTGAGTTTCTCCAAGGTGCTTTTTGTCTGCCACTCTTCTTTCTGACTTTCACAGGAGCAATATCATCAATTAAACCTTTAACTTTTGAGTTAAAAGAATCAAGGAGAAAATCAACAGAGTCTGCAGATATGCTTGGTGTTAAGGATATAGCCTTCATAAATAGGACACTAGTGTTCTCATTTAAGCATCTCTTCTTGACAGACACAGATCTAGCTTCAGTGGCAGGAGAGATCAATATATCAAAGAAAATACAGAAATGATCAGACAGTGCTACATCCTTAATAACAATCAATGAAATGTTTAGACCCTTACTGATAAGTAAATCTAGAGTGTGTCCACGATTGTGTGTGGGTCCATGTACATGCTGAGTCAGATCAAAAGTTTTTAAAACAGTTTTGATTTCTTTTGCCATATTGTTTTCTGCATTATCTATGTGAATGTTAAAATCTCCAGCAATGGTAAAACAGTCAAACTCTGAGGTAATTGTTGATAACAGTTCTGTAAAGTCCTCAGCAAAGGCTGGAGAGTATTTTGGAGGCCTGTAAATAATGATGAGTAAAATGCGTGGGGCACCTTTTAACACAATACCCAGATATTCGAAAGAAGGGTAATTCCCAAATGATATTTACTTACATTGATAGATATCTTTAAAAAGAGCAGCTAGACCCCCACCTCTCTTAACAGCTCTGCAGACACTCATAAAAGTAAAGTTAGGAGGGGCTGCTTCATTGAGGATTGTTGCACTGTAGCTGTCTTCTAGCCAGGTTTCATTTAGAAGCATAAAATCTAGGTTGTTTGTGGTTATTAAGTCGTTAGCTAGAAGTGATTTATTTTTAAGTGAACGAATGTTTAAAAGTGCTAACTTAACAGTCGTACTTTTTGTCCCCACATCAATCTTACTTTCACATGTAATAGGCACCAGATTAGATGGGTTTGCTGTACGGCTATTGAAGGCCTTAGACTTTCTATCTTGTAATAGAACAGCAATAGAGAAAGATACAGGCACACTGGGTTCCCGCTTGTTTTGTAAACATTTGAGAAAGTTACTGTTATCAGAGCGGGACCCGACACATATCACTGAGAGCTGGTATCAGTTGTTTTTGGTTCACCTCGAGCAGATGGAGGAGGGTGTGGGCCCTGGCGTTGTGGCAGAGGCCGAAGAGCTCTCACAGGAGGAGGGGGAGGGCGAGCTGGGCCCGCAGGCTTTGGTGGCAGCGGTGCCTGTCGTTTTTAGGTTGTTATCTGGGGGCTTGCAGCAAAAGAGTGGGATAGTTTGGTTCCAGCATACACCAGTTCTTCCATTTTCTGTGAGAAGCACAGAAGTGGCGATGCTGGGGAGAGGGAAAAGGTGTCTGGCGAAAGGGGCTGTTCCTCTGGTGTTAAAGGAGGCTGTGATATGCTGTCCTGGCCTCCCTGGCTGTTTTCCAGGAAGTCGTCCTCGGGTGCTGAATCTTGGAGCAGTTCTAATATGTCTGTCTGTGGTGAGCTCTGTGGGCAGGGCTCAGCTGAGATTGAGTCCGTGAGCAGATGTTGTTGTGGCGGAGTGGTGTTATTATTGTCCTTGTGTGATATGTCAACCGCGTGTCCATTTTGCTGCTGAAGTGAAGTCCTGTGGTCATTCATACTGTGTCCAGGTGTGTGTGTGCCATTCAGATTGAGTGGATTGGCACACATTGCAGAAGGATGATTGAGGGAGAAGTAGAAATTGTCCTTTAACACTCTTGAACCAAGTTTGTTTGGGTGATGGCCATCCCGATGAAAAAGTTGTCTCTGACTCCAGAAAAGATTGAAATTGTCAATGAAGTTTACTCCTTTTATATTGCAGGTTTTTTGCAGCCACGTATTTAGCCCAAGCAACCGTGAAAACCTGTTTGTTCCTCTTACTGGGAGTGGTCCACTGATGAATGTTTGAACTTTCAGTCTTTTAAGTGTTTCAAAAAGTTCATTGAAATCCTTCTTAACCCTCTGGGGACCAAAAACGCGCCCGCGCGTTTTGCTCGTTTTTTTTTTTTAGCAATGAAAATAAACACTAAATGCTCTGTTAATTTTGATCTTTCATTTTCGTGTAATACATCAATCGATCCTGTTCAGTTTCTATTTTTTTTCTGTATACTCACAATAAAAATAAAGTGTTTTGCTTTTTGACAAATAAAGAAAAATTAAGATGATGCGATTTCTGCCTTCTCTCTGTCAGTAAACTCCCGTTTGAAACGCGTTCGAAAATGATCTATAACTCCACGAAAATTCAGTCAAACAGGCAAACAGACCCACGGGCATAAAGCTTGAGATCGCAGCTTTTAAATGAAGTAATTTATATAAAAAACAAATATTCTCAGCTTCTGTAATCTGTATAAAAAGAGAGCGACTCCAGTCAAGCTCATTACGAGCCATTCAAAAGTAATTTGACCACTCCCCGGAGAGCGCGTGCTATTCAAACGCAAATTCTGAGAACCATTTCAGAGCTGTGAAACGCCCACATCAACTGTAAACAAAGCGCGTCGCGAGTGAGACATTATAGCCTTTATGGAGAAAAGTTTCCACAGTGCTGATGAGGAGAAATATCTCCTGATATGAGCAGCAGATCGCGCTGAGGAGTGAGGTAGGCTGTTTTCTTTTCTCAAGTGTGGAATAACGTTATGGAATAACGTTAGTGTAGGCCTATAAACCGCAAAAAGATGAATCGCATTTCTATAATATGACTCGCGTTTCTGTGAGATGAATGAAGGGTACATATTTGTAAAGAGTGTTTAGCCTGAATATGAATAGCGCGTCTGTGTGTGAAAGAATAAACTGCTTTGCCATAGCCTACTGAGATGAGTAAAAATCGACTGAAATATGTTGAAATAAAATGTATTTGTATAAGCAACGTAAGTTAACATTTATATGCCCTGATATTTCAATAAAACAACGTTAGTCAGGCGTTAGTCACACTATTTTTGTCAAAAATAAAGTCATAGACTAAGATGTTAGATGTTCCAATGTTGGCTATATTCAAACTAATGAATACATATGATAAAATGTAGGCCTATAATCTTTTTTTTCTTTCTTTTTTTTTTTTTACAAAGAAAGAGTACACTTGAAATATTGTTGAAATTATAATTATTAGGGATGTCCCGATACCACTTTTTGCAGAACGAGTCCGATACCGATACTGTAATTTTTGGTACTCGCCGATACCGTTACCGATACCTGAATTTTCACTGCATTTGTCATTTTTAAATGTATTAGTAGATAAACCAAAAGATTATAAATTATATTAGTTGGCTTAATTTGTTAATCAAATATATATATTTCTTTCAGTTATTTTCATGCTTAATTAAGCCTGCTAAAATGCATATGAGCTTCTGTAAGCCTACTGTCACTGTTCATTCTATTGCTCTATCATATTTTATCTTTCATTTCATAGCACAGCACATATTTAGAGCTGCTTCAGCAGGGCTCAGTGCTGAGGACTGGGTCAGCGGTTCAAATGTTTGTCAAAACCAGTGAAATATCAATTATTTAATCCAATTTTGATACTACAACAAAAACTAGCAGCCTAATTAATGTGAATTTAAAACAAGTAAGCAGTCAGTAACAAAATAAAAACAATAATATAATACAATAGAACAAAGAAAGGCTACAAATGAAATAAACAGTGTTTTTAGAGTTTTTCGGGTAGATCTAACAGGTACAGAAATTTGAATAAAGTAGGCTAATCAAATGTGAAAAAAAGCATATTCATTACTGTATGAATTATATATAGATGGATATTTTTCTAAAGTTGAAAAGGGTAGCCTATTTAGTCAAGAGCAGTGAGTAATTTATTTGTCCTTTGTTTGATTAACATTAAAACACAGAAGCAGGTTTATCAAACTGCTGCCCCTTTAAGACCGAGCGCACGGACCGCATTTGAACATGCTACGTTCATTTGAGATATAACCGACTTTGTTTACGATAGGATACTCACCAAGACGGGCGTTATTACATAGTTGTGTGTGAATTCGTCCGTACAAGCGCAAGACGTGAAAGACAATTTAATTCAGTAATCGCGCGCTGAGACGCTGGTTTGAGGGGCGCGCGCTTCGGATGTTGGCATTCATGAAACTTCTTGACCTCTGCACACGTCCTGTAATAATGTAGGGAACCACTCGTTATACTTCAGTCAGGTAACAGTTCATGTTTTACTTTACTTACATATACGATTTAGTTTTCATCCAAATAACATGTGCTGAGTGAACGATCAGCAATCAAGAGCATTCAACAGAAGTGCGTGCGCTCTCTGTCTCTCTCTCTGCCTCTCTCTCGTCAGTTAACGTTAATAAGCTACATGCCTCGTTTAATTTCATTGCCATTGACATCGGACTGAACAAACTTTCCACTGTTGTCTGTTTAAAGGGATGTGCTCGACCAGCTTGTGCGTCTATGACTCAGTTCACCTCGACAAAGCACTCGCGGCGGCCAGTTTCGTTTCGCAAAATGTACGTGGTATCGGTGCGTGGTATCGGCGAATTTTTATGAGTACGAGTACGAGTATATGAGGACAGTATCGGCCCGATCCCTGATGCCAGTATCGGTATCGGGCCATCCCTAGTAATTATTGTTGTAATTGTAACATTTTTAATAAAATAGCTAAACATATTTACAAGATAGATGTAAGCGAAATCTTAAATGGTCAATATAAGTATTCCTCTAAATACATTGTCCTTGCATTGTGGCTCAGTCAGTGTCACACCTGAATGAATGACTATTCAGAGTCATTATGCAGAGTGGGTGGGACATCCCAGGTGTAAACTACTCCTTCACGCCCCCCTCGCATATTGGCTTTCCAAGCAAAACCTGTTTTACACCATTTAAATCAATGTATTTTTTTTGTGAACGATAAAGCAAGACTATTTTCACATAGTGAAAGTTCTGACTGCTCTTTATGAATATCATTCTTCCCCACATGAATGATGAGTCGATTTGCAGTCTTATGTTTCATCAGAATGTTCTGAAGTTCCCTGTTTATATCAGAAGTTGTTGCTTGTGGAAGGCAGCACGTAGTTGTATCCCTGCTGCTAATGTTTCTGATTATGGAGTCCCCCACTATCAGAGTCCTGGGCCCGGCTGCGCTCTGAGCTGAGTGCCGCTGTCTGCTCGACCTTGAGCGCCAGTTAGCATCAGTGTTAGCTACTGGCCCATTCAGTCTGTTTTCGATCACATTCATCACATTTGGGGATTCCTCATTTACATTCATTAGTACTTCAAACCTGTTCTCAAGATGTATAGGCGGTGGTAGCAGACCAGTGTTTGCAATCCTTGTCAGAGCTGTATCTGGGGTAGAGGATGCTACTGCGGCAATATGTGATGCTCGTGACAATCTGATGTCTCGAGTGCCTTTGGGTCTCGCTCCCTGTTTGTGCCATCGATTTGTAAGTCGATCGGCTTGTTTCTCTACCTGTCGAGGAGCACTAGTTTCATGGGACTCACTGGCTGTATGCTGAGGCTGTCCATGACGAAGCTCTGTTGTGTGCTCCGTCTGGTTTGGTGGTCCCGTAAGTAACTTTGTTTCAAGAACTGCAATCCTTTGTAAAAGTCTGTGGCAGTTAGTGCAGCCAGTAGATTCTTGAACCTGAAGAGGCATTTTCTCTCTTATCCTGAATGTAGGCAGTTGTGTTTTCCTTTCCCGGAATGTAAGCTGGTCGGGTAAAAGAATTCTGCGTTTTTGTAGTAATCCAAACTTTGTTGTCTGAGCACTGTGCTGTTTGCTGAAGATAAAATTAGGTGATAAAAGGAAATAAAATATAAAAATATAGGAGATAAAATGTAAAAGCGATAGAGCAAAGCGCGGAGCAGTAAGCAAGAGCGTCCGAACAGTAGCTGAGCAGGAAGTCCAAACCAAAGTCCTGACCAAAGAAGAGCGCTTTGGAATCTCCATTACGCATCATACGCATCATACCTGGGCTGCATTTTCCGATAACATTGTCTCTTAGAGCGCTACGAAGACTCTTAAGGTATAACTTAACTAAAGGTATACTACTACTAAAGGTATATCATTGCAGACTTCCGGTTATGGCGAGGTGCTAAAACGTCGCAACTTTTTGGCTCTGCTGTTAGCATGTAATTAATCCTACAATACCAACCAGGAGTGTATTTAAAGCTAAGCAATAAGTAAATAAGAGTACAGGGGATTAAAATGTCACGTAAAGGTGGCAAAAAAGACAAGAAAAAAACACGAAACAAAGACGAACACTCTGAGGGTGAAGAAATTAGCGACGTCATGGCGGCTATGGAAGACGGCCTTGAAGAAGGAGATGGTGAAGTAGCAACTTCGGGCGAAAATAACCGGGATATCATGAAAGCCATAATGTCTCTGAAAAGTGGCCTTTATAAGAAGATGGTGTGCAAACATCAATTACAGAGGTAAGAAAGGAGATACAGGAATGCACAGGGCGCCTAGCGCACGCAGAACAACGTATTTCTGATGCCGAAGACAACGTTAATGGGCTAATATCCAAAGTGAGCATATTGGAAAGCACCGTTAAAACTCTTTCAAACAAAGTGGAAGATTTAGGCCACGTCCACACGAAGCCGGTGCGTTCCCGATCCAATATTTTTTTTTCCTCGTTCCGTAAAATTCCGTAAACACGGCGTCGTCTCAAGAAATATCTGCGTACACACGAAACCACTGAAACCGACTGAAAACGGTGTAGTATATATGCCAGACCAGTATGGGGCGCTGTAATTCTGCCACAGAGATACACTATACACGGAGAAGAAGACTTTGAGCATGCGCATAACCTTGCGCGCTGTATACGAACCAAGAAGAAGACAAAGATTATCGCTTTTTGCTCACCACAGTTGCAGAGAAGCAATAGATTTTGCTGTAATAAAGCTAGTAGGCTTAGTAGCTTCTGCAGCACGAATACAATCATATAAGTCCGCCATTATTGTTGTTGCTGTTACTCGTGATACAGACGACACGTGATGTGATGACATCATCGTTTCACAAAATATACGGATTGGCTGTACACACGAAACCGCGAGGGTGTCGTTTTCAGATTTATCCACTTTGGGACCCGGTTTAAAAAAATATCGGTTTCAGTCTCCCAAAACGCCGGATCCGTGTGGACGAAACACCAATACGATAAAAAATGTATACGTAAACAGCGAAACGCGTCTCCGTGTGGACGGGCCCTTAGAATGCAGAAGCCGACGTAACAATGTGAGACTTGTGGGGCTACCGTAGAAAGCAGAGGGCGTGGACACAGCTACATTTCTTGAAAAGTGGATACCAGAGGCTTTAGGAATGGAATCGCGGGAGCCACTGGTAATCGAGCGGGCTCACAGAATTGGCACTCTGTCAAATAACGACTCGCGAATGACGCGCCCGAGGACACTGATTATGAAGTTTTTGAATTTCAAAGACAAGGAGCGAGTGTTAAAGGCAGCCAGGATCAAAGGGAATGTTCTTTATAATAACGAACAAGTCCGTTTTCATCCAGACCTTTCCGCTGGTGTTCACAAGATGCAGCGCGACTATGATGACGTGCGAAAGAAGCTGCGAGACAAGGGTATTCATAAGCACAGAATAATTTTTCCAGCACGGCTTTTGCCCTTTCTCATGGGGAGAGATCCTACATGTTCCAAACGCCGGCTGAAGTAGACCAATTTGTCCAGTCTCTTTGAAGGATCAAGACGAACCTATGGCATACGTTATCAGGAAAGCTTAACTTTTCTTCGTCAAATATGACTGTCTCGGTTTCTTTTACTTTCATGGCCAAATTAAGTGTATTTTCATGGTTGAGGGGGAACCAAACAGACATGATCCATAGAATTCAGGATAATGCCACCTACTTTACAAGTAGTGTTGTTTAGCTCTTTATGAACATACTTTACATGGCCAACAGTTGTATTATTTTATTTCTTTAATATTTTTGTTCACCCTTCAGCGCAGGCCTCAGGTATGTTAATATCTGGTATGTGCGTAATCGTTTCAATATAAATAACCCTTTAATGGTTATGTTAATAAATGTTGCATGGTTCATTACAATAATTTTATTGGTTGGTTAGCTAGTTTCTTTAATAGCAGAGAGAGCTAAAGAGAAAGAAATAACTAAAAGCGAGAGATAGACGACTGCGTGGACCCGTCTCGGTCATAAGCGGTTGGTATAAGGGAGGAGTGGTGGGGTGGTGGGAGGGAGAACAGGGTATAAAATGTTTGCTGTGTTTTACATGATTGTTTTTCATTATGTAATCTGTTGTGATATGTAAACTGAAAATGTAATAAATATATTGTTCAAAAAAAAAAAGGTATATCATTGCTAGGCGTCTTCAGGGCTATCATCCACTCGCGAGGCAGAGGCGCTGGCGCCCTCCTAGCAACGGCGCTGTTTTTGGTAAAACATAATTTTGACGACTTCATTAAGTTTTGTTTTATAGAAAACTCTTTTTAAAAGATTTTCGTTTTGTATAAATTGTATCTTAATTTTGATCAATGTTTTATCAATCAATTGCCCTTATTTAATAAATAAGAAGCAAATATATAGCAGACAATGTAATAAGGCGCCGGCACGATCACTTGCATTGCATGTGAACTGGAGGGCGCCGAAACTCAGCTTGTGCCTCACAGATTTGAGAAATATTGGCTATCTATTACAGAAAGCTTGAAATGTCTACTTTTAAACGAAAATATTCAAACCAAAATAAATAGGCTAGCCTACTCTCTGATTTTGTAATCCATATGAAATGTGCATTTCTCTCTGGCGTTCATGGCGAGTCCGCATCGTCAACTTCATCTTTGCAGCGACACAGAAAACACCAGTTTATTACTAAACAATTAAATGTCTCCTTGCTAATTTAGACACATTCATAATCATTACTTTAACCGGTTCTTTGTGGCAAGCTTTATGCATGCGGTCATAACGCTTATTATCCTGTAGGGTACAGCCTATTTAAGTAATTAAATTAATATAAAGGGGCGATTTGTCCACGAATGGCTTAAATGAACAACTACTAGTCGACTAGAAAAAAAAAAAAATTAGAATAGCCCTTATTCGCAGCCTTATACACACGTCTATGGCCCAATGACGCTACGATGAGCATTTACTACTTTTAAAAAATGGAAGCGAGTCGGGTACAATATTTTCTTTTTTTGCGGTCCGAGTTGCAGGCGGGTTAGTTGAAAACGTCGGTCGGGTGCGGGTTGTTTATACATTGACCCGCGCATCACTAGTGCTCACCATCAATTTGATACCAAACTTCTCATGAGCAATCCCAAATTGCCCAAAATAAATGTGCATCTTCTTTCCTGGGATGACCTTCTTATCTCCAATGATCTGGCCGTTCACTATAATGCCTGAATATTATTTTTTTTTTACACAGATATGAGTAGAAAGAGAAGATGGAAAATAAACCTAGTTCCAATTACCCACATCAAAACAGATATTTCTGTTTTCTGACAGAATGAATCACCTGTAAGCGGGTCGCTAACCAAGTTGAAGATGGTTTCTGGCAGCTCAATGATGAAGTGTGGATCTCCATCAACTAACAAACCTAAAGAACAAGAGACAAACATAAGTAACAGGTAATAAATGTTTTTTTTCTTTACTAAAGTAGTTCTCTTTAAAATGTATTGAAATTCACACCACAAAAATGACATCACTTCTCACCAAGATATGAAGGGAGTAGATTTAGTTTTTTTTTGGCAGAGAGTTGTCTTTGGAAGTTTTTGGTGGGGAGTAGACCTTGGGGTCTTTTGGCAGAGAGTCTGAGATTTTTGATACCACTGCCGATCAACTGAGGTGGAGCATAAAGTGCACCGATATCTTCAAGGGTAGAATTGTGCGATGGAGACAGAGAGAGTCTTCATTCAAAAGTTTTTGCAGAATCCATTGTATAGTAAGACATGACAAGATAAAACACCTCTTAATGTTCACAATGATGGCTAAATCTAAGGTTAATTCCTCTTACCAGGTTCTGTTGTGTCCTCTCGCTGCTCTGTGAATCAAAATAATACAGTGTTAATGTGTCACATAAGCACCTCTGCAGAAAATTGTAGCATCAAACGTTCACACTTTTGGGCCATCAGTGTTGTAATTCGCTATATGACAGGTTTAATCGACTGAAGCGAAGCACCTGATATAAGCGAAATAGCACGGCAGGCAATGCAGTACTCGTTCCCTTATCTCTTAGGGAACCGAGGTTGCGAAAATAGCCGAGTACGTTCCCTTACGAGAACGGTTCTCTCGTACTGCGTTGCAAACGCTATGGGAACCCCATTTAAAACGGCGTGCTATTCGCCGGTGACTACTCTGAATGTGTCCGGGGAGACCTGGGACTAATAACAGAGTAGTCTGATATATCATAGACCAGAATGACGGGCCTTAAATTATATACACTGTGTATAGTGAAGCACAAGGGTCACTTAAGTCACACATAGGTCTGGGTCGTGAGAGCCAGGGCCCTAAATGGAGAGAATTCGTGCCTGTAAGGCAGGGACCTCTAGGTTATAGAACCTTGCAAATGTGGACGGAGCCGACCAGCCAGCCGCCGCACAAATGTCTTCAATGGGGATCCCGCTGGACCATGCCCACGAGGAGGCAATGCCTCTTGTGGAATGAACTCTTACACCTATGGGACACGAAAGGCACAGAGAGGTGTAGGCCAGAGTGTAGGCATCTACAATCCATCTTGACAGTTTGAGTTTCGTGACTGGCAGCCCCTTGGTGCGGCCCCCGAAACAGACAAAGAGCTGTTCAGACTGTCTGAAAGAGGCAGAACACTCCAGATACATTCTCAGAGCTCTGACAGGGCAAAGCGTGAGGGCATCGCTATCTTCTTCCGACACGGGAAGAGCCGATAGGGAAATAACCTGGGCTCTGAACGGAGTTGAGAGCACCTTCGGTACATATCCATGTCTTGGTTTAAGGACGACTTTGGAGTCATTAGGCCCGAACTCAAGACAAGAAGCGCTTGTGGAGAGTGCTTGTAAGTCCCCAACTCTTTTAACTGACGCTAGTGCTAGGAGCAGAGTGGTTTTAAGAGAGAGGGATTTCAGATCAGCCGACTGAAGCGGTTCAAAGGGAGGTCCCTTAAGAGCCCGTAGAACCAGGGAAAGGTCCGAGGCCGGCACCGATGGAGGCCGTGGCGGGTTAAGTCTCCTGGCTCCTTTAAGGAAGCAAACAATGAGGTCGCTTTTACCCAAGGACGAGCCAGCCACCGGTGAGTGAAAAGCTGCAATAGCTGCCACATACACTTTGCGCGTGGAGGGGGAGCATCCCGCGTCCAACAGCTCTTGGAGAAAAGTCAGTACCCTTGGTACTTCACAGTTAAGTGGGTCGAGGTTCCGAGCTAGACACCAGCTGGAGAAAACTGACCACTTGAGGTGGTAGAGGCGTCTCGTGGACGGAGCTCTAGCCTCCATTATGGTGTTTAGGACCCCTCCTGGGAGGCCCTGGGGTACCCGTTCAGGGGCCATACATGGAGGGCCCACAAGTCGGGACGGGGTTGCCAGATTGTCCCGTTCGCCTGCGTGAGGAGATCGCTCCTCAGCGGGATCGGCCACGGATGTGTCGTGGACAGCTCCATCAGCTCTGGGAACCAGACCTGGGTTTGCCAGAGAGGGGCTACGAGAAGGACTGCATACTTGGTGTTCCTGATCCGTTCGATGACCTGAGGGAGCATCGAGACCGGAGGAAATGCATAAAGTGGGAGGCTGGGCCAATCGTGAGCCTGTTCTTTGAAAAGAATATTGGGCAATGAGAGTTGTATTCTATAGTTGAGGCGAAGAGGTTCAACTCTGCTTTGCCGAAGATTTCCCACAACCAACGCACCGTCCAGGGATGGAGAGACCATTCTTCTGGGGGAACATTGCCCCGAGACAGCATGTCTGCTCCTGTATTCATCATGCCCGGCACGTGAGCTGCTCTGAGTGAGCGCAGGTTGGCGTGAGCCCATAACAGAAGCTGTTTGGCTATAGTAAACAGGTTGCGAGACCTGAGGCCGCCCTGGCGATTTATGTAGGATACCACGGCCATGTTGTCCGTACGGACTAAGACGCGGTGTCCCGCCAGATATGGGAGGAAGGTTTTTAGGGCTAAAAAAACTGCTGTCATTTCGAGGCAGTTTATGTGTAGGTGTTTCTCCGAGCTCGACCAGAGGCCGGAGGCAGGCCTGCCCTCGTACAGGGCTCCCCAACCGAGGTTGGAAGCGTCTGTTGAGATAACCCTCCTCTCTGAAACCACACCCATGTTCACACCCTGCTGGTACCAGCTGGTGTTCCTCCAGAGGGCCAGAGCTCTGGTACAGCGCTGGTTTACCCTGATGCTCATGCGGCCCGAACACAACGCATGGGCTGGAATTTGCAGCATTAGCCATAGCTGAAGAGGGCACATACGTAGACCTAATTGGAGTACTGAAGATGCCGAAGCCATAAGGCCCAAAAACCTTTGAAATGTTCTGAGGGGTACATAGGAGCCCGCTTTGAACGACACGGCAAGCCGCTGTATTGTTAGAGCCCGGACCAGCGTGGGCCATGCTCTCATATGAACAGAGTCAAAAACTGTTCCCAGGAACGTGATTCGTTCGCTGGGGGACAGCACACTTTTGGCAAAGTTTACCCTGAGCCCGAGGCTTTCCAGATGGCCAAGGAGCCAGGCTTTGTGAGTGTGGGACTCCGCCTCTGACTGAGTCAGTATGAGCCAGTCGTCGAGGTAGTTTAGGATGCGCATTCCCCGCTGTCTCAGGGGGGAGAGAGCCGCATCCATGCACTTCGTGAATGTACGAGGTGCTAGAGCCAGTCCAAATGGTAGGACTGTGTACTGATTTATCTGCCCCTCGAAGGCGAATCTTAAGAATGGCCTGTGACGGGGGTTGACTTGGATGTAAAAGTAAGGGTCTTTTAGATCTACTGAAAAGAACCAATCTTCCAGGCGGATCTGCGCCAGGATGTGTTTGGTCGTGAGCATCCTGAATGGCCGTACCATGAGGGCCCTGTTCAGGTGTCTGAGATCTAAAATGGGTCTTAGACCGGCGTCTTTCTTCGGAACGAGAAAGCAACGGCTGTAAAAGCCCGACTCGCTTAGTGACGCGGGAACTTCCTCGATCGCCCCCTTTTGCTAGCAGACTCGTCACTTCGGAGCGGAGGACATAAGACATAGTGCTCCCTACCGAAGTGTAAGTTATAGCGCGAAAGCGCGGGGGTCTGCGGGCGAACTGAAGTGAGTACCCGTTCACTATGGTATTCATCACCCAATCTGACACATCGGGGATGGCTCGCCAAGCCAGAGCCCGATAAGCCAGAGGCTGAATCATCTCTGAAGACTAAGCGCCCGGGTGCGGGGGCTCGACCTGACAGAGGTTTATGTGAGGGAAAATGCTCGATTTGTGCTCTGTGTGGGTCACTGTTAAAACAGGGTTTGTGTGCAGGGGTGCGTGACAAATGACGGGCCCATGTTCTGCATTTAACATGACTCCAGCCGCCTGAACTGAAGAGGGAGCTGTGAGATGCACTCGAGCGATCTTCGGGGGTGGTCCGGCCACAGCGGGACAAGAACCCCTCTTTCCATCGGTTAGGAAGGCTTCTTAGGCTCATGGTCCAGCGTGAGCTTAGGCCGGGGACCCTGGCGCTTGGGGAGTGGGTAGTGTTTCGCAGGCTTGTAGCGTGGGCCGGTCTCAGCCACTGGCCGGGGCTGGTGGACTGGCGGTTTTGTCAGCGTCCCTGATCTCAGTTAAATTTAGCCACAAGTGGCGCTCCAGAACAACCAGGCTGGCCATGTTACGGCCGATGGCCTGAGCAGTGGTCTTGGTGGACGGAGGTCGCTTTTACCCAAGGACGAGCCAGCCACCGGTGAGTGAAAAGCTGCAATAGCTGCCACATACACTTTGTGCGTGGAGGGGGAGCATCCCGCGTCCAACAGCTCTTGGAGAAAAGTCAGTACCCTTGGTACTTCACAGTTAAGTGGGTCGAGGTTCCGAGCTAGACACCAGCTGGAGAAAACTGACCACTTGAGGTGGTAGAGGCGTCTCGTGGACGGAGCTCTAGCCTCCATTATGGTGTTTAGGACCCCTCCTGGGAGGCCCTGGGGTACCCGTTCAGGGGCCATACATGGAGGGCCCACAAGTCGGGACGGGGTTGCCAGATTGTCCCGTTCGCCTGCGTGAGGAGATCGCTCCTCAGCGGGATCGGCCACGGATGTGTCGTGGACAGCTCCATCAGCTCTGGGAACCAGACCTGGGTTTGCCAGAGAGGGGCTACGAGAAGGACTGCATACTTGGTGTTCCTGATCCGTTCGATGACCTGAGGGAGCATCGAGACCGGAGGAAATGCATAAAGTGGGAGGCTGGGCCAATCGTGAGCCTGTTCTTTGAAAAGAATATTGGGCAATGAGAGTTGTATTCTATAGTTGAGGCGAAGAGGTTCAACTCTGCTTTGCCGAAGATTTCCCACAACCAACGCACCGTCCGGGGATGGAGAGACCATTCTTCTGGGGGAACATTGCCCCGAGACAGCATGTCTGCTCCTGTATTCATCATGCCCGGCACGTGAGCTGCTCTGAGTGAGCGCAGGTTGGCGTGAGCCCAAAACAGAAGCTGTTTGGCTATAGTAAACAGGTTGCGAGACCTGAGGCCGCCCTGGCGATTTATGTAGGATACCACGGCCATGTTGTCCGTACGGACTAAGACGCGGTGTCCCGCCAGATATGGGAGGAAGGTTTTTAGGGCTAAAAAAACTGCTGTCATTTCGAGGCAGTTTATGTGTAGGTGTTTCTCCGAGCTCGACCAGAGGCCGGAGGCAGGCCTGCCCTCGTACAGGGCTCCCCAACCGAGGTTGGAAGCGTCTGTTGAGATAACCCTCCTCTCTGAAACCACACCCATGTTCACACCCTGCTGGTACCAGCTGGTGTTCCTCCAGAGGGCCAGAGCTCTGGTACAGCGCTGGTTTACCCTGATGCTCATGCGGCCCGAACACAACGCATGGGCTGGAATTTGCAGCATTAGCCATAGCTGAAGAGGGCACATACGTAGACCTAATTGGAGTACTGAAGATGCCGAAGCCATAAGGCCCAAAAACCTTTGAAATGTTCTGAGGGGTACATAGGAGCCCGCTTTGAACGACACGGCAAGCCGCTGTATTGTTAGAGCCCGGACCAGCGTGGGCCATGCTCTTATATGAACAGAGTCAAAAACTGTTCCCAGGAACGTGATTCGTTCGCTGGGGGACAGCACACTTTTGGCAAAGTTTACCCTGAGCCCGAGGCTTTCCAGATGGCCAAGGAGCCAGGCTTTGTGAGTGTGGGACTCCGCCTCTGACTGAGTCAGTATGAGCCAGTCGTCGAGGTAGTTTAGGATGCGCATTCCCCGCTGTCTCAGGGGGGAGAGAGCCGCATCCATGCACTTCGTGAATGTACGAGGTGCTAGAGCCAGTCCAAATGGTAGGACTGTGTACTGATATATCTGCCCCTCGAAGGCGAATCTTAAGAATGGCCTGTGACGGGGGTTGACTTGGATGTAAAAGTAAGGGTCTTTTAGATCTACTGAAAAGAACCAATCTTCCAGGCGGATCTGCGCCAGGATGTGTTTGGTCGTGAGCATCCTGAATGGCCGTACCATGAGGGCCCTGTTCAGGTGTCTGAGATCTAAAATGGGTCTTAGACCGGCGTCTTTCTTCGGAACGAGAAAGCAACGGCTGTAAAAGCCCGACTCGCTTAGTGACGCGGGAACTTCCTCGATCGCCCCCTTTTGCTAGCAGACTCGTCACTTCGGAGCGGAGGACATAAGACATAGTGCTCCCTACCGAAGTGTAAGTTATAGCGCGAAAGCGCGGGGGTCTGCGGGCGAACTGAAGTGAGTACCCGTTCACTATGGTATTCATCACCCAATCTGACACATCGGGGATGGCTCGCCAAGCCAGAGCCCGATAAGCCAGAGGCTGAATCATCTCTGAAGACTAAGCGCCCGGGTGCGGGGGCTCGACCTGACAGAGGTTTATGTGAGGGAAAATGCTCGATTTGTGCTCTGTGTGGGTCACTGTTAAAACAGGGTTTGTGTGCAGGGGTGCGTGACAAATGACGGGCCCATGTTCTGCATTTAACATGACTCCAGCCGCTTGAACTGAAGAGGGAGCTGTGAGATGCACTCGAGCGATCTTCGGGGGTGGTCCGGCCACAGCGGGACAAGAACCCCTCTTTCCATCGGTTAGGAAGGCTTCTTAGGCTCATGGTCCAGCGTGAGCTTAGGCCGGGGACCCTGGCGCTTGGGGAGTGGGTAGTGTTTCGCAGGCTTGTAGCGTGGGCCGGTCTCAGCCACTGGCCGGGGCTGGTGGACTGGCGGTTTTGTCAGCGTCCCTGATCTCAGTTAAATTTAGCCACAAGTGGCGCTCCAGAACAACCAGGCTGGCCATGTTACGGCCGATGGCCTGAGCAGTGGTCTTGGTGGACCATAGTGCCAGGTCTGTAGCACTGCGGAGATCTTTGAAGGCGTCCGGATCGGGCCCTGACTCGTCCATGGCATGGAGGAGTTTGGCTTGGAACACCTGGAGGATTGCCATGGTGTGCAGTGCAGAGGCGGCGGCGTAGGCGCGACCGGCCATAGCGGAAGTAGTCCTGCACGGCTTAGATGGGTGCGTCGCTTTTGTTCTCCAACTGCCTGCAGTGGGAGGGCACAAATGAGCGGCGACCGCTTCCTCTAGCAGGGGGAGCTTTACATAGCCCTTCTCTTCAGCGCCATCAACGAAAGAGAGCGTGGCAGAAGCAGAAGAGCGCGTTTGCGCTGCAAAGGGTGCGCGCCATGATTTAGTAAGCTCGCTGTGGACCTGAGGGGAAAAACGGAGCGGCACGCTGGGGAGGAGCCTGTTGGCGCCCCGGCAGGAACCATTCATCAAGGCGGCTTTTCGCAGGCTCTTCTGGAGAAAGCCAGTCCAGTCCCAGCTCGTCGACAGCGCGAGTGATAACGCTGAGAAGTTCGGCGTCAGTGCTCGCTCTAGTGTTGATTCGCTCAGTCTGAGAAGAGGGGGCGGGGTCCGTGGAACCCGACCAATCTTCACATTCAGACGCCGCCACAGAAACAGCATCATCGAGGTCCTCTGCAGATCTGCCGAAAGAGACGAGTGCAGCCGCTTCGAGAGAGGGGCGTTGATCGCTCTTCGCGAATAACACAGGAGAAGTATCAGAAGGTGTAGGCGAGGCACACGGGGACAGACCCGGTGTGCACGCTCTCAGATCACTGTGCTCGTGGAACCTCTGCTCGCGCCTCTTCTTCCTGCGGGGCTCGACGGGTGCCGGGGACGGAAGATGGGTGGGCCCGCTCTCTGACGTAGCGAGAGCGAGCCTGGATCAAAGCGCTGAGACCGGCATGCTGTCACAGGATAGGCAGCCGCCTTTAGTGAGCACTGCCTCGGCGTGCTCAGGGCTGAGGCAGACAGCACACTGGGTGTGTCTATCTGACACATGAAGGGGAATCCCGCAGGATTCGCAGATGGGGAGCGGCATTTGAAACAACGCTCTGCTCTTTTAGATGGATAAAAGCTTAAAGGATATGCTCGTCGGATGCCACAGGGAAACGATCAGCTGGCGAGATGATGCTGGCGCTGAAGCTGTTCCGCTGAAGGGCTGTTCTACGACGAGAGGCTTCTTTTCCGGAGAGGTCAGCGAAAACGAGGTGAGAAACAGAGCTCGAGCTGAAGGAGATAAATATGGCGAATTCTCTGAATTTATACTCTTCAGGCACGCCTATTTTGGCGCGCTTAGGTTGGAAAGGTGCCAAGTGCTCCGATTGGACCGTTTGCCTTTGCTGATTCGCCATAGGTTCGTGCAGTTGCCGCAGTACAGCCTATCAGCTCGCTCTATCGAGCTATCATGCTCTCTTGCTGTGCAGCTGCAATGCGTTTTAAAATAAAATATTCTCGAGAAAGGAGTTTTCCCATAGCGTTTGCAACGCAGTACGAGAGAACCGTTCTTGTAAGGGCACTACTGCTACGTTTTTCAAGTTCAAATCCTCCAACGTTAATCTATTAACTCTCCTGACTGCTTTGTCGGACAAAAATGGCAGATTCAGCGGATTATGATTGGTCAGATCACCTGTCAATCAAACTCCCTGCGAAGGGTCAATTGGCCAAAATTACCATTCGACTTTTCTGAGACCCTCTACTCTTCCCTGTGGATGACCTGTGACCTACTTTCTGTCCGACCTGAATTTTCTGTGTTTTCGAATTTTAGAAAACTGAATTTGAAGTTCTGAATTTCTTCTTCATCTTGAAAACTTGAATCTGTATTTTTTTTATATAATCTGATATTTGCAGTCTAAGAATTCAGAACAAAAAAACATCTGTTTGAAAATACACGTCTATACAATTCAGCCATAAAAACATTTCAATTCGTTAAATTTCAAATGTTCAATACTCGTTTAAAGAAATCAAATCAGAACTATTTAAAATTCCACATAATATAAAATTTTGTTAGATTACACTATTCAAATAATTTTGTCATATTATAAGCTCCATACTCATGGCGTTCCAATCCCGTAAGACTTTTGTTCATTTTTGGAACACAAAGGAAGATATTTTTAATGAAATCTGAGCTAGTTTTGTACTGTTCATTGACAGCTACACAACTACCACTTTGATGCTTCAAAATGTGAATGTAAATCTAATCCATAAGAATTGAGCGGTTTAGTCCAAATTTTCAGAAGAGACAATCACTTTATATGATGAACAGATTTAATTTAGGCTTTTATTCACATATTAATATTCATTAACTCACACATCAGTTGTGGTAAATGGAAGCTCAAGGATGTTCATGCGATGACATTCGAAAAACCAGTGAGGTTCATTCTCGTGTTACGCTGCACGTTTGAGCTTCAGCGAACGTTTGTTTTTGCACGTCAAGCAGGTTCGGTTTAGCTTCTGTTTATGTTCGCTGAACAATATTTACAATGTTTCCAAAGATGAACAAAAGTCTTATGGGTTTGGAACAGCATTAGGGTGAGACAAAATGTTCATTCTTGGGTGAACTAACCTTTTAAGCCATACAGGTTTGGAATGACATGAGCATAAGTAAATGATGACTGAATCTTCATTTTTGGGTGGAATATAGCTTAAAAACATTACCAAGTACCTTCAGTCAGCTTGTCAACAACAAGCATTTCTTAATCCTCGTCCTGTGGTTTGGTGACCACCATGGATTTAAGTGGTGTGACAAAGTTAAACCTTAGAGAAAGGTCTAGAGCAGGGGTGCCCAATCCTGCTCCTGCCGATCGACTGTCCTGCACAGTTCATCTCCAACCCTAATCAAACACAGGGGTTAGGGTTGATTAGGGTTGGAGATGAACTGTGCAGGACAGTCGATCGGCAGGAGCAGGATTGGGCACCCCTGGTCTCTAGAGCTTCAGCTGTGACATTCTCCTTGTCCTCTGGTGAGCATTTCTCTCTGTCAACAAATTTTATTGGACATTGTATTATTTTTTGTAATTCTCAGGTTGAATAGGTTGAATTATTTGAGCGCATATGTCTCACGCTGACATTTTATCCAAGAGCTGCTGGATGGTCAGATATGCCCACAGTCGCTCTGTGAAATCGCCAAAGATGTACTCCTGCTCAGGGAACAGACTGTCCCACTCTTCAGCAATTGCTTGACTCTGGACCACAAACTGGTCCTCCAACTGAAATTGGATGTATGGCACTCATGAAACTGTACAATCAAACTGATTTTTATTAAACCAATAGTGCTTCCCTTTGTGCAGATACTTCAGTCAGAATGGTGTCAGTCTCAAGTTCTTGTAGGCGTCCGGCTACCACTATCTCAGAGCCTTTGAAGAATTGCCTGAAGTGACTTTGTATCAAGTCAGTTACAGCATTGCCAGGATAATTTAGGTTCACCTCAAAGAGAAGTGGGCTAGCCACCTCTTCATAAAAACCCTATAGAAAAGGAAATCATT
This sequence comes from Rutilus rutilus, assembly GCF_951802725.1. Taxonomy (NCBI): domain Eukaryota; kingdom Metazoa; phylum Chordata; class Actinopteri; order Cypriniformes; family Leuciscidae; genus Rutilus; species Rutilus rutilus. Next base: position 4,834,317 of record NC_140227.1, read on the forward strand.
CAAGACCCGGCTATTATCTGGATCAGGCTGCATATATTAAATATAAGGTATTATTTTTATTGATTGAGAGTATAAAGTTGTCAGTTCTACCTGCAGTTGAAGGGCAGCATCTGAGGCCTCATAGACTCGAGCGAGTCCATCATTCTGCTTGGCAGAATGATGCTTGTCATAGTGGGTTTTGAGCATGTTGCAAGTGTAATGTATTTATAGCTTGTATAAACAAAGGAGGACTAACATGCTAAAGTTGGTGATGAAGGCTGTTTTGGGCAAGTCCACCTCAAAGAACACTTCCTGTGATGCATTGGCTGTGTTTAGGGCTTTGGTGGTCATGACTGTGTGAGCAAAGCGAGACGCGACCTTGCAGTCCACTCGCATGCTTTGCACTTCTATCTGAGAGAGAGACTGAAAGATAGTCATTTAAGAAAGTTAAGGAATCTGCTGTACAGTTGTAACTCTCTCTCTCTCTCTCTCTCTCTCTCTCACACACACACACACACACACACACACACACACACACACACACACACACACACACACACACACACACACACACACACACACACTTCCACACTGAAAAATAAGGTGGATAAATGGCACCTACTGTCAGACAGTCAATTTGCATTTTCATTCAACCCCATGTGCCATTTTTTTTCAGCATTGGTCTGAACAGAAAACTGCATTCAATAATATTTTCAGACATTCGTGTTGACGTGAACTGGCCCGGTTTAGCACAGGGTGTAGAATGTTTTTTTTTTTTAAAGGAGTTGGGTCACATTTTCCATAAGCCCAGTGACCAGACCATGTATAATAGATTATGGATCTTTAGTGAGCCTCCCTCATCTCAGGTTCCAAAACAACATTCACACTTTTTCAAAGGAGTATGTAAATCACAATTTTGAGGGGAAAAAAAACTTTCAATAGGATTGCTGATTATTAATTCTCTAATTAATTTAGTTTAACATTAAATTACCTTAAATGGCACTGTTGTGTAGAACTGTACTCTTACTTACTGTACTCAATGTTTTACATCAACAGAAGATGAGAAATTTCACATGTAATATGTTTAAAACTATATGGAACTTCCATGGAACACGAAAGGAAAAATTAAGTTGAGAAATGTAGTTTCTGACGAATTCTACATTCTCTCTCCAATGAAAGTGGATAGGACCAGGGGCTGTCAGGCTCCAAAAACGGCATCAAAGCGTCATAAAATTAATCCATTTAAATTGTGCACTATTTTTCAAGTTAGGGTTGTCACGGTACAACATTTTCAGTAGTCAGTACCAATACCAGTAAAATTCTGTGGTTCTCTGTTCCAGTTTCAGTACCAGAGCAAAAACTGTTGAATGAAAAATCAGTCCCGTTTTGTCTCGTCTGTTGGTTATCACTGTCCATCATTGCAGTTTATGATTCAATTGACAATCCAGAATTGACAGTCTAGTGTACTTAGCAGCATGAAAAACTAAACTTGTATTCAGATTGTGAATGGGTAATAAACAGAAAGCAACAAAAGAGCCTTCCTTTATAATCACTAACTGTGCGTTTACACCGCTGCCAGCGAGAATGGCAAAATCCGCTCTGTCCGCCCTGCCAACAACGCCGTAGAAAGATTCATGGACGCTCTGACGCTTTGACGTAGATCAAATGCTTGGTCTTTTTTTAAACTTTATTTAAATGGGCCGCAAAGCAAATAAGCATGTTGATCGTTATTTGTGCAGACTGATCAAATAAGTTAACCTCATTAGGTAGGGTATAAGTTAACCTCATTGAATCTTTTAAATGTGAAAGTAAGGGCCTTCTTATCAAATTCACATGATCAACCTCTCCTCTATTTTGCTTGGGAACTAATGTGGTCGGAGCCAAAGTTTATTCAACTGCGTTCTCTGGAATCCTCTCAAATGGATGACTTCTACATTCCATGTGGATGCCGCCGAACAATAATAGAACAAAATCTTTTAAAAGTGTTTTAATGACAGTTCTCGGTATGTGACTGTCAGGTGTCTTTGTCAGGTATTTTGTTTGTTTGTGCTTCTCAAGGTATATTTTATTTCATGTTGCCATTAAGCGCTGCTATAGCTTTCAGTTTTAATCTAGAGAATCCTCCCTAGAAAAATCTGTCAACCAAAGTCAGCATACAAAATTAGCCGAATGTATTATTATTATTAAAAGATTGTTAGGATGGTTGACCTGGGATAGAACCAGCAATACAGAATATTTCACACTTTTTACTTGCACCTGATGAAGACCTGATGGTCGAAACGTTGTACTTTTAATACATTTATCTTGAGTAGCATGCAGTGTGCGGACTTCACTTTTCTTTTTTTGTTTACACTTTTTACTTGCACCATTGATTTTAGATGGTAGTGTTTTATTTTTAATTTATTTAGAATATAGAATTTTAATATCAGCCATAACATGAAAATTATACTAGTATAAATTATTTTTATTTTGATGCATCTCTAAGGATATGAATCCAGTATTTTAAAGAAATTACAAAAGTATCCAGTAGAGAGTGATTTTAAAGTACCTGTGCTATTTTAAAGGTTCCTCATTTTGTTTTGGAGTCTCGTACAATAGGTTTACATGCTTCCAGGGTCAATAAACACTTTCATATTTTCATCATTTACATTGCACATCACCTCATTTCAGAAAATGGTTTGTTGGAAGATTCAGTCTCTTTAAACCCCCTCTTTTCTGAGAGCTTCCTCTGCTCTGATTGGTCAGATTGCCCAGTCTGTTGTGATTGGTCGACCGCTTGTGTTGGAAACACAGCGCCTATTACATATCTGAAATTCAGCTCCAGATCTTCCTCAGCAATTGTTACACAGTGATATGAACAGTAATAATGGTGTCGGTTTTTCTGTGTTAATTCGAGTCCTCGTCCTTTTGAAGTGCCTCAAAATGGATTCGCAGGACAGAAAACAGCATCATCTCGACATGTCGGCAACATGAGCCAAACCTTTCCAGTCTCAGCTGCAACTACATAGTTTAAGGGACGATAAGTCAAGTAGACGTTGTTCACGGGCAGCCAATGAAGACTACAGGCTGGCATTTTGCAAAGTTGTTACAAACCTACATAGATACGTAACAGGAAGTGAGATTGTAATTGATGACGACTTGTTTCAGCAGTTTAGAATTTATTGTTTGTTTCGTTAAGGAGACAATAAACTTATTTGTCGTGCACTTTGTTATTGGAAACTTTGCTGACCTTTTACATTCACAAACAGCTGTATTACACTACATTAAAGGTCAAATTCAAAAAAGCATAATAGGGCACTTTAATGTATGTTAAATGTCACGTGTTTACATTTCAGTCTTAATTTATATATTTCATTTTTATAGATATATTTAAATGTATATCCGTGATCTCATGCTTATAAGTTCCAACTAGCGTTGTCATGATAGTGGAATTTCTAACTTCGATACAACACAAATAAGTGCAAAATATTGGAAATAATGCGAAAGTGAAAATAAAGTGTATCCCAAATTGTTGTTAAACTCGCAGCACACGCAGAGACTGATTTTGTTGCATTTACTGAGCTGAAAACACTGGATCACGAGCTGCATGCGTGCGCACTGAACACAGAGCCATGCTTCACTCTGAAACATGCAGCACTGCTGACTTTATACTCATTTAAACGACAAGTTTTGCTTCATCTGGGGGACTTTTTGCTGACAAATAAATGGGGAGATCTAGGAAGAGAAGAGAACTTCTTGTTAATTTAGTACTGACATCGAAACAATAAAAAGCTGATTGAAAACGGGCAAACCTGTTCTTTAAAATACACACACTGCTGTGTTTGTCAACTCACTGACAGAGAGAAGAGAGCGAGAAACCTCAGGTGGTCTCAGTGTATCGAAAATTAGTATTCCAAATATTTGGTTATTGATATACATTGTAAAATCTATATTTTGACAACAACTAGTATTTTGACAACAAAATTTCCAAGTACAAATGATCTGGTCAAATTACATTTAAAGGCTGATGGCCGAATCATTTTGATAATTTCTCTAATCATCTGTTTGATAACTGTTGTCAATCATTGATTTTTCTGGCTTTAGAGGTTTATTGTTAGACTGTCTTGAAGAGGCCAGAGACGATGTAGTCTGTGTGAACTCCATCCAGCAGTCCGTTGCCGTTATTGTGAACGAACCAACAAGGCACTTGCTCTCCGTTCTTCACATCTTGTCTGAAATCTCTCTGCCAACCCCTGTTGACACAGAATAATGCAGTGTAATTGTGATCGACCCCTCCATGTTCAATGAAAGGGTAAACTGCACAGTGTCTTAAATTCACCTGGTAACTACAAGCTCTTGTCCCTTAACAAACATGATGGCGTCTGGTTTCTTTGGATCCTTTCCTGGAAACGGTTCACTCACTTCAAACTCCAATCCATGGTAGAACTGACCTAAAGAGCCGTGAACAAGTTCAGAGTGAAACCGTCACAGACTGTGTCGCTCAGTAGAAGTTAAGCTAAGTTGACAGCATTTGTGGAATAATGCTGATTACCACAGACATTGACTTTCCTCTTGTCCATCCTTTTTTTTGGGCTAATTTATTAATGTTAAAAAATATTCACCGTTTCAACAGTATAGCCACATAATGTAGAAATATGTAGGCCTACGTTATCATGATTTTGGTGTGAAAAAAATTGATGATTAATCTTTTCTGTGCAAAGTCATATCCAATTTTACAGCTTTGTTGCCATGACAATGAAACACCATAATCCCTAAAACGACTGTAAAAATGATGATTTATACAACTTTACAAATCTAATACGTTTTAACAGAAGAAACAATAAGAGATTTTATAAGCCTACTTTTCTGATTTAAAAAAACAAAATTGCCTCCAAAAGTGCCCTTCACTGGACAATTATTTTAAAGGGGAACATGGCAACTCTAGCCATTTCTTCGCTGATTTTCTCTTTTGTTGTCGTGTGTTTTCTCAACGAGCTCCCCCTACAGCTGTGGGCCGTATATTTCACAACTCTGTAGTAAAAAAATCTCACTTGCGGCACCCTCCTCCCCCCTTCTACCGCTGCTCATGCGCATTTGTTATTATGGGAGCCGGCCAACTTTATCGTGTGAAGCTATGTCTACTGAGGTGGGTAATACATCATACACAGTATCATATGGCGTGTGTGTTTATGTTGAATTGCCGTAAAGCAGTTTGTGTTTCTCGCTTGTTCTCGCTTCTCACGAGACTTCCTATTTCATCCAAATGATTTCTAAACGGATTTACTAAGTTGAAATAGTTGCCAAGTTCCCCTTTAATATGACATATACAGTATATTGTAGTAAGTCATTTAAGTGTTTTACCAAGCAGGCCATGGACATTGCTTGAAAACAGGTGACTGTCCAGAGTGTAGAACCCGAGGTAGTCTTGATGATACGGATGTTTCTGCCAGACTTTGTGCAGGATAATAAGAAACTTGACTGAGTTCCTCAGGGTCACTGTTAAACTGCGATCTTTGATCACCTGCAGATCCATGCTGGAGAAAGAAGGACAGAGTTCTGTGAGGAGGTTTAGTCTTTTTCCAACTCCTTTTGAAGAGTACAAATTTTAGTTAGCTCACAATGACCTGACATGAATGAAGTGAAAGATGATGTGTGCTTCTCAAGCGGAAGGCTGTGTCCTTCCTAGTCCAGGCTTGTGTAAGTGAGGCTTGTAGGCTAGACTCCTCAGCATTAAACGCCGGAATGAGTTGGTCTATTAAGTGCGCAGGGCTACGTCACACATGTTCCTGCCCCAACTGTCACGGCACAAAATACTATTAAAATGTCATTTTGGAAAAATACTTTCATTTAAAAATCTTTATATTAATGCAATACAGCTGTCTGTGGACTTCCAGTTTAGAATTAAGTGATTAATTTAAACCAAAACAAAAAATAACATGTAGCCTATGCCTTCATCTCTGAAAACATTATACTGTATTTGTCTTACATTTCATAATATAAGATTATTATGAAATGTAAGACAAATGCAGTATAATGTATACATGAAGCGGCGAATCGTTTTCCGTCAGTTCTTTTTAAAGAATTGGAATGTGTGCAAATGATTGTGGGGGATTTAAGGACGCGAAAATGAGCTAAATGAAGGATGCGAAACGAAGGCTGCCTTCTAAGGATATTTCAATTTGAGACAGCCTTTGACGGAGCTTGATGACGTGGCAGTCGAGATATGCAGCCTTCCGATTGAGAAGCACCCGAGATCCTGCATCTTACTTGGGCCCTTTAAGCGTGGCAGTCTCAGTCCAGAAGAATTTTGCTTGTTTTCCCTCATCAGACACTGAGATCTCTTTTGTGCTCACTGTCAATCTGATGCCAAACTTCTCATGAACGATTCCAAAGCGCCCAAAATAGGTGTTTACTTTTTCCCCAGGGATGACCTTCTTATCGCCAATGGTTTGGCCATTTACCAAAATACCTGTGGAGCACCAAAGAAACAAATAAAAAATACTAAAACATTGAACTTCACAATAGCTCAGAAGATAACAACAGACATATTGTCCTCTTGTATTTTGTCATTGGTGAGTAGCTACTCTGGGGAGCTTAAGCCCCTGATTATTGTATAACCTCAGATAATACAGATTTTAAGATAAAATTTGTGCACTTTGTTCGCCCTAGCCTAGTGGTGATGGAAAAATAGAAAAGGTTTTTATTTATTTAAGCATGTTAAACACCGTTGACTGTCGTCTGCTTTTTCAGCTTTTCTTGAAATGGCTAATAAGCCAATAAGTGCTCCTCTGCCGCCATCTACTGGCTATAGTGGTAATTTCATGTCTTTTTTATTTTTAAATAAAAGTGTTTGTTTGCCAACAACTTATAGTTTTACAAATGGGGACAATCTTTGAAAGATAAACAAAGAATATTTTTTGTCATCACATTCAATATCGACATTAGATATCTATCTCGCAGCAGTGTTATTAATACTATGGTGAATGCAAACTTTTTCTCACTTGATCTCCCAGCTCTGTCTTGTAACGTTGTCGCGTGATCGAGATCGGCCTGCGGCGAATGGCACCCTAAACACTCGCGGTCTTTCTACGAGTTTAGACTTTTGTGACGTTACGCAGCTTTGACTGTCGGGAAGAAGTCTGCTGCGAAACACACACCAGTGCGAGTTCAGCAAAAGTGCGCATCGAGGGCGCATACCGACCGCAAAGGGGGCACTCGCTCGCACCCTTCTGAAACCTAAAATGACAAAAGGGATACCATACGGTCGCATGGGCTTAATGGACACACACATCCATTGTAAGTCCACAAGACCGAAAGTGCATATAAAGTGTGCCATTTGGGACAGTGCCTAAACCTGTTCTGAACTTGCTGTGCTGTCTATTGTTGGTCCGAGTTCATGAATGGTACAATCTAGTAGGGAGGTTTCTTACGCTACTTCTTAGGTTTCTTCAACGTTGCGAAACCAGTCGATGCCAAAAAACAAACAAACAAACAAACAAACAAAAAAACTACATGAATCGGTCCCAGTATGCTTTGCATGGGACTGCATTAGGACAGTAAATAAAGCAATTAAGTGTTATGTGATTTGAGTAAAGGGAAAGACTTGTTAGTGAGATTTCTGTTATGTTTCTGTTATGTTGGAGTTTTTGTTGTTACCATTTTGCTGAAGAACGGAGCTTGGAAAGCTGCACTTGACAGCTTGGGAGAGCCACAATTCAAATAAAAATGTTAAATAGTTTAAACCTTTTAGATTTAATATGAATCAATAATGCCAGGAGGGGGAACCACGTTTACGATAGAATAACTGTGTTCTATACAGCTATGCCTGGGGAATGTTAATGTACTTTTCTGCCAAAATAGCAAGTTGGTTTTACCTGTAAGCGGGTCTCTAACCAGGTTGAAGATGGTACCAGGTTCGTCATCAATGTTGAAGCACAGAGCATCATTCTTTTCTGGCAGCTCAATGATGAAGTGTGGATCTCCATCAGCTATTGACAAATTGTAAGAATAACACTGCTGATGTGACTTATGAATCTTTACCTACATTTCACATGGCCAGTACATGGTTTTAACATTTACCATAATATGTAGGTGATGAGGAGCTCACATGTGAGTGACTGGCCGGTATGAAACCTGCAAATAAGATAAAATAAATGCACCAAAATAGTTCACTTGGTTTTAAATAATGTCAAATATAAAAGAAAGCTTTAAAACTCTTAGCCTAATTTGCACATTAGTACACTATAGTCTCCATGCTCATGGCGTCACGGACACCAGTATTTAAACGATTCATAAACAATTAATCACTGCCTGGCCAACTAGATTTCGCTATGGAGATAACGGGTAGGATTATCATGATTGTTCGGTTGCTCAGCACATTGTGACTGTGTTTTAGAACATTTGTTGTTTGTTTTTGGACTATGAAGGAGCGGATACTGTGATAGTGATGTCAGACTTAACCAGATTAATAAGGGCTAGTGTAATGGCTTACCCACCATATCTGTCAAGTTTTCCTTGTTCCTCTGTGGATGAGTGTTGAGAAAAGAGTAAGTGTCATAAAACTGAATAAACATGAACAAAATCACTGAGAACACTGGAACTCTGTTTTAAATGTATGGGCTTCTCCTCTGAGATTAATGTGCCATTTCCATGAGTTTTTGCAAACTTCTGTTTGCTATTTGACAGTTTAGTCATACCTTCAGTCAGTTTGTTGGCAATGAACATGTCATTTTTGGTCTCATCTTCAGGTTTAGTGACGACCATGGAGGTAAGCGGCGTAACAAAGTTGTACTTTAATGAAAGGCTTAAAGCATCAGCAGTGGCGTTTCCTTTCTCCTCTGGAGTACCTTTGTCTCTGTCAGAAAACATTTTTGTATTATAATTGGACTTGATTCAAATCTTCTGGTTAAAAGATTATGAATAAAGTCAGCCCCAATTAAAATCAGTAAAAAGAATTCAGACAAATTACATTTATACTAGTCATTTTCACATTAGGTTAACTATGTAAGAAGGCTTGTTGATCTTTGAGAGTTTTAGGTTAGGAACTGACTTCTTATCCAGGAGCTCCTGGATGGTCAGATACGCCCAGAGACGCTCAGTGAAGTCCCCAAAAATATACTCTTCATCAGGAAATATGGTTTCCCACTTCTGAGCATTTGTCTGACCTTTCAACTCAAAATTATTTTCAAACTGTTGCAAAACAAACAAAGCAGGATTAGTCCCCCCAAACAAGCTCACCACTGATAATGATGGAAGTTCACTGAGAATGTGATTATAGATATGAATTAATGATAATATAATATAATTCAATTGTTTAATTGAATATGCAGCTTAATATGCAGTAGCAACTTTAATAAGCCTGACATAGCAACAATAGCTCAACCAATGGTGTGGGTTTGGGGCAGAGCTATCTGTCTATCTCCAACCAATGGCTGACGAGGGGAGTGCCCCTTTAAAATTATCTGTATCATACAGGCTTTTTTTTTTTTTTACACTTACAAGGAGATGATTTTGGCGCACATACACCCAACAACCAATGTCCACATTTAAAACAGATTTATATACAAATTACAATTACTATGGACCGTGTGTATATGTGTCTGGAACTATAGATTATTTACTCACCCCTTGTGCGGACACTTCAATTGCAAAGTTGTTTATGTCATTTAAGTCATTAAGTCGCCCAGCGACCATGATCTCCGAGCCGTTGAATAGCTGTTTAAAATGGCTTCTTGTCAATGAGTTAACAGTGTTGTCCGGATAGTGAAAATTCACCTCTGAAAGTAGAGGACTTGACACTTCTTCATAAAATCCCTGGGTAGAAAATAATAATAATAATGGTAATATATTAAAATACTCCATAACGGAAAAATGTATCTTTACATTTTTAGGACTTTATGATTCTTAAAGTGATTTATGAGATTTTTTTGAATGAAGATTGATTTAATAAATAAAATAAAAAACTTAAATCATATTAATATTTAATATTTTGCAAAGACCCCAGTTGTGATACCTGTAGCTGAAGCGGAGCATCTGAGTCCTCATAAATCCTGCGAACCATGCCATTGTTCTGCTTGCTCAATGTATCCAAAAATCCATAGTCTGCATTTTTACCGAAGGCCAAACTGAACAGAGTGATATTCCCATTAATTGCATTACGAATGCTCTCTTGGATCTCAGGAGGCGATCTTGGGACTAAGAATTAGTCAAATTTATGATTAAAATTTATCATCACAGGCGACAACAGGCGACAAAAATGAACAACAGCTACAAATAACTGATTAGTTAATCTATAGTCTGCTCTTGAGCCCAGCTTTTTTGAGCTTTATTAGTCTGGAAACATTAAATGGTTGTTGGTATGTGCATACATACTTTGGTTTGGTTCCCCATCAGTCAGCAAAATGATCATCAGGACCATATTCTCTGGGGCTGTCCCTTTACGCTGTTCTTCATACAGCATCTCCACACCATGAATGACAGCATTATGCAATTCTGTACCTGAGACACAAACAAAAGGTGCTCGTGTCACACATTTGATTAGTGATGTAGAAAGGGTGCAGAAAATATTTTCTCTTTAAAATATGATGTATTTTATATTTTGTCATAACTTTAAATCTGGAATTAAAGGTTTTCCAGGTTTTTTTTTTTTGGTTTTTTTTTGTTTTTTTTTGTAGTGTAGACGTTTTGCGTTTGCAGGTCTAAAATAATGACTAACACATTTTAGATGCTTATAAAGTAACTTTGCCGATTTTCAATCTGCTTTGAATTGTCACAATGTCAGTAGTAACTGAACAATGTTCCCTTGTTCTCCTCATTACCTGGACAGAGAAATTCATGTTTATTTGTCAGTAAAAGTTAGCCTGGTCCTACCAGACTTTCGTACATTTCATTTGTACAGAGAGTCTGGCCACTCTCCATTGACGGCGGGTACTCTTTTGAAATTTAAAACTATTGGATCTGCCCAGAGTCACTCTGGATCTGCCATCACCAATCGCGTTTGGTCGTGACGTAACCCTACAACTCAAATTAGCGCACAACCTTAATGTCCTCGTTCTCAGCCACTCCCTCTGTTCGCTGATTGGACCGGTAAAAATTTGGCCGGAGAAAACCCATGACGGAGTACTGAAGGAGAATGAAAATTGAGCGGAAGTATGTAGGAGGGTGGAGCCAGGCTAAGTAAAAGTCTGCTGGATGATGCAAAATGCTCCAGGGCTTTCGTGACAATTATAGATTATACTTCCACATTTTGTATCCCTGTTATCGTAACAATGGTTATTGTAAGGGTAGGTTTATGACTGCAATTTGTATTGTACTTTGTCTACGCTTTAAACAGCATGATAAAAATGGAAAACTAATATCATTCACTTGAAGGTCTGAATGAAATCGAGTTAGTGAATTCGGACACAGAGTGTGCTGGAAGCTTAGCAAACTAGCAACTCCAGTGGTAATGAAAATATTTATCCTGAACTCTGTCATGGAAACTAGCATTTATAAACCTTAATTGAACAATTTAAAAATCAATTAAAAGGAATTTATACCTATATAAAATTGTAAAATTGGATGGATGATTCAGCTGTGGGAATTCATGCCCTCACAGTTCATTATGGGTATTCTCTAGCTGTTGAGTGTACAGCAGTTGTACACTCGTCGTTATTGTGGTGCATTATGGGATTAAATGAGTTCCCTCAATAGTGTCCACTATGTTTTCTGACACCACTACACAAGGCTGTTCCCTCAAATAGTGCTCTATTTAAGGGTATAGGGGGCAATTTCAGACACGACCATTAAATAAAAAAAAAATTAAAAAAACAGGGCTTTCAGATTTTCTTTTGCGAAGTTCTCCATTTACGATAGTTTGCATCTTTTAGCCGCTGCCTACAACGTGCTGGATCCTTCACTGGAAAGTGGAAACCAAAAGTAACTCGCTTCTGTTAAACTTTTACTCTATTTTTTCGCCCGGGAACAATACAAGTTGACACCACCATTATGACTAAAAGTTTGCCAAGAAATATTTCCTACTAAAGCAAGGCATTATTTGACTCTGGTAAGCGTATTCATAGCAGACTGGTGGGAGTGGCCTTGGACAGCAACATGCCCAGTGCATTATGGGTGTTGAAGTTTTCCTACCTATTTGGCAAAAGGGAACACAACAGCCTTTTTTCCTTGTTTTCTCTAGTCAGGTAGTACCAATTTATAAATTTTTTCGCCTTTGTTCTGTATAGGTAGCCTAGTTTTATTGAAAGCACATTTTGCCTGTGGTGAAGTACACCTTTAATGTAAGGTAAACTATATTAAGTGAGATTTGATGTTCTCAGTGCATAGGCAGCTTTAGGGATTCTTTCACCAATTTAAATAAATATGAAATTCTATATATATACATATATTGACATTCCCAGTTAATATAACATGGAGCAGCAAAATTAAAGCAATAATCCATGTTTAATATGAGTAAAGCTCTGTTGAGAATGTACATGAATTACGTATTCACAGAATACATGTACTATGTTTATGACATATTATTAGAATAAATCTGCCTAGAACAGTAGTCCCACCCATTTACAATTAATTTAGCATATTTGTAAAGGAAGAATTAATGTTCTTAAACAAATAAAAGCTTAAATTTCTGCTTTTAAACCTCAAATGGCTCCTTTCCTAGTCACGGTGCATTGTACTGTTGTGCTTTATTTAATGTTTTTATATGAATTGCACCAAATTAATCTTGTTTATAATTTGTTCAGTGATAATCTCAGTTTATATATTTCATATTCATACTTACTCCCCAGTACTTCAATTGTTTTGACATATTCCTGGGCTGCATGCACATTTTCCTTTGTTGCTTTACATAAATGTGGCCGCCATACAACAAAGCTGCTTGAAAAGACGATGATCGCAAAGTAGTCATCCTCTGGGAGTTCACCCAGGATGGTCACTAGGGCATCTTTGGTCTCGTTTTGGAAACAAACGGACAAATTAACTGTCCAAAGTACTGACAATCTTTTGAAAACAGTATTTTCTCATTTAACAGACATCATAACTCACCTGACTCATTTTTTTCCCCACCATAGAGTAGCTGTTGTCTATCACAAACACAACCATCTTTGGTACTCGTGGAAGACTGGCTGGTGCAAAGAAATGCACAAAGTAACCATTGACAACCTGTAGATGACACACACACACACACACACACACACACACACACACACACACACACACACACACACACACACACACACACACATACACACACATATCTATTTATGTCTATTTCTATTTTTTTAATAAGAAAAGTAAAAAGAGTAATGGAAATGGAAGGGAGAATGGACTAATGACTGGGATATAAAGGTGCAGTAAGCGATTTCTGATTCCAAATGCTGTTGAAAGTGGATCGGACCGAGCAGCACAACACACTTGTAGCCAGTGGGTCAGGCAAGGGTGTCAATTGGGTGTATAAGTTGCATTGACATACCGTGGCTGCCTGGTCATGTCAATGCAATTAATATATTTTTATTCATTGCATGCAGGATTAATATACTAGTTATGTTACTATGTGTTACATACAGTGCTCGAAGTGGGGCGGTACTCACCACGTACTTCTCCATTTTACTCCAAAGCGTACCTGCACTTTTTCTTGCGTACCGCTACTTCTACTAGTGCGTTTTTTTTCCGCACCCATATTAACAGGTTAGAGCTTTCACACTGCATGCGGATGCGGTCCGGGAATGCGTTCCAGGAGCGGTGCGTATACAGCAGTGCAACGATCAATTCCACACCGAGTCTATTTTCGCTGTGCTGCACGCGCTCAATTAAAGTAACAGCGCATGGTTCGTGGTCAAAATTAACACAAAATATGACATGAAAATATAATAATCTCACTATAAATGCATTTAATTAAATAAAATGTAGTAATAATCTCACCATAAATGTATTTTTGGACTTGCAGACTTGGAGTAGTTCCGTTTTCACACACAGGAACGCACAAACACGACTTGTTTAAATACATTTATGTTGTTAATAAATAACAATAAATTGTTGTTGTACCAGCAATATCTCCAAGTTTTGTTTTTCACTGTAGAAATCTCAAATGTCATGATTACTTGCCAATGCAAGAGAGTACCGGCACCTTTTTTCCCCCACTTCAAGCACTGGTTACATATAATTTGTATTGTTACATAAAACAGAACAGTAAGTAAATTAAAGCGATCTGGTTGTTATATTCATGTCATGTGAAATCAACGGCATTGCCAATGTATCTATTCACAACATGATTTTGCAGCGTTGAGTATTGTAGCTCATCACTGGGATTTCTGTTGGAAATTATGACCAATCAGAGGTGTTTAAATTACCGGTAGTGAGAATCCGCTTAGTAGCTCTCAAAATTTGTCATCTTCACTTTATTTTTTGTGAAGCATTATTTTGCTATTTGAGAGCATTTGTGCGGATGCAATGATTGTTGTGGTGCGTTTCAAACTCTGGTGAGTTTTCATTTCTCTACAAAACATTCGCTAATTATTGCCCGCTGTGAGCTGATAGTGACCGGTCCACCGTTCTGTTCAACTTTACATAATCAATTCAACTTTATCTTTACATTCTTAACTTTAATGCTGATTTTGGTTAATATTAGCCGTCAAGCACTCCCTTTCGCTGCGCTCCGATGTCACATGACTGGGAGCTAATTACCGCGCAAAATGTAGAGTCGAAGAGAGAAAATGAAAAGGACACTGCAGGGCCGGATTGGGACTCATTTTCAGCCCTGGAGTTTCATGCCTTAGACCGGCCCACTTTAGTTCCCGACTGACTATTAAAATAATGTAATTAAACCCTCAGTATATAAGGCCCAATCTTTCAAGGGCTATCTGGCACTTCCCCCAATATGGAAGCTTGGTTCCGCCACAAAATAAAAATAAATAAATGATAATTGCGACTTTTTATCTCACAATTGCGAGTTTACATATCGCAATTCTGACTTTATTTCTCAGAATTGCGAGATACAAAGTCAGAATTGCGTGAAATAAAGTCACAATTGCGTGTTATAAAGTCAGAATTCTGACTTTTTTCTCGCAATTGCGACTTTATATCACACAATTCTGACTTTATAACACGCAATTGCGACATATTTTCTCAGAATTGTGAGATAAACTTACAATTGTGAGATATAAATTCCTATTCTAAGGGGGAAAAAAGACGGACTTTTTTTTTTTTCTCAGAATAGTTTATCTCACAATTCTGACTTTATAACACGCAAAATTGCGACTTTATATCATGCAATTCTGACTTTATATCTCCCAATTGCGTGTTATAAAGTCAGAGTTGCGTGATACAAAGTCAGAATTGCCTGAAATAAAGTCGCAATTGCGTGTTATAAAGTCAGAGTTGCGTGATATAAAGTCACAATTGCGAGAAAAAAAGTCAGAATTCTGACTTTATAACACGCAATTGTGACTTTATTTCACGCAATTCTGACTTTATATCTCGCAATTCTGACTTTATAACACGCAATTGCGACTTTATTTCACGCAATTCTGACTTTGTATCTCGCAATTCTGAGAAATAAAGTCTTGAGAGATGTAAACTCGCAATTGTGAGATAAAAAGTCGCAATTATCATTTTTTTATTTTGTGGCGGAAACAAGCTTCCATAAACATCTGACTGTGTTAAATAGGAATCCATTGTAATAAAGTTATTCTCATTATTATGCAATAGGCTATTGCTCTACCCGCTCTTCTCTCTCATCTCCATCTCCTTCTCTCGTTCTTCTTCTCTCAGTCTCTTTATCTTTACCTGTAAATCTCCCCTTCCTGAAGATGAGCTTAGATTGATACAGTCTTTGTAAAGTGATTATTTATGTCGGTCGTTTAAAATTTCTATCGTAAAACAGCCGTTTAGTTTAGCCACGCACCTTATCTCGTGAAGCGTCGCGTTGGGATTCGCGCGCGGCCGCGGCTCGCGCTTCTGTGAACTTAAATCCCGCTTGCTTTGATCGGTCATCTCAAACATTTTGCCATTGCCGACGAGCGGTGTTTGAGTGCTGAAGCAGCTCAGATGATGAGGTCGGTTATCGTCGCGATATAGGCTATTATCCATGTTTTGTATCTCTTATTTTTTTGTTCGCACATCTCTAACAAAGTGACTTTATTTTTATTTTTTTGTGGGGCTGCGATAAAATAATAATAATAAAAAAAATAGTGGGGCTGCGCTATGACTGGAGCCATAAGGAAAGCATTCAACCCAGTGCCATGACAACACCGGCCCTCCTGGCCAATAAAACAGACCGGCCCACCGGGAATTTTCCCGGTGCTCCCGATTAGCCAATCCGGGCCTGGGACACTGAGAGATTTCTTTTGTAAGCTGTGTAAAGTTACAGATAACGTTAGTCGCAGAGTTGGAGATGCCGATCATGTGGTGAATGTGGATCCACCTGCGGAAAAGAAGGCTTACAGTTTTCAAAAAGAGTGTCTGAAAGACTTTGAGTGGCTCGCAATAAAAAAAAGCTCAATGATCTGCGTTCACTGTAAAGCCTGTGGGACAGAGGTGAGCCACTCAAGATTTAGGTTCGATTGTTGAAGCTTTTCATCATCAGGATGCTGCCGATTCAGCTGTCATTTTTACTTTTATAATCATAATGAAATCTGACCTGAATGTCACCAATGTCATGAGCACGGTTGACATCATACTTAATGAAGAAATCTCCATCAATGAGTGTGCCGTCACACTCAGAGCATTTCCTCTGTTGATCCAGTGTTGGAGAGAAGGACACATGGGCCTGAACAAAGGTTACAATTTGACATCATTATCATTACTACCAATATTATTGTCTAGCAGAGATTATTTTTAGTTATTAGTTAGTGTACTAATAATGCTTTACACTAAGTGGCATCCATTCATCCAAAGTTTTTTGAATAATCACCTTCTTATCACTGACAGTTTTCTCCACTAGAGGGAGCAGCTCATTGGTGATGAATGTACCATAGGCGTCCACAAATGCAATTCCCTGAGGCTCATAGATATCTGCCACAATCTGAGGATGAGAGACAGGACTAAGTAGTCATTTATTTTAGCTTTTAATTATAATTGCATAATTTGAATTCAGTCAACAAATCGAAATCATTCATTGTTTAAATGCGAGGTGTTCAAATTAAGAGAGGAATTATTACTGCTAAAAATTGTGGTCACTTTACAATACATTTGGTAACATTAGTTATTAGTTAACATGAATTAACAATGAACTATACTTCTACAGCATTTATTAATCTTAATGTAAATCTCAGCATTTACTAATACGTTTTTAAGATCAAACGTCTTTAAACACTAAGACGCAAGACACTTTAACAATGGCATGCATAATAGATCTATGTAATCATATTAATAGGCAGGTACACTGATAAAAATGATTTTGTGAAGTAAATGCTACAGAAAAAAACAATGTAATTTACATGAAAAAGTTAGTTCAGGCAAGAATAAAAATAAAAAAAGAAGTAAATTCTATATCAGTACTCAATTCAAGCGTGTAGAAATGAAAGCGTTAATATCAATGTTATAAAATTAAGTAAAATTACTCAACTTTTCTGATACTGGTGTTCCCATCATGCACTGGGCCTTGAATAATTAATGAGGTTGATTTTTCACTGTTTTCCAGCTGTATTTACACTGTTTCATCATTGCTTTTGTTGTTAGAATTAGTAACCTGCCATTTTGTGACATTTGGAGTTCATTTTCTACTCAAAATGACACATTCAAACACCAAAACGATCCATCAAATGTTACCGTCATTGTGTATTGTCTACCAAGTATTGAGGTCTCTGCGTTCACATGAAGTGCAACCTCTGATCTGTAGATATGGTGTCTATACATTACTTCGATATTTCTAAGTAAAGTATGTACTTTAAAAGTGTGGTTTAATTTAATGTTATATTGTTTTATTGCAAAGGAAACTTCAACTAAATAAATATTACTCAACCTTTTACTAGCCAAGTTAAAATGACTTATTTTCACTTAACTTAGTTAAGTAGAGTTTACTTAATTCCATATGTGAAATTTACTTAAAAAATATTTGTGCAAAAACTTGCCAAAGAAAAATTAAGTAAATTTTACTTATTGTTTTTTTCAGTGTAGTTGACAAGTAACATGTCCATGACCATTACATTTTTGTAAGTTTTCCACCACTTCACTTATTAAAAATATATCATGTGGCTCCTCAATTAAAATCTGCTGCAGTCAGTTAACAGTGAACCTGAAAGTGTTGGACCAGCTGTTTGGGTTTGACTCTGATCATGAGCTCATATTTGCCAAACTGTCGCTGAAGAAGTTCCTCATGGGTGAGAATAAATACGACACTGCTGTCTGCTGCGACGTTCACAGAAACAGAAAACTTCTCCATTTTTCTACCTGAAGCCCTGGAATACCAGAACACCAGTTAGTTAGTTAGTAGGATTTGAGCAACAAGCAAGTTCATGTTGACTTCTTGTTTTCTTCTTCTCACTTGACTAAACCAGCAGTCTGGCCAGATGACACAGCCTTCTGATACTGCTCCTTGGCCTTCTCTTTTTCCTTCACTTCACCTGTATATGTCTTGCCATCAATCTCCCTGAAAATCCAAAAATATCACGACATTAATAGCAATAATTTTTAAAAATGCAAACAAAAAAACGAAATGCAGTAGATTCTCATGGCTCATGCTGACTCATGGGAAAGGACTGACATGCTAAAGTTGGTGATGAAAGACTTCTTGGGTAACTCCATCTCAAAGGACACTTCCTGTGAGATGTTGGCCTTATTCAGAGCTTTCGTGGTCATGACAGTGTGGGCGAAACGTGATGTGACTTTACAGTCCACCTTCACGCTCTGTACCTCTATCTGAAAGAAGAAAAAAAAGAAGAAAAAAAAGATGCAACAAAAGGGTGATATTAGGGGTGTAACGATTTTCGAACCGAACCGAAAAACCGCGATACACCACCCACGATACGAATCGCGATACTCTCTTGGCGTACCGAACACGCCCGCCCCGCCCCCTGCTGTCGGCGCATTGGACCTCATGTCTTATGTGTACACAACGAATACAGCGTTGCCTAACCACCATTAACCACATTTAATCGCAATAAGCTTAGTGTTTTGTTACATTCGATAATAAGCAAGGTATAATCTTTCAAATTCTGTCTATTTGATCACGAAATTCAAACATTAAATGTCATTTTGGCGCTCTTTGATGTGGCGTGACAGATCACTGTAGGCTACTAGGCTCCTCATTTAAAGCGGCAGCGCGGAGCGCGAGTAAACGCGATTCTCTTCCTCTGTTACAGAATAAACATGAATGGACACCTGAAGGTATGTTGAAAGATACAGTATACTTACTGAAAGGCATCATAACTCGTGTAATCGCTCAGTCAGTGTTTCAACAGCGGAAATACGTCAATAAAACGCTTAGTTTTTCACATAGCTTTATTTACCTCAGGCAAGTCATTCACTGTCCAGCTTGTTGGTTTGCTAAGGAAATGAACTCTTTCACTAAATAAATGCACTATATTAGCCTATATATTATATTTTACTTAACCTGTTAATGACATCTTGATTATTTAAAGGTGCATTGCGCAACTTTTCATGTTAAAAATACCCGTTTTCTAACCCATACATGCTTAAACAATTGCCTGATGGGCTGACTGAGCCCTTCTCTGATCACTGCGATTGCCTCTATAATCCTGTACAGTAAAATAAATAAGAGGGATTCGGGTCGGAATCTGAGACTGGGCGTGACGTCATGCGCGTTCACGGCACGCTCATATGTCTGGCAGGTTTGTGTATGCGCCGACGCCGCCATTCTCCGTAGAAAATGGATTCTAAGAGACCGGCTTGTAGTTCATTTCAAACACCAACGCAAACTCCACGTAAGATAAAAAAAAAAAGAGAATTTTTGTCTAGTGCAACCAAAAGGTCCAAATTGGAGTCAGACAGGCGTTGGGGTAAGACGAGAGTAAACATAGGGAAGGCTTTCAACAAATGGAGAGATCTCCGGTCTGCTCTAGGGCTCAAACGGGATCCTCAGTTGGCTTTTTTCTTGATAAAAAGGTAAGATATATCCCATTCTCTAATGTCTGATACGGCCAATAATGACAATAAATGACGATCCATAAAATGTGTAATGCTTTAGCGTAAGCTAGATAAATGTACAATCGGAATAGGTTTTACAAACTTACCATTGTCAGTGATCAGGTTCAGAATGATTGTGATATAAAATGCTGATATATAAGTTAGATACTTAGACACAAATTTTGAGCAAATTACTGCTTAATTACGATGTATTGCTATTGGAATATGCTACTTAGCTGATCAATAAAACAGGCTAACCCCCCGCAAATCTTCGGTGGATTAGCCTGTTTGGCTTTTATGGTAACGTCATAGTGCCACTTGATTGTTTATTACCTTGAGACATTTGGGTGTACTTTGTTGACCGACTGTGTATGGTATGGTATCATGATTACAATTTTGAGCTTTTACAAAGTTATAACTTATATTGTTCATGAACGTGTTTCCATAATAATAGTCATAAGTGGATACAGTAAACACATAACACAGTTCAACATGGAGATAGATGGGAATAAAAAACGAAGTTTTCTACTACCCCCATTTTTTCCCTCACACATAAGTGTGTTATTTACTCAATTGCCTTTCCTTTCACATATTTTAAATTACTTGCAGATTTAAAACTTTATTACCTCTGAAGACATTATGATTGTAAACAAAAGATTTGTGCGGCTGATGCTCCTTGGGTTATGACCAGCTCGAGCTCGTGCAAGCGTGCGTGTGCGTGTGGTCCGTGAGCGTGCACACCTCTGGTTGCAGTTTCGCTTGCCGCCAGAGGGGGCGTAGTTCTGCGAAAACTCAGACTCTCGCGCAATGCACCTTTAATGTATGTTTAAAATATCTGTCATGAAAATGACAGCAACTGTGTAAATGATTATATTTCAATAATAAATTAGAGTAAAAATGTTAATGTAAAAACTGCCTTATGTGCAGTTTACATGTTTTCATACAATTTGTTACTTGAGTGTTGATTATTATTATTATATCTAAAAATAAATAGCAACTGAATTTAGGCTAAAAGTCTCTGTTGTTAAGCTTTAATGTTATAGTAATGTGCAAGTAAGGGCTCCTATATAGTTTACAGCATTAGCAGATAATTTAATAAAAAAATGTATCCTTGCGAAACGTTTACTTGTAATTGAATTAATTTAAAGACAAGGACACAATTTGTTAATTAAAGCACTGTTTAAAAAAAAACAAACAATTTTAGCTTTCTAATCCCCCCACACTCCACCTAAATGAACCGAACCGAACCGAGATGTCAAAACCGTGGGACGTACCGAACCGTCAGTTTTGTGTATCGTTACACCCCTAGGTGATATACTTTGTCATTTCAACAATGACAACAATTCTTTCCTATGGTACATTGCTTGTTAACTGATATATAAACTTCTTGTTGCAACAAAAGTATTTTTATTACAGAGTAGTTTAAGCAGTCCCTTTCAAAGAACCTTTCCAAAACTAGCTGAACTTTTAGTGAAAGGGCAAAATATTCCTCAAACAAATGTTGCAACCGCGATTGTCTATTGACTTAGACAGCGGTCATTTCAGGATAAAGGTTGAGCTTGTTGAGGTCAGTGTCAGCTGCACTATAAAATGTCAAACTATACTGTGGATGAACAAATTTTATTCAAGTTGAATGTTATGAATAACCACAGTAAAATGGCACGTAGAAACATGCACACACAGCAAAATTAAAGGGATAATTCACCCAAAAATGAGAATTCTGTCATTAATTACTCACCCTCATGTCGTTCCAAACCCGTACAACTTTTGATCATCTTCACAACACAAAATACAATCTGAGAGATTTCTGTCCCTCAATTGACAGTCTATGCAACTACATTTGAATCGAGCGGTTTAATCTAAATTTTCTGAAGAGACACGATTGCTTTATATGATGAACAGATTGAATTCATGGTTACTAAACCGCTTAATTCATATGGATTGGTTTTACGATCTCTTTATGAACTTTTTGAAGCGTCACAGTGGTAGTTGCGTAGCTGTCAATGGAGGGATAGAAAACTCTCAGATTTCATCAAAAAGATCTTCATTTGTGTTTGGAACATGAATGAAAGTCTTATGGGTTTGGAACGACATGAGGGTGTTTTTGGGTGAACTAAATTAATTGAATAAGATGTAATAAAATATAATTCATTAACTTTATATAATTAACTGTATCATTAGGCAACAAAAGTATTTTTTTAAGAGTCAAATAAGTTAAAGATAGCTCATTAACTGCCCACATTTCAAATTAACTTTCAAATCAATGGATTGACCAGATTGTGTGAGATTTAATGAAGAGTTCCCACCTCAGCACTGCTCACACTTCGCTTCTGTTAGGAGGCAATTGGAAAATGTATTGTATTAATTTATTATGGCAACTATGTGTAGTTGTAAAAGGTTAATATAGTCAAGCTAAACATTTGAGCTTGCGCTATAGTGTGCGCACACACAAAAAAAATGTGTGAATTATTTGACTACTTTCTGTACATCAGTGGTTCTCAACCTTTTTGACTCAAAGGTTTTTCATTAGGCTTGGATATTTACTCTGGTGTTTCTGCTGTGATTGTGACATTGCTGCTTGTTTTTGAACAGACAACTGACATTTGTTGATATATTACATTCATTAAAAGTCCCGTAAGCGCAACCGCGATAGAGACGATATATACAGTAAAATCTCTACCAGTTAATCGTGTCTACTGGTATATCGCCCACCCCTAGGATTCATGTATGCCTATTCATGCAGCAGCATATCTTACATGTTAACAGCAGTGTGTCTGTGTATCTATTGGCAATCACAAGCCTGTATTTGCTTTTTTAATATATATTTGAAATGAAATGAATTGAAATGAAGTTTGCAGAGGCCCCCCAGCTGGCCCCGGCCCCCTGATTGAGAACCACTGCTTTATGTAATCTATTGGCATTGTTGCAATACCTTTAAGACTCTGGCCGTGCTGGTTTCACTGTCCTGGAGGGGCAGAAGAGGACACATCACTGTACATATAAACTATGACGGCTGAACTGTTTTCCCATATTTGATACTGTATTGACATTGTAAGACATACTGTTGCTCAGAATGTTACTGATCACTGCTGATATGTTAAAGATTATAAGGCACTTTATTAGTGCAGCAAAACATAAATTAGGATAGCAAAAGCAGACCTACCCATTGCTCGTCGCCTTTTGTGATGACCAGGGTCTCAAAAGACCCTAAAGTAAAACATACGCACACAAACACACAGAATATCCACCCTGTAGACATTGTGCACTGTCCGCTCAATCGCATTCAGGACTATTGAATACTCTAAACCCTTGTGTACACTTTAAAGCAGAGCAAAAACCTGTTTGAGTGGGTGTTGGTGGATTTGTGATCTTTGTTCCTAAATTCTTGAATTGAGTGCAGTATTGATCATTTGTCTCATGGTATTTTTGGTTTAGACTTTGAGGGTGCGAATTACGATGCCCCCTCATTAGAAAATATCCTACTTATGATATGGAGCTTTACTTGTAAATATGTAGTGGCATTTCTGTAGCTGTGACTCAATTTATTTTAAATTGTAATTTTGGCAGCCCCTAAAATGGGTCAAACCATTGACATTACCTAAGCAGTTGAAGTAAATGCGCTCATTCAAGCACACACACTTGGACAGCAAGAACACCCATGTGTCTAAAATGCATGTACTGTGTTCAGTTGAGAGATAAAGTTTACTCTTTAAATGAATGCTGTTGAACTGAATATACAAAGCAAACTGTAACCACAATAACCACAATATTAATTGTTTATATATTAACAATATTAACAACAACAGTAAAATAAGAGTGCTGTTTATCTGTTAGTCAGATGCACATGAAAGTTGTGTTCGTTACTATAACAAACCCTACACACTTTCTTTCAGAATCATCATTGGTCGGTAGAAAGAAAAATTCAATACATAAAAGCTTTTTAATTAAAATGAAGATAAGCAAAAGACCCACTTGTCATGTGAGGTGTATCCGGTATAAATAAATATATTATGAATAATGCAATGAAATTTCAGTCACTAGTGAACGAGCCAGAGAAAGAGAACAAATGGGGCGTTTTTTTCTTTCCCTGTACTTTGTTCGTAGTGCAAAGGTCGGTTGAGCGACAGATGTTGTCTAGATTGTCTTAAAGAGACCAGAGACGATGTAATCTGTGTGAACTCCATCCAGGAGTCCCGTGCCGTTATTGTGAATGAACCAGCAGGGCACATTGTCTCCATTCTTGGAGTGTGAATTCAACATTGCATATTTACGTTCAATTTCATTTACCTGGTAACCGTGAGCTTGTTTCCTTTCACAAAATAATGGCATCTTGTTTATCAGGGTCTTTTCCTAGAAACAAGTCACTGACCTCAAAGTTAACACCCTGGTAGAACTGACCTGCAGTACAAATAGAGACCAAAAACGCTATTGTTAACGTCAAGATTAGTGGAGTGGAAGTCTAGTGAGGTTGCTAGTAGCAGCAGTAATTTAGAAACTGTGTTCTTATACACTCAAAACTTGGTCCATCATGAGCATTTCCCCTACTTTTACATTTACATTATCTGTGATGTCATCTAATGCTCAAGGTTAATCTTTAAAAATGTTAATAATTTAACGTGTTTAGTATAGGCTAAACTATAGCATATCTCAACATGAATATCCATTTTACAGTTAATCATACTGTACCTTATAATGTTATGGTGCCCAAATTTATTTAGATAACATAGTATAGAATTTTAATATCAGCCACTTATCAGTTATCGACGTTAACATATATAGTCGGTATCGAAAATGTGCACTTAAATTACCTAGATAATGCACTTAATTAACCCCCCCCCCCTCCAAAAATAAACCCCCTCCTAAAATAAACCCCCTCCTATGCCAGATAACAAAATAACCTGACAAATTTCATACACTAAACGATAGAGTATTGCTTATAAGTGCATAGTGTATAGGATGTCATTTGGGATTTTTTTAGACAGACAGCAATAAAAAATACAAAATGTTTAGTGAAAATAATGAAGAACAAGCTTGATTTGACAAAAAATCCATAGTGTAATTTTAAAGCTACACTGTGTAATATTTTAAGTTGATTTTTAGCAAAAAACACGTTATTTCAAAATATATATGTTCTCATTAATGCGTTATTAATTGTTGATTAACTTCAACCAACTAATTAAGTATTCTCATAAGTGTATAATCTGCCATTTAGAATACATACGAGCGAGTCGCTCGAATGGTGGAAGCCATGTTGCGCATCCATCTTGAAAATACATACAAGCTTCGCCTTTCGCATTTTTACACGCAGTGGCACCGTGACGAATGCGAGAGGGAGATTTGCTCGCGTTTGCCGGCAATAATACGCCCACCGTAGGAGTTAAAACGCCTTCGTAATGGGAGGGGCTAGAAAGTAATATTCAGTTGGTAGTCATATACAATTTCACCGCTAGATGGGAGTAAATCCTACACAGTGTAGCTTTAAAAGACATTGCTAGTTTCATCAGTAAAAAAAAAACAAAAAAAACAAAACAAAACATAGGTTCCCTTAAGTTAAAGTAAAGCAGCTATAAGGTTTTCTGCTAATATTTAAGAACATCTAATTTTACCAAGCAGGCCGTGAACACTGTGTGAAAGATGGTGGCTGTCCAGAGTGTAGAACCCGAGGTAGTCTTGATGATACGGGTGATTCTGCCATATTTTGTGCAGGATAATAAGAAACTTGACTGAGTTCCTCAGGGTCACTGTTAAACTGCGATCTTTGATCACCTGCAGATCCATGCTGGAGAAAGCAAAAGATGGAGGATTGAGCTCAGTTTGATTCTCATACAAGAATAATTAAATTCTGCCTTTTATTTTACTATCACGGACTCAGCACAGTTTAATGTACATTTATTGTCACTTACTTCAGTCCTTTTATAGTCCTGTTGTCAGTCCAGTACAATTTTGTCTGTTTTCCCTCTTCAGACAGTGAGATCTCCTTTGTGCTCACTAGTGATGCGCGGGTTGATCCAAAATGAGCGGGTGCCTGCGGTCACCCGCGGTTACCCGCGGTTACGAGTCATCCAAAAATATTTTTAATGATATTCGGGTCGCAGTCGGTCGGGTCGTTTGAAATAAAGATGCCAATTAAACCTTTGTAATTTATATAGTACTAGACACAATTTTCTATGAAATACATAGGCCTACTCTTTATTGGCTGAATAACTGGCGCGAAGATGATGCACGAGCTCAGTCTGCAGGTAGAGATGGAGGCGGCAAGAGAAAAGGTGAAGACTTGGGAGTGGAAGCTCTGCAAATACACAAATAGAAAGAGCAAAGTGTGGGAGACATTTGCCGAAATAATGAAAGATGATGACCAAAGTGCCGGCTTTGTCATGTGTAGGCTACTTCTTGCGATGCTATTTACACATTTGATAGCCACAAAACTGGCACGACCAACCAGGCACGGCACCAGGATTCCAGTTTTGGATGGGCCAGACCAATTGTGTGTGGGCCTTAAATTAAAAACGTTAAATAAAAAAACAAAAAAAACGTTATCCAATCACTGCTTAACCTAATAAAAAAACATTGACTAATATAGCCTATTGTTATATTATCTGTGCGTATACATAATATAGATTTTAATAGCTTGATGCTCTTTAAATATTTTGTTGCATTGTTAAAAGTTTCGGTGCATAGACCTATCCGCGATCGCTCTCCGTGGTTCTGACCAAAGAAGAGCAAGGCAAGGCAAGGCAAGGCAAGGCAAGTTTATTTATATAGCACATTTCATACACAATGGCAATTCAGAGTGCTTTACATAGAAGAAATTAAAATAATAAAAGAAATAAGAATAATTCAAACAGTTTAGAAAAATAAAATAAAATAAAATACGGTACAGTACAAACAGTCGGACGAGCATTGGCACAGTGCTCATTCAGTAAATGCATAGCTAAACAGATGTGTTTTGAGTCTGGATTTGAATGTGATTACTGTAGGAGCACATCTGATCTCCTCTGGAAGCTGGTTCCAGCTGCGGCTGGCATAATAGCTAAAAGCAGATTCGCCATGCTTAGAGTGAACCCTTGGTATTTCTAGCTGATATGATCCTAATGATCTGAGTGATCTGTTGGGTTTATATTCAGTGAGCATATCTGCAATGTATTGAGGTCCTAGGCCATTGAATGATTTATAGACCAGTAATAATACTTTAAAATCAATCCTAAATTTAACTGGGAGCCAGTGTAAAGACCTGAGGACTGGTGTGATATGCTCATATTTTCTGGTTCTGCTCAGAATCCTGGCGGAAGCGTTCTGTATGAGCTGCAACTGTCTTATGGTCTTTTTGGGAAGGCCAGTGAGGAGTCCATTACAGTAATCCACCCTGCTAGTGATGAAAGCATGCACAAGTTTCTCTAAGTCTTGTCTGGAAACAAAGCATCTTATTCTTGCAATATTTTTCAGATGATAGTATGCTGATTTAGTTATTGCTTTGACATGACTACTGAAATTAAGGTCTGACTCTAGTGTCACACCAAGATTCCTGACTTGATTTTTAGTTGTTTGACCCCTAGAGTGAAGGTATGCGTTCACCTTGAGAACTTCATCTTTGTTTCCAAACGCAATGACTTCAGTTTTGTCTTTGTTTAATTGAAGAAAGTTTTGACACATCCAACTGTTTACTTCATCAATGCATTGGCACAGGGAGTCAATGGGGCTGTAGTCGTTAGGCGATAGGGCTAAGTAAATCTGTGTGTCGTCTGCATAGCTGTGGTAAGAGATTTGGTTCTTTCTCATTATTTGGCTCATTGGGAGCATATACAGGTTGAACAGGAGTGGTGCAAGAATTGAGCCTTGAGGGACTCCGCATGTCATGGATGTCCACTCAGACTTATGGTCTCCTATACTCACATAATAACCTCTCCCATCTAAGTATGACCTGAACCATTTTAGGACTATCCCAGAAAGCCCCACCCAGTTTTCCAGCCTGTCAAGAAGTATGTTATCGACAGTGTCAAATGCAGCACTGAGGTCGAGTAGCACCAGCACTGATAATTTGCCTGAATCAGTATTTAAGCGAATATCGTTTATTATCTTTATGAGCGCTGTCTCTGTGCTGTGGTGCGGTCGGAAACCAGATTGAAAATGGTCAAAGGATCCATTCAAGCTCAAGAATTTGTTCAGCTGATTGAAGACAACTTTTTCAATGATCTTGCCTATGAAAGGAAGATTTGAGATCGGTCTATAGTTGCTTAATATGGTCTTATCCAGATTGCTCTTTTTCAGGAGGGGCTTGACAACTGCAGTTTTCAGGGAGTTTGGAAAGCTCCCAGAGAGAAGTGAAGCATTTACCACTTCTAGAAGATCTGCTTCTAAACTGTTTAACACACTTTTGAAAAAAGATGTGGGAAGTGTGTCAAGAGCGCAGGTTGATGTTTTAAGGTGCTGTATGGTTTCTTCCAAAATGTTGCCATGATTAATTTCTTTGAAATCAGACATAGTAACTACTTTCTCAGGTGGTCTGATCTGTCTGACCCCAGTGCAACTCAAGGATGTGCTGATCACCTTTCTGATATTTCTGATATTATTAATTTTCTCAGAGAAGAAAGAAGCAAACTCACTGCACTTGTTGTCTGAGAGAATTTCACTGGGAATCTGGCTTGGGGGGTTTGTCAGTCTCTCTACAGTAGCAAAAAGAGTGCGTGTGTTGTTTAAATTGCTGTTTATAATATTTGAGAAGAAAGTCTGTCTAGCTTTGCCTAGTTCCATATTGAAAGCATGAAGGCTGTCTTTGTAGATGTTATAATGGACTACAAGTTTTGTCTTCCGCCACATGCGCTCTGCTTTTCTGCATTGTCTTTTCATATTTTGCACTGCTGTTGAGTTTCTCCAAGGTGCTTTTTGTCTGCCACTCTTCTTCCTGACTTTCACAGGAGCAATATCATCAATTACACCTTTAACTTTTGAGTTAAAAGAATCAAGGAGAAAATCAACAGAGTCTGCAGATATGCTTGGTGTTAAGGATATAGCCTTCATAAATAGGACACTAGTGTTCTCATTTAAGCATCTCTTCTTGACAGACACAGATCTCGCTTCAGTGGCAGGAGAGATCAATATATCAAAGAAAATACAGAAATGATCAGACAGTGCTACATCCTTAATAACAATCAATGAAATGTTTAGACCCTTACTGATAAGTAAATCTAGAGTGTGTCCACGATTGTGTGTGGGTCCATGTACATGCTGAGTCAGATCAAAAGTTTTTAAAACAGTTTTGATTTCTTTTGCCATATTGTTTTCTGCATTATCTATGTGAATGTTAAAATCTCCAGCAATGGCAAAACAGTCAAACTCTGAGGTAATTGTTGATAACAGTTCTGTAAAGTCCTCAGCAAAGGCTGGAGAGTATTTTGGAGGCCTGTAAATAATGATGCGTAAAATGCGTGGAGCACCTTTTAACACAATACCCAGATATTCGAAAGAAGGGTAATTCCCAAATGATATTTGCTTACATTGATAGATATCTTTAAAAAGAGCAGCTAGACCCCCACCTCTCTTAACAGCTCTGCAGACACTCATAAAAGTAAAGTTAGGAGGGGCTGCTTCATTGAGGATTGTTGCACTGTAGCTGTCTTCTAGCCAGGTTTCATTTAGAAGCATAAAATCTAGGTTGTTTGTGGTTATTAAGTCGTTAGCTAGAAGTGATTTATTTTTAAGTGAACGAATGTTTAAAAGTGCTAACTTAACAGTCGTACTTTTTGTCCCCACATCAATCTTACTTTCACATGTAATAGGCACCAGATTAGATGGGTTTGCTGTACGGCTATTGAAGGCCTTAGACTTTCTATCTTGTAATAGAACAGCAATAGAGAAAGATACAGGCACACTGGGTTCCCGCTTGTTCTGTAAACATTTGAGAAAGTTACTGTTATCAGAGCGGGGACCCGACACATATCACTGAGAGCTGGTATCAGTTGTTTTTGGTTCACCTCGAGCAGATGGAGGAGGGTGTGGGCCCTGGCGTTGTGGCAGAGGCCGAAGAGCTCTCACAGGAGGAGGGGGAGGGCGAGCTGGGCCCGCAGGCTTTGGTGGCAGCGGTGCCTGTCGTTTTTAGGTTGTTATCTGGGGGCTTGCAGCAAAAGAGTGGGATAGTTTGGTTCCAGCATACACCAGTTCTTCCATTTTCTGTGAGAAGCACAGAAGTGGCGATGCTGGGGAGAGGGAAAAGGTGTCTGGTGAAAGGGGCTGTTCCTCTGGTGTTAAAGGAGGCTGTGATATGCTGTCCTGGCCTCCCTGGCTGTTTTCCAGGAAGTCGTCCTTGGGTGCTGAATCTTGGAGCAGTTCTAATATGTCTGTCTGTGGTGAGCTCTGTGGGCAGGGCTCAGCTGAGATTGAGTCCGTGAGCAGAGGTTGTTGTGGCGGAGTGGTGTTATCATTGTCCTTGTGTGATATGTCAACCGCATGTCCATTTTGCTGCTGAAGTGAAGTCCTGTGGTCATTCATACTGTGTCCAGGTGTGTGTGTGCCATTCAGATTGAGTGGATTGGCACACATTGCAGAAGGATGATTGAGGGAGAAGTAGAAATTGTCCTTTAACACTCTTGAACCAAGTTTGTTTGGGTGATGGCCATCCCGATGAAAAAGTTGTCTCTGACTCCAGAAAAGATTGAAATTGTCAATGAAGTTTACTCCTTTTATATTGCAGGTTTTTTGCAGCCACGTATTTAGCCCAAGCAACCGTGAAAACCTGTTTGTTCCTCTTACTGGGAGTGGTCCACTGATGAATGTTTGAACTTTCAGTCTTTTAAGTGTTTCAAAAAGTTCATTGAAATCCTTCTTAACCCTCTGGGGACCAAAAACGCGCCCGCACGTTTTGCTCGTTTTTTTTTTTTAGCAATGAAAATAAACACTAAATGCTCTGTTAATTTTGATCTTTCATTTTCGTGTAATACATCAATCGATCCTGTTCAGTTTCTATTTTTTTTCTGTATACTCACAATAAAAATAAAGTGTTTTGCTTTTTGACAAATAAAGAAAAATTAAGATGATGCGATTTCTGCCTTCTCTCTGTCAGTAAACTCCCGTTTGAAACGCGTTCGAAAATGATCAATAACTCCGCGAAAATTCAGTCAAACAGGCAATTTTAAATGAAGTAATTTTTATAAAAAACAAATATTCTCAGCTTCTGTAATCTGTATAAAAAGAGAGCGACTCCAGTCGAGCTCATTACGAGCCATTCAAAAGTAATTTGACCACTCCCCGGAGAGCGCGTGCTATTCAAACGCAAATTCTGAGAACCATTTCAGTCTGTGAAACGCCCACATCAACTGTAAACAAAGCGCGTCGCGAGTGAGACATTATAGCCTTTATGGAGAAAAGTTTCCACAGTGCTGATGAGGAGAAATATCTCCTGATATGAGCAGCAGACCGCGCTGAGGAGTGAGGTAGGCTGTTTTCTTTTCTCAAGTGTGGAATAACGTTATGGAATAACGTTAGTGTAGGCCTATAAACCGCAAAAAGATGAATCGCATTTCTATAATATGAATCGCGTTTCTGTGAGATGAATGAAGGATACATATTTGTAAAGAGTGTTTAGCCAGAATATGAATCACTGAAAAAAGCACAAATTTCAAGGCATGTCAGAACATCTCAAGGGCTCCAAAAACACCTTGGTCCCCAGAGGGTTAACCCAAGGGTTTATTACCAAGCTGTTTTTGGGGCCCTTGAGATGTTCTGACATGCTCTGACATTTGTGCTTTTTTCAGTTATTTATAAACATGTTAATGGCAAAGGTGTAAATTCACTCTATATAGCACAAACAGGCCTACCATAATATGCGAGCAACATGTATGTAGATGTTTGTATTTTTAAGAGAATAATGTTTATGCGTGGTTATTTAAAAAAATAAAAATGAAAGTTGCTGAAATAAGACCACAAAACTCATACAAAATATGTGCCCACAAGACTTTTGACTAATGGATGTTTTCTCTTCGAGTTCTAGCTTCAAAATTATGTGAAAATAGTCTTGCTTTATCGTTCAAAAAAAAAAATACATTGATTTAAATGGTGTAAAACAGGTTTTGCTTGGAAAGCCAATATGCGAGGGGGAGGAGTAGTTTACACCTTAGATTACCCAGTCCCACCCACTCTGCATAATGACTCTGCATAATTAGCCATTCATTCAGGTGTGACACCGACTGAGCCACAATGCAAGGACAAAATAGCCTATATATTTAGAAGAAGACTTATATTGACCATTTAAGATTTTGCTTACATCTATCTTGTAAATATGTGTTGCTATTTTATTAAAAAGGTTACAATTACAACAATAATTACAATTTCAGCAATATTTCTGCAAAAAAGTACTCTTTCTTTGTAAAAAAAAAAAAAAAAAAAGATTATAGGCCTACATTTTATCATATGTATTCATTAGTTTGAATATAGCCAACATTGGAACATCTTAGTCTATGACTTTATTTTTGACAAAATAGTATTTTATATGAGCAGAAAAGCTTATTTGATGTGACAGTATATTCTGCAGTAAAAACTGTACCCAAATCTAGTCAACAAAATATTGTCTTTCATACTTCGCCTGACTGTAACGTTGTTTTTATGAAATATTAGGGCATAGCCTATAAATGTTAATTTGCAGTTTAATACGTTGCTTATACAAATACATTTTATTTCAACATATTTCAGTCGATTTTTACTCATCTCAGTAGGCTCTAGCAAAGCAGTTTATTCTTTCACACACAGACGCGCGATTCATATTTAGGCTAAACAGTCTTTACAAATATGTACCCTTCATTCATCTCACAGAAACGCGATTCATATTTAGGCTAAACAGTCTTTACAAATATGTACCCTTCATTCATCTCACAGAAACGCGATTCATATTTAGGCTAAACAGTCTTTACAAATATGTACCCTTCATTCATCTCACAGAAACGCGATTCATATTTAGGCTAAACAGTCTTTACAAATATGTACCCTTCATTCATCTCACAGAAACGCGATTCATATTATAGAAACGCGATTCATCTTTTTGTTTACATAGGCCTACACTAACGTTATTCCATAACGTTATTCCACATTAACACTTGAGAAAGGATAACTTAGCCTACCTCACTCCTCAGCGGGATCTGCTCCTCATATCAGCACGGAAAATTTTCTCCATAAGGTAGGCTATATTATGCCTCTTTGTTTACAGTTGATGTGGGCGTTTCACAGACTGAAATGGTTCTCAGAATTTGCGTTTGAATAGCACGCGCTCTCCGGGGCGTGGTCAAATTACTGTGAATCATCTCGTAATGAGCTCGACTGGAGTCGCTCTCTTTTTATACAGATTACAGAAGCTGATAATATTTGTTTTTTATATAAATTACTTCATTTAAAAGCTGCGATCTCAAGCTTTATGCCCGTGGGTCTGTTATAGATCATTTTCGAACGCGTTTCAAATGGGAGTTTACTGACAGAGAGAAGGCAGAAATAGCATCATGTTAGTTTTTCTTTATTTGTCAAAAAGCAAAACACTTTATTTTTATTGTGAGTATACAGAAAAAAAATAGAAACTGAACAGGATCGATTGATGTATTACACGAAAATGAAAGATCAAAATTAACAGAGCATTTTGTGTTTATTTTTCATTGCTAAAAAAAAAAACGAGCAAAACGCGCGGGCGCGTTTTTGGTCCCCAGAGGGTTAAGGAGTTCTGACTGCTCTTTATGAATATCATTCTTCCCCACATGAATGATGAGTCGATTTGCAGTCTTATGTTTCATCAGAATGTTCTGAAGTTCCCTGTTTATATCAGAAGTTGTTGCTTGTGGAAGGCAGCACGTAGTTGTATCCCTGCTGCTAATGTTTCTGATTATGGAGTCCCCCACTATCAGAGTCCTGGGCCCGGCTGCGCTCTGAGCTGAGTGCCGCTGTCTGCTCGACCTTGAGCGCCAGTTAGCATCAGTGTTAGCTACTGGCCCATTCAGTCTGTGTTTGATCATATTCATCACATTTGGGGATTCCTCATTTACATTCATTAGTACTTCAAATCTGTTCTCAAGATGTATAGGCGGTGGTAGCAGACCAGTGTTTGCAATCCTTGTCAGAGCTGTATCTGGGGTAGAGGATGCTACTGCGGCAATATGTGATGCTCGTGACAATCTGATGTCTCGAGTGCCTTTGGGTCTCCCTCCCTGTTTGTGCCATCGATTAGTAAGTCGATCGGCTTGTTTCTCTACCTGTCGAGGAGCACTAGTTTCATGGGACTCACCGGCTGTATGCTGAGGCTGTCCATGACGAAGCTCTGTTGTGTGCTCCGTCTGGTTTGGTGGTCCCGTAAGTAACTTTGTTTCAAGAACTGCAATCCTTTGTAAAAGTCTGTGGCAGTTAGTGCAGCAAGTAGATTCTTGAACCTGAAGAGGCATTTTCTCTCTTATCCTGAATGTAGGCAGTTTGTTTTCCTTTCCCGGAATGTAAGCTGGTCGGGTAAAAGAATTCTGCGTTTTTGTAGTAATCCAAACTTTGTTGTCTGAGCACTGTGCTGTTTGCTGAAGATAAAATTAGGTGATAAAAGGAAATAAAATATAAAAATATAGGAGATAAAATGTAAAAGCGATAGAGCAAAGCGCGGAGCAGTAAGCAAGAGCGTCCGAACAGTAGCTGAGCAGGAAGTCCAAACCAAAGTCCTGACCAAAGAAGAGCGCTTTGGAATCTCCATTACGCATCATACGCATCATACCTGGGCTGCATTTTCCGATAACATTGTCTCTTAGCGCGCTACGAAGACTCTTAAGGTATAACTTAACTAAAGGTATACTACCACTAAAGGTATATCATTGCAGACTTCCGGTTATGGCGAGGTGCTAAAAGGTCGCAACTTTTTGGCTCTGCTGTTAGCATGTAATTAATCCTACAATACCAACCAGGAGTGTTTTTAAAGCTAAGCAATAAATATATAAGAGTACAGGGGATTAAAATGTCACGTAAAGGTGGCAAAAAAGACAAGAAAAAAACACGAAACGAAGACGAACACTCTGAGGGTGAAGAAATTAGCGACGTCATGGCGGCTATGGAAGACGGCCTTGAAGAATGAGATGGTGAAGTAGCAACTTCGGGCGAAAATAACCGGGATATCATGAAAGCCATAATGTCTCTGAAAAGTGGCCTTTATAAGAAGATAGATGGTGTGCAAACATCAATTACGGAGGTAAGAAAGGAGATACAGGAATGCACAGGGCGCCTAGCGCACGCGGAACAACGTATTTCTGATGCCGAAGACAACGTTAATGGGCTAATATCCAAAGTGAGCATATTGGAAAGCACCGTTAAAACTCTTTCAAACAAAGTGGAAGATTTAGAATGCAGAAGCCGACGTAACAATATAAGACTTGTGGGGCTACCGGAGAAAGCAGAGGGCCTGGACACAGCTACATTTCTTGAAAAGTGGATACCAGAGGCTTTAGGAATGGAATCGCGGGAGCCACTGGTAATCGAGCGGGCTCACAGAATTGGCGCACTGTCAAATAACGACTCGCGAATGACGCGCCCGAGGACACTGATTATGAAGTTTTGGAATTTCAAAGACAAGGAGCGAGTGTTAAAGGCAGCCAGGATCAAAGGGAATGTTCTTTATAATAACGAACAAGTCCGTTTTCATCCAGACCTTTCCGCTGGTGTTCACAAGATGCAGCGCGACTATGATGACGTGCGAAAGAAGCTGCGAGACAAGGGTATTCATAAGCACAGAATAATTTTTCCAGCACGGCTTCTGCTGACACATGGGGAGAGATCCTACATGTTCCAAACGCCGGCTGAAGTAGACCAATTTGTCCAGTCTCTTTGAAGGATCAAGACGAACCTATGGCATACGTTATCAGGAAAGCTTAACTTTTCTTCGTCAAATATGACTGTCTCGGTTTCTTTTACTTTCATGGCCAAATTAAGTGTATTTTCATGGTTGAGGGGGAACCAAACGGACATGATCCATAGAATTCAGGATAATGGCACCTACTTTACAAGTAGTGTTGTTTAGCTCTTTATGAACATACTTTACATGGCCAACAGTTGTATTATTTTATTTCTTTAATATTTTTGTTCACCCTTCAGCGCAGGCCTCAGGTATGTTAATATCTGGTATGTGCGTAATCGTTTCAATATAAATAACCCTTTAATGGTTATGTTAATAAATGTTGCATTGTTCATTACAATAATTTTATTGGTTGGTTAGCTAGTTTCTTTAATAGCAGAGAGAGCTAAAGAGAAAGAAATAACTAAAAGCGAGAGATAGACGACTGCGTGGACCCGTCTCGGTCATAAGCGGTTGGTATAAGGGAGGAGTGGTTGGGTGGTGGGAGGGAGAACAGGGTATAAAATGTTTGCTGTGTTTTACATGATTGTTTTTCATTATGTAATCTGTTGTGATATGTAAACTGAAAATGTAATAAATATATTGTTAAAAAAAAAAGGTATATCATTGCTAGGCGTCTTCAGGGCTATCATCCACTCGCGAGGCAGAGGCGCTGGCGCCCTCCTAGCAACGTCGCTGTTTTTGGTAAAACATGATTTTGACGACTTCATTAAGTTTTGTTTTATAGAAAACTCTTTTTAAAAGATTTTCGTTTTGTATAAATTGTATCTTAATTTTGATCAATGTTTTATCAATCAATTTTCCCGTATTTAATAAATAAGAAGCAAATATATAGCAGACAATGTAATAAGGCGCCGGCACGATCACTTGCATTGCATGTGAACTGGAGGGCGCCGAAACTCAGCTTGTGCCTCACAGATTTGAGAAATATAGGCTATCTATTACAGAAAGCTTGAAATGTCTACTTTTAAACGAAAATATTCAAACCAAAATAAATAGGCTAGCCTACTCTCTGATTTTGTAATCCATATGAAATGTGCATTTCTCTCTGGCGTTCATGGCGAGTCCGCATCGTCAACTTCATCTTTGCAGCGACACAGAAAACACCAGTTTATTACTAAACAATTAAATGTCTCCTTGCTAATTTAGACACATTAATAATCATTACTTTAACCGGTTTTTTGTGGCAAGCTTTATGCGTGCGGTCATAACGCTTATTATCCTGTAGGCTACAGCCTATTTAAGTAATTAAATTAATATATAGGGGCGATTTGTCCACGAATGGCTTAAATGAACAACTACTAGTCGACTAGAAAAAAAAAAAATTAGAATAGCCCTTATTCGCAGGGTTAGTTGAAAACGTCGGTCGGGTGCGGGTTTTTTATACATTGACCCGCGCATCACTAGTGCTCACCATCAATTTGATACAAAAACTTCTCATGAGCAATCCCAAATTGCCCAAAATAAATGTGCATCTTCTTTCCTGGGATGACCTTCTTATCTCCAATGATCTGGCCGTTCACTATAATGCCTGAATATTCTTTTTTTTTTACACAGATATGAGTAGAAAGAGAAGATGGAAAATAAACCTAGTTCCAATTACCCACATCCAGATATTTCTGTTTTCTGACAGAATGAATCACCTGTAAGCGGGTCGCTAACCAAGTTGAAGATGGTTTCTGGCAGCTCAATGATGAAGTGTGGATCTCCATCAACTAACAAACCTAAAGAACAAGAGACAAACATAAGTAACAGGTAATAAATGTTTTTTTTTCTTTACTAAAGTAGTTCTCTTTAAAATGTATTCAAATTCACACCACAAAAATGACATCACTTCTCACCAAGATATGAAGGGAGTAGATTTAGGTTTTTTTTTGGCAGAGAGTTGTCTTTGGAAGTTTTTGGTGGGGAGTAGACTTTGGGGTCTTTTGGCAGAGAGTCTGAGATTTTTGATACCACTGCCGATCAACTGAGGTGGAGCATAAAGTGCACCGATATCTTCAAGGGTAGAATTGTGCGATGGAGACAGAGAGAGTCTTCATTCAAAAGTTTTTGCAGAATCCATTGTATAGTAAGACATGACAAGATAAAACACCTCTTAATGTTCACAGTGATGGCTAAATCTAAGGTTAATTCCTCTTACCAGGTTCTGTTGTGTCCTCTCGCTGCTCTGTGAATCAAAATAATACAGTGTTAATGTGTCACATAAGCACCTCTGCAGAAAATTGTAGCATCAAACGGTCACACTTTTGGGCCATCAGTGTTGTAATACTTATATTCAAGGCAGCCAAGAGAACTCATAATTTCTGTATTGCTTTTTTCCTTGAATTTTTATATTGGCCTAAGTAACTTGGGAATAAATCACAGTGTGTTTCATGATAAAAAACGTGACTTTGCAGTCCGGAAAATACAGTAGGTTATAGCAAACGATTTCACGGACCCCCCCCCCGGCACTTGAGAACTGCTGGTCTACACTGAAGAAAGCCCTGTCTAGGCTCTTACCCGGTACGGGCTGTGTCGAGCTATTCGTTAGTCGAGTTGTTTGATGAGAAATAGATGAAATGTAGTTGCAATAAGGGCGTTAAGAATCCTCACAACTGCAGCAGCGGAGGACTATTATAAGAATATTAGAAATCTAATATTCAAGCTGTTTTCTCGTTTTTCTACTCTTAATATTAAATCAAAAAACAACTGAATGAATGATACACGGATTCTCTTGAACCACCACCACGTTTGTGCCAGAAAACGTACTCGGTTACTTTCGTAACCTCGGTTCCCTAAGAAATAAGGGAACGAGTACTGCGTTGCAAACGCTATGGGAAAACTCCTTTCTCGAGAATATTGAAGCCTTTATTTTAAAACGCATTGCAGCTGCACAGCAAGAGAGCATGACAGCTCGATAGAGCGAGCTGATAGGCTGTGCTGCGGCAACTGCACAAACCTATGGCGAATCAGCAAAGGTAAACGGTCCAATCGAAGCGCTTGGCACCTTGCCAACCTGAGTGTGCCAAAATAGACGTGGCTGAAGAGTATAAATTCAGAGAGAATTCGCCATATGACAGGTTTAATCGACTGAAGCGAAGCACCTGATATAAGTGAAATAGCACGGCAGGCAACGCAGTACTCGTTCCCTTATCTCTTAGGGAACCGAGGTTACGAAAGTAGCCGAGTACGTTCCCTTACGAGAACGGTTCTCTCGTACTGCGTTGCAAACGCTATGGGAACCCCATTTAAAACGCTGTGCTATTCGCCGGTGACTACTCTGAACGTGTCCGGGGAGACCCGGGACTAATAACAGAGTAGTCTGATATATCATAGACCAGAATGACGGGCCTTAAATTATATACACTGTGTATAGTGAAGCACAAGGGTCACTTAAGTCACACATAGGTCTGGGTCGTGAGAGCCAGGGCCCTAAATGGAGAGAATTCGTGCCTGTAAGGCCTCTAGGTTATAGAACCTTGCAAATGTGGACGGAGCAGACCAGCCAGCCGCCGCACAAATGTCTTCAATGGGGATCCCGCTGGACCATTCCCACGAGGAGGCAATGCCTCTTGTGGAATGAACTCTTACACCTATGGGACACAAAAGGCTCCGAGAGGTGTAGGCCAGAGAGATGGCATCTACAATCCATCTTGACAGTTTGAGTTTCGTGACTGGCAGCCCCTTGGTGCGGCCCCCGAAACAGACAAAGAGCTGTTCAGACTGTCTGAAAGAGGCAGAACACTCCAGATACATTCTCAGAGCTGTGACAGGGCAAAGCGTGAGGGCGTCGCTATCTTCTTCCGACACTTGAAGAGTCGATAGGGAAATAACCCGGGCTCTGAATGGAGTTGAGAGCACCTTCGGTACATATCCATGTCTTGGTTTAAGGACGACTTTGGAGTCATTAGGACCGAACTCAAGACAAGAAGCGCTTGTGAAGAGTGCTTGTAAGTCCCCAACTCTTTTAACTGATGCTAGTGTTAGGAGCAGAGTGGTTTTAAGAGAGAGGGATTTCAGATCAGCCGACTGAAGCGGTTCAAAGGGAGGTCCCTTAAGAGCCCGTAGAACCAGGGAAAGGTCCCAGGCCGGCACCGATGGAGGCCGTGGTGGGTTAAGTCTCCTGGCTCCTTTAAGGAAGCAAACAATGAGGTCGCTTTTACCCAAGGAAGAGCCAGCCACCGGTGAGTGAAAAGCTGCAATAGCTGCCACATACACTTTGCGCGTGGAGGGGGAGCATCCCACGTCCAACAGCTCTTGGAGAAAAGTCAGTACCCTTGGTACTTCACAGTTAAGTGGGTCGAGGTTCCGAGCTAGACACCAGCTGGAGAAAACTGACCACTTGAGGTGGTAGAGGCGTCTTGTGGACGGAGCTCTAGCCTCCATTATGGTGTTTAGGACCCCTCCTGGGAGGCCCTGGGGTACCCGTTCAGGGGCCATACATGGAGGGCCCACAAGTCGGGACGGGGTTGCCAGATTGTCCCGTTCGCCTGCGTGAGGAGATCGCTCCTCAGCGGGATCGGCCACGGATGTGTCGTGGACAGCTCCATCAGCTCTGGGAACCAGACCTGGGTTTGCCAGAGAGGGGCTACGAGAAGGACTGCATACTTGGTGTTCCTGATCCGTTCGATGACCTGAGGGAGCATCGAGACCGGAGGAAATGCATAAAGTGGGAGGCTGGGCCAATCGTGAGCCATCGCGTCCCTGTTCTTTGAAAAGAATATTGGGCAATGAGAGTTGTATTCTATAGTTGAGGCGAAGAGGTTCAACTCTGCTTTGCCGAAGATTTCCCACAACCAACGCACCGTCCGGGGATGGAGAGACCATTCTTCTGGGGGAACATAGCCCCGAGACAGGTGCGTCGCTTTTGTTCTCCAACTGCCTGCAGTGGGAGGGCACAAATGAGCGGCGACCGCTTCCTCTAGCGGGGGGAGCTTTACATAGCCCTTCTCTTCAGCGCCGTCAACGAAAGAGAGCGTGGCAGAAGCAGAAGAGCGCGTTTGCGCTGCAAAGGGTGCGCGCCATGATTTAGTAAGCTCGCTGTGGACCTCAGGGGAAAAACGGAGCGGCACGCTGGGGAGGAGCCTGTTGGCGCCCCGGCAGGAACCATTCATCAAGGCGGCTTTTCGCGGGCTCTTCTGGAGAAAGCCAGTCCAGTCCCAGCTCGTCGACAGCGCGAGTGATAACGCGGAGAAGTTCGGCGTCAGTGCTCGCTCTAGTGTTGATTCGCTCAGTCTGAGAAGAGGGGGCGGTGTCCGTGGAACCCGACCAATCTTCACATTCAGACGCCGCCACAGAAACAGCATCATCGAGGTCCTCTGCAGATCTGCCGAAAGAGACGAGTGCAGCCGCTTCGAGAGAGGGGCGTTGATCGCTCTTCGCGAATAACACAGGAGAAGTATCAGAAGGTGTAGGCGAGGCACACGGGGACAGACCCGGTGTGCACGCTCTCAGATCACTGTGCTCGTGGATCCTCTGCTCGCGCCTCTTCTTCCTGCAGGGCTCGGTGGGCCCGCTCTCTGACGTAGCGAGAGCGAGCCTGGATCAAAGCGCTGAGACCGGCATGCTGTCACAGGATAGGCAGCCGCCTTTAGTAAGCAATGCCTCGGCGTGCTCAGGGCTGAGGCAGACAGCACACTGGGTTTGTCTATCTGACACATGAAGGGGAATCCCGCAGGATTCGCAGACGGGGAGCGGCATTTGAAACAATGCTCTGCTCTTTTAGATGGATAAAAGCTTAAAGGATATGCTCGTCGGATGCCACAGGGAAACGATCAGCTGGCGAGATGATGCTGGCGCTGAAGCTGTTCCGCTGAAGGGCTGTTCTACGACGAGAGGCTTCTTTTCCGGAGAGGTCAGCAAAAACGAGGTGAGAAACATAGCTCGAGCTGAAGGAGATAAATCTGTCATATGGCGAATTCTCTGAATTTATACTCTTCAGCCACGCCTATTTTGGCGCGCTTAGTTTGGCAAGGTGCCAAGCGCTCCGATTGGACCGTTTGCCTTTGCTGATTCGCCATAGGTTCGTGCAGTTGCCGCAGTACAGCCTATCAGCTCGCTCTA
This sequence comes from Rutilus rutilus, assembly GCF_951802725.1. Taxonomy (NCBI): domain Eukaryota; kingdom Metazoa; phylum Chordata; class Actinopteri; order Cypriniformes; family Leuciscidae; genus Rutilus; species Rutilus rutilus. The sequence goes on from NC_140227.1 coordinate 4,876,240, forward strand.
TCGAGCTGTCATGCTCTCTTGCTGTGCAGCTGCAATGCGTTTTAAAATAAAGTATTCTCCAGAAAGGAGTTTTCCCATAGCGTTTGCAACGCAGTACGAGAGAACCGTTCTCGTAAGGGAACTACTGCTACGTTTTTCAAGTTCAAATCCTCCAACGTTAATCTATTAACTCTCCTGACTGCTTTGTCGGACAAAAATGGCAGATTCAGCGGATTATGATTGGTCAGATCACCTGTCAATCAAACTCCCTGCGAAGGGTCAATTGGCCAAAATGACCATTTGACTTTTCTGAGACCCTCTACTCTTCCCTGTGGATGACCTGTGACCTACTTTCTGTCCGACCTGAATTTTCTGCGTTTTCGAATTTTAGAAAACAGAATTTGAAGTTCTGAATTTCTTCTTTATCTTGAAAACTTGAATCTGTATTTTTTTTATATAATCTGATATTTGCAGTCTAAGAATTCAGAACAAAAAAACACACGTCTATACAATTCAGCCATAACAACATTTCAATTCGTTAAATTTCAAATGTTCAATACTCGTTTAAAGAAATCAAATCAGAACTATTTAAAATTCCACATAATATAAAATTTTGTTAGATTACACTATTCAAATAATTTTGTCATATTATAAGCTCCATACTCATGGCGTTCCAATCCCGTAAGACTTTTGTTCATTTTTGGAACACAAAGGAAGATATTTTTAATGAAATCTGAGCTAGTTTTGTACTGTTCATTGACAGCTACACAACTACCACTTTGATGCTTCAAAATGTGAATGTAAATCTAACCCATAAGAATTGAGCGGTTTAGTCCAAATTTTCAGAAGAGACAATCACTTTACATGATGAACAGATTTAATTTAGGCTTTTATTCACATATGAATATTCATTAACTCACACATCAGTTGTGGTAAATGGAAGCTCAAGGATGTTCATGCGATGACATTTGAAAACCAGTGAGGTTCATTCTCGTGTTACGCTGCACGTTTGAGCTTCAGCGAGAGGTTTGTTTTTGCACGTCAAGCAGGTTCGGTTTAGCTTCTGTTTATGTTCGCTGAACAATATTTACAATGTTTCCAAAGATAAACAAAAGTCTTATGGGTTTGGAACAGCATTAGGGTGAGACAAAATGTTCATTCTTGGGTGAACTAACCTTTTAAGCCAGGTTTGGAATGACATGAGCATAAGTAAATGATGACTGAATCTTCATTTTTGGGTGGAATATAGCTTAAAAACATTACCAAGTACCTTCAGTCAGCTTGTCAACAACAAGCATTTCTTCATCCTTCTCTCTGTCAACAAATTTTATTGGACATTGTATTATTTTTTGTAATTCTCAGGTTGAATAGGTTGAATTATTTGAGCGCATATGTCTCACGCTGACATTTTATCCAAGAGCTGCTGGATGGTCAGATATGCCCACAGTCGCTCTGTGAAATCGCCAAAGATGTACTCCTGCTCAGGGAACACACTGTCCCACTCTTCAGCAATTGCTTGACTCTGGACCACAAACTGGTCCTCCAACTGAAATTGGATGTATGGCACTTATGACACTGTACAATCAAACTGATTTTTATTCAACCAATAGTGCTTCCTTTTGTGCAGATACTTCAGTCAGAATAGTGTCAATCTCAAGTTCTTTTAGGCGTCCGGCTACCACTATCTCAGAGCCTTTGAAGAATTGCCTGAAGTGACTTTGTGTCAAGTCAGTTACAGCATTACCAGGATAATTTAGGTTCACCTCAAAGAGAAGTGGGCTAGCCACCTCTTCATAAAAACCCTATAGAAAAGGAAATCATTCAAGACCCGGCTATTATCTGGATATAAGGTATTATTTTTATTGATTGAGAGTATAAAGTTGTCAGTTCTACCTGCAGTTGAAGGGCAGCATCTGAGGCCTCATAGACTCGAGCGAGTCCATCATTCTGCTTGGCAGAATGATGCTTGTCATAGTGGGTTTTGGGCATGTTGCAAGTGTAATGTATTTATAGCTTGTATAAACAAAGGAGGACTAACATGCTAAAGTTGGTGATGAAGGCTGTTTTGGGCAAGTCCACCTCAAAGAACACTTCCTGTGATGCATTGGCTGTGTTCAGGGCTTTGGTGGTCATGACTGTGTGAGCAAAGCGAGACGCGACCTTGCAGTCCACTCGCATGCTTTGCACTTCTATCTGAGAGAGAGACTGAAAGATAGTCATTTAAGAAAGTTAAGGAATCTGCTGTACAGTTGTAACTCTCTCTCTCTCTCTCTCTCTCTCTCTCTCTCACACACACACACACACACACACACACACACACACACACACACACACACACACACACACACACACACACACACACACACACACACACACACACACTTCCACACTGAAAAATAAGGTGGATAAATGGCACCTACTGTCAGACAGTCGTGACGTGAACTGGCCCGGTTTAGCACAGGGTGTAGAATGTTTTTTTTTTTTTAAAGGAGTTGGGTCACATTTTCCATAAGCCCAGTGACCAGACCATGTATAATAGATTATGAATCTTTAGTGAGCCTCCCTCATCTCAGGTTCCAAAACTACATTCACACTTTTTCAAAGGAGTATGTAAATCACAATTTTGAGGGGAAAAAAACTTTCAATAGGATTGCTGATTATTAATTCTCTAATTAATTTAGTTTAACATTAAATTACCTTAAAGGAGTCATAACCTGCAATTTTCACTTTTCCACGAGAATCAATGTATGTTATGATCGACTAACGATTATACACTGGCCGGGAAGCCGATATTTAAAAGTGAAGCGTTTGTTTACCTCAGGGTAAATAAACCAGCGCGCGTGCACGCGCACTCAAATACGAGATTTTGATTTCAGCTCCCTCTTGACGTCATGAGGTAGTAGGATATACCATATATGGACACCGCAGCAGGAAGCCCCCCTTCCCCTCTCCCCCTCATATTCAGTTCAGTCGAGAAAGATGGAGAAACCGAGTGCACACCGGACTTGCTCTGTGGTTGATTGCCATAAAAAACATGTAAATGTGTTTTATCTCCCAAAATCGGACGAAACTATCAGGGACCAGTGGATGAAATTCATTTTTAATGACGCTGTCCCAACAACCCTTTCAACTGGCGTGCAGAGCCATATAGAGCGTCCACGACAGCCAAAACATCGCATTGATCTCGCGAGACAATAATGCCTTCAGAAATAAGGGTAAAAGTAGGTCTGTGTTTATTTTTTTTCCACTTTTCTTTTTTAGAAGGGCCTGAAAGACTATAATACAGCAGTAGGTATCCAATGTAATACTAGGTTATGACTCCTTTAAATGGCACTGCTGTGAAGAACTGTACTCTTACTTGTCAATATTTTACATCAACAGAAGATGAGAAATTTCACATGTAATATGTTTAAAACTATATGGAACTTCCATGGAACACGAAAGGAAAAATTAAGTTGAGAAATGTAGTTTCTGACCAATTCTACATTCTCTCTCCAATGAAAGTGGATAGGACCAGGGCCTGTCAGGCTCCAAAAATGGCATCAAAGCATCATAAAATTAATCCATTTAAATTGTGCACTATTTTTCAAGTTAGGGTTGTCACGGTACAACATTTTCAGTAGTCAGTACCAATACCAGTAAAATTCTGTGGTTCTCTGTTCCAGTTTCAGTACCAGAGCAAAAACTGTTGAATGAAAATCAGTCCCGTTTTGTCTCGTCTGTTGGTTATCACTGTCCATCATTGCAGTTTATGATTCAATTGACAATCCAGAATTGACAATCTAGTGTACTTAGCAGCATGAAAAACTAAACTTGTATTCAGATTGTGAATGGGTAATAAACAGAAAGCAACAAAAGAGCCTTCCTTTATAATCACTAACTGTGCGTTTACACCGCCGCCAGCGAGAATGGCAAAATCCGCTCTGTCCGCCCTGCCAACAACGCCGTAGAAAGATTCATGGACGCTCTGACGCTTTGACGTAGATCAAATGCTTGGTCTTTTTTTAAACTTTATTTAAAGGGGCCGCAAAGCAAATAAGCATGTTGATCGTTATTTGTGCAGACTGATCAAATAAGTTAACCTCATTAGGTAGGGTATAAGTTAACCTCATTGAATCTTTTAAATGTGAAAGTAAGGGCCTTCTTATCAAATTCACATGATCAACCTCTCCTCTATTTTGCTTGGGAACTAATGTGGTCGGAGCCAAAGTTTATTCAACTGCGTTCTCTGGAATCCTCTCAAATGGATGACTTCTACATTCCATGTGGATGCCGCCGAACAATAATAGAACAAAATCTTTTAAAAGTGTTTTAATGACAGTTCTCGGTATGTGACTGTCAGGTGTCTTTGTCAGGTATTTTGTTTGTTTGTGCTTCTCAAGGTATATTTTATTTCATGTTGCCATTAAGCGCTGCTATAGCTTTCAGTTTTAATCTAGAGAATCCTCCCTAGAAAAATCTGTCAACCAAAGTCAGCATACAAAATTAGCCGAATGTATTAGGCTATTATTATTAAAAGAAATTGTTGGAATGGTTGGATGAGCAGGATGGTTGACTTGGGATAGAACCAGCAATACAGAATATTTCACACATTTTACTTGCACCATTGATTTTAGATGGTAGTGTTTTATTTTTAATTTATTTAGAATATAGAATTTTAATATCAGCCATAACATGAAAATTATACTAGTATAAATTATTTTTATTTTGATGCATCTCTAAGGATATGAATCCAGTATTTTAAAGAAATTACAAAAGTATCCAGTAGAGAGTGATTTTAAAGTACCTGTGCTATTTTAAAGGTTCCTCATTTTGTTTTGGAGTCTTCTACAATAGGTTTACATGCTTCCAGGGTCAATAAACACTTTCATATTTTCATCATTTACATTGCACATCACCTCATTTCAGAAAATGGTTTGTTGGAAGATTCAGTCTCTTTAAACCCCCTCTTTTCTGAGAGCTTCCTCTGCTCTGATTGGTCAGATGGCCCAGTCTGTTATGATTGGTCGACCGCTTGTGTTGGAAACACTGCGGCTATTACATATCTGAAATTCAGCTCCAGATCTTCCTCAGCAATTGTTACACAGTGATATGAACAGTAATAATGGTGTCGGTTTTACTGTGTTAATTCGAGTCCTCGTCCTTTTGAAGTGCCTCAAAATGGATTCGCTGGACAGAAAACAGCATCATCTCGACATGTCGGCAAAATGAGCCAAACCTTTCCAGTCTCAGCTGCAACTACATAGTTTAAGGGGTCAAGTAGACGTTGTTCACGGGCAGCCAATGAAGACTACAGGCTGGCATTTTGCAAAGTTGTTACAAACCTACATAGATACGTAACAGGAAGTGAGATTGTAATTGATGACGACTTGTTTTAGCAGTTTAGAATTTATTGTTTGTTTCGTTAAGGAGACAATAAACTTATTTGTCGTGCACTTTGTTATTGGAAACTTTGCATACCTTTTACATTCACAAACAGCTGTATTACACTATATTAAAGGTCAAATTCAAAAAAGCATAATAGGGCACTTTAATGTATGTTAAATGTCACGTGTTTACATTTCAGTCTTAATTTATATATATATATATATATTTTATAGATATATTTAAATGTATATCCGTGATCTCATGCTTATAAGTTCCAACTAGCGTTGTCATGATAGTGGAATTTCTAACTTCGATACAACACAAATAAGTGCAAAATATTGGAAATAATGCGAAAGTGAAAATAAAGTGTATCCCAAATTGTTGTTAAACTCGCAGCACACGCAGAGACTGATTTTGTTGCATTTACTGAGCTGAAAACACTGGATCACGAGCTGCATGCGTGCGCACTGAACACAGAGCCATGCTTCACTCTGAAACATGCAGCACTGCTGACTTTATACTCATTTAAACGACAAGTTTTGCTTCATCTGGGGGACTTTTTGCTGACAAATAAATGGGGAGATCTAGGAAGAGAAGAGAACTTCTTGTTAATTTAGTACTGACATCGAAACAATAAAAAGCTGATTGAAAACGGGCAAACCTGTTCTTTAAAATACACACACTGCTGTGTTTGTCAACTCACTGACAGAGAGAAGAGAGCGAGAAACCTCAGGTGGTCTCAGTGTATCGAAAATTAGTATTCCAAATATTTGGTTATTGATATACATTGTAAAATCTATATTTTGACAACAACTAGTATTTTGACAACAAAATTTCCAAGTACAAATGATCTGGTCAAATTACATTTAAAGGCTGATGGCCGAATCATTTTGATAATTTCTCTAATCATCTGTTTGATAACTGTTGTCAATCATTGATTTTTCTGGCTTTAGAGGTTTATTGTTAGACTGTCTTGAAGAGGCCAGAGACGATGTAGTCTGTGTGAACTCCATCCAGCAGTCCGTTGCCGTTATTGTGAACGAACCAACAAGGCACTTGCTCTCCGTTCTTCACATCTTGTCTGAAATCTCTCTGCCAACCCCTGTTGACACAGAATAATGCAGTGTAATTGTGATCGACCCCTCCATGTTCAATGAAAGGGTAAACTGCACAGTGTCTTAAATTCACCTGGTAACTACAAGCTCTTGTCCCTTAACAAACATGATGGCGTCTGGTTTCTTTGGATCCTTTCCTGGAAACGGTTCACTCACTTCAAACTCCAATCCATGGTAGAACTGACCTAAAGAGCCGTGAACAAGTTCAGAGTGAAACCGTCACAGACTGTGTCGCTCAGTAGAAGTTAAGCTAAGTTGACAGCATTTGTGGAATAATGCTGATTACCACAGACATTGACTTTCCTCTTGTCCATCCTTTTTTTTGGGCTAATTTATTAATGTTAAAAAATATTCACCGTTTCAACAGTATAGCCACATAATGTAGAAATATGTAGGCCTACGTTATCATGATTTTGGTGTGAAAAAAATTGATGATTAATCTTTTCTGTGCAAAGTCATATCCAATTTTACAGCTTTGTTGCCATGACAATGAAACACCATAATCCCTAAAACGACTGTAAAAATGATGATTTATACAACTTTACAAATCTAATACGTTTTAACAGAAGAAACAATAAGAGATTTTATAAGCCTACTTTTCTGATTTAAAAAAACAAAATTGCCTCCAAAAGTGCCCTTCACTGGACAATTATTTTAAAGGGGAACATGGCAACTCTAGCCATTTCTTCGCTGATTTTCTCTTTTGTTGTCGTGTGTTTTCTCAACGAGCTCCCCCTACAGCTGTGGGCCGTATATTTCACAACTCTGTAGTAAAAAAATCTCACTTGCGGCACCCTCCTCTCCCCTTCTACCGCTGCTCATGCGCATTTGTTATTATGGGAGCCGGCCAACTTTATCGTGTGAAGCTATGTCTACTGAGGTGGGTAATACATCATACACAGTATCATATGGCGTGTGTGTTTATGTTGAATTGCCGTAAAGCAGTTTGTGTTTCTCGCTTGTTCTCGCTTCTCACGAGACTTCCTATTTCATCCAAATGATTTCTAAACGGATTTACTAAGTTGAAATAGTTGCCAAGTTCCCCTTTAATATGACATATACAGTATATTGTAGTAAGTCATTTAAGTGTTTTACCAAGCAGGCCATGGACATTGCTTGAAAACAGGTGACTGTCCAGAGTGTAGAACCCGAGGTAGTCTTGATGATACGGATGTTTCTGCCAGACTTTGTGCAGGATAATAAGAAACTTGACTGAGTTCCTCAGGGTCACTGTTAAACTGCGATCTTTGATCACCTGCAGATCCATGCTGGAGAAAGAAGGACAGAGTTCTGTGAGGAGGTTTAGTCTTTTTCCAACTCCTTTTGAAGAGTACAAATTTTAGTTAGCTCACAATGACCTGACATGAATGAAGTGAAAGATGATGTGTGCTTCTCAAGCGGAAGGCTGTGTCCTTCCTAGTCCAGGCTTGTGTAAGTGAGGCTTGTAGGCTAGACTCCTCAGCATTAAACGCCGGAATGAGTTGGTCTATTAAGTGCGCAGGGCTACGTCACACATGTTCCTGCCCCAACTGTCACGGCACAAAATACTATTAAAATGTCATTTTGGAAAAATACTTTCATTTAAAAATCTTTATATTAATGCAATACAGCTGTCTGTGGACTTCCAGTTTAGAATTAAGTGATTAATTTAAACCAAAACAAAAAATAACATGTAGCCTATGCCTTCATCTCTGAAAACATTATACTGTATTTGTCTTACATTTCATAATATAAGATTATTATGAAATGTAAGACAAATGCAGTATAATGTATACATGAAGCGGCGAATCGTTTTCCGTCAGTTCTTTTTAAAGAATTGGAATGTGTGCAAATGATTGTGGGGGATTTAAGGACGCGAAAATGAGCTAAATGAAGGACGCGAAATGAAGGCTGCCTTCTAAGGATATTTCAATTTGAGACAGCCTTTGACGGAGCTTGATGACGTGGCAGTCGAGATATGCAGCCTTCCGATTGAGAAGCACCCGAGATCCTGCATCTTACTTGGGCCCTTTAAGCGTGGCAGTCTCAGTCCAGAAGAATTTTGCTTGTTTTCCCTCATCAGACACTGAGATCTCTTTTGTGCTCACTGTCAATCTGATGCCAAACTTCTCATGAACGATTCCAAAGCGCCCAAAATAGGTGTTTACTTTTTCCCCAGGGATGACCTTCTTATCGCCAATGGTTTGGCCATTTACCAAAATGCCTGTGGAGCACCAAAGAAACAAATAAAAAATACTAAAACATTGAACTTCACAATAGCTCAGAAGATAACAACAAACATATTGTCCTCTTGAATTCTGTCATTGGTGAGTAGCTACTCTGGGGAGCTTAAGCCCCTGATTATTGAATAACCTCAGATAATACAGATTTTAAGATAAAATTTGTGCACTTTGTTCGCCCTAGCCTAGTGGTGATGGAAAAATAGAAAAGGTTTTTATTTATTTAAGCATGTTAAACACCGTTGACTGTCGTCTGCTTTTTCAGCTTTTCTTGAAATGGCTAATAAGCCAATAAGTGCTCCTCTGCCGCCATCTACTGGCTATAGTGGTAATTTCATGTCTTTTTTATTTTTAAATAAAAGTGTTTGTTTGCCAACAACTTATAGTTTTACAAATGGGGACAATCTTTGAAAGATGAACAAAGAATATTTTTTGTCATCACATTCAATATCGACATTAGATATCTATCTCGCAGCAGTGTTATTAATACTATGGTGAAGGCAAACTTTTTCTCACTTGATCTCCCAGCTCTGTCTTGTAACGTTGTCGCGTGATCGAGATCGGCCTGCGGCGAATGGCACCCTAAACACTCGCGGTCTTTCTACGAGTTCAGACTTTTGTGACGTTACGCAGCTTTGACTGTCGGGAAGAGGTCTGCTGCGAAACACACACCAGTGCGAGTTCAGCAAAAGTGCGCATCGAGGGCGCATACCGACCGCAAAGGGGGCACTCGCTCGCACCCTTCTGAAACCTAAAATGACAAAAGGGATACCATACGGTCGCATGGGCTTAATGGACACACACATCCATTGTAAGTCCACAAGACCGAAAGTGCATATAAAGTGTGCCATTTGGGACAGTGCCTAAACCTGTTCTGAACTTGCTGTGCTGTCTATTATTGGTCCGAGTTCATGAATAGTACAATCTAGTAGGGAGGTTTCTTACGCTACTTCTTAGGTTTCTTCAACGGTGCGAAACCAGTCGATGCCAAAAAACAAACAAACAAACAAACAAACAAAAAAAACTACACGAATCGGTCCCAGTATGCTTTGCATGGGACTGCATTAGGACAGTAAATAAAGCAATTAAGTGTTATGTGATTTGAGTAAAGGGAAAGACTTGTTAGTGAGATTTCTGTTATGTTTCTGTTATGTTGGAGTTTTTGTTGTTACCATTTTGCTGAAGAACGGAGCTTGGAAAGCTGCACTTGACAGCTTGGGAGAGCCACAATTCAAATAAAAATGTTAAATAGTTTAAACCTTTTAGATTTAATATGAATCAATAATGCCAGGAGGGGGAACCACGTTTACGATAGAAGAACTGTGTTCTATACAGCTATGCCTGGGGAATGTTAATGTACTTTTCTGCTAAAATAGCAAGTTGGTTTTACCTGTAAGCGGGTCTCTAACCAGGTTGAAGATGGTACCAGGTTCGTCATCAATGTTGAAGCACAGAGCATCATTCTTTTCTGGCAGCTCAATGATGAAGTGTGGATCTCCATCAGCTATTGACAAATTGTAAGAATAACACTGCTGATGTGACTTATGAATCTTTACCTACATTTCACATGGCCAGTACATGGTTTTAACATTTACCATAATATGTAGGTGATGAGGAGCTCACATGTGAGTGACTGGCCGGTATGAAACCTGCAAATAAGATAAAATAAATGCACCAAAATAGTTCACTTGGTTTTAAATAATGTCAAATATAAAAGAAAGCTTTAAAACTCTTAGCCTAATTTGCACATTAGTACACTATAGTCTCCATGCTCATGGCGTCACGGACACCAGTATTTAAACGATTCATAAACAATTAATCACTGCCTGGCCAACTAGATTTCGCTATGGAGATAACGGGTAGGATTATCATGATTGTTCGGTTGCTCAGCACATTGTGACTGTGTTTTAGAACATTTGTTGTTTGTTTTTGGACTATGAAGGAGCGGATACTGTGATAGTGATGTCAGACTTAACCAGATTAATAAGGGCTAGTGTAATGGCTTACCACCATATCTGTCAAGTTTTCCTTGTTCCTCTGTGGATGAGTGTTGAGAAAAGAGTAAGTGTCATAAAACTGAATAAACATGAACAAAATCACTGAGAACACTGGAACTCTGTTTTAAATGTATGGGCTTCTCCTCTGAGATTAATGTGCCATTTCCATGAGTTTTTGCAAACTTCTGTTTGCTATTTGACAGTTTAGTCATACCTTCAGTCAGTTTGTTGGCAATGAACATGTCATTTTTGGTCTCATCTTCAGGTTTAGTGACGACCATGGAGGTAAGCGGCGTAACAAAGTTGTACTTTAATGAAAGGCTTAAAGCATCAGCAGTGGCGTTTCCTTTCTCCTCTGGAGTACCTTTGTCTCTGTCAGAAAACATTTTTGTATTATAATTGGACTTGATTCAAATCTTCTGGTTAAAAGATTATGAATAAAGTCAGCCCCAATTAAAATCAGTAAAAAGAATTCAGACAAATTACATTTATACTAGTCATTTTCACATTAGGTTAACTATGTAAGAAGGCTTGTTGATCTTTGAGAGTTTTAGGTTAGGAACTGACTTCTTATCCAGGAGCTCCTGGATGGTCAGATACGCCCAGAGACGCTCAATGAAGTCCCCAAAAATATACTCTTCATCAGGAAATATGGTTTCCCACTTCTGAGCATTTGTCTGACCTTTCAACTCAAAATTATTTTCAAACTGTTGCAAAACAAACAAAGCAGGATTAGTCCCCCCAAACAAGCTCACCACTGATAATGATGGAAGTTCACTGAGAATGTGATTATAGATATGAATTAATGATAATATGATATAATTCAATTGTTTAATTGAATATGCAGCTTAATATGCAGTAGCAACTTTAATAAGCCTGACATAGCAACAATAGCTCAACCAATGGTGTGGGTTTGGGGCAGAGCTATCTGTCTATCTCCAACCAATGGCTGACGAGGGGAGGTGTGCCCCTATAAAATTATCTGTATCATAAAGGCTTTTTTCTTTTTCACACTTACAAGGAGATGATTTTGGCGCACATACACCCAACAACCAATGTCCACATTTAAAACAGATTTATATACAAATTACAATTACTATGGACCGTGTGTATATGTGTCTGGAACCATAGATTATTAACTCACCCCTTGTGCGGACACTTCAATTGCAAAGTTGTTTATGTCATTTAAGTCATTAAGTCGCCCAGCGACCATGATCTCCGAGCCGTTGAATAGCTGTTTAAAATGGCTTCTTGTCAATGAGTTAACAGTGTTGTCCGGATAGTGAAAATTCACCTCTGAAAGTAGAGGACTTGACACTTCTTCATAAAATCCCTGGGTAGAAAATAATAATAATAATGGTAATATATTAAAATACTCCATAACGGAAAAATGTATCTTTACATTTTTAGGACTTTATGATTCTTAAAGTGATTTATGAGATTTTTTTGAATGAAGATTGATTTAATAAATAAAATAAAAAACTTAAATCATATTAATATTTAATATTTTGCAAAGACCCCAGTTGTGATACCTGTAGCTGAAGCGGAGCATCTGAGTCCTCATAAATCCTGCGAACCATGCCATTGTTCTGCTTGCTCAATGTATCCAAAAATCCATAGTCTGCATTTTTACCGAAGGCCAAACTGAACAGAGTGATATTCCCATTAATTGCATTACGAATGCTCTCTTGGATCTCAGGAGGCGATCTTGGGACTAAGAATTAGTCAAATTTATGATTAAAATTTATCATCACAGGCGACAACAGGCGACAAAAATGAACAACAGCTACAAATAACTGATTAGTTAATCTATAGTCTGCTCTTGAGCCCAGCTTTTTTGAGCTTTATTAGTCTGGAAACATTAAATGGTTGTTGGTATGTGCATACATACTTTGGTTTGGTTCCCCATCAGTCAGCAAAATGATCATCAGGACCATATTCTCTGGGGCTGTCCCGGTACGCTGTTCTTCATACAGCATCTCCACACCATGAATGACAGCATTATGCAATTCTGTACCTGAGACACAAACAAAAGGTGCTCGTGTCACACATTTGATTAGTGATGTAGAAAGGGTGCAGAAAATATTTTCTCTTTAAAATATGATGTATTTTATATTTTGTCATAACTTTAAATCTGGAATTAAAGTTTTTCCAGGTTTTTTTTTTTTTTTTTTTTTTTGTAGTGTAGACGTTTTGCGTTTGCAGGTCTAAAATAATGACTAACACATTTTAGATGCTTATAAAGTAACTTTGCCGATTTTCAATCTGCTTTGAATTGTCACAATGTCAGTAGTAACTGAACAATGTTCCCTTGTTCTCCTCATTACCTGGACAGAGAAATTCATGTTTATTTGTCAGTAAAAGTTAGCCTGGTCCTACCAGACTTTCGTACATTTCATTTGTACAGAGAGTCTGGCCACTCTCCATTGACGGCGGGTACTCTTTTGAAGTTTAAAACTATTGGATCTGCCCAGAGTCACTCTGGATCTGCCATAACCAATTGCTAACGTTTGGTCGTGACGTAACCCTACAACTCAAATTAGCGCACAACCTTAATGTCCTCGTTCTCAGCCACTCCCTCTGTTCGCTGATTGGACCGGTAAAAATTTGGCCGGAGAAAACCCAAAAATATACAGCAAACCCATGACGGAGTACTGAAGGAGAATGAAAATTGAGCGGAAGTATGTAGGAGGGCGGAGCCAGGCTAAGTAAAATTCTGCTGGATGATGCAAAATGCTCCAGGGTTTTCGTGACAATTATAGATTATACTTCCACATTTTGTATCCCTGTTATCGTAACAATGGTTATTGTAAGGGTAGGTTTATGACTGCAATTTGTATTGTACTTTGTCTACGCTTTAAACAGCATGATAAAAATGGAAAACTAATATCATTCACTTGAAGGTCTGAATGAAATCGAGTTAGTGAATTCGGACACAGAGTGTGCCGGAAGCTTAGCAAACTACCCAGATAGCAAAATTGGTGTGGCCCAGATCTGGCCCACACTTGACACTTTCATCTGGCCCACATACCGCGCGGAATGATGGCACTTGGGTGGTCCGCTCCTGTTTGCCGGATATGGGCCACAATTAAGCCATAGCACTGCCGCATGTCAGCCGTAAACAAAACAAATGAAGCAGAACTGGCCCATATCTGGCCCAGACACCAAAGTTGCTGTGGCCCAGATCCGGCCCAAACTTGACACTTTCATCTGGCCCACATACCGCGCGGAATAATGGCACTTGGGCGGTCCGCTCCTGTTTGCCAGATGTGGGCCACAATTAAGCCATAACAATGCCGCATGTCAGCCGTAAACAAAACAAATGAAGCCGAATTGGCCCACATCAGGCCCACACTTGACTGTGGCCCATATCCGGCAAACAGGAGCGGACCGCCCAAGAGCCATCATTCCACACGGTATGTGGGCCAGATGAAAGTGTCAAGTGTGGGCCGGATCTGGGCCACAGCAACTTTGGTGTCTGGGCCAGATATGGGCCAGTTCTGCTTCATTTGTTTTGTTTACGGCTGACATGCGGCATTGCTATGGCTTAATTGTGGCCCATATCCGGCAAACAGGAGCGGACCGCCCAAGTGCCATCATTCCATGCGGTATGTGGGCCAGATGAAAGTGTCAAGTGTGGGCCGGATCTGGGCCACAGCAACTTTGGTGTCTGGGCCAGATATGGGCCAGTTCTGCTTCATTTGTTTTGTTTACGGCTGACATGCGGCATTGCTATGGCTTAATTGTGGCCCATATCTGGCAAACAGGAGCGGACCGCCCAAGTGCCATCATTCCACGCGGTATGTGGGCCAGATGAAAGTGTCAAGTGTGGGCCGGATCTGGGCCACAGCAACTTTGGTGTCTGGGCCAGATATGGGCCAGTTCTGCTTCATTTGTTTTGTTTACGGCTGACATGCGGCATTGCTATGGCTTAATTGTGGCCCACATCTGGCAAACAGGAGCGGACCGCCCAAGTGCCATCATTCCACACGGTATGTGGGCCAGATGAAAGTGTCAAGTGTGGGCCGGATCTGGGCCACAGCAACTTTGGTGTCTGGGCCAGATATGGGCCAGTTCTGCTTCATTTGTTTTGTTTACGGCTGATATGCGGCATTGCTATGGCTTAATTGTGGCCCATATCCGGCAAACAGGAGCGGACCGCCCAAGTGCCATCATTCCACGCGGTATGTGGGCCAGATGAAAGTGTCAAGTGTGGGCCGGATCTGGGCCACAGCAACTTTGGTGTCTGGGCCAGATATGGGCCAGTTCTGCTTCATTTGTTTTGTTTACGGCTGACATGCGGCATTGCTATGGCTTAATTGTGGCCCACATCTGGCAAACAGGAGCGGACCGCCCAAGTGCCATCATTCCACACGGTATGTGGGCCAGATGAAAGTGTCAAGTGTGGGCCGGATCTGGGCCACAGCAACTTTGGTGTCTGGGCCAGATATGGGCCAGTTCTGCTTCATTTGTTTTGTTTACGGCTGATATGCGGCATTGCTATGGCTTAATTGTGGCCCATATCCGGCAAACAGGAGCGGACCGCCCAAGTGCCATCATTCCACGCGGTATGTGGGCCAGATGAAAGTGTCAAGTGTGGGCCGGATCTGGGCCACAGCAACTTTGGTGTCTGGGCCAGTTCTGCTTCATTTGTTTTGTTTATGGCTGACATGCGGCATTGCTATGGCTTAATTGTGGCCCACATCTGGCAAACAGGCGCGGACCGCCCAAGTGCCATCATTCCACGCGGTATGTGGGCCAGATGAAAATGATGGCACCTGGGCGGTCCGCTCCTGTTTGCCAGATTTGGGCCACAATTAAACCATAGCAATGCCACATGTCAGCCATAAACAAAACAAATGAAGCAGAACTGGCACAAATCTGAGCCACAGTTCATTTTAATTCGGGCCCAGATTCGACACCTTGTATGTATACCTGAAATGATGGCACTTGGGTGGTCCACTCCTGTTTACCAGATCTGGGCCACAAGCAGGCCATTTGTTCAGCCACATATTAGCCAAGAATGAACTAAATAAGCCTTAAATGTGTGTTTTTGTGTGTGCATGCTGTGCCATTTAAACTTTGGGAAACTCAGTGACTGAATATCACTGACACTAAGTGAACTCTGCATCAACAATATCCAACATACAGAAAAGAGAAATGTAAAAATGGCCCCTCTTTATGTTAAGATAAGTTACAACAGATGATTCAAACACATTTCTGAAAACATTTGCATCATTTATTAATATTGCCAAAGAACAACCCACTGCAAGTTTACATTTTCAAAACTGGAAAGCAATCTAAACAAAAAAACAAACCAAAAAAAAACCCAACAATAAACAAACACAAAATATATGCATAGAAAGCATAGTAAAAACTAAATAAAAACAAAACATGTTTCCAGTAGCCTTGGTCATCCAAAAAAACAAACAGACAACACAGAAGTTAACACGCTACAAAACCTTGGCAAATGGAACCATCCAAAATGATAGAATTTGACCTCCTTGACTGGGCCCATCTGCATCATGGCAATCTTGCAAGCCTTTATTGGATACACAAATGAAAAAAAAAAAACTGTTGAATCAGTAACAGAACGCTGATAATACAATAGTGTTGAAGTACAAAACAAACACACACACAACTACTTAGAAGCCAAATTAAATAAAAAAGCCCTAAACAAAATATAATAAAAAAATAAAATAAATAAATACAAAACAAAAAAAGCAGGCACTGTAGTGAGAGATGCGTTCAGGAATTACCTGCGTCTATACACCGTCTATTTACTAATAGTGAAGCTGCAAGTTTTAAAAACTTTAAAAACAGCTGTCTCTGTGCTTTAATCAAAGCAGCACATTAATACTGAATGGTGAATAAATGGACTGGAACTACCAGTGCATTAAACGGTTTGGTAACACTGTAAGGTCTTATTTGTTAACATTAGTTAATGTATTAACTAACTAACATTAACTACATTATTTATTAAGCTTTCTTAAAGTTACAGTCAATCATTGTTTGATCATGTTAGTTCACAGTGCATTAACTAATGTTAACAAATACAACTTTTGATTTTAGTAATGCATTAGTAAGCATCACAATTAGCATTAATTACGATTAATAAATACTAGGGGTGAAACGGTACACAGAAGTCATGGTTCGGTTCATGCCTCGGTTCGGACATCACGGTTCGGTATGAGTTCTGTACAATGGAGGGAAAAGCAAAACAAAAATGTAGAAGGCATTTTTTTTTTCTTGTGCATGTCTGTAGGCTGTACCACCAAAGGAAAATAAATGTCTTAAAGGGATACTCCACCGTTTTTTCATATTAAACTATGTTATTCCCTTAACTAAGATACATACCTCTCTCGTCTCAGTGTGTGCACTAAATCGCTCTGTCTTGCGGCGAAACTTTGGTAGCACTTAGCTTAGCCCAGTTCATTCAATATGGGCCAAGCAGACAAGCTACCAAACACCTTCACGTTTTCCCTATTTAAATACAGTTACTCGCGTAGTGTAACTCGACCTAGGACGGTGACACAAAACAAAACGTTGCGCTTTTCTAAGCGTGTAAAATGGATAACTATATTGTATGGCGGAATACCATAGCAAGTGCTTGGAAGCACTTCGACTTGGCGCAGTAATATCTTCACTAGAGGGAGCGGGGGCCGGTGAGAGGATTTTTCACGAGTGAAGATATTACTGCGCCAAGTCGAAGTGCTTCCAAGCACTTGCTATGGTATTCCACCATACAATATAGTTATCCATTTTACACGCTTAGAAAAGCGCAACGTTTTGTTTTGTGTCACCGTCCTAGGTCGAGTTACACTACGCGAGTAACTGTATTTAAATAGGGAAAACGTGGAGGTGTTTGGTAGCTTCTCTGCTTGGCCCATATTGAATGAACTGGGCTAAGCTAAGTGCTAACAAAGTTTCGCCACAAGACAGAGCGATTTAGTGCACGCACTGAGACGAGAGAGGTATGTATCAACTCGTCTTAGTTAAGGGAATAACATAGTTTAATATGAAAAAACGGTGGAGTATCCCTTTAAAGGAGAACTCCGGTCAATTTTAACATTGAGCTCATTTTTTTGTAAATTTGGAGTGCTGTCAGTACAGAGAACAACGACAAAAATCGGTGTTGCCTACACCGTGTTATCCTCTTTTTAAAACTTGCACCCTGTTGACTAAAATGGGGCAAGTTTTAAACCTGCTTTTAGCCTCTACTGTGTGTGATTCTTTCAGAGTGAACACGGTGAATCTGACAGCAGTAGATGTGAAAGATATGAATAAAACTGATGTTAATTCAGCCAGCGCACATTTATTTACTTCCTGTTTTCGGTCGAAGTCCACAGTAGTCGATTGACGAGTTCTCCACTGTTTCTTAGTTACCTATGATCACGCGCGTGAACTCGACAATCGACTAATGTGGACTTAGACCGAAAACAGGAAGTAAATACAGGTATGAGCGCTGGCTGAATTAACATCACTTTTATTCATATCTTTCACATCTACTGCAGTCAGATTCACCTTGTTCACTCTGAATAAAATCACTCACATGGCTGGTGCACTTGTAATGACACATCAAGGATGTTAAGAGGCTAAAAGCAGGTTTAAAATTTGCCCCAACAGGGTGCAAATTTTAAAGAGGATAACACGGTGTAGGCAACACCGATTTTTGTCATTGTTCTCTGTACTGACAGCACTCCAAATTTACAAAAAAATTTGCTCAATGTTAAAATTGACTGGAGTTCTCCTTTAAGCCTTGTATTTTTTTTAAAAGTTTTATTAATAAAGTAAAGGCATAGAACCAGTTTATTTGTAGTGCATTGACAATAGTTTTATATAATTAGTTTATTAATTAAATTAATAAAAATACAAAAAGACCTTGAGATATGTTTTGTAATTGTACCTGAATGAATTTAAAATAAATTTGCTACATTTCAGATCAATATATTTGTTTTCCTTAAAATTTTAATTTCTAACTTTATTCTCATGTTAATTATACATAATTTATTTCTGTATAAAATAATACTACCATTAAAAACACATTTGATTTTCTTTTTTAATCAATGTAGAATGTGTAACTTAAAAATAAACAAATTAGTGCTCTGTTTAATTTTAGGACAAGAAATGAAAACCAATGCAATATGATGAATGTCCAAAAGATGGCACCCACAGACTGTTTTTAAATGGGGTTGGATAAATATTTTTTGCTTTTAAACAATGTGTGTGTGTGTGTGTGTGTGTGTGTGTGAGAGAGAGAGAGAGAGAGAGAGAGAGAGAGAGAGAGAGAGAGAGAGAGATTTTGGTTGGGTGACAGTTGTAGGTTACAGTTTGACAAGAGTTAACAGTTTGACAAAAGCACAATGTTGTGTTTTATTGCAAGTGTACACAAATATAAGTAAACACTTTGCAGTTTGAATGATGTCCTGTATGAACAAAATGATGGAGTATGTTTTTATGTTTCCACTGTTCGATCGCGCCCGCGCCTCGATCTCTCACTCACACACGCACGCACACAACATATTCCAGCATTGCAATCTTGACATCGCAGCCTGTTCATTATAGACACAGAGCTTCAGAGCTAAGGCGGAGCTACAGATTAGGTGTCCCTAAAGAACATGCGTATTTAACAGTAGTCCCGCTTTACATTAATTAATTTGCACGCAAGTTTTATTTATTTTTATACCGTGTATTCTCCGTGTATATTCATGCACCGAACTGTGACGCCATACCGTTTCGGTTCAATACGAATACATGTACCGTTCCACCCCTAATAAATACTGAAGAAGAATTGTTCATGCCACATGTTAACTAAAGTAGTTAAACTTGTAAAGTGTTACAAATGGCTAGGCTACACCTTGCAGCCAATCAGAATAAAGTATTCAGACAGACCATGGTATACACATCTAGCAAAAACGCAATGTAACTGACTTACTGGTGTCTTGGACCCTCCTCCGTTTCTCTTTCTCTTCTCCCTCTGTCTCGGTCACTTGCAAGATGAAGCCATTTTTTAATAAATGATTCGATCTCTTGATCGGTGGCCGCAGCTGTCAGTCTGTTGTTTCTGACAGTTCCTAAAAAAATATAACATTGTAAATGCAAGGATGGACTACACAACTTTTAAAATCTTAGGACCCAATTAGGTAACACAAGCATTAGCGCATAGTTAATGCATAGTTAGCCAGCGCCAATGTAAAGAACATTTTGGCCATGGCCAAGGACACTCTTTGCTTCCAGATGCCCAAAAGGAACAAGTTTGATGCCTGCTAGGAAGATCGGACTGCGTCAAAAAATGGAAATCACATTATGAAATAAATGTTTATCTCCAATACACATTGGCCACAATTATTGACACCTCTAGATTTTGTTTACGAGTAAAATATCTCAGAAGTATATTCCCATTAATATTTATCTTTTTTTAGCACACCAGGGTGACTAGGAACATGAAATTGTCCAGCTATGACTTCTTGTTTCACAGGAGTTTAAATATGAGGAAACACAAAGGCCAAATTCCCTGAATCATCCATCACAATGAGTAAAACCAAAGAATATAGTTCTGATGTGCAGCAAAAGATTGTTGAACATCACAAAATAGAAAGTGGCTGTAAGACAATAGCTAAAGAATTGAAAATCCCCATTTTGACCATCAGGGCAATAATTAAGAAGTTATAATCAACTAATGATGTTACGAATCTGCCTGGAAGAGGACATGTGTCTATTGTCTTAATGGACGGTGAGGAGGAGAGTTTGAGTGGCCAAAGACTCTCCAAGGATCACAGATGGAGAATTGCAGAGATTACTGGAGTCTTGGGGTCAGAAAGCCTAAAAAAAAAAAAAAAAAAAAAAAACCTACATCTCCACATGTTGTTTGGGAGGGTTTCAAGAAAAATCCTCCTCGCTCCGCTAAAATTAAACTCCAGCATATTCAGTTGTAAGACACGACTGGAACTTCAAAAGGGACCAGATTCTATGGTCAGATGAAACAAAAAAAAAAAGGGCCTTTTTGGCAGCAAACCCACTAGATGTGTTTTAAACTGTAGGCTATTTTATTCCCACCCGCAGTTTTCTGTAGCAAATCACATTGACACATGTTATTAAGGTGAAAACATCCTGACTCAAAACATAAAGCAGGCCAACTAATGTTAATTTTATAATTACTAGGGTATAATAAAAATGTGAAATACATAGAGGAATAGCCTAATACCTGACCCAACTTTTAAATAGTCTACCTGAACCCAAAACATCTATTATTGTTACTTTGTAATCAAGCTTTTATTGTAAGAAAAAGCATGTAGTTTTTTTTATTTATTTGTGCATTATTCCTAGGGTTAATGAAACATTGCTGTCACAAAGTAATACAACTAGTGCAGTATTATGTCCAATGTATAAACATGAATGTCAAATTACACTATATTATTATTATTATTATTTTTCATTGTTGTGCCAAAATAAGACACGAGTTTTAAAATACTTTAACCGTGCAGAACTGACTAAAGGTTGGGTGAGTGATAATCTAAATGTAACGTTAATGGCGCGCCGAGCAATCGATACTTGTTCATTTCGCATTCGTGACAACCATAATAGATCTAGCTTAGAGTTGAACTGCCAAAATAATGTAACTTCGAATATAAATTATTCCATCGACTCTATATAACACAACATGCAGACTCCAACTTGATATAACGAAGCAATCGCTAACAAAAATAAACATTTATGGATTATGTCTTACCTTGACTTTTTGCAGTACTGGTATCCGTCCTCCGTCCTCCTGACAATCCTCTGACGTTTTGGTTTTGAGCGCCTTTTTCGCGCTTTCCGGCAACGTTTAAATTTAAAGGGCCGTGAACTGGAAAATCGTCAGTTAGATTTTTTTTTCTTCTTCACAGACAACTACAAATGCAGTAAATATTATATTTAAACATAATAGATCTTATCTCTAATCAGCAAAAAAGTGGGAACATTTTGTCATGAATGCAGGGCTTTGAAAAAGTATTCAAGAAAACATATCAAAATAATATTTTCTCATAGCAGGTTCTGCTGATTTGTCATCTTCATTTAATTGTATTTCATCAATTATAGTGTCAATTAGTATTATAATTTTTTAATCTTTAATAAAGATAGTTTATAACCTAAAGATGACAGTTGTATAAATGTCAATTATATTTAGCCAGAAATGTAAGAAAAATTTAAGGTTTATTTAGAATAAAATATTGTTTATATATATATATATATATAAACATTTAATATAATATAATATTATACATATAACATAATATAATATTTTACATATTTAAATATTTTAAGGGAGTTTAAAATATTACCCTTTGTGGGGTCACTTTGACACACCTAGGAACAGTGAATCGCAACCTTTTTGACTTCAATGTCCCCTTATATTCTCCACAACAAATCCTGTACATTTGTTATAAAAATAGCCAAATAATGAGAAATATCTTTTCTCATTGGTGGATTTAGTTTTGTCATAATTTTAAGTCATCTTGAGGCCCCAGTGGAAGTTTGTCCAGGTCTGCTCTAGAAGTTAGATGACACTGCTAGCAAGATAAGCAAGGTTACACCGAGTAGGCTACATACAACATGTTCCTGGCTTAACATCTTTGTTGATCCTGGAACAGCATTCGACCAATTAGATTTGAAGTTTGCAGTTGTGTCAAGTTTAGGCTTACAACCATGCTTTTAGATCAATGTTATTATCATTTCCCTCTGATTGTAGGTTTAGGGTTAGGGTTAGGGTTAGGGTTAGGACTATTTTTATGGACAGGAATGTTGTTCCAAGATCAACAAAATATATTGATACAGGAGCATGTACTTGGCAAAATCATTGTGCCCCAAGCTTTGCACAAACAGCAACTAAAGTATCTTCTTGCACATCCCAAAACCATAAAAAGTCTTCATAAGTTTGAACCTAGACACTTGAACTTTTCTAGACACTGTACCTACAAAACATATGTTAGCAATAGCATATATGTCATAGATGTAAGTACATGTAGCCTCACATCCAGCCTAAGTGTCTACTCC
The DNA here is from genome assembly GCF_951802725.1 of Rutilus rutilus. NCBI lineage: Eukaryota > Metazoa > Chordata > Actinopteri > Cypriniformes > Leuciscidae > Rutilus > Rutilus rutilus. Next base: position 4,898,950 of record NC_140227.1, read on the forward strand.
ATCCATACCAAAAAATATTGTTAAATGTTGTTAAAAAAATGTTTAAAAAATATTCAGGCCATTACAGGTTCAATCTTTGTCCCTTTTAAGCTAAATTAGCCATTTTCAGAAGTGTGGCATCGAATCCAGAAATGGACTTACCACGTAGGTTTTAATTTTTGGGAAACACAAAGAATATTTGCCACGTCGAATGTGAGCCAAGTTAGACTTACACCCTGCAATGCTGACTGTGCTGTATATATTTCCCAAATTGTAATTAATTATTTGGGCAATATTTGCCATGTCAAATGGGGGCCACTTTTGCCTCACATCGAGATGAGATAGTGCTCACTGAGCCATATCTTTGCCCAAACTGGCCCAGATATGTTTTAAGATAACTGGGCCACATTTGGAGCATCATATGTGGTCCACTTTTGGCTCACACCCAGATGAGCCAGTGCTCACAGAGCCATATCTTTGCCAAATCTGGCCCAGATATGTTTTAAGAAAACTGGGCCACATTTGCTGAAACATATGTGGGCCATTTTTGGTTTACATCCAGATCAGTCATTGTCGATTGTGCCACGTTTTTGCCATAGGTGGCCCACATTTGGCTTGTGATATTTGGGCCATATTCATTATTTATCATATGGGCCACTTTAGGCTCACATCCAGATGAGCCAGTGCTCACTGAGCCATATCTTTGCCCAAACTGGCCCAGATATGTTTTAAGATAACTGGGCCACATTTGGAGCATCATATGTGGGCCACTTTTGGCTCAAATCCAAATGAGCCAGTGCTCACTGAGCCACATCTTTGCCCAAACTGGCCCAGATATGTTTTAAGATAACTGGGCCACATTTGGATCATCATATGTGGGCCACTTTTGCCTCACACCCAGATGAGCAAGTGCTCACTGAGCCATATCTTTGCCCAAACTGGCCCAGATATGTTTTAAGATAACTGGGCCACATTTGGATCATCATATGTGGGCCACTTTTGCCTCACACCCAGATGAGCCAGTGCTCACTGAGCCACATCTTTGCCCAAACTGGCCCAGATATGTTTTAAGATAACTGGGCCACATTTGGATCATCATATGTGGGCCACTTTTGCCTCACACCCAGATGAGCCAGTGCTCACTGAGCCATATCTTTGCCCAAACTGGCCCAGATATGTTTTAAGATAACTGGGCCACATTTGGATCATCATATGTGGGCCACTTTTGCCTCACACCCAGATGAGCCAGTGCTCACTGAGCCACATCTTTGCCCAAACTGGCCCAGATATGTTTTAAGATAACTGGGCCACATTTGGATCATCATATGTGGGCCACTTTTGCCTCACACCCAGATGAGCCAGTGCTCACTGAGCCACATCTTTGCCCAAACTGGCCCAGATGTGTTTTAAGATAACTGGGCCACATTTGCTGAAACATATGTGGGCCACTTTTGGCTCACACCCAAATGAGCCAGTGCTCACTGAGCCATGTCATTGCCAAAACTGGCCCAGATGTGTTTTAAGATAACTGGGCCACATTTGGATCATCACATGTGGGCCACTTTTGGCTCATACCCAGATGAGCAAGTGTTCACTGAGCCATATCTTTGCCAAAACTGGCCCAGATGTGATTTAAGATAACTGGGCCACATTTGCAGCATCATATGTGGGCCACTTTTGGTTCACACCCAGATGAGCCAGAGCTCACTGAGCCATATCATTGCCAAAACTGGCCCAGATTTGTTTTAAGATAACTGGGCCACATTTGGATCATCATATGTGGGCCACTTTTGGTTCACACCCAGATGAGCCAGAGCTCACTGAGCCATATCTTTGCCAAAACTGGCCCAGATGTGTTTTAAGATAACTGGGCCACATTTGGATCATCATATATGGGCCACTTTTGGCTCACACCCAGATGAGCAAGTGCTCACTGAGCCATATCATTGCCAAAACTGGCCCAGATGTGTTTTAAGATAACTGGGCCACATTTGCAGCATTATATGTGGGCCACTTTTGGCTCACATCCAGATGAGACAGTGCCACTGAGCCATATCTTTGCCAAAACTGGCCCAGATGTGTTTTAAGATAACTGGGCCACATTTGCTGAAACATATGTGGGCCACTTTTGGCTCACACCCAAATGAGCCAGTGCTCACTGAGCCATATCTTTGCCAAAACTGGCCCAGATGTGATTTAAGATAACTGGGCCACATTTGCAGCATCATATGTGGGCCACTTTTGGTTCACACCCAGATGAGCCAGGGCTCATTGAGCCATATCATTGCCAAAACTGGCCCAGATGTGTTTTAAGATAACTGGGCCACATTTGGATCATCATATATGGGCCACTTTTGGCTCACACCCAGATGAGCAAGTGCTCACTGAGCCATATCATTGCCAAAACTGGCCCAGATGTGTTTTAAGATAACTGGGCCACATTTGCAGCATTATATGTGGGCCACTTTTGGCTCACATCCAGATGAGACAGTGCCACTGAGCCATATCTTTGCCAAAACTGGCCCAGATGTGTTTTAAGATAACTGGGCCACATTTGCTGAAACATATGTGGGCCACTTTTGGCTCACACCCAAATGAGCCAGTGCTCACTGAGCCATATCTTTGCCAAAACTGGCCCAGATGTGATTTAAGATAACTGGGCCACATTTGCAGCATCATATGTGGGCCACTTTTGGTTCACACCCAGATGAGCCAGGGCTCATTGAGCCATATCATTGCCAAAACTGGCCCAGATGTGTTTTAAGATAACTGGGCCACATTTGGATCATCATATGTGGGCCACTTTTGGCTCACACCCAGATGAGCAAGTGCTCACTGAGCCGTATCTTTGCCAAAACTGGCCCAGATGTGTTTTAAGATAACTGGGCCACATTTGCAGCATTATATGTGGGCCACTTTTGGCTCACATCCAGATGAGACAGTGCCACTGAGCCATATCTTTGCCAAAACTGGCCCAGATGTGTTTTAAGATAACTGGGCCACATTTGCTGAAACATATGTGGGCCACTTTTGGCTCACACCCAAATGAGCCAGTGCTCACTGAGCCATATCATTGCCAAAACTGGCCCAGATGTGTTTTAAGATAACTGGGCCACATTTGCAGCATTATATGTGGGCCACTTTTGGCTCACATCCAGATGAGACAGTGCCACTGAGCCATATCTTTGCCAAAACTGGCCCAGATGTGTTTTAAGATAACTGGGCCACATTTGCTGAAACATATGTGGGCCACTTTTGGCTCACACCCAAATGAGCCAGTGCTCACTGAGCCATATCATTGCCAAAACTGGCCCAGATGTGTTTTAAGATAACTGGGCCACATTTGCAGCATTATATGTGGGCCACTTTTGGCTCACATCCAGATGAGACAGTGCCACTGAGCCATATCTTTGCCAAAACTGGCCCAGATGTGTTTTAAGATAACTGGGCCACATTTGCAGCATTATATGTGGGCCACTTTTGGCTCACATCCAGATGAGACAGTGCCACTGAGCCATATCTTTGCCAAAACTGGCCCAGATGTGTTTTAAGATAACTGGGCCACATTTGCTGAAACATATGTGGGCCACTTTTGGCTCACACCCAAATGAGCCAGTGCTCACTGAGCCATATCATTGCCAAAACTGGCCCAGATGTGTTTTAAGATAACTGGGCCACATTTGCAGCATTATATGTGGGCCACTTTTGGCTCACATCCAGATGAGCCAGTGCCACTGAGCCATATCTTTGCCAAAACTGGCCCAGATGTGTTTTAAGATAACTGGGCCACATTTGCTGAAACATATGTGGGCCACTTTTGGCTCACATCCAGATGAGACAGTGCCACTGTGCCATATCTTTGCCAAAACTGGCCCAGATATGTTTTAAGAAAACTGGGCCACATTTGCTGAAACATATGTGGGCCATTTTTGGTTTACATCCAGATTACATGGATTTACATGTGGGCCACTTCAGGCTCAGACACATTTGGTCCGGGCCATAAGTAGGCCTGAAGTGCCGCATCATTGCCTGAAGTGGCCCACATCCGTCTGCTATCTGGGTAGCAACTCCAGTGGTAATGAAAATATTTATCCTGAACTCTGTCATGGAAGCTAGCATTTATAAACCTTAATTGAACAATTTAAAAATCAATTAAAAGGAATTTATACCTATATAAAATTGTAAAATTGGATGGATGATTCAGCTGTGGGAATTCATGCCCTCACAGTTCATTATGGGTATTCTCTAGCTGTTGAGTGTACAGCAGTTGTACACTCGTCGTTATTGTGGTGCATTATGGGATTAAATGAGTTCCCTCAATAGTGTCCACTATGTTTTCTGACACCACTACACAAGGCTGTTCCCTCAAATAGTGCTCTATTTAAGGGTATAGGGGGCAATTTCAGACACGACCATTAAATAAAAACAAAACAAACAAACACAGGGCTTTCAGATTTTCTTTTGCGAAGTTCTCCATTTACGATAGTTTGCATCTTTTAGCCGCTGCCCACAACGTGCTGGATCCTTCACTGGAAAGTGGAAACCAAAAGTAACTCGCTTCTGTTAAACTTTTACTCTATTTTTTCGCCCGGGAACAATACAAGTTGACACCACCATTATGACTAAAAGTTTGCCAAGAAATATTTCCTACTAAAGCAAGGCATTATTTGACTCTGGTAAGCGTATTCATAGCAGACTGGTGGGAGTGGCCTTGGACAGCAACATGCCCAGTGCATTATGGGTGTTGAAGTTTTCCTACCTATTTGGCAAAAGGGAACACAACAGCCTTTTTTCCTTGTTTTCTCTAGTCAGGTAGTACCAATTTATAAATTTTTTCGCCTTTGTTCTGTATAGGTAGCCTAGTTTTATTGAAAGCACATTTTGCCTGTGGTGAAGTACACCTTTAATGTAAGGTAAACTATATTAAGTGAGATTTGCTGTTCTCAGTGCATAGGCAGCTTTAGGGATTCTTTCACCAATTTAAATAAATATGAAATTCTATATATTTATTGACATTCCCAGTTAATATAACATGGAGCAGCAAAATTAAAGCAATAATCCATGTTTAATATGAGTAAAGCTCTGTTGAGAATGTACATGAATTACGTATTCACAGAATACATGTACTATGTTTATGACATATTATTAGAATAAATCTGCCTAGAACAGTAGTCCCACCCATTTACAATTAATTTAGCATATTTGTAAAGGAAGAATTAATGTTCTTAAACAAATAAAAGCTTAAATTTCTGCTTTTAAACCTCAAATGGCTCCTTTCCTAGTCACGGTGCATTGTACTGTTGTGCTTTATTTAATGTTTTTATATGAATTGCACCAAATTAATCTTGTTTATAATTTGTTCAGTGATAATCTCAGTTTATATATTTCATATTCATACTTACTCCCCAGTACTTCAATTGTTTTGACATATTCCTGGGCTGCATGCACATTTTCCTTTGTTGCTTTACATAAATGTGGCCGCCATACAACAAAGCTGCTTGAAAAGACGATGATCGCAAAGTAGTCATCCTCTGGGAGTTCACCCAGGATGGTCACTAGGGCATCTTTGGTCTCGGTTTGGAAACAAACGGACAAATTAACTGTCCAAAGTACTGACAATCTTTTGAAAACAGTATTTTCTCATTTAACAGACATCATAACTCACCTGACTCATTTTTTTCCCCACCATAGAGTAGCTGTTGTCTATCACAAACACAACCATCTTTGGTACTCGTGGAAGACTGGCTGGTGCAAAGAAATGCACAAAGTAACCATTGACAACCTGTAGATGACACACACACACACACACACACACACATACACACACATATCTATTTATGTCTATTTCTATTTTTTTAATAAGAAAAGTAAAAAGAGTAAAGGAAATGGAAGGGAGAATGGACTAATGACTGGGATATAAAGGTGCAGTAAGTGATTTCTGATTCCAAATGCTGTTGAAAGTGGATCGGACCGAGCAGCACAACACACTTGTAGCCAGTGGGTCAGGCCAGGGTGTCAATTGGGTGTATAAGTTGCATTGACATACCGTGGCTGCCTGGTCATGTCAATGCAATTAATATATTTGTATTCATTGCATGCAGGATTAATATACTAGTTATGTTATGTGTTACATACAGTGCTCGAAGTGGGGCGGTACTCACCGGTACGCAGTACCGGCACTTCTCCATTTTACTCCAAAGCGTACCTGCACTTTTTCTTGCGTACCGCTACTTCTCGCATTTGCAGTGCGTTTTTTTTTCGCACCCATATTAACAGGTTAGAGCTTTCACACTGCATGCGGATGCGGTCCGGCAATGCGTTCCAGGAGCGGTGCGTATACAGCAGTGCAACGATCAATTCCACACCGAGTCTATTTTCACTGTGCTGCACGCGCTCAATTAAAGTAACAGCGCATGGTTCGTGGTCAAAATTAACACAAAATATGACATGAAAATATAATAATCTCACTATAAATGCATTTAATTAAATAAAATGTAGTAATAATCTCACCATAAATGTATTTTTGGACTTGCAGACTTGGAGTAGTTCCGTTTTCACACACAGGAACGCACAAACACGACTTGTTTAAATACATTTATGTTGTTAATAAATAACAATAAATTGTTGTTGTACCAGCAATATCTCCAAGTTTTGTTTTTCACTGTAGAAATCTCAAATGTCATGATTACTTGCCAATGCAAGAGAGTACCGGCACCTTTTTTCCCCCACTTCAAGCACTGGTTACATATAATTTGTATTGTTTCATAAAACAGAACAGTAAGTAAATTAAAGCGATCTGGTTGTTATATTCATGTCATGTGAAATCAACGGCATTGCCAATGTATCTATTCACAACATGATTTTGCAGCGTTGAGTATTGTAGCTCATCACTGGGATTTCTGTTGGAAATTATGACCAATCAGAGGTGTTTAAATTACCGGTAGTGAGAATCTGCTTAGTAGCTCTCAAAATTGGTCATCTTCACTTTATTTTTTGTGAAGCATTATTTTGCTATTTGAGAGCATTTGTGCGGATGCAATGATTGTTGTGGTGCGTTTCAAACTCTGGTGAGTTTTCATTTCTCTACAAAACATTCGCTAATTATTGCCCGCTGTGAGCTGATAGTGACCGGTCCACCGTTCTGTTCAACTTTACATAATCAATTCAACTTTATCTTTACATTCTTAACTTTAATGCTGATTTTGGTTAATATTAGCCGTCAAGCACTCCCTTTCGCTGCACTCCCTTTCTTTTGTAAGCTGTGTAAAGTTACAGATAACGTTAGTCGCAGAGTTGGAGATGCCGATCATGTGGTGAATGTGGATCCACCTGCGGAAAAGAAGGCTCACAGTTTTCAAAAAGAGTGTCTGAAAGACTTTGAGTGGCTCGCTATAAAAAAAGGCTCAATGATCTGCGTTCACTGTAAAGCCTGTGGGACAGAGGTGAGCCACTCAAGATTTAGGTTCGATTGTTGAAGCTTTTCATCATCAGGATGCTGCCGATTCAGCTGTCATTTTTACTTTTATAATCATAATGAAATCTGACCTGAATGTCACCAATGTCATGAGCACGGTTGACATCATACTTAATGAAGAAATCTCCATCAATGAGTGTGCCGTCACACTCGGAGCATTTCCTCTGTTGATCCAGTGTTGGAGAGAAGGACACATGGGCCTGAACAAAGGTTACAATTTGACATCATTATCATTTCTACCAATATTATTGTCTAGCAGATTATTTTTAGTTATTAGTTAGTGTACTAATAATGCTTTACACTAAGTGGCATCCATTCATCCAAAGTTTTTTGAATAATCACCTTTTTATCACTGACAGTTTTCTCCACTAGAGGGAGCAGCTCATTGGTGATGAATGTACCATAGGCGTCCACAAATGCAATTCCCTGAGGCTCATAGATATCTGCCACAATCTGAGGATGAGAGACCAGACTAAGTAGTCATTTATTTTAGCTTTTAATTATAATTGCATAATTTGAATTCAGTCAACAAATCATTCATTGTTTAAATGCGAGGTGTTCAAATTAAGAGAGGAATTACTACTGCTAAAAATTGTGGTCACTTTACAATACGGTCTCATTTGGTAACATTAGTTATTAGTTAACATGAATTAACAATGAACTATACTTCTACAGCATTTATTAATCTTAATGTAAATTTCAGCATTTACTAATACGTTTTTAGGATCAAACGTCTTTAAACACTAAGACGCAAGACACTTTAACAATGGCATGCGTAATAGATCTATGTAATCATATTAATAGGCAGGTACACTGATAAAAATGATTTTGTGAAGTAAATCCTACAGAAAAAAACAATGTAATTTACATGAAAAAGTTAGTTCAGGCAAGAAAAAAAAAAAGAAAAAAAGAAGTAAATTCTATATTAGTACTCAATTCAAGCGTGTAGAAATGAAAGCGTTAATATCAATGTTATAAAATTAAGTAAAATTACTCAACTTTTCTGATACTGGTGTTCCCATCATGCACTGGGCCTTGAATAATTAATGAGATTGATTTTCCACTGTTTTCCAGCTGTATTTACACTGTTTCATCATTGCTTTTGTTGTTAGAATTAGTAACCTGCCATTTTGTGACATTTGGAGTTCATTTTCTACTCAAAATGACACATTCAAACACCAAAACGATCCATCAAATGTTACCGTCATTGTGTATTGTCTACCAAGTATTGAGGTCTCTGCGTTCACATGAAGCGCAGCCTCTGATCTGTAGATATGGTGTCTATACATTACTTCGATATTTCTAAGTAAAGTATATACTTTACAGTGTGGTTTAATTCAATGTTATATCGTTTTATTGCAAAGGAAACTTCAACTAAATAAATATTACTCAACCTTTTACTAGCCAAGTTAAAATGACTTATTTTCACTTCACTTAGTTAAGTAGAGTTTACTTAATTCCATATGTGAAATTTACTTTAAAAATATTTGTGCAAAAACTTGCCAAAGAAAAATTAAGTAAATTTTACATATTGTTTTTTTCAGTGTAGTTGACAAGTAACATGTCCACGACCATTACATTTTTGTACGTTTTCCACCACTTCACTTATTAAAAATATATCATGTGGCTCCTCAATTAAAATCTGCTGCAGTCAGTTAACAGTGAACCTGGAAGTGTTGGACCAGCTGTTTGGGTTTGACTCTGATCATGAGCTCATATTTGCCAAACTGTCGCTGAAGAAGTTCCTCATGGGTGAGAATAAATACGACACTGCTGTCTGCTGCGACGTTCACAGAAACAGAAAACTTCTCCATTTTTCTACCTGAAGCCCTGGAATACCAGAACACCAGTTAGTTAGTAGGATTTGAGCAACAAGCAAGTTCATGTTGACTTCTTGTTTTCTTCTTCTCACTTGACTAAACCAGCAGTCTGGCCAGATGACACAGCCTTCTGATACTGCTCCTTGGCCTTCTCTTTTTCCTTCACTTCACCTGTATATGTCTTGCCATCAATCTCCCTGAAAATCCAAAAACATCACGACATTAATAGCAATAATTTAAAAAAAAGCAAACATAAAACCGAAATGCAGTAGATTCTCATGGCTCATGCTGACTCATGGGAAAGGACTGACATGCTAAAGTTGGTGATGAAAGACTTCTTGGGTAACTCCACCTCAAAGGACACTTCCTGTGAGATGCTGGCCTTATTCAGAGCTTTCGTGGTCATGACAGTGTGGGCGAAACGTGATGTGACTTTACAGTCCACCTTCACGCTCTGTACCTCTATCTGAAAGAAGAAAAAAAAAGATGCAACAAAAGGGTGATATACTTTGTCATTTCAACAATGACAACAATTCTTTCCTATGGTACATTGCTTGTTAACTGATATATAAACTTCTTGTTGCAACAAAAGTATTTTTATTACAGAGTAGTTTAAGCAGTCCCTTTCAAAGAACCTTTCCAAAACTAGCTGAACTTTTAGTGAAAGGGCAAAATATTCCTCAAACAAATGTTGCAACCGCGATTGTCTATTGACTTAGACAGCGGTCATTTCAGGATAAAGGTTGAGCTTGTTGAGGTCAGTGTCAGCTGCACTATAAAATGTCAAACTATACTGTGGATGAACTAATTTTATTCAAGTTGAATGTTATGAATAACCACAGTAAAATGGCACGTAGAAACATGCACACACAGCAAAATTAAAGGGATAATTCACCCAAAAATGAGAATTCTGTCATTAATTACTCACCCTCATGTCGTTCCAAACCCGTACAACTTTTGATCATCTTCACAACACAAAATACAATCTGAGAGATTTCTGTCCCTCAATTGACAGTCTATGCAACTACATTTGAATCGAGCGGTTTAATCTAAATTTTCTGAAGAGACACGATTGCTTTATATGATGAACAGATTGAATTCATGGTTACTAAACCGCTTAATTCATATGGATTGGTTTTACGATCTCTTTATGAACTTTTTGAAGTGTCACAGTGGTAGTTGCGTAGCTGTCAATGGAGGGATAGAAAACTCTCAGATTTCATCAAAAAGATCTTCATTTGTGTTTGGAACATGAATGAAAGTCTTATGGGTTTGGAACGACATGAGGGTGTTTTTGGGTGAACTAAATTAATTGAATAAAATGTAATAAAATATAATTCATTAACTTTATATAATTAACTGTATCATTAGGCAGCAAAAGTATATTTTTTAAGAGTCAAATAAGTTAAAGATAGCTCATTAACTGCCCACATTTCAAATTAACTTTCAAATCAATGGATTGACCAGATTGTGTGAGATTTAATGAAGAGTTCCCACCTCAGCACTGCTCACACTTCGCTTCTGTTAGGAGGCAATTGGAAAATGTATTTTATTCATTTATTAGGCAACTATGTGTAGTTGTAAAAGGTTAATATAGTCAAGCTAAACACGCACACACACACAAAAATTGCCTACTTCATGTATTGTGAATTATTTGACTACTTTCTGTACATCAGTGGTTCTCAACCTTTTTGACTCAAAGGTTTTTCATTAGGCTTGGATATTTACTCTGGTGTTTCTGCTGTGATTGTGACATTGCTGCTTGTTTTTGAACAGACAACTGACATTTGTTGATATATTACATTCATTAAAAGTCCCGTAAGCGCAACCGCGATAGAGACGATATATACAGTAAAATCTCTACCAGTTAATCGTGTCTACTGGTATATCGCCCACCCCTAGGATTCATGTATGCCTATTCATGCAGCAGCATATCTTACATGTTCACAGCAGTGTGTCTGTGTATCTATTGGCAATCACAAGCCTGTATTTGCTTTTTTATATACTGTATATTTGAAATGAAATGAATTGAAATTAAGTTTGCAGAGGCCCCCCAGCTGGCCCCGGCCCCCTGATTGAGAACCACTGCTTTATGTAATCTATTGGCATTGTTGCAATACCTTTAAGAGTCTGGCCGTGCTGGTTTCACTGTCCTGGAGGGGCAGAAGAGGACACATCACTGTACATATAAACTATGACGGCTGAACTGTTTTCCCATATTTGATACTGTATTGACATTGTAAGACATACTGTTGCTCAGAATGTTACTGATCACTGCTGATATGTTAATGATTATAAGGCACTTTATTAGTGCAGCAAAACATAAATTAGGATAGCAAAAGCAGACCTACCCATTGCTCGTCGCCTTTTGTGATGACCAGGGTCTCAAAAGACCCTAAAGTAAAACATACGCACACAAACACACAGAATATCCACCCTGTAGACATTGTGCACTGTCCGCTCAATCGCATTCAGGACTATTGAATACTCTAAACCCTTGTGTACACTTTAAAGCAGAGCAAAAACCTGTTTGAGTGGGTGTTGGTGGATTTGTGATCTTTGTTCCTAAATTCTTGAATTGAGTGCAGTATTGATCATTTGTCTCATGGTATTTTTGTTTTAGACTTTGAGGGTGCGAATTACGATGCCCCCTCATTAGAAAATATCCTACTCATAATATGGAGCTTTACTTGTAAATATGTAGTGGCATTTCTGTAGCTCTGATTCAATTTATTTTAAATTGTAATTTTGGCAGCCCCTAAAATGGGTCAAACCATTGACATTACCTAAGCAGTTGAAGTAAATGCGCTCATTCAAGCACACACACTTGGACAGCAAGAACACCCATGTGTCTAAAATGCATGTACTGTGTTCAGTTGAGAGATAAAGTTTACTCTTTAAATTAATGCTGTTGAACTGAATATACAAAGCAAACTGTAACCACAATAACCACAATATTAATTGTTTATATATTAACAATATTAACAACAACAGTAAAATAAGAGTGCTGTTTATCTGTTAGTCAGATGCACATGAAAGTTGTGTTCGTTACTATAACAAACCCTACACACTTTCTTTCAGAATCATCATTGGTCAGTAGAAAGAAAAATTCAATACATAAAAGCTTTTTAATTAAAATGAAGATAAGCAAAAGACCCACTTGTCATGTGAGGTGTATCCGGTATAAATAAATATATTATGAATAATGCAATGAAAGTTCAGTCACTAGTGAACGAGCCAGAGAAAGAGAACAAACAGGGTGTTTTTTTCTTTCCCTGTACTTTGTCCGTAGTGCAAAGGTCGGTTGAGCGACAGATGAGGTCTAGATTGTCTTAAAGAATCAGAATCAGAATCAGAATCAGAAAGAGCTTTATTGCCAAGTGTGCTTGCACCCACAAGGAATTTTTCTTGGTACTGAAGCTTCCAGTGCACATATACAAATACAAATACAACAAGAACATAGTAATACAAATTCTAAGAATGAAAATATATAAAAAATAAATAAAAATAGCATAAAAGTAAAAAAGTAGGGTCACAGTTGGGTTTAGTCTGAATAAACATTTACAGATTATGAACATATTTACAGTATTTTGAGTAGTATGAATAATATAAATATCACCTGAATTAGAGAATATTACACTAGACAGTGGGAGTCTAGCGCATGTTACAGATTATAAACATATTTACAGTATTTTGAGTAGTATGAATAATATAGATATAAATATCACCTGAGTTTATTGCACTAGACAGTGGGAGTATTGCACTTACAGGCATATGCTTTGGGGGGCATGTTAAGTGTTCAGAAGGGAAATGGCCTGTGGAAAGAAACTGTTCCTGTGCCTGGAAGTTCTTGTGGCCAGTGATCTGTGTCGCCGTCCTGACGGTAACAGTTCAAACAGGGGGTGTCCAGGGTGAGTGGAGTCTGTGATGATTTTACCTGCTCTCTTCCTCACTCTGGAAGAGTACAGGTCCTGGAGGGTTGGCAGGGGGGCACCAATAATCCTCTCTGCAGTCCGGACTGTCCGTTGTAGTCTCCTGATGTCCGATTTGGTAGCTGAACCAAACCAGACAGTGATGGAAGTGCTTAAGACAGACTCAATGACGGCTGAGTAGAACTGGATCAGCAGCTCCTGTGGCAGATTGAACTTCTTCAGCTGGCGAAGGAAGTACAGTCTCTGCTGGGCCTTTTTCACAATGGAGTCAATGTGATTTGCCCACTTCAGGTCCTGGGAGATGGTAGAGCCCAGGAACCTGAATGACTCCACTGCTTCCACAGTGCTGTTCATGATGGTGAGAGGGGGGAGTGCTGGGGTGTTTCTCCTGAAGTCCACGATCATCTCCACTGTTTTGAGTGTGTTCAGCTCAAGGTTGTTATAACTGCACCAGACAGCCAGCTGTTCAACCCCCAGTCTGTAAGCAGACTCGTCACCATTTTGGATGAGACCGATGACAGTGGTGTCGTCTGCAAATTTCAGGAGCTTGACAGAGGGGTCTTTAGAAGTGCAGTCATTAGTGTACAGGGAGAAGAGCAGTGGGGAGAGAACGCACCCTTGGGGGGCGCCAGTGCTGATGGTGAGGGTCCTGGATGTGAGTTTCCCCAGTCTCACTAGCTGCTGCCGGTCCGTCAGGAAGCTGGAGATCCACTGACAGATTGTGGATGGCATGGAGAGCTGAGTCAGTTTGGCTGTGAGAAGATCAGGGATGATGGTATTGAAGGCCGAACTGAAGTCCACAAATAGGATCCGTGCATAAGTCCCAGGTCTGTCAAGATGTTGCAGGATATAGTGCAGTCCCATGTTGACTGCATCATCCACAGACCTGTTTGCTCTGTAAGCAAACTGAAGGGGATCCATCAGGGGTCCGGTGATGTCCTTCAGATAGGCCAACACCAGTCTTTCAAACGACTTCATGACCACAGACGTGAGAGCGACAGGTCTGTAGTCGTTAAGTCCAGTGATTTTAGTTTTTTTGGGAACCGGAATGATAGTGGAGCGTTTGAAGCAGCAGGGAACTTCACACTGCTCCAATGATCTGTTGAAGATCTGCGTGAAGACTGGGGCCAGTTGGTCAGCACAGGCTTTTAGACAAGCAGATGAGATGCTGTCTGGGCCTGAAGCTTTCCTAGTCTTCTGTTTTTTGAAGACTCTGCTCACGTCCTCCACACAGACCTTAAGCTCAGGTTGGATGGCAGAAGGGGGGAGGAGAGGGGTTGCAGGAGGTGATGGTGGATGTGTGAAGTGCACATCAGGGCGGGTGTGAGGTGTGAGTCTGGGCTTCTCAAACCTGCAATAGAATGCATTGAGAGTGTCAGCCAGTTGTTGATTCTCCACAGATGGGGGGGATGGTGATTTGTAGTTGGTGATGTTCCTCAGGCCTCTCCAGACTGATGCCGGGTCGTTGGCTGAAAACTGTTTTTTCAGCTTTTCAGAGTAGCTTCTTTTAGCAACTCTGATCTCCTTTGTCAGTTTGTTTCTGGCCTGGTTATACAAGATTTTATCCCCACTTCTGTAAGCATCCTCTTTGGCATGACGAAGCTGTTTGAGTTTCCCAGTAAACCATGGTTTATCATTAGTGAATGATAAGAATGTCCTGGTAGGAATGCATGTATCCTCACAGAAACTGATATATGATGTTACAGTATCTGTGAGCTCATCCAGATCGGTGGCTGCAGCTTCAAAAACAGTCCAATCAGTGCAATCGAAGCAGGCCTGTAGATCCTGCTCTGCTTCGTTGGTCCATCTTTTTACAGTCCTTAATACAGGTTTAGCTGATTTCAGTTTCTGCCTGTAGGTCGGTATAAGATGAACCAAACAGTGATCAGAGAGCCCCAAAGCTGCCCGTGGGACGGAGTGATACGCATTCTTTATCGTGGTGTAACAGTGGTCCAATATATTACTGTCTCTGGTAGGACATGTAACATGCTGTCTGTATTTTGGCAGTTCACGGGAGAGATTTGCTTTGTTAAAATCCCCAAGAATGATTAAAAGAGAGTCTGGGTACCTTTGTTCCATTTCAGCTATATGTTCAGCCAGCTGTTGTAGCGCCGCGCTCACACACGCGTCTGGAGGAATGTAAACATTCGCGAGAATGAATGAGGAAAACTCCCGCGGCGAGTAGAAAGGTTTACAGTTTATGAAATGCGCCTCTAAATTAGGAGAGCACATCTTCTTCAGTGTTGTTACATCTGAACACCAACTTTCGTTAATGTAGAAACACAATCCACCACCTCTCGTTTTCCCCGTTAGTTCCGCGATGCGATCCGCTCGGAACAGCTGGAAGCCCGGCAGATGTAGTGCGTTGTCCGGTATGGCTTCACTCAGCCAGGTTTCAGTGAAGCACAGAGCAGCGGAGTTTAAAAAATCCTTGTTAGTGCGGGTGAGGAGAAGAAGTTCGTCCATTTTGTTAGGAAGAGATCGGAGATTCGCAAGATGAATACTGGGTAGTGCAGTGCGGAGGCCGCGCTCGCGGAGTTTAACCAGCGCGCCGGCGCGCTTCCCGCGTTTGCGTCTGACCGCGCGTTTTAACAACACCGCTGCGCCTCCAACGAGAATGTCCAGTAAAACGTCTGAGTAATCAAAATCTGTAAAAAACTTGTCTGGTGTGTGTTTCCTAATGTCCAGAAGTTCGTCTTTGGTGAAACTGATAGGAAAAGAATGACTAAACGCAGAACAAACGAACAAAAACAACACAATGACTGGAGAGCTCCACACCGAGGCAGCGCCATCTTGAATGGAAGAGGCCAGAGACGATGTAATCTGTGTGAACTCCATCCAGGAGTCTGGTGCCGTTATGGTGAATGAACCAGCAGGGCACATTGTCTCCATTCTTTACGTCCTTTCTGAAATCTCTCTGCCGGCCCCTGGAGTCATGTAGGATTCAATGAAAATCTGCATGAAAATCTTCAAGTGCGAATTCAACATTGCATATTTACGTTCAATTTCATTTACCTGGTAACCGTGAGCTTGTTTCCTTTCACAAACATAATGGCATCTTGTTTATCAGGGTCTTTTCCTAGAAACAAGTCACTGACCTCAAAGTTAACACCCTGGTAGAACTGACCTGCAGTACAAATAGAGACCAAAAAAGCTATTGTTAACGTCAAGATTAGTGGAGTGGAAGTCTAGTGAGGTTGCAAGTAGCAGCAGTAATTTAGAAACTGTGTTCTTATACACTCAAAACTTGGTCCATCATGAGCATTTCCCCTACTTTTACATTTAGATTATCTGTGATGTCATCTAATGCTCAAGGTTAATCTTTAAAAATGTTAATAATTTAACGTGTTTAGTATAGGCTAAACTATAGCATATCTCAACATGAATATCCATTTTACAGTTAATCATACTGTACCTTATAATGTTATGGTGCCCAAATTTATTTAGATAACATAGTATAGAATTTTAATATCAGCCATTTATCAGTTATCGACGTTAACATACATAGTCGGTATCGAAAATGTGCACTTAAATTACCTAGATAATGCACTTAATTAACCCCCCCCCCCTCCAAAAATAAACCCCCTCCTAAAATAAACCCCCTCCTAACATTGGATGTTGTTGCACCTATTAGATTAAAAAAGGTCAGAGAGAAAATTAAAGCACCGTGGTACAACAATACTACGCATGTTCTAAAGAGAGAAACCCGTATTTTAGAGCGTAAATGGAAACAAACTAATTTAGAGGTCTTTAGAATCGCGTATGTCACGTTATAAAAAGGCCCTAAAAGCGGCCAGGGCTGAGCACCTCCGCAAACTAATAGAAAATAACCAAAATAATCCAAGGTTTTTATTTAACACCATGGCTAGACTAACAAATAAACAGACGTCACCCGAACAAAATATCCCGTTACAGTTTAGTAGTAATGATTTTATGAAGTTCTTCACTGAGAAAATAGAAAGCATCAGAACCACAATTGTAAACGTTCAATCTTCAATTGCGCCTTATAATTCAGCCTCAATTATCACCCTGCAAGAACAATTACAGTGCTTTACAACTATAGAACAAAGAGAGTTAAATAAACTTATCACTTCATCTAAAACTACAACATGTTTATTAGATCCTATACCAACTAAACTACTGAAAGAAGTGTTACCTGTAGTGGAAGAGCCTCTCCTCAATATTATTAACTCGTCTTTATCTTTAGGTCATGTTCCAAGAACATTTAAACTGGCAGTTATAAAACCTCTCATTAAGAAACCACAATTAGATCATAATAACCTAGCAAATTATAGACCCATTTCAAATCTTCCATTTATGTCTAAAATATTAGAAAAAATGGTGTCCGCTCAATTGTGTTCTTTCTTGCAAGAAAATGATATCTATGAAAAGTTTCAGTCAGGATTCAGACCGCACCATAGCACAGGAACTGTGCTCGTTAAAATCACAAATGATTTACTTTTAGCTTCTGACCAAGGCTGTATCTCAATACTAGTTTTACTTGAGTGCTGCGTTCGATACTATAGATCACACAATACTCTTAGATCGACTACAAAATTATACTGGTGTTCAAGGACAAGCATTAAGCTGGTTCAGATCATACTTATCTGACCGCTACCATTTTGTCTATTTAAATGGAGAAAAATCGATCATAACTCCAGTAAACTATGGAGTGCCACAGGGATCTGTGTTAGGCCCTCTATTATTCTCAGTATATATGATGCCACTTGGAAATATTATAAGGAAACATGGAATTAGTTTCCATTGTTATGCTGATGACACTCAAATATATATTTCATCACGGCCAGATGAAAACGCTAAATTATCCAAATTGACAGAGTGTGTTAAAGATATAAAAGATTGGATGACGCGTAATTTTCTTTTATTAAATCCAGACAAAACAGAGGTACTACTTATCGGTTCATAAAACCGCCCACAAAACCTCTCGCAATACAACTTTAATATAGTAGGATGTCCTGTTAATTTATCCTCTACAGTAAACCGCCTTTTTCCACCTTAGAAACATTGCTAAGCTACGTAATATGCTATCAGTTTCTGATGCAGAAAAGTTAGTTCATGCATTCATGACCTCGAGACTAGATTACTGTAATGCTTTATTAGCCGGTTGTCCTGCATCCTCAATTAACAAGCTACAGTTAGTCCAGAATGCCGCCGCTAGAGTTCTTACTAGATCAAGAAAATATGATCATATAACACCGATTTTATCATCACTGCATTGGTTACCTATAAAGTTCCGTATTAATTACAAGGTATTGCTACTGACTTATAAAGCCCTAAACGGCTTAGCTCCAGTCTATTTAACGGATCTTCTATCGCCCTATAATCCATCGCGCTCTTTAAGATCACTTCATTTAAAGCTTTTGGTCATACCTAGGATATCCAGAACCACCAAAGGAGGGAGAGCATTTTCACATTTAGCTCCAAAACTCTGGAATAGTCTTCCTGATACTGTTCGTTGCTCAGACTCGCTCTCCCAGTTTAAAACTAGATTAAAGTCGCATCTCTTCAGCCAGGCATTCATATAATATTTTGAATCTTACAGTTCAAATTACAATCCGGCCTCTAGTTAATAAACGCCAGAGGAGAACTGGCCCCCGACTGAGCCTGGGTTCTCCCAAGGTTTTTTTTCTCCATTGGGTCACCTGATGGAGTTTTAGGTCACCATTAGGTCACTTGATGGAGTTTTTCGGTTCCTTGCCACTGTTGCCTTTGGCTTGCTCAGTTGGGGATATTCTGGGGATATCTAATTTGATTTTATCAATAAATTCCACTAGAAACAAACCTTGTTGTATTATTTTAATTTAATACTGTGAAGCTGCTTTGATACAATCTGTATTGTGAAAAGCGCTATACAAATATACTTGACTTGACTTTACTATGCCAGATAACAAAATAACCTGACAAATTTCATACA
Source organism: Rutilus rutilus (assembly GCF_951802725.1). Classification (NCBI taxonomy): domain Eukaryota; kingdom Metazoa; phylum Chordata; class Actinopteri; order Cypriniformes; family Leuciscidae; genus Rutilus; species Rutilus rutilus. The sequence continues at coordinate 4,918,090 of NC_140227.1, forward strand.
CTAAACGATAGAGTATTGCTTAGTAAGTGCATAGTGTATAGGATGTCATTTCAGATTTTTTTTAGACAGACAGCAATAAAAAATACAAAATGTTTAGTGAAAATAATGAAGAACAAGCTTGATTTGGCAAAAAATCCATAGTGTAATTTTAAAGCTACACTGTGTAATATTTTAAGTTGATTTTTAGCAAAAAACACGTTATTTCAAAATGATACGTTCTCATTAATGCGTTATTAATTGTTGATTAACTTCAACCAACTAATTAAAGGAGTCATAATGTAGAAATTTCCCTTTTCCACGAGAATCAATGTATGTTATGATTGCATAATGATTATACACTGGCCGGGAAGCCGATATTTAAAAGTGAAGCGTTTGTTTACCTCAGGGTTTGTAAAATAGGCCACGTGCACGCGCACGAAAAAACGAGATTTTGATTTCTTCCCCCTCTTGACGTCAAGACGGGGGAGGATATACCAAATATGGACACCGCAAACCTATGCCGCGGGAAGCCCGCCCCTCTCCCCCTCAGATTCAGTTTAGTCGACTCGAGAAAGATGGAGAAACCGAGTGTAGCTTACACTTGAGATGCTCTGTGGGTGACTGCCACAAACAACATGCAAATGTGTTTTATCTACCAAAAACGGACGAAACTATCAGGGAACAGTGGAGGAAATTCATTTTTAATGACGCTGTCCCAACAACTCTTTCAAGTGGCGTATCGTTAGGTGTGTGTGCTAAACATTTTACACCGGAATCATTTACAAATTTGGGGCAATATCAGGCGAACTTGGCCTCGAAGCTCCGTTTGGGAAAAGGTGCCATCCCAACCATCAGGGACTTGCCAGAAATTGAAAAGGTAAGACTGTGTTTTTATTGCTCTACTGTGGTTAACAAATAGCAGATAACTGCTAATGCGGCTATTGTATGTAACGTTACCTTCGAGGTAAACACGGGGAATGGACTCTACGAATGCTAGCCACATCTTTCCACTTTGTTTTACACTAGCAGCTACAGTAGTGACGGTACAGGAGTCCATACTCAGTGGCTAAAACTGTTTAAATGCAAGTATAACATCACGTTGCATGTCTAAAGAAGAAACATATTGAATGTCTAAATAACCACAACGTGAAACAAGGCAAAAACACCACATGATAGTAAAAATCTCAAAACCACTGTAAGCTGATAAAAAAAAAAAACTACATCTCCGTTAATGTAATCTACATTAAATAAAAGGTAAATTTATGTGGGAGAAAATAGCAACACACGTTTTTGCTCGAACTGATGTTAATGTATGTCTCAGTCAAAATGATTGTCTTTACCATTCAGAGACATCTTGATGTAGACGTGCATCCAACAACTCTACATCTTCCCTTTCCAGCTCTGGTTCAGAGTCCGGCTCAAACATGTACGGTTGAATCCCATATGTCGCGGCCGGGTCGGGTTCTGACAACTTGTGCCATGTCAGTTCGTAATGATGCTGAAGTTACCTGCGGTGTCAACCCCCCTCCTTCCTGCAACCAATCAACGCGCCCCTCATTTGCATTATTATAATGACCGTCCACGACAGCCAAAACATCGCATCAGATCTCGCGAGACAATAATGCCTTTAGAAATAAGGGTCTGAGGGGCTCTGTGGTGATTTTTTTTCCACTTTTCTTTTTTAGAAGTGCCTGAAAGACTATAGTAGAGCATTGGGTACCAAAGTTAAAACAACATTATGACTCCTTTAAGTATTCTCATAAGTGTATAATCTGCCATTTAGAATACATACGAGCGAGTCGCTCGAATGGTGGAAGCCATGTTGCGCATCCATCTTGAAAATACATACAAGCTTCGCCTTTCGCATTTTTACACGCAGTGGCACCGTGACGAAGTGAGATTTCCTTTGTGCTCACTAGTGATGCGCGGGTTGATCCAAAATGAGCGGGTGCCTGCGGTCACCCGCGGTTATGAGTCATCCAAAAATATTTTTAATGATATTCGGGTCGCGGTCGGTCGGGTCGTTTGAAATAAAGATGCCAATTAAACCTTTGTAATTTATATAGTACTAGACACAATTTTCTATGAAATACATAGGCCTACACTTTATTGGCTGAATAACTGGCGCGAAGATGATGCACAAGCTCAGTCTGCAGGTAGAGATGGAGGCGGCAATAGAAAAGGTGAAGACTTGGGAGTGGAAGCTCTGCAAATACACAAATAGAAAGAGCAAAGTGTGGGAGACATTTGCCGAAATAATGAAAGATGATGACCAAAGTGCTGGCTTTGTCATGTGTACTTCTTGCGATGCTATTTACACATTTGATAGCCACAAAACTGGCACGACCAACCAGGCACGGCACCAGGATTCCAGTTTTGGATGGGCCAGACCAATTGTGTGTGGGCCTTAAATTAAAAACGTTAAACAAACAAAAAACATTATCCAATCACTGCTTAACCTAATAAAAAAATATTGACTAATATAGCCTATTGTTATATTATCTGTGCGTATACATAATATAGATTTTAATAGCTTGATGCTCTTTAAATATTTTGTTGCATTGTTAAAAGTTTCGGTGCATAGACCTATCCGCAATCGCTCTCCGTGGTTCTGACCAAAGAAGAGCTAGGCAAGGCAAGGCAAGTTTATTTATATAGCACATTTCATACAAAATGGCAATTCAAAGTGCTTCACATAGAAGAAATTAAAATAATAAAATAAATAAGAATAATTAAAACAGTTTAGAAAAATTAAATAAAATACAGTACAGTACAAACAGTCGGACGAGCATTGGCACAGTGCTCATTCAGTAAATGCATAGCTAAACAGATGTGTTTTGAGTCTGGATTTGAATGTGATTACTGTAGGAGCACATCTGATCTCCTTTGGAAGCTGGTTCCAGCTGCGGCTGGCATAATAGCTAAAAGCAGATTCGCCATGCTTAGAGTGAACCCTTGGTATTTCTAGCTGATATGATCCTAATGATCTGAGTGATCTGTTGGGTTTATATTCAGTGAGCATATCTGCAATGTATTGAGGTCCTAGGCCATTGAATGATTTATAGACCAGTAATAATACTTTAAAATCAATCCTAAATTTAACTGGGAGCCAGTGTAAAGACCTGAGGACTGGTGTGATATGCTCATATTTTCTGGTTCTGCTCAGAATCCTGGCGGCAGCGTTCTGTATGAGCTGCAACTGTCTTATGGTCTTTTTGGGAAGGCCAGTGAGGAGTCCATTACAGTAATCCACCCTGCTAGTGATGAAAGCATGCACAAGTTTCTCTAAGTCTTGTCTGGAAACAAAGCATCTTATTCTTGCAATATTTTTCAGATGATAGTATGCTGATTTAGTTATTGCTTTGACATGACTACTGAAATTAAGGTCTGACTCTAGTGTCACACCAAGATTCCTGACTTGATTTTTAGTTGTTTGACCCCTAGAGTGAAGGTATGCGTTCACCTTGAGAACTTCATCTTTGTTTCCAAACGCAATGACTTCAGTTTTGTCTTTGTTTAATTGAAGAAAGTTTTGACACATCCAACTGTTTACTTCATCAATGCATTGGCACAGGGAGTCAATGGGGCTGTAGTCGTTAGGCGATAGGGCTAAGTAAATCTGTGTGTCGTCTGCATAGCTGTGGTAAGAGATTTGGTTCTTTCTCATTATTTGGCTCATTGGGAGCATATACAGGTTGAACAGGAGTGGTGCAAGAATTGAGCCTTGAGGGACTCCGCATGTCATGGATGTCCACTCAGACTTATGGTCTCCTATACTCACATAATAACCTCTCCCATCTAAGTATGACCTGAACCATTTTAGGACTATCCCAGAAAGCCCCACCCAGTTTTCCAGCCTGTCAAGAAGTATGTTATCGACAGTGTCAAATGCAGCACTGAGGTCGAGTAGCACCAGCACTGATAATTTGCCTGAATCAGTATTTAAGCGAATATCGTTTATTATCTTTATGAGCGCTGTCTCTGTGCTGTGGTGCGGTCGGAAACCAGATTGAAAATGGTCAAAGGATCCATTCAAGCTCAAGAATTTGTTCAGCTGATTGAAGACAACTTTTTCAATGATCTTGCCTATGAAAGGAAGATTTGAGATCGGTCTATAGTTGCTTAATATGGTCTTATCCAGATTGCTCTTTTTCAGGAGGGGCTTGACAACTGCAGTTTTCAGGGAGTTTGGAAAGCTCCCAGAGAGAAGTGAAGCATTTACCACTTCTAGAAGATCTGCTTCTAAACTGTTTAACACACTTTTGAAAAAAGATGTGGGAAGTGTGTCAAGAGCGCAGGTTGATGTTTTAAGGTGCTGTATGGTTTCTTCCAAAATGTTGCCATGATTAATTTCTTTGAAATCAGACATAGTAACTACTTTCTCAGGTGGTCTGATCTGTCTGACCCCAGTGCAACTCAAGGATGTGCTGATCACCTTTCTGATATTTCTGATATTATTAATTTTCTCAGAGAAGAAAGAAGCAAACTCACTGCACTTGTTGTCTGAGAGAATTTCACTGGGAATCTGGCTTGGGGGGTTTGTCAGTCTCTCTACAGTAGCAAAAAGAGTGCGTGTGTTGTTTAAATTGCTGTTTATAATATTTGAGAAGAAAGTCTGTCTAGCTTTGCCTAGTTCCATATTGAAAGCATGAAGGCTGTCTTTGTAGATGTTATAATGGACTACAAGTTTTGTCTTCCGCCACATGCGCTCTGCTTTTCTGCATTGTCTTTTCATATTTTGCACTGCTGTTGAGTTTCTCCAAGGTGCTTTTTGTCTGCCACTCTTCTTCCTGACTTTCACAGGAGCAATATCATCAATTACACCTTTAACTTTTGAGTTAAAAGAATCAAGGAGAAAATCAACAGAGTCTGCAGATATGCTTGGTGTTAAGGATATAGCCTTCATAAATAGGACACTAGTGTTCTCATTTAAGCATCTCTTCTTGACAGACACAGATCTCGCTTCAGTGGCAGGAGAGATCAATATTTCAAAGAAAATACAGAAATGATCAGACAGTGCTACATCCTTAATAACAATCAATGAAATGTTTAGACCCTTACTGATAAGTAAATCTAGAGTGTGTCCACGATTGTGTGTGGGTCCATGTACATGCTGAGTCAGATCAAAAGTTTTTAAAACAGTTTTGATTTCTTTTGCCATATTGTTTTCTGCATTATCTATGTGAATGTTAAAATCTCCAGCAATGGCAAAACAGTCAAACTCTGAGGTAATTGTTGATAACAGTTCTGTAAAGTCCTCAGCAAAGGCTGGAGAGTATTTTGGAGGCCTGTAAATAATGATGCGTAAAATGCGTGGAGCACCTTTTAACACAATACCCAGATATTCGAAAGAAGGGTAATTCCCAAATGATATTTGCTTACATTGATAGATATCTTTAAAAAGAGCAGCTAGACCCCCACCTCTCTTAACAGCTCTGCAGACACTCATAAAAGTAAAGTTAGGAGGGGCTGCTTCATTGAGGATTGTTGCACTGTAGCTGTCTTCTAGCCAGGTTTCATTTAGAAGCATAAAATCTAGGTTGTTTGTGGTTATTAAGTCGTTAGCTAGAAGTGATTTATTTTTAAGTGAACGAATGTTTAAAAGTGCTAACTTAACAGTCGTACTTTTTGTCCCCACATCAATCTTACTTTCACATGTAATAGGCACCAGATTAGATGGGTTTGCTGTACGGCTATTGAAGGCCTTAGACTTTCTATCTTGTAATAGAACAGCAATAGAGAAAGATACAGGCACACTGGGTTCCCGCTTGTTCTGTAAACATTTGAGAAAGTTACTGTTATCAGAGCGGGGACCCGACACATATCACTGAGAGCTGGTATCAGTTGTTTTTGGTTCACCTCGAGCAGATGGAGGAGGGTGTGGGCCCTGGCGTTGTGGCAGAGGCCGAAGAGCTCTCACAGGAGGAGGGGGAGGGCGAGCTGGGCCCGCAGGCTTTGGTGGCAGCGGTGCCTGTCGTTTTTAGGTTGTTATCTGGGGGCTTGCAGCAAAAGAGTGGGATAGTTTGGTTCCAGCATACACCAGTTCTTCCATTTTCTGTGAGAAGCACAGAAGTGGCGATGCTGGGGAGAGGGAAAAGGTGTCTGGTGAAAGGGGCTGTTCCTCTGGTGTTAAAGGAGGCTGTGATATGCTGTCCTGGCCTCCCTGGCTGTTTTCCAGGAAGTCGTCCTTGGGTGCTGAATCTTGGAGCAGTTCTAATATGTCTGTCTGTGGTGAGCTCTGTGGGCAGGGCTCAGCTGAGATTGAGTCCGTGAGCAGATGTTGTTGTGGCGGAGTGGTGTTATCATTGTCCTTGTGTGATATGTCAACCGCATGTCCATTTTGCTGCTGAAGTGAAGTCCTGTGGTCATTCATACTGTGTCCAGGTGTGTGTGTGCCATTCAGATTGAGTGGATTGGCACACATTGCAGAAGGATGATTGAGGGAGAAGTAGAAATTGTCCTTTAACACTCTTGAACCAAGTTTGTTTGGGTGATGGCCATCCCGATGAAAAAGTTGTCTCTGACTCCAGAAAAGATTGAAATTGTCAATGAAGTTTACTCCTTTTATATTGCAGGTTTTTTGCAGCCACGTATTTAGCCCAAGCAACCGTGAAAACCTGTTTGTTCCTCTTACTGGGAGTGGTCCACTGATGAATGTTTGAACTTTCAGTCTTTTAAGTGTTTCAAAAAGTTCATTGAAATCCTTCTTAACCCTCTGGGGACCAAAAACGCGCCCGCACGTTTTGCTCGTTTTTTTTTTTTAGCAATGAAAATAAACACTAAATGCTCTGTTAATTTTGATCTTTCATTTTCGTGTAATACATCAATCGATCCTGTTCAGTTTCTATTTTTTTTCTGTATACTCACAATAAAAATAAAGTGTTTTGCTTTTTGACAAATAAAGAAAAATTAAGATGATGCGATTTCTGCCTTCTCTCTGTCAGTAAACTCCCGTTTGAAACGCGTTCGAAAATGATCAATAACTCCGCGAAAATTCAGTCAAACAGGCAATTTTAAATGAAGTAATTTTTATAAAAAACAAATATTCTCAGCTTCTGTAATCTGTATAAAAAGAGAGCGACTCCAGTCGAGCTCATTACGAGCCATTCAAAAGTAATTTGACCACTCCCCGGAGAGCGCGTGCTATTCAAACGCAAATTCTGAGAACCATTTCAGTCTGTGAAACGCCCACATCAACTGTAAACAAAGCGCGTCGCGAGTGAGACATTATAGCCTTTATGGAGAAAAGTTTCCACAGTGCTGATGAGGAGAAATATCTCCTGATATGAGCAGCAGACCGCGCTGAGGAGTGAGGTAGGCTGTTTTCTTTTCTCAAGTGTGGAATAACGTTATGGAATAACGTTAGTGTAGGCCTATAAACCGCAAAAAGATGAATCGCATTTCTATAATATGACTCGCGTTTCTGTGAGATGAATGAAGGATACATATTTGTAAAGAGTGTTTAGCCTGAATATGAATCGCGCGTCTGTGTGTGAAAGAATAAACTGCTTTGCCATAGCCTACTGAGATGAGTAAAAATCGACTGAAATATGTTGAAATAAAATGTATTTGTATAAGCAACGTAAGTTAACATTTATATGCCCTGATATTTCAATAAAACAACGTTAGTCAGGCGTTAGTCACACTATTTTTGTCAAAAATAAAGTCATAGACTAAGATGTTAGATGTTCCAATGTTGGCTATATTCAAACTAATGAATACATATGATAAAATGTAGGCCTATAATCTTTTTTTTCTTTCTTTTTTTTTTTTTTTACAAAGAAAGAGTACACTTGAAATATTGTTGAAATTGTAATTATTGTTGTAATTGTAACATTTTTAATAAAATAGCTAAACATATTTACAAGATAGATGTAAGCGAAATCTTAAATGGTCAATATAAGAATTCTTCTAAATACATTGTCCTTGCATTGTGGCTCAGTCAGTGTCACACCTGAATGAATGACTATTCAGAGTCATTATGCAGAGTGGGTGGGACATCCCAGGTGTAAACTACTCCTTCACGCCCCCCTCGCATATTGGCTTTCCAAGCAAAACCTGTTTTACACCATTTAAATCAATGTATTTTTTTTTGTGAACGATAAAGCAAGACTATTTTCACATAATTTTGAAGCCAGTACTCAAAGGTACAACATCAATTAGACAAAAGTCTTGTGGACACATATTTAATATGTGTTTTGTGGTCTTAATTCAGCCACTTTCATTTTTATTTTTTCCAATAACCACGCATAAACATTATTCTCTTAAAAATACAAACATCTACATACACGTTGCCCGCATATTTTGGTAGCCCTGTTTGTGCTATATAGAGTGATTTTACACCTTTGCCATTAACATGTTTATAAATAACTGAAAAAAGCACAAATTTCAAGGCATGTCAGAACATCTCAAGGGCTCCAAAAACACCTTGGTCCCCAGAGGGTTAACCCAAGGGTTTATTACCAAGCTGTTTTTGGGGCCCTTGAGATGTTCTGACATGCTCTGACATTTGTGCTTTTTTCAGTTATTTATAAACATGTTAATGGCAAAGGTGTAAATTCACTCTATATAGCACAAACAGGCCTACCATAATATGCGAGCAACATGTATGTAGATGTTTGTATTTTTAAGAGAATAATGTTTATGCGTGGTTATTTAAAAAAATAAAAATGAAAGTTGCTGAAATAAGACCACAAAACTCATACAAAATATGTGCCCACAAGACTTTTGACTAATGGATGTTTTCTCTTCGAGTTCTAGCTTCAAAATTATGTGAAAATAGTCTTGCTTTATCGTTCAAAAAAAAAATACATTGATTTAAATGGTGTAAAACAGGTTTTGCTTGGAAAGCCAATATGCAAGGGGGAGGAGTAGTTTACACCTTAGATTACCCAGTCCCACCCACTCTGCATAATGACTCTGCATAATTAGCCATTCATTCAGGTGTGACACTGACTGAGCCACAATGCAAGGACAAAATAGCCTATATATTTAGAAGAAGACTTATATTGACCATTTAAGATTTTGCTTACATCTATCTTGTAAATATGTGTTGCTATTTTATTAAAAAGGTTACAATTACAACAATAATTACAATTTCAGCAATATTTCTGCAAAAAAGTACTCTTTCTTTGTAAAAAAAAAAAAAAAAAAAAAGATTATAGGCCTACATTTTATCATATGTATTCATTAGTTTGAATATAGCCAACATTGGAACATCTTAGTCTATGACTTTATTTTTGACAAAATAGTATTTTATATGAGCAGAAAAGCTTATTTGATGTGACAGTATATTCTGCAGTAAAAACTGTACCCAAATCTAGTCAACAAAATATTGTCTTTCATACTTCGCCTGACTGTAACGTTGTTTTTATGAAATATTAGGGCATAGCCTATAAATGTTAATTTGCAGTTTAATACGTTGCTTATACAAATACATTTTATTTCAACATATTTCAGTCGATTTTTACTCATCTCAGTAGGCTCTAGCAAAGCAGTTTATTCTTTCACACACAGACGCGCGATTCATATTTAGGCTAAACAGTCTTTACAAATATGTACCCTTCATTCATCTCACAGAAACGCGATTCATATTTAGGCTAAACAGTCTTTACAAATATGTACCCTTCATTCATCTCACAGAAACGCGATTCATATTTAGGGTAAACAGTCTTTACAAATATGTACCCTTCATTCATCTCACAGAAACGCGATTCATATTATAGAAACGCGATTCATCTTTTTGTTTACATAGGCCTACACTAACGTTATTCCATAACGTTATTCCACATTAACACTTGAGAAAGGATAACTTAGCCTACCTCACTCCTCAGCGGGATCTGCTCCTCATATCAGCACGGAAAATTTTCTCCATAAGGTAGGCTATATTATGCCTCTTTGTTTACAGTTGATGTGGGCGTTTCACAGACTGAAATGGTTCTCAGAATTTGCGTTTGAATAGCACGCGCTCTCCGGGGCGTGGTCAAATTACTGTGAATCATCTCGTAATGAGCTCGACTGGAGTCGCTCTCTTTTTATACAGATTACAGAAGCTGATAATATTTGTTTTTTATATAAATTACTTCATTTAAAAGCTGCGATCTCAAGCTTTATGCCCGTGGGTCTGTTTCCCTGTTTGACTGAATTTTCGCGGAGTTATAGATCATTTTCGAACGCGTTTCAAATGGGAGTTTACTGACAGAGAGAAGGCAGAAATAGCATCATGTTAGTTTTTCTTTATTTGTCAAAAAGCAAAACACTTTATTTTTATTGTGAGTATACAGAAAAAAAATAGAAACTGAACAGGATCGATTGATGTATTACACGAAAATGAAAGATCAAAATTAACAGAGCATTTTGTGTTTATTTTTCATTGCTAAAAAAAAAAACGAGCAAAACGCGCGGGCGCGTTTTTGGTCCCCAGAGGGTTAAGGAGTTCTGACTGCTCTTTATGAATATCATTCTTCCCCACATGAATGATGAGTCGATTTGCAGTCTTATGTTTCATCAGAATGTTCTGAAGTTCCCTGTTTATATCAGAAGTTGTTGCTTGTGGAAGGCAGCACGTAGTTGTATCCCTGCTGCTAATGTTTCTGATTATGGAGTCCCCCACTATCAGAGTCCTGGGCCCGGCTGCGCTCTGAGCTGAGTGCCGCTGTCTGCTCGACCTTGAGCGCCAGTTAGCATCAGTGTTAGCTACTGGCCCATTCAGTCTGTGTTTGATCATATTCATCACATTTGGGGATTCCTCATTTACATTCATTAGTACTTCAAATCTGTTCTCAAGATGTATAGGCGGTGGTAGCAGACCAGTGTTTGCAATCCTTGTCAGAGCTGTATCTGGGGTAGAGGATGCTACTGCGGCAATATGTGATGCTCGTGACAATCTGATGTCTCGAGTGCCTTTGGGTCTCCCTCCCTGTTTGTGCCATCGATTAGTAAGTCGATCGGCTTGTTTCTCTACCTGTCGAGGAGCACTAGTTTCATGGGACTCACCGGCTGTATGCTGAGGCTGTCCATGACGAAGCTCTGTTGTGTGCTCCGTCTGGTTTGGTGGTCCCGTAAGTAACTTTGTTTCAAGAACTGCAATCCTTTGTAAAAGTCTGTGGCAGTTAGTGCAGCAAGTAGATTCTTGAACCTGAAGAGGCATTTTCTCTCTTATCCTGAATGTAGGCAGTTTGTTTTCCTTTCCCGGAATGTAAGCTGGTCGGGTAAAAGAATTCTGCGTTTTTGTAGTAATCCAAACTTTGTTGTCTGAGCACTGTGCTGTTTGCTGAAGATAAAATTAGGTGATAAAAGGAAATAAAATATAAAAATATAGGAGATAAAATGTAAAAGCGATAGAGCAAAGCGCGGAGCAGTAAGCAAGAGCGTCCGAACAGTAGCTGAGCAGGAAGTCCAAACCAAAGTCCTGACCAAAGAAGAGCGCTTTGGAATCTCCATTACGCATCATACGCATCATACCTGGGCTGCATTTTCCGATAACATTGTCTCTTAGCGTGCTACGAAGACTCTTAAGGTATAACTTAACTAAAGGTATACTACCACTAAAGGTATATCATTGCAGACTTCCGGTTATGGCGAGGTGCTAAAAGGTCGCAACTTTTTGGCTCTGCTGTTAGCATGTAATTAATCCTACAATACCAACCAGGAGTGTTTTTAAAGCTAAGCAATAAATATATAAGAGTACAGGGGATTAAAATGTCACGTAAAGGTGGCAAAAAAGACAAGAAAAAAACACGAAACGAAGACGAACACTCTGAGGGTGAAGAAATTAGCGACGTCATGGCGGCTATGGAAGACGGCCTTGAAGAAGGAGATGGTGAAGTAGCAACTTCGGGCGAAAATAACCGGGATATCATGAAAGCCATAATGTCTCTGAAAAGTGGCCTTTATAAGAAGATAGATGGTGTGCAAACATACGGAGGTAAGAAAGGAGATACAGGAATGCACAGGGCGCCTAGCGCACGCGGAACAACGTATTTCTGATGCCGAAGACAACGTTAATGGGCTAATATCCAAAGTGAGCATATTGGAAAGCACCGTTAAAACTCTTTCAAACAAAGTGGAAGATTTAGAATGCAGAAGCCGACGTAACAATATAAGACTTGTGGGGCTACCGGAGAAAGCAGAGGGCCTGGACACAGCTACATTTCTTGAAAAGTGGATACCAGAGGCTTTAGGAATGGAATCGCGGGAGCCACTGGTAATCGAGCGGGCTCACAGAATTGGCGCACTGTCAAATAACGACTCGCGAATGACGCGCCCGAGGACACTGATTATGAAGTTTTGGAATTTCAAAGACAAGGAGCGAGTGTTAAAGGCAGCCAGGATCAAAGGGAATGTTCTTTATAATAACGAACAAGTCCGTTTTCATCCAGACCTTTCCGCTGGTGTTCACAAGATGCAGCGCGACTATGATGACGTGCGAAAGAAGCTGCGAGACAAGGGTATTCATAAGCACAGAATAATTTTTCCAGCACGGCTTCTGCTGACACATGGGGAGAGATCCTACATGTTCCAAACGCCGGCTGAAGTAGACCAATTTGTCCAGTCTCTTTGAAGGATCAAGACGAACCTATGGCATACGTTATCAGGAAAGCTTAACTTTTCTTCGTCAAATATGACTGTCTCGGTTTCTTTTACTTTCATGGCCAAATTAAGTGTATTTTCATGGTTGAGGGGGAACCAAACGGACATGATCCATAGAATTCAGGATAATGCCACCTACTTTACAAGTAGTGTTGTTTAGCTCTTTATGAACATACTTTACATGGCCAACAGTTGTATTATTTTATTTCTTTAATATTTTTGTTCACCCTTCAGCGCAGGCCTCAGGTATGTTAATATCTGGTATGTGCGTAATCGTTTCAATATAAATAACCCTTTAATGGTTATGTTAATAAATGTTGCATTGTTCATTACAATAATTTTATTGGTTGGTTAGCTAGTTTCTTTAATAGCAGAGAGAGCTAAAGAGAAAGAAATAACTAAAAGCGAGAGATAGACGACTGCGTGGACCCGTCTCGGTCATAAGCGGTTGGTATAAGGGAGGAGTGGTTGGGTGGTGGGAGGGAGAACAGGGTATAAAATGTTTGCTGTGTTTTACATGATTGTTTTTCATTATGTAATCTGTTGTGATATGTAAACTGAAAATGTAATAAATATATTGTTAAAAAAAAAAGGTATATCATTGCTAGGCGTCTTCAGGGCTATCATCCACTCGCGAGGCAGAGGCGCTGGCGCCCTCCTAGCAACGTCGCTGTTTTTGGTAAAACATGATTTTGACGACTTCATTAAGTTTTGTTTTATAGAAAACTCTTTTTAAAAGATTTTCGTTTTGTATAAATTGTATCTTAATTTTGATCAATGTTTTATCAATCAATTTTCCCGTATTTAATAAATAAGAAGCAAATATATAGCAGACAATGTAATAAGGCGCCGGCACGATCACTTGCATTGCATGTGAACTGGAGGGCGCCGAAACTCAGCTTGTGCCTCACAGATTTGAGAAATATAGGCTATCTATTACAGAAAGCTTGAAATGTCTACTTTTAAACGAAAATATTCAAACCAAAATAAATAGGCTAGCCTACTCTCTGATTTTGTAATCCATATGAAATGTGCATTTCTCTCTGGCGTTCATGGCGAGTCCGCATCGTCAACTTCATCTTTGCAGCGACACAGAAAACACCAGTTTATTACTAAACAATTAAATGTCTCCTTGCTAATTTAGACACATTAATAATCATTACTTTAACCGGTTCTTTGTGGCAAGCTTTATGCGTGCGGTCATAACGCTTATTATCCTGTAGGCTACAGCCTATTTAAGTAATTAAATTAATATATAGGGGCGATTTGTCCATGAATGGCTTAAATGAACAACTACTAGTCGACTAGAAAAAAAAAAAATTAGAATAGCCCTTATTCGCAGGGTTAGTTGAAAACGTCGGTCGGGTGCGGGTTTTTTATACATTGACCCGCGCATCACTAGTGCTCACCATCAATTTGATACAAAAACTTCTCATGAGCAATCCCAAATTGCCCAAAATAAATGTGCATCTTCTTTCCTGGGATGACCTTCTTATCTCCAATGATCTGGCCGTTCACTATAATGCCTGAATATTCTTTTTTTTTTACACAGATATGAGTAGAAAGAGAAGATGGAAAATAAACCTAGTTCCAATTACCCACATCCAGATATTTCTGTTTTCTGACAGAATGAATCACCTGTAAGCGGGTCGCTAACCAAGTTGAAGATGGTTTCTGGCAGCTCAATGATGAAGTGTGGATCTCCATCAACTAACAAACCTAAAGAACAAGAGACAAACATAAGTAACAGGTAATAAATGTTTTTTTTTCTTTACTAAAGTAGTTCTCTTTAAAATGTATTCAAATTCACACCACAAAAATGACATCACTTCTCACCAAGATATGAAGGGAGTAGATTTAGGTTTTTTTTTGGCAGAGAGTTGTCTTTGGAAGTTTTTGGTGGGGAGTAGACTTTGGGGTCTTTTGGCAGAGAGTCTGAGATTTTTGATACCACTGCCGATCAACTGAGGTGGAGCATAAAGTGCACCGATATCTTCAAGGGTAGAATTGTGCGATGGAGACAGAGAGAGTCTTCATTCAAAAGTTTTTGCAGAATCCATTGTATAGTAAGACATGACAAGATAAAACACCTCTTAATGTTCACAGTGATGGCTAAATCTAAGGTTAATTCCTCTTACCAGGTTCTGTTGTGTCCTCTCGCTGCTCTGTGAATCAAAATAATACAGTGTTAATGTGTCACATAAGCACCTCTGCAGAAAATTGTAGCATCAAACGGTCACACTTTTGGGCCATCAGTGTTGTAATACTTATATTCAAGGCAGCCAAGAGAACTCATAATTTCTGTATTGCTTTTTTCCTTGAATTTTTATATTGGCCTAAGTAACTTGGGAATAAATCACAGTGTGTTTCATGATAAAAAACGTGACTTTGCAGTCCGGAAAATACAGTAGGTTATAGCAAACGATTTCACGGACCCCCCCCCCGGCACTTGAGAACTGCTGGTCTACACTGAAGAAAGCCCTGTCTAGGCTCTTACCCGGTACGGGCTGTGTCGAGCTATTCGTTAGTCGAGTTGTTTGATGAGAAATAGATGAAATGTAGTTGCAATAAGGGCGTTAAGAATCCTCACAACTGCAGCAGCGGAGGACTATTATAAGAATATTAGAAATCTAATATTCAAGCTGTTTTCTCGTTTTTCTACTCTTAATATTAAATCAAAAAACAACTGAATGAATGATACACGGATTCTCTTGAACCACCACCACGTTTGTGCCAGAAAACGTACTCGGTTACTTTCGTAACCTCGGTTCCCTAAGAAATAAGGGAACGAGTACTGCGTTGCAAACGCTATGGGAAAACTCCTTTCTCGAGAATATTGAAGCCTTTATTTTAAAACGCATTGCAGCTGCACAGCAAGAGAGCATGACAGCTCGATAGAGCGAGCTGATAGGCTGTGCTGCGGCAACTGCACAAACCTATGGCGAATCAGCAAAGGTAAACGGTCCAATCGAAGCGCTTGGCACCTTGCCAACCTGAGTGTGCCAAAATAGACGTGGCTGAAGAGTATAAATTCAGAGAGAATTCGCCATATGACAGGTTTAATCGACTGAAGCGAAGCACCTGATATAAGTGAAATAGCACGGCAGGCAACGCAGTACTCGTTCCCTTATCTCTTAGGGAACCGAGGTTACGAAAGTAGCCGAGTACGTTCCCTTACGAGAACGGTTCTCTCGTACTGCGTTGCAAACGCTATGGGAACCCCATTTAAAACGCTGTGCTATTCGCCGGTGACTACTCTGAACGTGTCCGGGGAGACCCGGGACTAATAACAGAGTAGTCTGATATATCATAGACCAGAATGACGGGCCTTAAATTATATACACTGTGTATAGTGAAGCACAAGGGTCACTTAAGTCACACATAGGTCTGGGTCGTGAGAGCCAGGGCCCTAAATGGAGAGAATTCGTGCCTGTAAGGCCTCTAGGTTATAGAACCTTGCAAATGTGGACGGAGCAGACCAGCCAGCCGCCGCACAAATGTCTTCAATGGGGATCCCGCTGGACCATTCCCACGAGGAGGCAATGCCTCTTGTGGAATGAACTCTTACACCTATGGGACACAAAAGGCTCAGAGAGGTGTAGGCCAGAGAGATGGCATCTACAATCCATCTTGACAGTTTGAGTTTCGTGACTGGCAGCCCCTTGGTGCGGCCCCCGAAACAGACAAAGAGCTGTTCAGACTGTCTGAAAGAGGCAGAACACTCCAGATACATTCTCAGAGCTGTGACAGGGCAAAGCGTGAGGGCGTCGCTATCTTCTTCCGACACTTGAAGAGTCGATAGGGAAATAACCCGGGCTCTGAATGGAGTTGAGAGCACCTTCGGTACATATCCATGTCTTGGTTTAAGGACGACTTTGGAGTCATTAGGACCGAACTCAAGACAAGAAGCGCTTGTGAAGAGTGCTTGTAAGTCCCCAACTCTTTTAACTGATGCTAGTGTTAGGAGCAGAGTGGTTTTAAGAGAGAGGGATTTCAGATCAGCCGACTGAAGCGGTTCAAAGGGAGGTCCCTTAAGAGCCCGTAGAACCAGGGAAAGGTCCCAGGCCGGCACCGATGGAGGCCGTGGTGGGTTAAGTCTCCTGGCTCCTTTAAGGAAGCAAACAATGAGGTCGCTTTTACCCAAGGAAGAGCCAGCCACCGGTGAGTGAAAAGCTGCAATAGCTGCCACATACACTTTGCGCGTGGAGGGGGAGCATCCCACGTCCAACAGCTCTTGGAGAAAAGTCAGTACCCTTGGTACTTCACAGTTAAGTGGGTCGAGGTTCCGAGCTAGACACCAGCTGGAGAAAACTGACCACTTGAGGTGGTAGAGGCGTCTTGTGGACGGAGCTCTAGCCTCCATTATGGTGTTTAGGACCCCTCCTGGGAGGCCCTGGGGTACCCGTTCAGGGGCCATACATGGAGGGCCCACAAGTCGGGACGGGGTTGCCAGATTGTCCCGTTCGCCTGCGTGAGGAGATCGCTCCTCAGCGGGATCGGCCACGGATGTGTCGTGGACAGCTCCATCAGCTCTGGGAACCAGACCTGGGTTTGCCAGAGAGGGGCTACGAGAAGGACTGCATACTTGGTGTTCCTGATCCGTTCGATGACCTGAGGGAGCATCGAGACCGGAGGAAATGCATAAAGTGGGAGGCTGGGCCAATCGTGAGCCATCGCGTCCCTGTTCTTTGAAAAGAATATTGGGCAATGAGAGTTGTATTCTATAGTTGAGGCGAAGAGGTTCAACTCTGCTTTGCCGAAGATTTCCCACAACCAACGCACCGTCCGGGGATGGAGAGACCATTCTTCTGGGGGAACATAGCCCCGAGACAGGTGCGTCGCTTTTGTTCTCCAACTGCCTGCAGTGGGAGGGCACAAATGAGCGGCGACCGCTTCCTCTAGCGGGGGGAGCTTTACATAGCCCTTCTCTTCAGCGCCGTCAACGAAAGAGAGCGTGGCAGAAGCAGAAGAGCGCGTTTGCGCTGCAAAGGGTGCGCGCCATGATTTAGTAAGCTCGCTGTGGACCTCAGGGGAAAAACGGAGCGGCACGCTGGGGAGGAGCCTGTTGGCGCCCCGGCAGGAACCATTCATCAAGGCGGCTTTTCGCGGGCTCTTCTGGAGAAAGCCAGTCCAGTCCCAGCTCGTCGACAGCGCGAGTGATAACGCGGAGAAGTTCGGCGTCAGTGCTCGCTCTAGTGTTGATTCGCTCAGTCTGAGAAGAGGGGGCGGTGTCCGTGGAACCCGACCAATCTTCACATTCAGACGCCGCCACAGAAACAGCATCATCGAGGTCCTCTGCAGATCTGCCGAAAGAGACGAGTGCAGCCGCTTCGAGAGAGGGGCGTTGATCGCTCTTCGCGAATAACACAGGAGAAGTATCAGAAGGTGTAGGCGAGGCACACGGGGACAGACCCGGTGTGCACGCTCTCAGATCACTGTGCTCGTGGATCCTCTGCTCGCGCCTCTTCTTCCTGCGGGGCTCGGTGGGCCCGCTCTCTGACGTAGCGAGAGCGAGCCTGGATCAAAGCGCTGAGACCGGCATGCTGTCACAGGATAGGCAGCCGCCTTTAGTAAGCACTGCCTCGGCGTGCTCAGGGCTGAGGCAGACAGCACACTGGGTTTGTCTATCTGACACATGAAGGGGAATCCCGCAGGATTCGCAGACGGGGAGCGGCATTTGAAACAATGCTCTGCTCTTTTAGATGGATAAAAGCTTAAAGGATATGCTCGTCGGATGCCACAGGGAAACGATCAGCTGGCGAGATGATGCTGGCGCTGAAGCTGTTCCGCTGAAGGGCTGTTCTACGACGAGAGGCTTCTTTTTTCCGGAGAGGTCAGCAAAAACGAGGTGAGAAACATAGCTCGAGCTGAAGGAGATAAATCTGTCATATGGCGAATTCTCTGAATTTATACTCTTCAGCCACGCCTATTTTGGCGCGCTTAGATTGGCAAGGTGCCAAGCGCTCCGATTGGACCGTTTGCCTTTGCTGATTCGCCATAGGTTCGTGCAGTTGCCGCAGTACAGCCTATCAGCTCGCTCTATCGAGCTGTCATGCTCTCTTGCTGTGCAGCTGCAATGCGTTTTAAAATAAAGTATTCTCCAGAAAGGAGTTTTCCCATAGCGTTTGCAACGCAGTACGAGAGAACCGTTCTCGTAAGGGAACTACTGCTACGTTTTTCAAGTTCAAATCCTCCAACGTTAATCTATTAACTCTCCTGACTGCTTTGTCGGACAAAAATGGCAGATTCAGCGGATTATGATTGGTCAGATCACCTGTCAATCAAACTCCCTGCGAAGGGTCAATTGGCCAAAATGACCATTTGACTTTTCTGAGACCCTCTACTCTTCCCTGTGGATGACCTGTGACCTACTTTCTGTCCGACCTGAATTTTCTGCGTTTTCGAATTTTAGAAAACAGAATTTGAAGTTCTGAATTTCTTCTTTATCTTGAAAACTTGAATCTGTATTTTTTTTATATAATCTGATATTTGCAGTCAGAAGAATTCAGAACAAAAAAACATCTGTTTGAAAATACACGTCTATACAATTCAGCCATAACAACATTTCAATTCGTTAAATTTCAAATGTTCAATACTCGTTTAAAGAAATCAAATCAGAACTATTTCAAATTCCACATAATATAAAATTTTGTTAGATTACACTATTCAAATAATTTTGTCATATTATAAGCTCCATACTCATGGCGTTCCAATCCCGTAAGACTTTTGTTCATTTTTGGAACACAAAGGAAGATATTTTTAATGAAATCTGAGCTAGTTTTGTACTGTTCATTGACAGCTACACAACTACCACTTTGATGCTTCAAAATGTGAATGTAAATCTAACCCATAAGAATTGAGCGGTTTAGTCCAAATTTTCAGAAGAGACAATCACTTTACATGATGAACAGATTTAATTTAGGCTTTTATTCACATATGAATATTCATTAACTCACACATCAGTTGTGGTAAATGGAAGCTCAAGGATGTTCATGCGATGACATTTGAAAACCAGTGAGGTTCATTCTCGTGTTACGCTGCACGTTTGAGCTTCAGCGAGAGGTTTGTTTTTGCACGTCAAGCAGGTTCGGTTTAGCTTCTGTTTATGTTCGCTGAACAATATTTACAATGTTTCCAAAGATAAACAAAAGTCTTATGGGTTTGGAACAGCATTAGGGTGAGACAAAATGTTCATTCTTGGGTGAACTAACCTTTTAAGCCATACAGGTTTGGAATGACATGAGCATAAGTAAATGATGACTGAATCTTCATTTTTGGGTGGAATATAGCTTAAAAACATTACCAAGTACCTTCAGTCAGCTTGTCAACAACAAGCATTTCTTCATCCTTCTCTCTGTCAACAAATTTTATTGGACATTGTATTATTTTTTGTAATTCTCAGGTTGAATAGGTTGAATTATTTGAGCGCATATGTCTCACGCTGACATTTTATCCAAGAGCTGCTGGATGGTCAGATATGCCCACAGTCGCTCTGTGAAATCGCCAAAGATGTACTCCTGCTCAGGGAACACACTGTCCCACTCTTCAGCAATTGCTTGACTCTGGACCACAAACTGGTCCTCCAACTGAAATTGGATGTATGGCACTTATGACACTGTACAATCAAACTGATTTTTATTCAACCAATAGTGCTTCCCTTTGTGCAGATACTTCAGTCAGAATAGTGTCAATCTCAAGTTCTTTTAGGCGTCCGGCTACCACTATCTCAGAGCCTTTGAAGAATTGCCTGAAGTGACTTTGTGTCAAGTCAGTTACAGCATTACCAGGATAATTTAGGTTCACCTCAAAGAGAAGTGGGCTAGCCACCTCTTCATAAAAACCCTATAGAAAAGGAAATCATTCAAGACCCGGCTATTATCTGGATCAGGCTGCATATATTAAATATAAGGTATTATTTTTATTGATTGAGAGTATAAAGTTGTCAGTTCTACCTGCAGTTGAAGGGCAGCATCTGAGGCCTCATAGACTCGAGCGAGTCCATCATTCTGCTTGGCAGAATGATGCTTGTCATAGTGGGTTTTGAGCATGTTGCAAGTGTAATGTATTTATAGCTTGTATAAACAAAGGAGGACTAACATGCTAAAGTTGGTGATGAAGGCTGTTTTGGGCAAGTCCACCTCAAAGAACACTTCCTGTGATGCATTGGCTGTGTTCAGGGCTTTGGTGGTCATGACTGTGTGAGCAAAGCGAGACGCGACCTTGCAGTCCACTCGCATGCTTTGCACTTCTATCTGAGAGAGAGACTGAAAGATAGTCATTTAAGAAAGTTAAGGAATCTGCTGTAGAGTTGTAACTCTCTCTCTCTCTCTCACACACACACACACACACACACACACACACACACACACACACACACACACACACACACACACACACACACACACACACACACACACACACACACACACACACACACACACACACACACACACACACACACTTCCACACTGAAAAATAAGGTGGATAAATGGCACCTACTGTCAGACAGTCAATTTGCATTTTCATTCAACCCCATGTGCCATTTTTTTTCAGCATTGGTCTGAACAGAAAACTGCATTCAATAATATTTTCAGACATTCGTGTTGACGTGAACTGGCCCGGTTTAGCACAGGGTGTAGAATGTTTTTTTTTTTAAAGGAGTTGGGTCACATTTTCCATAAGCCCAGTGACCAGACCATGTATAATAGATTATGGATCTTTAGTGAGCCTCCCTCATCTCAGGTTCCAAAACAACATTCACACTTTTTCAAAGGAGTATGTAAATCACAATTTTGAGGGGAAAAAAAACTTTCAATAGGATTGCTGATTATTAATTCTCTAATTAATTTAGTTTAACATTAAATTACCTTAAATGGCACTGTTGTGTAGAACTGTACTCTTACTTACTGTACTCAATGTTTTACATCAACAGAAGATGAGAAATTTCACATGTAATATGTTTAAAACTATATGGAACTTCCATGGAACACGAAAGGAAAAATTAAGTTGAGAAATGTAGTTTCTGACGAATTCTACATTCTCTCTCCAATGAAAGTGGATAGGACCAGGGGCTGTCAGGCTCCAAAAACGGCATCAAAGCGTCATAAAATTAATCCATTTAAATTGTGCACTATTTTTCAAGTTAGGGTTGTCACGGTACAACATTTTCAGTAGTCAGTACCAATACCAGTAAAATTCTGTGGTTCTCTGTTCCAGTTTCAGTACCAGAGCAAAAACTGTTGAATGAAAAATCAGTCCCGTTTTGTCTCGTCTGTTGGTTATCACTGTCCATCATCGCAGTTTATTATTCAATTGATAATCTAGAATTGACAATCTAGTGTACTTAGCAGCATGAAAAACTAAACTTGTATTCAGATTGTGAATGGGTAATAAACAGAAAGCAACAAAAGAGCCTTCCTTTATAATCACTAACTGTGCGTTTACACCGCTGCCAGCGAGAATGGCAAAATCCGCTCTGTCCGCCCTGCCAACAACGCCGTAGAAAGATTCATGGACGCTCTGACGCTTTGACGTAGATCAAATGCTTGGTCTTTTTTTAAACTTTATTTAAATGGGCCGCAAAGCAAATAAGCATGTTGATCGTTATTTGTGCAGACTGATCAAATAAGTTAACCTCATTAGGTAGGGTATAAGTTAACCTCATCGAATCTTTTAAATGTGAAAGTAAGGGCCTTCTTATCAAATTCACATGATCAACCTCTCCTCTATTTTGCTTGGGAACTAATGTGGTCGGAGCCAAAGTTTATTCAACTGCGTTCTCTGGAATCCTCTCAAATGGATGACTTCTACATTCCATGTGGATGCCGCCGAACAATAATAGAACAAAATCTTTTAAAAGTGTTTTAATGACAGTTCTCGGTATGTGACTGTCAGGTGTCTTTGTCAGGTATTTTGTTTGTTTGTGCTTCTCAAGGTATATTTTATTTCATGTTGCCATTAAGCGCTGCTATAGCTTTCAGTTTTAATCTAGAGAATCCTCCCTAGAAAAATCTGTCAACCAAAGTCAGCATACAAAATTAGCCGAATGTATTATTATTATTAAAAGATTGTTAGGATGGTTGGATGAGCAGGATGGTTGACTTGGGATAGAACCAGCAATACAGAATATTTCACACATTTTACTTGCACCATTGATTTTAGATGGTAGTGTTTTATTTTTAATTTATTTAGAATATAGAATTTTAATATCAGCCATAACATGAAAATTATACTAGTATAAATTATTTTTATTTTGATGCATCTCTAAGGATATGAATCCAGTATTTTAAAGAAATTACAAAAGTATCCAGTAGAGAGTGATTTTAAAGTACCTGTGCTATTTTAAAGGTTCCTCATTTTGTTTTGGAGTCTCGTACAATAGGTTTACATGCTTCCAGGGTCAATAAACACTTTCATATTTTCATCATTTACATTGCACATCACCTCATTTCAGAAAATGGTTTGTTGGAAGATTCAGTCTCTTTAAACCCCCTCTTTTCTGAGAGCTTCCTCTGCTCTGATTGGTCAGATTGCCCAGTCTGTTGTGATTGGTCGACCGCTTGTGTTGGAAACACAGCGCCTATTACATATCTGAAATTCAGCTCCAGATCTTCCTCAGCAATTGTTACACAGTGATATGAACAGTAATAATGGTGTCGGTTTTTCAGTGTTAATTCGAGTCCTCGTCCTTTTGAAGTGCCTCAAAATGGATTCGCAGGACAGAAAACAGCATCATCTCGACATGTCGGCAACATGAGCCAAACCTTTCCAGTCTCAGCTGCAAACACATAGTTTAAGGGGTCAAGTAGACGTTGTTCACGGGCAGCCAATGAAGACTACAGGCTGGCATTTTGCAAAGTTGTTACAAACCTACATAGATACGTAACAGGAAGTGAGATTGTAATTGATGACAACTTGTTTCAACAGTTTAGAATTTATTGTTTGTTTCGTTAAGGAGACAATAAACTTATTTGTCGTGCACTTTGTTATTGGAAACTTTGCTGACCTTTTACATTCACAAACAGCTGTATTACACTACATTAAAGGTCAAATTCAAAAAAGCATAATAGGGCACTTTAATGTATGTTAAATGTCACGTGTTTACATTTCAGTCTTAATTTATATATTTCATTTTTATAGATATATTTAAATGTATATCCGTGATCTCATGCTTATAAGTTCTGTTAATGAAAAATTCATTGTTCTTGTGTCCATTCATTTAAACTTGTTGATTTCAATTGAGTGTGTGTAAAAGCATCTGACCATATATATTTCTGTGAGGGTTTTCTAACAGCTGAAGAAGGGACAGGAAGACAGGGTGATAAAAACTTACACCTGAGCACGAGAAAGGATCCAGCCAGGAGAATACAGGGGTCGTTTAACAATAAACAAGGGGTCCCATGCCATCCCCTTAGGGGATAAAGAACAGCAGGAGGTCATCTAGATTGTAAATGAAGGCCTTTTGGCTTCTCAGGGACAAAGAACAGCATAACCTGCCCAGGGGGGGGGGTAGAACCAGTCCATACTAGATGTCTTTAAGGAAATTTACAGAGACTAGGGAAAGGAGGAGTCAAGAATGTCAGAAACCTGTATAAAATGTCTCAGTTTTATTATGTCAGTAGGCTTTCTGTTTCACATCTGGGTGGCTGCGGTTGCGAAAAGATTCCTCAAAGAATAAAGGCCTTTTCTTCTTTATTACAATTTTGCCTTTTGAGTGTTCCTTAACCCTGTGATGCTGTTTTTCCCAGTGAGATAAAAAATTGCTATTACAGCTGGTGTCAAGAAGAGGGATCCTGTGCGGACGCTTCTTCTCCTGGTCCTGAGAACGGATTTGACGGGAAAGTGCACAACCTCGGCAGCACTAGGCAGCCGTCTTATACCTCGACGGTTTGAGATAGAAACTCAACAGATTACGAGAGAGAGAGGCAAATACCCCACACTCAGGACCAGTGAAAGAAAAACTCCCACCAGGATTAAAAAAAATCCGCGACGATTGCGGGAAAAACAGAAAAGCATCTCTGGGTAAGAAACGGCAAAATTGTTTTATTGAAGTTGAGTGTAATTTGATAATTGTGAGTGAACGTGAACCATATTGGCTGAGTTTTGCTTTTGGTACGAGCGAAAAGGTGATTCAGATAATCACACATTTTTTGGGGAAGAAATTGATCTGACAGATTCGGATCGGTATCTACCACACTTAAGCTCGTTGGTGGACGGAAGTGCCACAGGTGATTCAGATAATCACAATTGCTGATTAATTAGTTTTACTCAAAAACTCTGTAACCTGAGGAAATCTCGTACAAGTGGACGGAAGAGCCACATCAAAATAATCGATTTATGTGGACGGAAGAGCCACGTCAAATCAGAATTAATCGAGCGCTGGAAAGTGCTTATAGGAAGTTTTTGAGTGAAACGTAATTACAAACCACCCGACCGATCTTGGGGTAAGGGAAAGATCGGGTCTGTTGAAGACGTTTGACAGATACTGTAAGACACGTGTCGAAATTGTGAAATCCAGAAGGGAGATTCAGCCAAAATGGGGTCATCTAACAGTAAAGTAGATCATTTTTATACACCAATTTTCTGTTAAAAGAGAAATAGGCCTAATGATGGTGGTAAATGTAAATGTATTTCCCCGAGGCGGGAACCTTGAGTAAGATAAGACTCAATGTTGTAAAAGAATCAATAGAAAAGAACGAGGGAAAACAGAATGGTTGTTGTGTGTGTGTTAAACGTGTGTAAAGGATCTTTATGTGTGGCTGATGAAACTTTGAGCAAAGCAATGACTGATAATTTGAGCAGTGTTGTGAATGATGAGCATATGAGATTGTACAAAGTAGTCTACAGGGTTTTCTGAAATGCTAACTTATCCGTTACTAGTCAGAAAGGGTTGTTGAAGTTTGTTCATGAGTGTAAAACTGTGAACGGACAGTGAATTGTTGGATGGGAAAGAAGCAGATAAAAGAGAACAGAGTCGATGCAGAAGGAACTGACATGTAGGGGAAGATAGGATGTTTTTTTTTCCTGATGGAAACAGTGAATTGTTGGATTGAGCACATGCAGAAGGAACTGACATGTAGGGAACGATAGAGTTCATGGAACTATTTATGAACGCCTGATTAAGTCAAATTAAGTTGAAATGGTACGAAAGGTGAGTTTTAGATGGAAATGGGGCGTTGAGTATGATTAACAGGGATTGGCATGATATAAGGATAAGGAATGTTTCATTAAGTAAAACGATTGTCTTTTGAACCTAAAGGGTCCAGCTATGCTGGGAGTACAGCAACAGCGCTTGGTTGTTCAAACCAGCTTCTGAATGTTAAATGTATACTTGTTTTGTAATCAGTGTTGTTGATGATAATATCAAATTAGAAAATGTCCAGAGATTGGATATTTTGTTGATATTAAGCCATTTAAGGAAATATATTGTTTTATAAAGGAAATTATGGGTTGGAGATAATTTCCCCAGAAACGTGTGACTAAAGTTAATCAGAAACTTTGTGAAACCCGTTTAGAATATTTAGATTTTCCGTGTCGCTTATGAAAATTAATGTTCTGCCAATAATGACGATGTGAATGCTTTATTGTATTAATGTTATGAAAACAAGGGTATTGAAGAATAGATTGCCATATTTTTGTAACAAGAGTTGAAGGTGCAAGCGGCTAAGATAGCTGTCTGTGTAATTTAGAGACTGAGAAGATTTAGAGAATCTTGTGTTTTCTGTGAAACAGTAGAGATAAGTAGGACTGAATAATTATAATACAATCTTGTGATTTATGTTGAATCTGCAAACTAACCATTTGATAGAAGAATAAGCTTTTAAAACCAGTGTTGATGAAATTAATGACACGTTAAAGTTTTAATACTGTATGAAGAGTAACTGAACAGTCCTGATAAATAGTGAGATAAAAGAGAGCAAATGCTATAAGCAGTTCTGCTCATGCTCTGAAGAGATTTGCAGATGATGTTTTGTAAAAGTTTGATTGTGATTGGAAAGATAAACAATAACTTAATTGGCTCCAAACAAAGAAAGTGCCAAAATAACACAAATTTAAAGAAAAGTCTGTGTTAATATGAGTTAGAAAGTAGATCAGTGTTAATATGATGAAGATTGTGATTCAGCTGTTGTAATTGAATTTGCAGCTGGGACAGTGGGGGAAAATGCAGAGAACTTATCAGTGGCTCGGTTTGCATTTCCTGAATAGGAACGCTCTGCTTCAGGGGCGTAAAGTAGGGTGGAGATGTTAGAAAGATAAAAGGCAGAATAACAGAGAGTGTTTTATTGCAGTCAGCTGGGTCATTCAGTGACTGTAAATGCCCACTGTATGACTGTAAAGGTAAATGAAGGAGAAAAGAAAGTTGATAGATGGAACTTTTGAAAGTTGTTAAGAAGATTGAAAGATATTAAGTGTAAGGAATTCCTTTTGAAAGGAAAAGAACTATAAAAAGTACCGGTTGACGTAAAATTACAGATGAGCTAAATGAGTTGCAAAATATTTTAAAAGTACCGATCACTAAAAGGATGATTGTGTTTTGAATGAAACGCTTTGATAAGGTTTTAGATGATATAGAGAGACAAATCTAACGAATGATTTATAGTGATAATCATAAAATGTATGACAAGCAGAGAGCGCAGCCTCAAAAGTTAGTATGAACCATAGAAGCAGATTGATAAACTCCTAGAGAAAACATTGAAGTCGGGTATTAAATTATGGTAATTGAAAATAAAATTGAAATGAAATTTGAAACGTTATTAAGAACTAGAATAATTATTATTTCTTTAAGATAAAATAAACAGAAGCAGTGTTACAGGATTAACAGTTGCTAAATGTAAAATGTGTAAAAGGCATTTGATTAAACAAAGGCTTGTTAATGTTGATTTTAAAAGATAAGAATGTGATTTGGCCAAAACAGGTTTGCTTATCTAAATCTGGCATGTGCTGTAACTGAAACTGCCACAGTTTCAGTGCAACAGAGACTCATTCGGAGTGGATATTTGTAATGTCTAAATTACAATACATGTAATTTATGGAAAAGATGCCTTAAGATGGGCTACAGTTAAAGAAAAGATGGCAGATAAAGTCTGAAGTTAAAGGTTTATGAGAATGCAGTGTACCAGTCCTGATGCCTCAAGAGTCTCTCTCTCATTCAATGTCAGCTGAAAGCTGTTTTCTGAGGCTGTGTAAAGCACAGTGTTTCAGTTGAACAGATTCATAGATGCGGAAAAGCTAAGGCAGTTCAGATTTGACAAATTTAGAGGACAATTTGTAAATGTTTTAGAAGTAAACCTGAATGACTTTAGAAGTCTTTACAATAACACTGTTTAGGACTTGCTTATTTTAGGACCAGAGACTTTTAGCTCTCATTTTAGCTTCCACCATAAAACAGGGTCGATGGCTCCGGCTACAGAAGTAACAGTACACTGAATGTACGATTGTGATCTAAATTCACTGACTATAATCAGGTTGCTACCTTTAAGATGATTAATGAATTTAAGTGATTAAATACTGTTGTTATTAACCTGTCTCCCTGTGAACACTATTAGGTCAGAATGGCTCT
Source organism: Rutilus rutilus (assembly GCF_951802725.1). Taxonomy (NCBI): domain Eukaryota; kingdom Metazoa; phylum Chordata; class Actinopteri; order Cypriniformes; family Leuciscidae; genus Rutilus; species Rutilus rutilus. The sequence goes on from NC_140227.1 coordinate 4,946,219, forward strand.
GATGACTCTTGAATGCGCCTTTTCCTAAGCTCCAGAAAACAACAGATTATGTTGAAGAAAACGGTCACAGATTCTGTGATGGGAAAAAGCGGTTACCAGTGTGTACGAGTGATTACTTCAACGACGGGTACGATCTTTTAGGCCAAAAAGACAACCTAAGACAGAAGGGTCACGCAAAAACACTGGGCATTTCCTGATGGAGGTGTTTTTTTTTATGTGAGAAAGGTATTAGAGTTGAGCGGTGACTGTGAGGCCAGCAGCATCAGCAAACCATTGAGAGGCGAGATGAGCTGTAAGAAGTTACGGCCGTCTGACCCAGAAAATGTGAGTTCCTCTATATACCACTCACCAGAAACCGCGTTGATTGAACGGCTTGTTTTTCTGACAAGTGTCTGCAACTATGCCAGGGGACAACACCCTGAAGAAAAGACAATTATAGGTTAAGAGCTGATCTGAATGGGCATTCAGGAGCCAGCAGAGACCATTGAACTAGTGGTTATCTGTTGTGGAGACAGCTTAAAAAAAAAAAAAAAAAAAAAAAAAAAAAAAAAAGTTGTAATGTTAGTTGCCTGATGAGCAAGGAAAACACAGAGATTTGTGTCGATGCTAAACTAATGTGTCAGTTCTGACTCCTGTAGATCATTTAGACATGACAAAGGACCACTATAAGACATGGTGGTGGCTAAAGATGACTCAAGAGAATTTTCTGGAAAACAAAGGTTAGGTAAATTGAGTATTTAAACTAAAGATAACCTTAGAAAAGATCATAGAACGATTGAATATGACTATGATTATTTTAGTTACAGTCCTAGGAGGCTGTTGAAAAGATTATTTGCTTATAATGAGAGAGAAAGAGACTGCTTGAGTGGAGGAAGAGGATGGTACTCTGTCTGTTCTTCTGTTATCAGTCAGCCAAAGAAAGCTGGAGCAAAATAAGATAATGAACCAAAACAATCCAGCTGACTTTTCTAAAATCAGATGGATAATGAACAGACATGTTTTGAAACTGGTTAAGAGGCCATAAAAACATTAGATAAAAGATACAGGAAAATGTAAGGTTAAAATGTCATTTAAAATTTGAATCCTTTTAGATAAAAGATATTAATAAGAAATATGAGCGGTTCATAGTCAGGGAAGAGTGTGAGTGTGAATTCATGTTTTGTACAGTATGTGTTAGTTTAGGACAACTGTTCTGTCTGAATAGTGTGTATAAATTTGTCATTAACCTCTGGAAAGAGTGTTTTAGCATTATAGATGGGTTAAGGCGAATGACAAATTTGAAATTTTGAAATTGAAATTTCACAAAGCTGAGGATTGTGAGTCAATCTGATGAGAAGGCAACACAGAACAGGATGAGCTTTAAGTTGATTGATCATCGAGCTCTGTCTATTAATTATTATTTTGGTCATTCATGATGTGCAGTAGATTTGAATTACTTTCTGGACAGGTTTAAGTATTGATAAATTAGAATTGTGAAGTCGTAGATAGCCGTCAGTCATGTGTTGAAAAAAAGTTATAAATTTGACAGCAACAAACACGTACAGTAGGCTAAGTAAATATCAGATTATCCAGAGAGCCCTTAACAGTTATGTATTGTAAAAAGGGGAAGATTGTTATTCGACTGACGTTGACGAAGTGTAGTGACGTTGACAAAGTGTACACGACCTGACCTGACCAATTGATGACCTGGAGAATGTTCGTAGATGACAGCTGATTAAGAGACCAAACAATAGGGTTTAGGGGCCATTGCCTTAAAACAATTTGATAAGAAGATGAAATTGTGGTTTTAAGTAATATTTTTATTTCAGAGGCAGAGAAAGATGTCTAAAAGAAATTTGGCTTAAGGACAACGTTTGGGTTAGCAAACTTTATCCAAACAAATGTCACCAAATAAATATTAACAAATATTGCAGTTTTCTATAGCTCAAACAGTAGAGCGTTAGCGCTTGTAACGCCAAAGTCATGGGTTCAATTTCCGAGGGAAAGCAAGAATTGATAAGAATGTAAATGTGTACCTTGAAATGTAAGTCGCTTTGGATAAAAGCGTCTGATAAAAGTAAGAGAATTTTATTATGTTAGATTTATGCACGAGATGGGTGTTGGGCATCAAGAGGAGGATGAATATGCTCATGGCGGGAACAAGAGAACGCACAGTAAAACAAGTGGTCAGATGAGTCTTTGAACTTTTTAGTATGGATAATTTGTATTCAGGCCACAAACAAAGACATTTCGGCCTCACAGGTGGGAAAAACAGTAAATCCAGGGGGGAAGGGCTAAACCCATTGTCTTCACAGCAGGCTGAGAGGTTATCTAGCTTTGACCTCATCGGTATATGAGGACAGTAAAAGTCCAGGAGGGGTTTATTTGAAGAACTTTATTTGTATTAACCAGCTAGATCTGGTTTACTAAGGGGTTCACATTTGCTGAAAGCCATCGCACAGGTGGGAAGATAAATGTTGGGAGGACATTGGGTTTAATTGTGTGTATTGTTTGTATTTTAAGTGTGCTAATAACAAGAATTGTTTTGACAGGAAACGCCGGAGCAGAAGTGGCAGCACAGCAGACAAAAGAAAACTATGTGACAATAACCTCAACATTTGTTTTTCTTTACAGAAGATGCAGACTTTTGCGCATGGCATGAGCAAAGTGAAGAAACAGTGCCTCACCCTGTGTAATGCCTAACTTAAAATTTTCATTTTGCAGGATGTCAGGATGGATTGAACCAAACAGAACTGATTCTGTATTGTTTTGTTAACATGAACAACATGGGTTGAATGTTTTTTTCAGGGGAACAAGGACCCTGAGTGCTATTCAATGAGCAAAAATTATCTGGTGACAATAGTGTTTCAGGCTGTTGAATCCACAGGTCACACCAAAGGGACGACAAGACAAGCGGTCACTAACAAAATCACTTAAGGCCTCCATTCGCAGGTGACAGTAGACAGTAAATGACTCAAGGATATGCGCTAGAACATACCTCTCCTGCCAACGTTGGAAAAAGACCATTTCAACAGCACACAAAGTGTCATATTGGTGAAGATGGAACGTCCATGAGGCAACGAGATGATCAACATATCTGGAGAAAATGTTGACCAATTAATGGTTGAAGAAAAGTTTTGCGATTTTATTTGATTGAATCAAATTAGGGCTTAGTATTGATATACATGAAGGGTATAACTGTTCTTGAATTAAGACTTGAATTAATTCTATTCTTAAGGATTCAATAGTAAAATGGGTTTGATTGATTTTAGAAAATAGAAATGAATTTTTATTATTTTATTGGTTATCAGAGAATGATAAACAGGGGGGAGATGTTAATGAAAAATTCATTGTTCTTGTGTCCATTCATTTAAACTTGTTGATTTCAATTGAGTGTGTGTAAAAGCATCTGACCATATATATTTCTGTGAGGGTTTTCTAACAGCTGAAGAAGGGACAGGAAGACAGGGTGATAAAAACTTACACCTGAGCACGAGAAAGGATCCAGCCAGGAGAATACAGGGGTCGTTTAACAATAAACAAGGGGTCCCATGCCATCCCCTTAGGGGATAAAGAACAGCAGGAGGTCATCTAGATTGTAAATGAAGGCCTTTTGGCTTCTCAGGGACAAAGAACAGCATAACCTGCCCAGGGGGGGGGTAGAACCAGTCCATACTAGATGTCTTTAAGGAAATTTACAGAGACTAGGGAAAGGAGGAGTCAAGAATGTCAGAAACCTGTATAAAATGTCTCAGTTTTATTATGTCAGTAGGCTTTCTGTTTCACATCTGGGTGGCTGCGGTTGCGAAAAGATTCCTCAAAGAATAAAGGCCTTTTCTTCTTTATTACAATTTTGCCTTTTGAGTGTTCCTTAACCCTGTGATGCTGTTTTTCCCAGTGAGATAAAAAATTGCTATTACAGTTCCAACTAGCGTTGTCATGATAGTGGAATTTCTAACTTCGATACAACACAAATAAGTGCAAAATATTGGAAATAATGCGAAAGTGAAAATAAAGTGTATCCCAAATTGTTGTTAAACTCGCAGCACACGCAGAGACTGATTTTGTTGCATTTACTGAGCTGAAAACACTGGATCACGAGCTGCATGCGTGCGCACTGAACACAGAGCCATGCTTCACTCTGAAACATGCAGCACTGCTGACTTTATACTCATTTAAACGACAAGTTTTGCTTCATCTGGGGGACTTTTTGCTGACAAATAAATGGGGAGATCTAGGAAGAGAAGAGAACTTCTTGTTAATTTAGTACTTACATCGAAACAATAAAAAGCTGATTGAAAACGGGCAAACCTGTTCTTTAAAATACACACACTGCTGTGTTTGTCAACTTACTGAAGAAGAGATAGCGAGAAACCTCAGGTGGTCTCAGTGTATCGAATATTAGTATTCCAAATATTTGGTTATTGATATACATTGTAAAATCTATATTTTGACAACAACTAGTATTTTGACAACAAAATTTCCAAGTACAAATGATCTGGTCAAATTACATTTAAAGGCTGATGGCCGAATCATTTTGATAATTTCTCTAATCATCTGTTTGATAATCAATTATTGATTTTTCTGGCTTTAGAGGCTTATTGTTAGACTGTCTTGAAGAGGCCAGAGACGATGTAGTCTGTGTGAACTCCATCCAGCAGTCCGTTGCCGTTATTGTGAACGAACCAACAAGGCACTTGCTCTCCGTTCTTCACATCTTGTCTGAAATCTCTCTGCCAACCCCTGTTGACAGAATAATGCAGTGTAATTGTGATCGACCCCTCCATGTTCAATGAAAGGGTAAACTGCACAGTGTCTTAAATTCACCTGGTAACTACAAGCTCTTGTCCCTTAACAAACATGATGGCGTCTGGTTTCTTTGGATCCTTTCCTGGAAACGGTTCACTCACTTCAAACTCCAATCCATGGTAGAACTGACCTAAAGAGCCGTGAACAAGTTCAGAGTGAAACCGTCACAGACTGTGTCGCTCAGTAGAAGTTAAGCTAAGTTGACAGCATTTGTGGAATAATGCTGATTACCACAGACATTGACTTTCCTCTTGTCCATCCTTTTTTTTGGGCTAATTTATTAATGTTAAAAAATATTCACCGTTTCAACAGTATAGCCACATAATGTAGAAATATGTAGGCCTACGTTATCATGATTTTGGTGTGAAAAAAATTGATGATTAATCTTTTCTGTGCAAAGTCATATCCAATTTTACAGCTTTGTTGCCATGACAATGAAACACCATAATCCCTAAAACGACTGTAAAAATGATGATTTATACAACTTTACAAATCTAATACGTTTTAACAGAAGAAACAATAAGAGATTTTATAAGCCTACTTTTCTGATTTAAAAAAACAAAATTGCCTCCAAAAGTGCCCTTCACTGGACAATTATTTTAAAGGGGAACATGGCAACTCTAGCCATTTCTTCGCTGATTTTCTCTTTTGTTGTCGTGTGTTTTCTCAACGAGCTCCCCCTACAGCTGTGGGCCGTATATTTCACAACTCTGTAGTAAAAAAATCTCACTTGCGGCACCCTCCTCCCCCCTTCTACTGCTGCTCATGCGCATTTGTTATTATGGGAGCCAGCCAACTTTATCGTGTGGAGCTATGTCTACTGAGGTGGGTAATACATCATACACAGTATCATATGGTGTGTGTGTTTATGTTGAATTGCCGTAAAGCAGTTTGTGTTTCTCGCTTGTTCTCGCTTCTCACGAGACTTCCTATTTCATCCAAATGATTTCTAAACGGATTTACTAAGTTGAAATAGTTGCCAAGTTCCCCTTTAATATGACATATACAGTATATTGTAGTAAGTCATTTAAGTGTTTTACCAAGCAGGCCATGGACATTGCTTGAAAACAGGTGACTGTCCAGAGTGTAGAACCCGAGGTAGTCTTGATGATACGGATGTTTCTGCCAGACTTTGTGCAGGATAATAAGAAACTTGACTGAGTTCCTCAGGGTCACTGTTAAACTGCGATCTTTGATCACCTGCAGATCCATGCTGGAGAAAGAAGGACAGAGTTCTGTGAGGAGGTTTAGTCTTTTTCCAACTCCTTTTGAAGAGTACAAATTTTAGTTAGCTCACAATGACCTGACATGAATGAAGTGAAAGATGATGTGTGCTTCTCAAGCGGAAGGCTGTGTCCTTCTTAGTCCAGGCTTGTGTAAGTGAGGCTTGTAGGCTAGACTCCTCAGCATTAAACGCCGGAATGAGTTGGTCTATTAAGTGCGCAGGGCTACGTCACACATGTTCCTGCCCCAACTGTCACGGCACAAAATACTATTAAAATGTCATTTTGGAAAAATACTTTCATTTAAAAATCTTTATATTAATGCAATACAGCTGTCTGTGGACTTCCAGTTTAGAATTAAGTGATTAATTTAAACCAAAACAAAAAATAACATGTAACCTATGCCTTCATCTCTGAAAACATTATACTGTATTTGTCTTACATTTCATAATATAAGATTATTATGAAATGTAAGACAAATGCAGTATAATGTATACATGAAGCGGCGAATCGTTTTCCGTCAGTTCTTTTTAAAGAATTGGAATGTGTGCAAATGATTGTGGGGGATTTAAGGACGCGAAAATGAGCTAAATGAAGGATGCGAAACGAAGGCTGCCTTCTAAGGATATTTCAATTTGAGACAGCCTTTGACGGAGCTTGATGACGTGGCAGCCGAGATATGCAGCCTTCCGATTGAGAAGCACCCGAGATCCTGCATCTTACTTGGGCCCTTTAAGCGTGGCAGTCTCAGTCCAGAAGAATTTTGCTTGTTTTCCCTCATCAGACACTGAGATCTCTTTTGTGCTCACTGTCAATCTGATGCCAAACTTCTCATGAACGATTCCAAAGCGCCCAAAATAGGTGTTTACTTTTTCCCCAGGGATGACCTTCTTATCGCCAATGGTTTGGCCATTTACCAAAATACCTGTGGAGCACCAAAGAAACAAATAAAAAATACTAAAACATTGAACTTCACAATAGCTCAGAAGATAACAACAGACATATTGTCCTCTTGTATTTTGTCATTGGTGAGTAGCTACTCTGGGGAGCTTAAGCCCCTGATTATTGTATAACCTCAGATAATACAGATTTTAAGATAAAATTTGTGCACTTTGTTCGCCCTAGCCTAGTGGTGATGGAAAAATAGAAAAGGTTTTTATTTATTTAAGCATGTTAAACCAGGGCTCTGAACCGGTTCAAGGAACGAAAACGAAAACCGGAAACGAACGAAATTTTAACAGGAACAAAAACGAAAACGAAAACAAAATCAATTTTAATCGTTCTGAACAGAAACGTTTATTTAAAATGACTATTAACCAGTTAATAACGTTATTTTATCGTTCTCTTTAATATTTTAATTTGCCATTGACCAATCATGAATTTAGTCAAAGCGTGACGTTGACGCATTAACGAGTGACGTTGACGAGTGAAATGCCCGCGCAGCAGTCATCGGCAGACAATCTCTTCGGCATAGGCTATTCAAGAGAAGCACACCTTAAGAGGAGTGAGTGTACTTTTAAGTCTACTGGGCAAGTGTTGCTCTCACTAACCCAGATTTGTACAAACTTGCTATGAATGTAATTGCACTACCGCGCCCGCGGTAACGCAAGTCAGCGTAGATTGGGCATTTTCATGCCTCAAGTAGCCTACATTCTTTCCTCACTGAGGTCTTCAATGAATGCACAGGTATTGGAGGACATTATTTTCATACGTTTAAACAAGCAGTAGCCTACGGATTTTAAGCTCAAGTAGTTTATGGATTTCGTATAAGTACTAGCAAGTATCGCACATTTTTTCTATAGTCTTTCAGTTTCAGATAGCCAAAAACAGGACAGGTCAATGTATTCTTTATAGACTTTTAATGCTTTGTATTAAAAATAGAAAATGTGTTGTAGTTTTACAATGTTATTGCATTAAATGATTGTGCTTTATTAGCAGACTGAAATTGGTTAACGTTATGTGATGCAAGGATGTGTTGCGCAGTGTTTGCTTTGAAATTAGCAGTTGACGGTGCATTAAAAGAGCAATGATCGTCCAGTTTATATAGGCCTACTTTTTATTCATGTAATTTCTAAAACAATTCGTGTTGCAAAAAAAAAAATATATATATATATATGTGTGTGTGTGTGTGTCTGTGTACAAATAATTGTATCACTCTTCTGAAAAGAATTAGGCATAAGAGTGCCAATTTCGATTGTCTAACGGTCCAGTAAAACAGGTCAATATTTTTCCAGCTGTTTATGCTTTGTAATTAATACAGGTATTTCTGTAATGGTTTTAACAATGTTATGAAATAAATGTTCAAGTTTAATTATCATGTGTTATCTTATTTTTGAGTGAAAATTAGTCTTATTTATACATATTTGTTTAAAATATAGGCTAAATTAAAATAACGTTATTAACCGGTATTTTATCTAATCAAACCGGTTTCGGAACGGTAATGTTTAACGAGGAACGCAAAAACGGAAACGTTAAAATATTGATTCTGCTCGGAGTGAACCAATTGAATTTTTTTTTCATTTTTAAGCCCTGTGTTAAACACCGTTGACTGTCGTCTGCTTTTTCAGCTTTTCTTGAAATGGCTAATAAGCCAATAAGTGCTCCTCTGCCGCCATCTACTGGCTATAGTGGTAATTTCATGTCTTTTTTATTTTTAAATAAAAGTGTTTGTTTGCCAACAACTTATAGTTTTACAAATGGGGACAATCTTTGAAAGATAAACAAAGAATATTTTTTGTCATCACATTCAATATCGACATTAGATATCTATCTCGCAGCAGTGTTATTAATACTATGGTGAATGCAAACTTTTTCTCACTTGATCTCCCAGCTCTGTCTTGTAACGTTGTCGCGTGATCAAGATCGGCCTGCGGCGAATGGCACCCTAAACACTCGCGGTCTTTCTACGAGTTCAGACTTTTGTGACGTTACGCAGCTTTGACTGTCGGGAAGAAGTCTGCTGCGAAACACACACCAGTGCGAGTTCAGCAAAAGTGCGCATCGAGGGCGCATACCGACCGCAAAGGGGGCACTCGCTCGCACCCTTCTGAAACCTAAAATGACAAAAGGGATACCATACGGTCGCATGGGCTTAATGGACACACACATCCATTGTAAGTCCACAAGACCGAAAGTGCATATAAAGTGTGCCATTTGGGACAGTGCCTAAACCTGTTCTGAACTTGCTGTGCTGTCTATTGTTGGTCCGAGTTCATGAATGGTACAATCTAGTAGGGAGGTTTCTTACGCTACTTCTTAGGTTTCTTCAACGTTGCGAAACCAGTCGATGCCAAAAAACAAACAAACAAACAAACAAACAAAAAAACTACATGAATCGGTCCCAGTATGCTTTGCATGGGACTGCATTAGGACAGTAAATAAAGCAATTAAGTGTTATGTGATTTGAGTAAAGGGAAAGACTTGTTAGTGAGATTTCTGTTATGTTTCTGTTATGTTGGAGTTTTTGTTGTTACCATTTTGCTGAAGAACGGAGCTTGGAAAGCTGCACTTGACAGCTTGGGAGAGCCACAATTCAAATAAAAATGTTAAATAGTTTAAACCTTTTAGATTTAATATGAATCAATAATGCCAGGAGGGGGAACCACGTTTACGATAGAATAACTGTGTTCTATACAGCTATGCCTGGGGAATGTTAATGTACTTTTCTGCCAAAATAGCAAGTTGGTTTTACCTGTAAGCGGGTCTCTAACCAGGTTGAAGATGGTACCAGGTTCGTCATCAATGTTGAAGCACAGAGCATCATTCTTTTCTGGCAGCTCAATGATGAAGTGTGGATCTCCATCAGCTATTGACAAATTGTAAGAATAACACTGTTGATGTGACTTATGAATCTTTACCTACATTTCACATGGCCAGTACATGGTTTTAACATTTACCATAATATGTAGGTGATGAGGAGCTCACATGTGAGTGACTGGCCGGTATGAAACCTGCAAATAAGATAAAATAAATGCACCAAAATAGTTCACTTGGTTTTAAATAATGTCAAATATAAAAGAAAGCTTTAAAACTCTTAGCCTAATTTGCACATTAGTACACTATAGTCTCCATGCTCATGGCGTCACGGACACCAGTATTTAAACGATTCATAAACAATTAATCACTGCCTGGCCAACTAGATTTCGCTATGGAGATAACGGGTAGGATTATCATGATTGTTCGGTTGCTCAGCACATTGTGACTGTGTTTTAGAACATTTGTTGTTTGTTTTTGGACTATGAAGGAGCGGATACTGTGATAGTGATGTCAGACTTAACCAGATTAATAAGGGCTAGTGTAATGGCTTACCCACCATATCTGTCAAGTTTTCCTTGTTCCTCTGTGTTGAGAAAAGAGTAAGTGTCATAAAACTGAATAAACATTAACAAAATCACTGAGAACACTGGAACTCTGTTTTAAATGTATGGGCTTCTCCTCTGAGATTAATGTGCCATTTCCATGAGTTTTTGCAAACTTCTGTTTGCTATTTGACAGTTTAGTCATACCTTCAGTCAGTTTGTTGGCAATGAACATGTCATTTTTGGTCTCATCTTCAGGTTTAGTGACGACCATGGAGGTAAGCGGCGTAACAAAGTTGTACTTTAATGAAAGGCTTAAAGCATCAGCAGTGGCGTTTCCTTTCTCCTCTGGAGTACCTTTGTCTCTGTCAGAAAACATTTTTGTATTATAATTGGACTTGATTCAAATCTTCTGGTTAAAAGATTATGAATAAAGTCAGCCCCAATTAAAATCAGTAAAAAGAATTCAGACAAATTACATTTATACTAGTCATTTTCACATTAGGTTAACTATGTAAGAAGGCTTGTTGATCTTTGAGAGTTTTAGGTTAGGAACTGACTTCTTATCCAGGAGCTCCTGGATGGTCAGATACGCCCAGAGACGCTCAGTGAAGTCCCCAAAAATATACTCTTCATCAGGAAATATGGTTTCCCACTTCTGAGCATTTGTCTGACCTTTCAACTCAAAATTATTTTCAAACTGTTGCAAAACAAACAAAGCAGGATTAGTCCCCCCAAACAAGCTCACCACTGATAATGATGGAAGTTCACTGAGAATGTGATTATAGATATGAATTAATGATAATATAATATAATTCAATTGTTTAATTGAATATGCAGCTTAATATGCAGTAGCAACTTTAATAAGCCTGACATAGCAACAATAGCTCAACCAATGGTGTGGGTTTGGGGCAGAGCTATCTGTCTATCTCCAACCAATGGCTGACGAGGGGAGTGCCCCTTTAAAATTATCTGTATCATAAAGGCTTTTTTCTTTTTCACACTTACAAGGAGATGATTTTGGCGCACATACACCCAACAACCAATGTCCACATTTAAAACAGATTTATATACAAATTACAATTACTATGGACCGTGTGTATATGTGTCTGGAACCATAGATTATTAACTCACCCCTTGTGCGGACACTTCAATTGCAAAGTTGTTTATGTCATTTAAGTCATTAAGTCGCCCAGCGACCATGATCTCCGAGCCGTTGAATAGCTGTTTAAAATGGCTTCTTGTCAATGAGTTAACAGTGTTGTCCGGATAGTGAAAATTCACCTCTGAAAGTAGAGGACTTGACACTTCTTCATAAAATCCCTGGGTAGAAAATAATAATAATAATGGTAATATATTAAAATACTCCATAACGGAAAAATGTATCTTTACATTTTTAGGACTTTATGATTCTTAAAGTGATTTATGAGATTTTTTTGAATGAAGATTGATTTAATAAATAAAATAAAAAACTTAAATCATATTAATATTTAATATTTTGCAAAGACCCCAGTTGTGATACCTGTAGCTGAAGCGGAGCATCTGAGTCCTCATAAATCCTGCGAACCATGCCATTGTTCTGCTTGCTCAATGTATCCAAAAATCCATAGTCTGCATTTTTACCGAAGGCCAAACTGAACAGAGTGATATTCCCATTAATTGCATTACGAATGCTCTCTTGGATCTCAGGAGGCGATCTTGGGACTAAGAATTAGTCAAATTTATGATTAAAATTTATCATCACAGGCGACAACAGGCGACAAAAATGAACAACAGCTACAAATAACTGATTAGTTAATCTATAGTCTGCTCTTGAGCCCAGCTTTTTTGAGCTTTATTAGTCTGGAAACATTAAATGGTTGTTGGTATGTGCATACATACTTTGGTTTGGTTCCCCATCAGTCAGCAAAATGATCATCAGGACCATATTCTCTGGGGCTGTCCCGGTACGCTGTTCTTCATACAGCATCTCCACACCATGAATGACAGCATTATGCAATTCTGTACCTGAGACACAAACAAAAGGTGCTCGTGTCACACATTTGATTAGTGATGTAGAAAGGGTGCAGAAAATATTTTCTCTTTAAAATATGATGTATTTTATATTTTGTCATAACTTTAAATCTGGAATTAAAGTTTTTCCAGGTTTTTTTTTTTTTTTTTTTTTTTTGTAGTGTAGACGTTTTGCGTTTGCAGGTCTAAAATAATGACTAACACATTTTAGATGCTTATAAAGTAACTTTGCCGATTTTCAATCTGCTTTGAATTGTCACAATGTCAGTAGTAACTGAACAATGTTCCCTTGTTCTCCTCATTACCTGGACAGAGAAATTCATGTTTATTTGTCAGTAAAAGTTAGCCTGGTCCTACCAGACTTTCGTACATTTCATTTGTACAGAGAGTCTGGCCACTCTCCATTGACGGCGGGTACTCTTTTGAAGTTTAAAACTATTGGATCTGCCCAGAGTCACTCTGGATCTGCCATAACCAATTGCTAACGTTTGGTCGTGACGTAACCCTACAACTCAAATTAGCGCACAACCTTAATGTCCTCGTTCTCAGCCACTCCCTCTGTTCGCTGATTGGACCGGTAAAAATTTGGCCGGAGAAAACCCAAAAATATACAGCAAACCCATGACGGAGTACTGAAGGAGAATGAAAATTGAGCGGAAGTATGTAGGAGGGCGGAGCCAGGCTAAGTAAAATTCTGCTGGATGATGCAAAATGCTCCAGGGCTTTCGTGACAATTATAGATTATACTTCCACATTTTGTATCCCTGTTATCGTAACAATGGTTATTGTAAGGGTAGGTTTATGACTGCAATTTGTATTGTACTTTGTCTACGCTTTAAACAGCATGATAAAAATGGAAAACTAATATCATTCACTTGAAGGTCTGAATGAAATCGAGTTAGTGAATTCGGACACAGAGTGTGCTGGAAGCTTAGCAAACTAGCAACTCCAGTGGTAATGAAAATATTTATCCTGAACTCTGTCATGGAAACTAGCATTTATAAACCTTAATTGAACAATTTAAAAATCAATTAAAAGGAATTTATACCTATATAAAATTGTAAAATTGGATGGATGATTCAGCTGTGGGAATTCATGCCCTCACAGTTCATTATGGGTATTCTCTAGCTGTTGAGTGTACAGCAGTTGTACACTCGTCGTTATTGTGGTGCATTATGGGATTAAATGAGTTCACTCAATAGTGTCCACTATGTTTTCTGACACCACTACACAAGGCTGTTCCCTCAAATAGTGCTCTATTTAAGGGTATAGGGGGCAATTTCAGACACGACCATTAAATATTGACTACAAACAAACACAGGGCTTTCAGATTTTCTTTTGCGAAGTTCTCCATTTATGATAGTTTGCATCTTTTAGCCGCTGCCCACAACGTGCTGGATCCTTCACTGGAAAGTGGAAACCAAAAGTAACTCGCTTCTGTTAAACTTTTACTCTATTTTTTCGCCCGGGAACAATACAAGTTGACACCACCATTATGACTAAAAGTTTGCCAAGAAATATTTCCTACTAAAGCAAGGCATTATTTGACTCTGGTAAGCGTATTCATAGCAGACTGGTGGGAGTGGCCTTGGACAGCAACATGCCCAGTGCATTATGGGTGTTGAAGTTTTCCTACCTATTTGGCAAAAGGGAACACAACAGCCTTTTTTCCTTGTTTTCTCTAGTCAGGTAGTACCAATTTATAAATTTTTTCGCCTTTGTTCTGTATAGGTAGCCTAGTTTTATTGAAAGCACATTTTGCCTGTGGTGAAGTACACCTTTAATGTAAGGTAAACTATATTAAGTGAGATTTGCTGTTCTCAGTGCATAGGCAGCTTTAGGGATTCTTTCACCAATTTAAATAAATATGAAATTCTATATATTTATTGACATTCCCAGTTAATATAACATGGAGCAGCAAAATTAAAGCAATAATCCATGTTTAATATGAGTAAAGCTCTGTTGAGAATGTACATGAATTACGTATTCACAGAATACATGTACTATGTTTATGACATATTATTAGAATAAATCTGCCTAGAACAGTAGTCCCACCCATTTACAATTAATTTAGCATATTTGTAAAGGAAGAATTAATGTTCTTAAACAAATAAAAGCTTAAATTTCTGCTTTTAACCCTCAAATGGCTCCTTTCCTAGTCACGGTGCATTGTACTGTTGTGCTTTATTTAATGTTTTTATATGAATTGCACCAAATTAATCTTGTTTATAATTTGTTCAGTGATAATCTCAGTTTATATATTTCATATTCATACTTACTCCCCAGTACTTCAATTGTTTTGACATATTCCTGGGCTGCATGCACATTTTCCTTTGTTGCTTTACATAAATGTGGCCGCCATACAACAAAGCTGCTTGAAAAGACGATGATCGCAAAGTAGTCATCCTCTGGGAGTTCACCCAGGATGGTCACTAGGGCATCTTTGGTCTCGGTTTGGAAACAAACGGACAAATTAACTGTCCAAAGTACTGACAATCTTTTGAAAACAGTATTTTCTCATTTAACAGACATCATAACTCACCTGACTCATTTTTTTCCCCACCATAGAGTAGCTGTTGTCTATCACAAACACAACCATCTTTGGTACTCGTGGAAGACTGGCTGGTGCAAAGAAATGCACAAAGTAACCATTGACAACCTGTAGATGACACACACACACACACACACACACACACACACACACATACACACACATATCTATTTATGTCTATTTCTATTTTTTTAATAAGAAAAGTAAAAAGAGTAAAGGAAATGGAAGGGAGAATGGACTAATGACTGGGATATAAAGGTGCAGTAAGCGATTTCTGATTCCAAATGCTGTTGAAAGTGGATCGGACCGAGCAGCACAACACACTTGTAGCCAGTGGGTCAGGCCAGGGTGTCAATTGGGTGTATAAGTTGCATTGACATACCGTGGCTGCCTGGTCATGTCAATGCAATTAATATATTTGTATTCATTGCATGCAGGATTAATATACTAGTTATGTTATGTGTTACATACAGTGCTCGAAGTGGGGCGGTACTCACCGGTACGCAGTACCGGCACTTCTCCATTTTACTCCAAAGCGTACCTGCACTTTTTCTTGCGTACCGCTACTTCTCGCATTTGCAGTGCGTTTTTTTTTCGCACCCATATTAACAGGTTAGAGCTTTCACACTGCATGCGGATGCGGTCCATGCGTTCCAGGAGCGGTGCGTATACAGCAGTGCAACGATCAATTCCACACCGAGTCTATTTTCGCTGTGCTGCACGCGCTCAATTAAAGTAACAGCGCATGGTTCGTGGTCAAAATTAACACAAAATATGACATGAAAATATAATAATCTCACTATAAATGCATTTAATTAAATAAAATGTAGTAATAATCTCACCATAAATGTATTTTTGGACTTGCAGACTTGGAGTAGTTCCGTTTTCACACACAGGAACGCACAAACACGACTTGTTTAAATACATTTATGTTGTTAATAAATAACAATAAATTGTTGTTGTACCAGCAATATCTCCAAGTTTTGTTTTTCACTGTAGAAATCTCAAATGTCATGATTACTTGCCAATGCAAGAGAGTACCGGCACCTTTTTTCCCCCACTTCAAGCACTGGTTACATATAATTTGTATTGTTACATAAAACAGAACAGTAAGTAAATTAAAGCGATCTGGTTGTTATATTCATGTCATGTGAAATCAACGGCATTGCCAATGTATCTATTCACAACATGATTTTGCAGCGTTGAGTATTGTAGCTCATCACTGGGATTTCTGTTGGAAATTATGACCAATCAGAGGTGTTTAAATTACCGGTAGTGAGAATCCGCTTAGTAGCTCTCAAAATTTGTCATCTTCACTTTATTTTTTGTGAAGCATTATTTTGCTATTTGAGAGCATTTGTGCGGATGCAATGATTGTTGTGGTGCGTTTCAAACTCTGGTGAGTTTTCATTTCTCTACAAAACATTCGCTAATTATTGCCCGCTGTGAGCTGATAGTGACCGGTCCACCGTTCTGTTCAACTTTACATAATCAATTCAACTTTATCTTTACATTCTTAACTTTAATGCTGATTTTGGTTAATATTAGCCGTCAAGCACTCCCTTTCGCTGCGCTCCGATGTCACATGACTGGGAGCTAATTACCGCGCAAAATGTAGAGTCGAAGAGAGAAAATGAAAAGGACACTGCAGGGCCGGATTGGGACTCATTTTCAGCCCTGGAGTTTCATGCCTTAGACCGGCCCACTTTAGTTCCCGACTGACTATTAAAATAATGTAATTAAACCCTCAGTATATAAGGCCCAATCTTTCAAGGGCTATCTGGCACTTCCCCCAATATGGAAGCTTGGTTCCGCCACAAAATAAAAATAAATAAATGATAATTGCGACTTTTTATCTCACAATTGCGAGTTTACATATCGCAATTCTGACTTTATTTCTCAGAATTGCGAGATACAAAGTCAGAATTGCGTGAAATAAAGTCACAATTGCGTGTTATAAAGTCAGAATTCTGACTTTTTTCTCGCAATTGCGACTTTATATCACACAATTCTGACTTTATAACACGCAATTGCGACATATTTTCTCAGAATTGTGAGATAAACTTACAATTGTGAGATATAAATTCCTATTCTAAGGGGGAAAAAAGACGGACTTTTTTTTTTTTCTCAGAATAGTTTATCTCACAATTCTGACTTTATAACACGCAAAATTGCGACTTTATATCATGCAATTCTGACTTTATATCTCCCAATTGCGTGTTATAAAGTCAGAGTTGCGTGATACAAAGTCAGAATTGCCTGAAATAAAGTCGCAATTGCGTGTTATAAAGTCAGAGTTGCGTGATATAAAGTCACAATTGCGAGAAAAAAAGTCAGAATTCTGACTTTATAACACGCAATTGTGACTTTATTTCACGCAATTCTGACTTTATATCTCGCAATTCTGACTTTATAACACGCAATTGCGACTTTATTTCACGCAATTCTGACTTTGTATCTCGCAATTCTGAGAAATAAAGTCTTGAGAGATGTAAACTCGCAATTGTGAGATAAAAAGTCGCAATTATCATTTTTTTATTTTGTGGCGGAAACAAGCTTCCATAAACATCTGACTGTGTTAAATAGGAATCCATTGTAATAAAGTTATTCTCATTATTATGCAATAGGCTATTGCTCTACCCGCTCTTCTCTCTCATCTCCATCTCCTTCTCTCGTTCTTCTTCTCTCAGTCTCTTTATCTTTACCTGTAAATCTCCCCTTCCTGAAGATGAGCTTAGATTGATACAGTCTTTGTAAAGTGATTATTTATGTCGGTCGTTTAAAATTTCTATCGTAAAACAGCCGTTTAGTTTAGCCACGCACCTTATCTCGTGAAGCGTCGCGTTGGGATTCGCGCGCGGCCGCGGCTCGCGCTTCTGTGAACTTAAATCCCGCTTGCTTTGATCGGTCATCTCAAACATTTTGCCATTGCCGACGAGCGGTGTTTGAGTGCTGAAGCAGCTCAGATGATGAGGTCGGTTATCGTCGCGATATAGGCTATTATCCATGTTTTGTATCTCTTATTTTTTTGTTCGCACATCTCTAACAAAGTGACTTTATTTTTATTTTTTTGTGGGGCTGCGATAAAATAATAATAATAAAAAAAATAGTGGGGCTGCGCTATGACTGGAGCCATAAGGAAAGCATTCAACCCAGTGCCATGACAACACCGGCCCTCCTGGCCAATAAAACAGACCGGCCCACCGGGAATTTTCCCGGTGCTCCCGATTAGCCAATCCGGGCCTGGGACACTGAGAGATTTCTTTTGTAAGCTGTGTAAAGTTACAGATAACGTTAGTCGCAGAGTTGGAGATGCCGATCATGTGGTGAATGTGGATCCACCTGCGGAAAAGAAGGCTCACAGTTTTCAAAAAGAGTGTCTGAAAGACTTTGAGTGGCTCGCTATAAAAAAAGGCTCAATGATCTGCGTTCACTGTAAAGCCTGTGGGACAGAGGTGAGCCACTCAAGATTTAGGTTCGATTGTTGAAGCTTTTCATCATCAGGATGCTGCCGATTCAGCTGTCATTTTTACTTTTATAATCATAATGAAATCTGACCTGAATGTCACCAATGTCATGAGCACGGTTGACATCATACTTAATGAAGAAATCTCCATCAATGAGTGTGCCGTCACACTCAGAGCATTTCCTCTGTTGATCCAGTGTTGGAGAGAAGGACACATGGGCCTGAACAAAGGTTACAATTTGACATCATTATCATTACTACCAATATTATTGTCTAGCAGAGATTATTTTTAGTTATTAGTTAGTGTACTAATAATGCTTTACACTAAGTGGCATCCATTCATCCAAAGTTTTTTGAATAATCACCTTCTTATCACTGACAGTTTTCTCCACTAGAGGGAGCAGCTCATTGGTGATGAATGTACCATAGGCGTCCACAAATGCAATTCCCTGAGGCTCATAGATATCTGCCACAATCTGAGGATGAGAGACAGGACTAAGTAGTCATTTATTTTAGCTTTTAATTATAATTGCATAATTTGAATTCAGTCAACAAATCGAAATCATTCATTGTTTAAATGCGAGGTGTTCAAATTAAGAGAGGAATTATTACTGCTAAAAATTGTGGTCACTTTACAATACATTTGGTAACATTAGTTATTAGTTAACATGAATTAACAATGAACTATACTTCTACAGCATTTATTAATCTTAATGTAAATCTCAGCATTTACTAATACGTTTTTAAGATCAAACGTCTTTAAACACTAAGACGCAAGACACTTTAACAATGGCATGCATAATAGATCTATGTAATCATATTAATAGGCAGGTACACTGATAAAAATGATTTTGTGAAGTAAATGCTACAGAAAAAAACAATGTAATTTACATGAAAAAGTTAGTTCAGGCAAGAATAAAAATAAAAAAAGAAGTAAATTCTATATTAGTACTCAATTCAAGCGTGTAGAAATGAAAGCGTTAATATCAATGTTATAAAATTAAGTAAAATTACTCAACTTTTCTGATACTGGTGTTCCCATCATGCACTGGGCCTTGAATAATTAATGAGGTTGATTTTTCACTGTTTTCCAGCTGTATTTACACTGTTTCATCATTGCTTTTGTTGTTAGAATTAGTAACCTGCCATTTTGTGACATTTGGAGTTCATTTTCTACTCAAAATGACACATTCAAACACCAAAACGATCCATCAAATGTTACCGTCATTGTGTATTGTCTACCAAGTATTGAGGTCTCTGCGTTCACATGAAGTGCAACCTCTGATCTGTAGATATGGTGTCTATACATTACTTCGATATTTCTAAGTAAAGTATGTACTTTAAAAGTGTGGTTTAATTTAATGTTATATTGTTTTATTGCAAAGGAAACTTCAACTAAATAAATATTACTCAACCTTTTACTAGCCAAGTTAAAATGACTTATTTTCACTTAACTTAGTTAAGTAGAGTTTACTTAATTCCATATGTGAAATTTACTTAAAAAATATTTGTGCAAAAACTTGCCAAAGAAAAATTAAGTAAATTTTACTTATTGTTTTTTTCAGTGTAGTTGACAAGTAACATGTCCATGACCATTACATTTTTGTAAGTTTTCCACCACTTCACTTATTAAAAATATATCATGTGGCTCCTCAATTAAAATCTGCTGCAGTCAGTTAACAGTGAACCTGGAAGTGTTGGACCAGCTGTTTGGGTTTGACTCTGATCATGAGCTCATATTTGCCAAACTGTCGCTGAAGAAGTTCCTCATGGGTGAGAATAAATACGACACTGCTGTCTGCTGCGACGTTCACAGAAACAGAAAACTTCTCCATTTTTCTACCTGAAGCCCTGGAATACCAGAACACCAGTTAGTTAGTTAGTAGGATTTGAGCAACAAGCAAGTTCATGTTGACTTCTTGTTTTCTTCTTCTCACTTGACTAAACCAGCAGTCTGGCCAGATGACACAGCCTTCTGATACTGCTCCTTGGCCTTCTCTTTTTCCTTCACTTCACCTGTATATGTCTTGCCATCAATCTCCCTGAAAATCCAAAAATATCACGACATTAATAGCAATAATTTTTAAAAATGCAAACAAAAAAACGAAATGCAGTAGATTCTCATGGCTCATGCTGACTCATGGGAAAGGACTGACATGCTAAAGTTGGTGATGAAAGACTTCTTGGGTAACTCCATCTCAAAGGACACTTCCTGTGAGATGTTGGCCTTATTCAGAGCTTTCGTGGTCATGACAGTGTGGGCGAAACGTGATGTGACTTTACAGTCCACCTTCACGCTCTGTACCTCTATCTGAAAGAAGAAAAAAAAGAAGAAAAAAAAGATGCAACAAAAGGGTGATATTAGGGGTGTAACGATTTTCGAACCGAACCGAAAAACCGCGATACACCACCCACGATACGAATCGCGATACTCTCTTGGCGTACCGAACACGCCCGCCCTGCCCCCTGCTGTCGGCGCATTGGACCTCATGTCTTATGTGTACACAACGAATACAGCGTTGCCTAACCACCATTAACCACATTTAATCGCAATAAGCTTAGTGTTTTGTTACATTCGATAATAAGCAAGGTATAATCTTTCAAATTCTGTCTATTTGATCACGAAATTCAAACATTAAATGTCATTTTGGCGCTCTTTGATGTGGCGTGACAGATCACTGTAGGCTACTAGGCTCCTCATTTAAAGCGGCAGCGCGGAGCGCGAGTAAACGCGATTCTCTTCCTCTGTTACAGAATAAACATGAATGGACACCTGAAGGTATGTTGAAAGATACAGTATACTTACTGAAAGGCATCATAACTCGTGTAATCGCTCAGTCAGTGTTTCAACAGCGGAAATACGTCAATAAAACGCTTTGTCACATAGCTTTATTTACCTCAGGCAAGTCATTCACTGTCCAGCTTGTTGGTTTGCTAAGGAAATGAACTCTTTCACTAAATAAATGCACTATATTAGCCTATATATTATATTTTACTTAACCTGTTAATGACATCTTGATTATTTAAAGGTGCATTGCGCTACTTTTCATGTTAAAAATACCCGTTTTCTAACCCATACATGCTTAAACAATTGCCTGATGGGCTGACTGAGCCCTTCTCTGATCACTGCGATTGCCTCTATAATCCTGTACAGTAAAATAAATAAGAGGGATTCGGGTCGGAATCTGAGACTGGGCGTGACGTCATGCGCGTTCACGGCACGCTCATATGTCTGGCAGGTTTGTGTATGCGCCGACGCCGCCATTCTCCGTAGAAAATGGATTCTAAGAGACCGGCTTGTAGTTCATTTCAAACACCAACGCAAACTCCACGTAAGATAAAAAAAAAAAGAGAATTTTTGTCTAGTGCAACCAAAAGGTCCAAATTGGAGTCAGACAGGCGTCGGGGTAAGACGAGAGTAAACATAGGGAAGGCTTTCAACAAATGGAGAGATCTCCGGTCTGCTCTAGGGCTCAAACGGGATCCTCAGTTGGCTTTTTTCTTGATAAAAAGGTAAGATATATCCCATTCTCTAATGTCTGATACGGCCAATAATGACAATAAATGACGATCCATAAAATGTGTAATGCTTTAGCGTAAGCTAGATAAATGTACAATCGGAATAGGTTTTACAAACTTACCATTGTCAGTGATCAGGTTCAGAATGATTGTGATATAAAATGCTGATATATAAGTTAGATACTTAGACACAAATTTTGAGCAAATTACTGCTTAATTACGATGTATTGCTATTGGAATATGCTACTTAGCTGATCAATAAAACAGGCTAAACCCCCGCAAATCTTCGGTGGATTAGCCTGTTTGGCTTTTATGGTAACGTCATAGTGCCACTTGATTGTTTATTACCTTGAGACATTTGGGTGTACTTTGTTGACCGACTGTGTATGGTATGGTATCATGATTACAATTTTGAGCTTTTACAAAGTTATAACTTATATTGTTCATGAACGTGTTTCCATAATAATAGTCATAAGTGGATACAGTAAACACATAACACAGTTCAACATGGAGATAGATGGGAATAAAAAACGAAGTTTTCTACTACCCCCATTTTTTCCCTCACACATAAGTGTGTTATTTACTCAATTGCCTTTCCTTTCACATATTTTAAATTACTTGCAGATTTAAAACTTTATTACCTCTGAAGACATTATGATTGTAAACAAAAGATTTGTGCGGCTGATGCTCCTTGGGTTATGACCAGCTCGAGCTCGTGCAAGCGTGCGTGTGCGTGTGGTCCGTGAGCGTGCACACCTCTGGTTGCAGTTTCGCTTGCCGCCAGAGGGGGCGTAGTTCTGCGAAAACTCAGACTCTCGCGCAATGCACCTTTAATGTATGTTTAAAATATCTGTCATGAAAATGACAGCAACTGTGTAAATGATTATATTTCAATAATAAATTAGAGTAAAAATGTTAATGTAAAAACTGCCTTATGTGCAGTTTACATGTTTTCATACAATTTGTTACTTGAGTGTTGATTATTATTATTATATCTAAAAATAAATAGCAACTGAATTTAGGCTAAAAGTCTCTGTTGTTAAGCTTTAATGTTATAGTAATGTGCAAGTAAGGGCTCCTATATAGTTTACAGCATTAGCAGATAATTTAATAAAAAAATGTATCCTTGCGAAACGTTTACTTGTAATTGAATTAATTTAAAGACAAGGACACAATTTGTTAATTAAAGCACTGTTTAAAAAAAACAAAACAATTTTAGCTTTCTAATCCCCCCACACTCCACCTAAATGAACCGAACCGAACCGAGATGTCAAAACCGTGGGACGTACCGAACCGTCAGTTTTGTGTATCGTTACACCCCTAGGTGATATACTTTGTCATTTCAACAATGACAACAATTCTTTCCTATGGTACATTGCTTGTTAACTGATATATAAACTTCTTGTTGCAACAAAAGTATTTTTATTACAGAGTAGTTTAAGCAGTCCCTTTCAAAGAACCTTTCCAAAACTAGCTGAACTTTTAGTGAAAGGGCAAAATATTCCTCAAACAAATGTTGCAACCGCGATTGTCTATTGACTTAGACAGCGGTCATTTCAGGATAAAGGTTGAGCTTGTTGAGGTCAGTGTCAGCTGCACTATAAAATGTCAAACTATACTGTGGATGAACTAATTTTATTCAAGTTGAATGTTATGAATAACCACAGTAAAATGGCACGTAGAAACATGCACACACAGCAAAATTAAAGGGATAATTCACCCTAAAATGAGAATTCTGTCATTAATTACTCACCCTCATGTCGTTCCAAACCCGTACAACTTTTGATCATCTTCACAACACAAAATACAATCTGAGAGATTTCTGTCCCTCAATTGACAGTCTATGCAACTACATTTGAATCGAGCGGTTTAATCTAAATTTTCTGAAGAGACACGATTGCTTTATATGATGAACAGATTGAATTCATGGTTACTAAACCGCTTAATTCATATGGATTGGTTTTACGATCTCTTTATGAACTTTTTGAAGTGTCACAGTGGTAGTTGCGTAGCTGTCAATGGAGGGATAGAAAACTCTCAGATTTCATCAAAAAGATCTTCATTTGTGTTTGGAACATGAATGAAAGTCTTATGGGTTTGGAACGACATGAGGGTGTTTTTGGGTGAACTAAATTAATTGAATAAGATGTAATAAAATATAATTCATTAACTTTATATAATTAACTGTATCATTAGGCAACAAAAGTATTTTTTTAAGAGTCAAATAAGTTAAAGATAGCTCATTAACTGCCCACATTTCAAATTAACTTTCAAATCAATGGATTGACCAGATTGTGTGAGATTTAATGAAGAGTTCCCACCTCAGCACTGCTCACACTTCGCTTCTGTTAGGAGGCAATTGGAAAATGTATTGTATTAATTTATTATGGCAACTATGTGTAGTTGTAAAAGGTTAATATAGTCAAGCTAAACATTTGAGCTTGCGCTATAGTGTGCGCACACACAAAAAAAATGTGTGAATTATTTGACTACTTTCTGTACATCAGTGGTTCTCAACCTTTTTGACTCAAAGGTTTTTCATTAGGCTTGGATATTTACTCTGGTGTTTCTGCTGTGATTGTGACATTGCTGCTTGTTTTTGAACAGACAACTGACATTTGTTGATATATTACATTCATTAAAAGTCCCGTAAGCGCAACCGCGATAGAGACGATATATACAGTAAAATCTCTACCAGTTAATCGTGTCTACTGGTATATCGCCCACCCCTAGGATTCATGTATGCCTATTCATGCAGCAGCATATCTTACATGTTAACAGCAGTGTGTCTGTGTATCTATTGGCAATCACAAGCCTGTATTTGCTTTTTTAATATATATTTGAAATGAAATGAATTGAAATGAAGTTTGCAGAGGCCCCCAGCTGGCCCCGGCCCCCTGATTGAGAACCACTGCTTTATGTAATCTATTGGCATTGTTGCAATACCTTTAAGAGTCTGGCCGTGCTGGTTTCACTGTCCTGGAGGGGCAGAAGAGGACACATCACTGTACATATAAACTATGACGGCTGAACTGTTTTCCCATATTTGATACTGTATTGACATTATAAGACATACTGTTGCTCAGAATGTTACTGATCACTGCTGATATGTTAATGATTATAAGGCACTTTATTAGTGCAGCAAAACATAAATTAGGATAGCAAAAGCAGACCTACCCATTGCTCGTCGCCTTTTGTGATGACCAGGGTCTCAAAAGACCCTAAAGTAAAACATATGCACACAAACACACAGAATATCCACCCTGTAGACATGGTGCACTGTCCGCTCAATCGCATTCAGGACTATTGAATACTCTAAACCCTTGTGTACACTTTAAAGCAGAGCAAAAACCTGTTTGAGTGGGTGTTGGTGGATTTGTGATCTTTGTTCCTAAATTCTTGAATTGAGTGCAGTATTGATCATTTGCCTCATGGTATTTTTGTTTTAGACTTTAAGGATGGACAGCAGTGTTTTACTGTAGCGTAGAAGTGTTATTTTAACATCAGTGTAAACTACGGGGTTTAGGGTTGCAGGTTATCCTAAATTAGGTTTATTTAACAACAGAAACTGAATAATCAAATGTAAAAATAAAACACGGCTTATTTTTCACTCTATGAATTGTATATATGTATGTGTGTATATATATATATATATATATATATATATATACTGTATATATACTGATTCTTATTAAAGCTACAAAAGTTATTCAGCCAAGAGAAGGGAGTGATTTTCTCTGTCTTTTGTTCATGACTCCAGTTATTGTAAGCTCTTGCGATATATACATTTGCAATATTTCGATAATTTCGATATATTTTGCAGCCCTGTTCAGTTGAGAGATAAAGTTTACTCTTTAAATGAATGCTGTTGAACTGAATATACAAAGCAAACTGTTTGTTAAAATAACCACAATATTAACAACAACAGTAAAATAAGAGTGCTGTTTATCTGTTAGTCAGATGCACATGAAAGTTGTGTTCGTTACTATAACAAACCCTACACACACTTTCTTTCAGAATCATCATTGGTCGGTAGAAAGAAAAATTCAATCCATAAAAGCTTTTTAATTAAAATGAAGATAAGCAAAAGACACACTTGTCATGTGAGGTGTATCCGGTATAAATAAATATATTATGAATAATGCAATGAAATGTCAGTCACTAGTGAACGAGCCAGAGAAAGAGAACAAACAGGGTGTTTTTTTCTTCCTCCCCCCGTTCCCTGACCCTTAATTCACACGCTTGATGTTGTTCTTGCTCAAGCAACTTTTTTCCCTCAATGAGTTACTAACTGATTTCATGTTGGACTTTGTTCAATCAATCAATATTGAAACAAAAGATGGAAACACAAGGAATGTTCAGATGGGTGTTTTATTTCATAGCCGTTGAATTCCAATAAAGTATATAAAAATTTATATCATCAGCAGCTTTGTCAGATATGGCATTATTTCCAAATAAAAACTATCACATTATGTACTTAAGACTACATGAAAGCTAACATGTACTTTGTCCGTAGTGCAAAGGTCGGTTGAGCGACAGATGTTGTCTAGATTGTCTTAAAGAGACCAGAGACGATGTAATCTGTGTGAACTCCATCCAGGAGTCCGGTGCCGTTATTGTGAATGAACCAGCAGGGCACATTGTCTCCATTCTTTACGTCCTTTCTGAAATCTCTCTGCCAGCCCCTGGAGTCATGTGAGAGTCAATGAAAATCTGCATGAAAATCTTCAAGTGTGAATTCAACATTGCATATTTACATTCAATTTCATTTACCTGGTAACCGTGAGCTTGTTTCCTTTCACAAACATAATGGCATCTTGTTTATCAGGGTCTTTTCCTAGAAACAAGTCACTGACCTCAAAGTTAACACCCTGGTAGAACTGACCTGCAGTACAAATAGAGACCAAAAAAGCTATTGTTAACGTCAAGATTAGTGGAGTGGAAGTCTAGTAGCAGCAGTAATGTAGAAAGTGTGTTCTTATACACTCAAAACTGACTCTGACTCGGTCCATCATGAGCATTTCCCCTACTTTTACATTTAGATTATCTGTGATGTCATCTAATGCTCAAGGTTAATCTTTAAAAATGTTAATAATTTAATGTGTTCAGTATAGGCTAAACTATAGCATATCTCAACATGAATATCCATTTTACAGTTAATCATACTGTAGCTTATAATGTTATGGTGCCCAAATTTATTTAGATAACATAGTATAGAATTTGAATATCAGCCATTTATCAGTTATCGGCGTTAACATATATAGTCGGTATCGAAAATGTGCACTTAATTACCCCCCTCCAAAAATACCCCCCCCCCCCCCCCCCCTCCTAAAATAAACCCCCTCCTATGCCAGATAACAAAATAACCTGACAAATTTCATACACTAAACGATAGAGTATTGCTTAGTAAGTGCATAGTGTATAGGATGTCATTTGGGATTTTTTTTAGACAGACAGCAATAAAAAATACAAAATCTTTAGTGAAACTAATGAAGAACAAGCTTGACTTGACCAAAAATCCATAGTGTAATTTTAAAAGATATCACTAGTTTCATCACGCAAAAAAAAAGCAACAAAAAACAAAACATAGGTTCCCTTATGTTAAAGCGAAGCAGCTATAAGGTTTTCTGCTAATATTTAAGAACATCTAATTTTACCCAGCAGGCCGTGAACACTGTGTGAAAGATGGTGGCTGTCCAGAGTGTAGAACCCGAGGTAGTCTTGATGATACGGGTGATTCTGCCATATTTTGTGCAGGATAATAAGAAACTTGACTGAGTTCCTCAGGGTCACTGTTAAACTGCGATCTTTGATCACCTGCAGATCCATGCTGGAGAAAGCAAAAGATGGAGGATTGAGCTCAGTTTGATTCTCATTCAAGAATAATTAAATTCTGCCTTTTATTTTACTATCACGGACTCAGCACAGTTTAATGTACACTTATTGTCACTTACTTCAGTCCTTTTATAGTCCTGTTGTCAGTCCAGGACAATTTTGTCTGTTTTCCCTCTTCAGACAGTGAGATTTCCTTTGTGCTCACCATCAATGTGATACCAAACTTCTCATGAGCAATTCCAAATTGCCCAAAATAAGTGTGCATCTTCTTCCCTGGGATGACCTTCTTGTCTCCAATGATCTGGCCGTTCACCATAATGCCTGAATATTCATTTTTTTTACACAGATATTAGTAGAAAGAGAAGATGGAAAATAAACCTAGTACAAATTACCCACATCAAAACAGATGTTTCTGTTTTCTGACAGAATGAATCACCTGTAAGCGGGTCGCTAACCAGGTTGAAGATGGTTCCAGGTTTGTCATCAATGTTGAAGCACAGAGCATCGTTCTTTTCTGGCAGCTCAATGATGAAGTGTGGATCTCCATCAACTAACAAACCTAAAGAACAAGAGACAAACATAAGTAACGGGTAATAAATGCTTTTTTTCCTTTACTAAAGTAGTTCTCTTTAAAATGTATTGAAATTCACACCACAAAAATGACATCACTTCTCACCAAGATATGAAGGGAGTAGATTTTGTTTTTTTCTGGCAGAGAGTTGTCTTTGGAGGTTTTTGGCGGGGAGTAGACCTTGGGGTCTTTTGGCAGAGGCTCTGAGACTTTTGATACCACTGCCGATCAACTGAGGTGGAGCATAAAGTGCACCGATATCTTCAAGAGTAAAATTGTGCGATGGAGACAGAGAGAGAGTCTTCATTCAAAAGTTTTTGCAGAATCCATTGTATAGTAAGACATGACAAGATAAAACACCTCTTAATGTTCACAGTGATGGCTAAATCTAAGGTTAATTCCTCTTACCAGGTTCTGCTGTGTCCTCTCGCTGCTCTGTGAATCAAAATAATACAGTGTTAATGTGTCACATAAGCACCTCTGCAGAAAATTGTAGCTTCAAACGGTCACATTTTTTGGGCCATCAGTGTTGTAATACTTGTATTCAAGGCAGCCTAGAGAACTCATAATTTCTGTATTGCTTCTTTCCTTGAATTTTTATATAGGCCTAAGTCACTTGGGAATAAATCACAGCGTGTTTCATGATAAAAAAAACGTAACTTTGCAGTCCGAAAAACAGTTGTACAGTAGTTTATAGCAAATTATTTCACGGACCCCCCCTGGGACTTGAGAACTGCTGGTCTACACTGAAGAAAGCCCTGTCTAGGCTCTTCCCCGGTACGGGTTGTGTCGAGCCATTCGTTAGTCGAGTTGTTTGATGAGAAAAGGATGAAATATAGTTGCAATAAACGCGTTAAGAATCCGCACAACTGCAGCAGCGGAGGACTGTTATTAGAATATTAGAAATCTAATATTCAAGCTGTTTTCTCATTTTTCTACATCAAAAAACGACTGAATGAATGATACACGGATTCTCTTGAAAACTACTGCAGTGCAGATCCGTAATTGACCATTCGCAAAGACCCCCGCCCCCTTTAGTTACTGTTGCTATGTCCGACAAGCCACGTCACTCTCACGCCACACCATGCTCTCACGCCACACCATGCTCTCACGCAGTGAAACATACATCACAGAGCAGAGAGGACACTGACAACACACTAACAGACAGGACAGACCAGGTTACTTTTGATATGTAACAAAGTCTCACCTTTCAAATTTGGTCATTTAAAAAAAAAAGAAATTTAAACAATAAATACTGGTTTGTGGCTCTTTAATGTGTCTGACAGATCGCTGTAGTGTCACAGTGTCTGGTTGTGTTTCCCCGTGTATCCACTAGATGTCCTCCTTTTCCCCACGGTGTCATGCACATGAACTTCAATTCCCACAATTCCTGTCTGTGTATTACACTCAGGTGTTAGTAATTGTAATCACCAGCTGTCTCTCGTTTTCCCCTCGTCATGCATGTATTTAATGCCCTGTTTGTCTTGTGTTCTTTGTGGATCAATGTTGTATGTCACGCCGCTTCTGTTCTCGTGTTTTCCTGCCTTGCCTGTTTATTGTTTTGTATTGATTTCCTGGATATTGAACCCTGCCTGTCTTGACTTCGTTTTTGGATTACCCAATTAAAACTCATCTTGCTGCATTTTGGATCTCGTCTGCTTTCATCCTTGTGCGGTTCGTGACAGATTGATCCACCAAAAGGAAGATCCAAGCAGTATGAGTTCCCGTCGCCATTTCCCCACTGCAAGAGGTGAGCGGAGACAACCACCACCAGAACCGTCTTTCAGTGAGTCCCAACCCAGGATGAACATTTTTGAGTGTTTTGCTCTGTGGGCTCGGAAAACAGACGAAAGGTTCATCGTCAAACCCCCTGAGCTTCAGCCCACAGAGAGTTTTGTGTCGGACCACGCCCCCCACCATGAAGAGTCCTTCAAGGGGACCCGCTTGGCCAAGTTCCGTGGAACTCGGGGAGGTCGTAGAGGGGGCGGGGAGGGTCGGGAGGAGGTCCAGTCCCATCACTCGGTCTGGCCACCTTTCGATGCCGAAATTCCTCCACCACGGGCTCCACCCAGTCAAGAGTCGTCCACTCGCCATCAGAGACGGCAGAGGAGGAGGAAGTTTCCCGGTCCTGACCTCGATCCCGAGACAGTGTCCGTCATCCCAAAGCCCGTGCAACTAGCCAAGGTTCCGAAGCCCGTGCACGTGCAGCTGGCTGTCATGCCCAGCCCAGAGGATGCATCGCCGCTGCCCAGCCCAGAGAATGCATCGCCGCTGCCCAGCCCAGAGAATGCATCGCCGCTGCCCAGCCCAGAGAATGCATCGCCGCTGCCCAGCCCAGAGAATGCATCGCCGCTGCCCAGCCCAGAGAATGCATCGCCGCTGCCCAGCCCAGAGAATGCATCGCCGCTGCCCAGCCCAGAGAATGCATCGCCGCTGCCCAGCCCAGAGAATGCATCGCCGCTGCCCAGCCCAGAGAATGCATCGCCGCTGCCCAGCCCAGAGCTCCATCCGCCATTAATTCCGTCCAGACCTGAACCTGCACTTCACCATCGAAGACGGCGGAGGAGGAGGAAGACCTCCGGCCTCCCCAATGACCCGGAGGCCGTCCCCGAGCAGCCCGCCGTCGTCCCAGAGGCCGTCCCCGAGCTGCTCGTCCTGCCGGCCCCGCCCACGCTGCTAGCCCTGCCGGCTCCGCCCACGCCTGCCGAGCCTGTGTCTTCGGACAAGATGGCCGCCGCCGAGCCTGTTCACGTCACGTCTGCCGAGCCTGTGTCTTCGGACAAGATGGCCGCCGCCGAGCCTGTTCACGTCACGCCTGCTGAGCCTGTTTTTTCGGACAAGAAGGCCGCCGCCGAGCCTGTTCACGTCACGTCTGCCGAGCCTGTGTCCCCTGACAAGATGGCCGCCGTCGAGCCTGTGTCTGTTCCTGAGCCGGAGCCGGTGTCTGTTCCTGAGCCGGAGCCGGTGTCTGTTCCTGAGCCGGAGCCGGTGTCTGTTCCTGAGCCGGAGCCGGTGTCTGTTCCTGAGCCGGAGCCGGTGTCTGTTCCTGAGCCGGAGCCGGTGTCTGTTCCTGAGCCGGAGCCGGTGTCTGTTCCTGAGCCGGAGCCGGTGTCTGTTCCTGAGCCGGAGCCGGCGTCTGTTCCTGAGCCCTCAGTGACACTGGCCATTATGGCCACAGCCATGTGGTGTGTGTGGGCTACGCACACACTTGGACCGGTGGTGTCTGTTCCTGGGCCGGTGGTGTCTGTTCCTGAGCCGGTGGTGCCAGTTCCAGTGCCCGAGCCGGTGGCGCCAGTTCCAGTTCCAGTGCCTGAGCCGGTGGTGCCAGTTCCAGTGCCTCAGCCGGTGGTATCTGTTCCTGAACCGGTGGTGTCTGAGCCGGTGGTATCTGTTCCTGAGCCGGTGGTGTCTGCTCCTGAGCCGGTGGTATCTATTCCTGAGCCGGTGGTGTCTGCTCCTGAGCCGGTGGTGTCTGCTCCTGAGCCGGTGGTGTCTGTTCCTGAGCCGGTGGTGCCAGTTCCAGTTCCAGTGCCTGAGCCGGTGGTGCCAGTTCCAGTGCCTCAGCCGGTGGTATCTGTTCCTGAACCGGTGGTGTCTGAGCCGGTGGTGTCTGCTCCTGAGCCGGTGGTGTCTGCTCCTGAGCCGGTGGTGTCTGCTCCTGAGCCGGTGGTGTCTGTTACTGAGCCGGTGGTGCCAGTTCCAGTGCCAGTCCCGGTGGTGCCAGTTCCAGTGCCTAAGCAGTTGGTGCCAGTTCCAGTGCCTGAGCCGCTGGTGTCTGTTCCAGTTCCTGCGCCGTGGCCGCCCGAGGGGTCTTCACCGCCATGGCCGCCCGAGGGGTCTTCACCGCCGTGGCCGCCCGAGGGGTCTTCACCGCCGTGGCCGCCCGAGGGGTCTTCACCGCCGTGGCCGCCCGAGGGGTCTTCACCGCCGTGGCCGCCCGAGGGAAGGTCTCCGCCCCGGCCGCCGGATGAACTGTTTGCTTCGCCCCGGCCGCCGGATGGACTGTTGGCTTCGCCCCGGCCGCCCGATGGTCTGTTGGCTTCGCCCCGGCCGCCCGATGGACTGTTCGCTTCGCCCTGGCCGCCCGATGTACTGTTTGTTTCACCCCGGCCACTGGATGGACTGTTTGCTCCGCCCTGTTCCCCCGATGTACTGTCTGTGTCACCCTGGCCCCCTTTGAGTCTGTTACCTCCTGTTTCTGTTTCCTCGCACGGACCTGGCCCCCCATCCCTCCCCCTGGTCCTCCACCGGGCCAACTCCCTCCTGAGCTTTTGTTTTGTTCCTTGTCCTGTCTTGTAGTGTCTGGGAGCCACTCCGTTGAAGGGGGGTAATGTCACAGTGTCTGGTTGTGTTTCCCCGTGTATCCACTAGATGTCCTCCTTTTCCCCACGGTGTCATGCACATGAACTTCAATTCCCACAATTCCTGTCTGTGTATTACACTCAGGTGTTAGTAATTGTAATCACCAGCTGTCTCTCGTTTTCCCCTCGTCATGCATGTATTTAATGCCCTGTTTGTCTTGTGTTCTTTGTGGATCAATGTTGTATGTCACGCCGCTTCTGTTCTCGTGTTTTCCTGCCTTGCCTGTTTATTGTTTTGTATTGATTTCCTGGATATTGAACCCTGCCTGTCTTGACTTCGTTTTTGGATTACCCAATTAAAACTCATCTTGCTGCATTTTGGATCTCGTCTGCTTTCATCCTTGTGCGGTTCGTGACATGTACAGCCTCAGTTAAAGCTGCTCGTGAACCGATCATCTCTTCCTTCTAGTTAATGTATAGCATCAAATAAACATGAATGAACATAAGAAGGAATATTGTTTTAACCGCGGAATGACGTCAGTACACTCCGTTTTTCAAGTTCAAATCCTCCAACGTTAATCTACTAACTCTCCTGACTGCTTTGTCGGACAAAAATGGCGGATTCGGCGGATTATGATTGGTCAGATCACCTGTCGATCAAACTCCCTGCGAAGGGTCAATTGGCCAAAATTACCGTTCGACTTTTCTGAGACCCTCTACTCTTCCCTGTGGATGACCTGTGACCTACTTTCTGTCCGATCTGATTTTTCTGCGTTTTGAATTTTAGAAAACTGAAATTCCGAATTTCTTCTTCATCTTGAAAACTTGAATCTGTATTTTTTTATTTAATCTGATATTTGCAGTCTAAGAATTCAGAACAAAAAAACTGCTGTTTAAAAATACGTCTATACAATTCAGCCTTAAAAACATTTCAGTTTGTTAAATTTCAAATGTTCAATACTCATTAAAGAAATCAAATTCAGAGCTATTTAAAATTCCACATAATATTCAATTTTGTTAGATTACACTATTAATTCAAATTCGAATAATTTTGTCATAATATAAGCTCTATACTCATGCCGTTCCAATCCCGTAAGACTTTTGTTCATTTTTGGGACACATGAAGATATTTTTAATGAAATCTGAGCTAGTTTTGTACATTGCTACGCAACTACAACTTTGATGTTTCAAAATGTTCTTAAGAGAATGTAAATCTAATCCATATGAATTGAGTGGTTTAGTCCAAATTTTCAGAAGAGACAATCACTTTATATGATGCACAGATTTAATTTAGGCTTTTATTCACATATGAATATTCATTAACACACATCAGTTGTGGTAAATGGAAGCTCAAGGATGTTCATGCGATGGCATGCGAAAAGCTTCTGTTTATGTTCGCTGAACAATATTTACAATGTTTCCAAAGATGAACGAAAGTCTTATGGGTTTGGAACAGCATTAGGGTGAGTCAAAATGTTAATTCTTGGGTGAACTAACCTTTTAAGCCGTACAGGTTTGGAATGACATGAGCATAAGTAAATGATGACTGAATCTTCATTTTTGGGTGGAATATGGCTTAAAAACATTACCAAGTACCTTCAGTCAGCTTGTCAGCAATAAGCGTTTCTTCATCCTCGTCCTGTGGTTTGGTGACCACCATGGATGTAAGTGGTGTGACAAAGTTATACCTTAGAGAAAGGTCTAGAGCTTCAGCTGTGACATTCTCCTTGTCCTCTGGTGAGCATTTCTCTCTGTCAACAAATTTTATTGGACATTGTATTATTTTTTGTAATTCTCAGGTTGAATAGGTTGAATTATTTGAGCGCATATGTCTCACGCTGACATTTTATCCAAGAGCTGCTGGATGGTCAGATATGCCCACAGTCGCTCTGTGAAATCGCCAAAGATGTACTCCTGCTCAGGGAACACACTGTCCCACTCTTCAGCAACTGCTTCACTCTGGACCACAAACTGGTCCTCCAACTGAAATTGGATGTATGGCACTTATGAAACTGTACAATCAAACTGATTTTTATTTTATTTTTGCTTCCCTTACCCCATGTGCAGATAATTCAGTCAGAATGGTGTCAGTCTCAAGTTCTTGTAGGCGTCCGGCTACCACTATCTCAGAGCCTTTGAAGAATTGCCTGAAGTGACTTTGTGTCAAGTCAGTTACAGCATTGCCAGGATAATTTAGGTTCACCTCAAAGAGAAGTGGGCTAGCCACCTCTTCATAAAAACCCTATAAAAAAGGAAATCATTCAAGACCTGGCTATTATATGGATCAGGCTGCATACATTAAATATAAGGTATTATATTGATTGATTGAGAGTATACAGTTGTCAGTTCTACCTGCAGTTGAAGGGCTGCATCTGAGGCCTCATAGACTCGTCGAGCGAGTCCATCATTCTGCTTGGCCAACTTATCAAGGAGACTGTAGTCCACATCATAGCCAAAGCCCAAACAAAAGAGACTTATGCTTCCATTAATAGCTTTATGGACATTTTCTTGGATTATGGATAGATGTGTCTGCCCTTAAACACACATTATTAAGTGCAGAAGATTGTTAAATCTATATAATTGAAGGTTTGAGTTTTCTAAAGCAGGGGTTTTCAAACTTTTTGTTGCCATGAACATACAATATAATAATCCACTTGGAAGTGTCAGCCTTCCTAAAATATAAAGGCGACTCTGTATTTTCATAAACCCTATTTATGCTACTGGAGAAAATTAATATGATTGTTGTATTGTTTCCTAAATTAAATAAATGGCCTTTTTATTTGGGCTGGAAATTGCCGTAGACCTCCCGATTCAGTATTACAAAAATATTTAGCTGCCGATTCTGTATGTATTGCATTTTTTGTTTGTATTTAGTGTTTTATACATTTTAGCCCTCAATGTCCTGAATGCTATTAATAATAATAATAGATTTAAACCAATGATGTGGAGTTCAGTAAGTAAGTGCCTTCAGAAATACACGTGAAGAACAAAAACGCATTACAAGCAATAAAACTAATTGTGTTTTCAATATGTATCTGCGAAAGGCTTAAGCTGCCAAAGTTTTCCGTAAAAGAGCAGTGGACTGTGTTTTTCTTTTTCAACATTATTAATAATAAAATAAGCATAATCAACATCATAGACAGCGGCAGTTCGCTTTATGCTTCATTTACCATTGTAAGATTTTTATTTTGGTATATTACATGTTTTGTCCTATCTGATTACAATCCCTTAATCAATTCGCTTCACACAAGTTTCTTTTGCAGAGGCGAATACCTGCTTGTGCCTGACTATTTTAACTTGGCACATAATCTTAAAAATGTGAGCTGTGAGCTCATCTGTTTTTCCTAATTTTTTCCCCTATAAAGCCATAGCACTCCTCGGTACCCAGTTTGAAAACCCCAGTTGTAAAGTATTTTGAATGCCCAATAAAGACAACACGTTTTGAGCTAAGATTACTTGATTATTACAAATGAATTGATTTAGTTATAGTAATTATTACCAAAGAAAGTTTAAAACAGACATGTATTCTCAATGCAAAGCCAATACACACCAGAACTGGGTCGGCCATCAGTCAGTAGGATGATCATAGACATGTCTGGGAAGAAGTCACTTTTTTCTGAGGTAAGCATGTTCACGGCATACAAAATTCCCTCATTTATATCAGTCACTGATGGAAAAATATGAGATAATGTTTTAAATACAGCAGCAGTGATTTTGGCATTTAATGTGAGGAATGCTATGCAAGATTTTCCCTCAATAAAACCAGTAATTTACTGTAAAATAGAGGTGTTATACTGTGTTACATGAGAACCATGGCTCTAAGTGTCAAGAGTACTAACAGCTAAGCCATGATTTCAACCCTGTGCAGGGTTTACAGAATGACTTTCGCTTCATACTTACTGTGTCTTGCTTCAATAGTCTGGACGAATTCTTTTGCTTCTTTCACATTTTCTGGTGTGGCTTTGCTAAGAGATGGTCTCCACGACTCTATAACGTTATCGAACGTGACCAGCCCAAAGTAATCATCTTCATGCAGTTCACTTAATATCGTCATCAGAGCTTCTCGAGTCTACCAACAGATAATCGGCCGATGACTTATATGTGCGAACTAGGAAAGTGGATGAAAAGTATAGAAAGTATTTGTTGGACTTGCCTGTTTCATCTTCTCTCCCTCCATGGAGCCACTTCTGTCTACCACAAATACCACATTCTTAGGCATTTGTGGCAAATTATCTGGAGCAAAAAAGTGTACAAAGTAGCCATTTACTATCTGAAACAGAGAAACACAAGAAAACACCACCATCAGAATAATGCATGGTTAGTAAGAAATTCATTGTAAAAAATGGCTTTGCTGATATTGTACCTGAATTTCACCTATATCCTGTGGGTGGTTCACATCATACTTGATGAATAAATCT
Source organism: Rutilus rutilus (assembly GCF_951802725.1). NCBI lineage: Eukaryota > Metazoa > Chordata > Actinopteri > Cypriniformes > Leuciscidae > Rutilus > Rutilus rutilus. The sequence continues at coordinate 4,983,202 of NC_140227.1, forward strand.
CCATCAATCAATGTCCCTTCACAGTCTGAGCATTTTTTCTGCTGATCCAATGTAGGAGAGAAGTACAAATGTGCCTGAGGACGAGCATAGAGGATCAGTGTTAGGAGGATAGCAGGAAGTGTTTAGACATTACAAATGTGTATTTTTGATACTGAGGTGTTTTTAGACTCCTTATTAGAAATGAAATGAGATGCTGTGTGTTCTGACGTAAGAAGTCTGCTTTGGGCCAATCATAAAGTTTTTATGGGGATGACGTGATTAATCTGCGCTGTTTACAGTAAGATTTTTAACAGTTTTTCTATGTAAATATGCGCTAGATGAGATCTTTGACTGAGCCTTCTTTTCCGATCATCGGCGTTGTGACTCTGCAGTTGGATACTATAAAGCGCGTCTCGTGTTTTTAAGAGCAAAACAGTGTTCTGTTTGATCATCCCTTATGCCTGTCATTCAGACGTCAAAAAATTGTGAGATGCGGGCTGATGAAGACACCGGCGCAGCGTTTAAAGATCACTTCTGACTGATAACACAGAATTGACCGGTATTTTGGTGCTGATGTGTGAATGATCTCTTGCCGGTAAAAAGCCAGAACGCCGTTGCTTGTGTGAACACCATATTTGTGTATTTACCGGCAAAGTCATTCTGGTAATTTTACGGTAATTTACCGGGATTGCTGTGTGAAAAGGGGCTATTGTCTAAGAGATTTATATATGTATATTCACAATGGTTGCAATTATAAGAAATAGTTACAAAAAGTTGCAACTGCATTTTTATTTTATTTTGTTGTTTTGTGTATTTTTTTTATTTATTTTTTGACTAAGATATAAACAGTCTTCCATATCAATCCAGCAATGTTGGGGGATTGTTTGAGAGTTTTCATTCTAACCTTATTGTCAGCGACAGTTTTCTTCACTAGAGGAAGCAACTCATTGGTGATGAATGTACCATTGACATCCACAAATGCAATTCCGTTAGGTTCATAGATGTCTACCACAATCTGTTGATGAGAAGACAGGACTGATATAACATAGTTTACAATATTTCAATATTTCCACTGAATATGCTTAGTAAAAAGAGTTTGAGAGAGAAACTAATGATGAACCTCAAAATTCTGAACCAGCTGTTTGGGTCGGACACCTATCATGATCTCATAGCTGCCAAGATGGCGCTGCAGCAGCTCTTCGTAAGTAAGAGTGAATGTGACGTGGCTCTGGGGTGGGATATTTACGGAGACTGCGAACTTCTCCATGTGCCTCCCCGAAGCCCTGAAAAAGCAAAAACAACTCTGATATCTGATCATTGAGATTTGCAAATACAGAAAAGCAAATATGTGTACTCTGACAGCATTCCAGAGCTTTGGCGTTGACCTGTACTCACTTAACCAGACCAGCGGTCTGGCCGGATGACACGGCACTCTCATACTTCTGCCTGGCCTGTTCCTTTTCCTTCACTTCACTGACATATATCCTGCTCTCAATCTCTCTGAAAAACATACACAAATAATTTCATTAGGTCATAGTGGGTTTTGGGCATGTTGCAAGTGTAATGTATTTATAGCTTGTGTAAACAAAGGAGGACTAACATGCTAAAGTTGGTGATGAAGGCTGTTTTGGGCAAGTCCACCTCAAAGAACACTTCCTGTGAAGCATTGGCTGTGTTCAGGGCTTTGGTGGTCATGACTGTGTGAGCAAAGCGAGACGCGACCTTGCAGTCCACTCGCATGCTTTGCACTTCTATCTGAGAGAGAGACTGAAAGATAGTAAGAGAAAGTTAAAGGGATTCTCCACTTTTTTTGGAAATAGGCTAATTTTACAACTCCACCAGAGTTAAACAGTTGAGTTTTACCGTTTTCGAATCCATTCAGCCGAACTCCGGGTCTGGCGGTACCACTTTTAGCATAGCTTAGCATAGATCATTGAATCGGACAGGACCATTAGCATCTCTCTCAAAAAAATGACCAAAGAGTTTCGATATTTTTCCTATTTAAAACTTGACTCTTCTGTAGTTACATCGTGTACTAAGACCGACGGAAAATGAAAAGTTGCGATTTTCTAGGCTGATATGGCTAGGAACTATACTCTCATTCCTGCGTAATAATCAAGAAACTTCAATGATTCAATGATCTATGCTAAGCTATGCTAAAAGTTGTACCGCCAGACCCGGAGTTCGGCTGAATGGATTCGAAAACGGTAAAACTCAACTGTTTAACTCTGGGGGAGTTGTAAAATGAGCCTATTTCCAAAAAAAGTGGAGTATCCCTTTAAGGAATCTGCTGTACAGTTGTAACTTATATTTACGCACGCACGCACTCATGCACGCACGCGCACACACACACACACACACATATATATACAAAACTAACATACATATATATATACAGTGTATATATATATACAAAACTAACACATTATTCTCTGCCATCAATTATGGCATATCCCTGACAAAGATTGTTGCTTTCAGTGCTGTACAGTTTTATGACTAACTTTGCAAAACCACACCCACTATTTTTTGCTTGTAATTGAAAATAGGGGCATGTGAGCTATAGCCAAGAAGTCCGTGTTTATGTCTGTTTACTCCAAGATGAAAGCTTGGTTGTTATTGCGTCTCTCTAAACTGACACGAAAATTTCACTGCCGCCAATATTATTATTTTTATTTTTGTATTTTTTATTGACACTGCGAATAAAGCTAGTCAACTAATACATTTTGTGCTTTTGGTCACACACCTAGAGCTTCTGCGGTTACATTAAACTATGACTTGGTGCTGCTCAAGAACAGAGTATTTTGCCAAGCAACAGTGTGTATTAGAGGAGGAATGCTGAACTCTTATTCTGTGTGTTCTTGTATTTGTTGTGTGAAAAATACATAGCAAAAACTTAACAGCTGTTTGAAAACATGTAAATACAGTTTTACTTTCTTCACCGACAATCTCTTAGAAATCTGTCAGAGATGAAAAGTTGCACTTTGTGTACCTGGGTAACCGGCCCGGGGTTTTCCTGCTTTTCTAACCATCTTAGATTTGATGTGTATATAGTGGGGGCGGACATTTTTAACTTGAAAGGCTTCCAGTGTCAGCCGCTTCCAGTTATTTTAGCTGTACAAAAACAGCCTGTTATCCTGTTTGATGTTGGGATATTTATGTATGTGATTATAAACCCCATTGGTCTTTAGCATAAAATAGTTTTACTGTTTATGGCACTTAGTTAATAGCTTACTTCCACACTGAAAAATAAGGTGGATAAATGGCACCTACTGTCAGAGAGCCAATTTGCATTTTCATTCAACCCCATGTGCCATTTTTTCAGCATTGGTCTTGAACAGAAAACTGATTTCAAAAATAAAATGTTCATACATTCGTGTTGACGTGAACTGGCCCGGTTTAGCACAGGGTGTAGAATGTTTTTTTTTAAAGGAGTTGGGTCACATTTTCCATAAGCCCAGTGACCAGACCATGTATAATAGATTATGGATCTTTAGTGAGCCTCCCTCATCTCAGGTTCCAAAACAACATTCACACTTTTTCAAAGGAGTATGTAAATCACAATTCTGAGGGGAAAAAAAAAACTTTCAATAGGATTGCTGATTATTAATTCTCTAATTAATTTAGTTTAACATTAAATTACCTTCAATGGCACTGCTGTGAAGAACTGTACTCTTACTTGTCAATATTTTACATCAACAGAAGGTGAGAAATTTCACATATAATATGTTTAAAACTATATGGAACTTCCATGGAACACGAAAGGAAAAATTAAGTTGAAAAATGTAGTTTCTGACCAATTCTACATTCTCTCTCCAATGAAAGTGGATAGGACCAGGGCCTGTCAGGCTCCAAAAACGCCATCAAAGCGTCATAAAATTAATCCATTTAAATTGTGCACTATTTTTCAAGTTAGGGTTGTCACGGTACAAAATTTTCAGTAGTCAGTACCAATACCAGTAAAATTCTGTGGTTCTCTGTTCCAGTTTCGGTACCAGAGCAAAAACTGTTGAATGAAAAATCAGTCCCGTTTTGTCTCGTCTGTTGGTTATCACTGTCCATCATCGCAGTTTATTATTCAATTGACAATCCAGAATTGACAATCTAGTGTACTTAGCAGCATGAAAAACTAAACTTGTATTCAGATTGTGAATGGGTAATAAACAGAAAGCAACAAAAGAGCCTTCCTTTATAATCACTAACTGTGCATTCACACCGCCGCCAGCGAGAGCGGCAAAATTCGCTCTGGCCGCCCTGCCAACAACGCCGTAGAAAGATTCATGGACGCTCTGACGTAGATCGAATGCTTGGTCTTTTTTTCAACTTTATTTAAAAAAAATTAAATTTTAAATTTTAAAATCTACAATCTTAAAATCTACTTTATTTTACAAAGCAAATAAGCATGTTGATCGTTATTTGTGCAGACTGACCAAATGGGTATAAGTTAACCTCATTGAATATTTTAAATATGAAAGTAAGAAATTGATCGATGGAAAGAACTTAACAATTATAGTGACATGTTTGCTAAGGAAATAAACCAATTAAAAGCCATTTTTGTGGTGTTTCTTTTGTGTTCATGGTTAAGTGCTAAACTAATTTGCATTCCCGCTGAAAAACAAGTGTTCTAGCGCGAAAATGTTGCCTATAAATAGTGTTGCGCGATCAAATTCACATGATCAACCTCTCCTCTATTTTGCTTGGGAACTAATGTGGTCTGAACCAAAGTTTACTCGACTGCATTCTCTGGAATCCTCTCAAACTGAGGACTTCTACGTTCCGATTGGTTGCCGCCGAACAACGATAGAACAAAAGAATTTAAAACAAGAGCCAGAGCAAATACTTGTATTACATTGTGTTTTTTTTACCTTGTATTGGCATTTTTACATTCAGAAACAAACTATCTGCGAAAATCAGATACTAGCAACACTTCCGTGGATATTCTGTATCATAGCAACCAAAGGGTCTCAAAGCAAGGTTTATAATTGACGCAAAATGACGTCATTGCGGTGTGGGCGGTCGTGCGCGTTGGGTGCGCAATACACCATTTCGATTGGCAGTGTGCACGGCTTTTTTTTTGTAGCAACGGCGATTGTTGATGCGCGACTTCGAGCCGAATCTGGCCGAGCATGTACATCTCACCGCACCCAGTTTGTGCGTTTTAAATTAGTTGCTTACATTTACAAAATGAGCCTATAGCAGACATAAGCCATTATTAATATTAATAAAAAATATTACTATAATTATTAATATTTATTTTTTATAAAATGTCCACGAAACTTAATGAAATGTTTAGTGAAATTAGAAAATATTTAAGAGATCGTTAATTTCGTTGTATAGCCTACATACATGTTTTTCTATCCACATATTTTGTTCTAATGTCACAAGTAATAATCTCAGGGTTTACTAGATTCTTTTTGTAGTGTGGTATTGGTGGTGATGTACTAAAATAAACATTGTCACGTGTGGACCTTTCTTCTTCTCACCGGTGATTCCTGATGGTTAAGTGGACAATTACTTGAGTCGCCCCCTGTCGTTTCACAGAATAGTACAACGGCGAGCGCGTCGAGTATAAACGCCTCGTCCGTTTGGGGAGGTGCGCGCACAGTCTGCGGAGACTCGCGCTGCGGAGCCAGGCGAAAGAATAAACAAGGCTTAAAGGCCTGTTCACACCAAGTACGATAACTATAAAGAAAACGATATGCTCCAGAAGGAAACACATTAATGCATTAAGTGTGAAAACACTTTTGAACAGGATGAAGATATAATTTTTTTATTTAGTACAGCCCTTTGGAAGCAACAGAAGATACTTGCATGTTTCCCGGAAGACAAATTAAATACAATTAACCTTGATCTTCAAATTCAAAAAGTTTTCATCCCCCGGCTCTTAATTCGCCTTGTTTCCTTCTGGAACGTCATTAAATGTTTGAACCTTTTTTAATAGTTGTGTATGAATCCCTCGGTTGTCCTCAGTGTGAAAAAATGGATCTCAAAATCATATAGTCACTGCTGGAAAGGATTCAAATATGCAAAAGATGCTGAAAAACTGAAGAATTTTCAGGGCCTGGAGGATTTTTCTGAAGAACATTGGTCAGTTTAATTATTCAGGACAAGGGTCACAAGAACAACCATCAAAAAAACTAAACAAAAAACAGTTGTGGATCATCCAGGTAACGACGCACAATATTTGAACGGGTCATTTTTATAATTTCAGCTTTTTTTGTCTTGTGGACTATATGTAAACATCTTTTATGTAAAATATCTTATTCAGGACAGTACTAAATAAAAAATAACATGCATTTTTTATGATCCCTCTTATTTTTTTCCCCATTTTTTTTCATTTTTCACAGATTCTGCAAGGGGTTCACAAACTTTCAAGCACCACTGTATGCTCTTTATGTAGATTTGAGAAAACATGAAGCACATAATGTAAAATCTTACCTGTTTTGCTGAATTATTGTTTTGATCTCTGATAGCCGTAGTGTCTTGAGCTTTAGCAGTAAGAATCACACAAATACACAAACACATCCACAACATGACTTTCACTGCAGACATGGTGAAGCCTGGCCCGAACTGACTTCAGCTCTGCCTGTAAATGTTCTTAAACGAGAGCGAGAAAGAGAGAGACAGATGAATGAGTGCCTGTGTGTGTTGTACGGGCACTGTAAGAGTTGCCAAAGGGGTGTGTGAATGCGCCCAATAATATTGTACATTCTCCACTGCCTACTCACTCCATCCACCCAAAACAGCAGAATTCACCAATGACAGCCAACTAAATTATTTTCTAATTATTTTCACCCAAAAAAGAGGATTAGCCCAGGATTTACTCATCCTCAAGTCATCCTAGGTGTATATGACATTCTTCTTTCAGACGAATACAATCGGAGTTAGGCTATTAAAAAATGTCCTGGCTCTTCCAAGCTTTATAATGGCAGGGAATGGCTGTTTCTGTTTTGAAGTCCATAAAAGTGCATCTATCCATCATAAACGAACTCCACACGACTCCGGGGGGTAAGCCTTTGAAATATTGTTTACTTTGTGTGGAATATTTTTATGACAGAAAACCGAATCAGCCAATCACTGCCATTATAAAGCTTGGAAGAGTCAGGACATTTTTTTATATAACTCCGATTGTATTCGTCTGAAAGAAGAATGTCATATACACCTAGGATGGCTTCAGGGTGAGTAAATCATGGGCTAATTTTCATTTTTGGGTGAACTATCCCTTTAAGGGATAGTGAACATTTAGCAGATTGTTACGCAAAAGAAACCTCTTAAGGGTGATAAAATACCTTACTGTGAAATTATCCCGCTTAGTATGTGGCTACTTTAATAAACACAAGGCACATTAATAATTAAAGGGATATTTCACAGCTGGAAAGATGAATGTGTATTTAAATTGGGTCATTTATGTAGTAGAAATGTGAAGTTGGTCCCTTCTAGACTGAGAAAAGCCAGAAAATTTATTTTTCGCTTATGTGGATGAAAGACAACAACTCCCAGAATGCACTTGCTTCGCTGCCTTACGAGGACACTCCCAAGCCACGCCTACCGGTTACAGAGGGCAGTATCGGAAGAAATTATACAACTAGGCTACTAGTCGACTCAAAACTGAAAAGACGCCGTTTTATCGTGAGATCCCCCTATGGGCGGGTTGAAGACATGCGGAACGAGCTCCTCCTACTGGCTCTAGTCTCTCGCCTCTGGACAAAAAAGCTAAATGACGATTTTTACGTCATCAGAGTGTTTTTTTCCAGACACACAATACAGAAATCTCTCGTCTCAGGAGGACATGAAGGAGGGAAGCACGGTCACTTGAAAATACTACCGGGTTTCTACTGATACAAAGCTTAATGCTAATCGGTGAAGTATCCCTCGTTTAAACAAAATATTTGTTTGACATATTTTATTTGATCAAAATGTCAAGATCTGTTATTAGCTGTAGCGTTGTTGTTTGTCCAATAACAGACCACTAAATGGCGCAATTAAAAATGTGTAAAAATTTAAATAATTATAAATGTCCACGAAGCATGGACAAGTTTCTGAAAGGACTGCCAATGCCAGGTAAACGTAAAGCAGACGAATCTACTTCAAACTACTTCAACTACCAAAACAATTTTTCTATTAAAAAAAGGGAGGCTGTTAGAAAAAGAAACCACTGCATTGCTCCATGATCTGACGTTCACATGTACATTGACGTGCTCTCTGCAATGAACAGGGGTCATCATGGGCACTCAGATATGCAGCCCCATACACAGCAAACTGCAATGCATTGTGTGTTCTGACACCTTTATATTATGGGCAACATTAAGTTTTTCAGCAATTTGTGCTAGCTTTTCTGTGTGATTGGACCAGATGGGCTGGCCTTCACTCCCCACACATGCGTCAGTGAGCCCTGGGTGTTCATGACCCTGACCCTGGTTCATCAGTTGTCCTTCCTCGCACCCCATTTGGTAGGTACTAACCACTGCACACCAGGAACACCCGATAGGGGAAAGTGGGGTGAGTTGTGCCAGATTTTTACTCAAAGTGACTTTAAAGTGAGGCCATGGCAGTAATGCCTTCAACTTAAGGATGTACATATATTTCAGGATGTGGTGCATCCCTGAGAACAATAACTTTGGATCTGAAATAAATTGTTTCAGAAATGTAGCTTTTGGGAAAAAAGTGGTCTCATGGGCACCAGGGGCAAGTTGTGCCTTTGAGGGAATACATTGGGGTAAATTGTGCCAGTGATTTCTGAAGTAAAACAGAACATTTTAATGTTATGAACCGTAATGCTATATGAAAGCAAGATAAATTCAATACAAAATTACTCATTTAAGGTTTATTTAGATATTGTCACCCTGGAATACCATAGCATGTGTTTTTCCTACTATGGTCAATTGCATAGGGATTTTGTATTGAACATAACTCTGGATCACAGTGTCATAGAGACAAGGGGGCGGGCTCATTTTACTCAGACGACCAATAAGTCTCTCAGGATCATTGTGAAGCTATCAAGCTACGCCCTAGCAACCATTTAGAGCACCATAGCAACACAATATATGATATTTGTGAATCATTTCAGGCAAAAAGGCTTTGGCAATAGATGCCTGTTGACATAGCGCTGTCTGTCAATTATGTAACATACAGTATAAGAATAAAGTGACTAGGTCTAAACATCCTATTGTGACATAGGCCACTTAAAAACAGAATAAAACTTCTCTTACATAGTGCATAACATAGTGCAAACTCAAAACTGAAATCAGTGTTAGCTAAATTAAACAAATAGCAGGCAGGCCTAAGTCAATCAATGATGAGGCATGCCCATCTCCTCACTTCTCAAGATTATCCCCTGTGAGTATGTCGGTCTAGGTGGTCTGGATCTGGCACAACTTAACCCAGGCCCTTTGGCACAAATCACCCCAGACCCACAAGTCTGAAAAACTAGCATGATCCAGCAGTTAAGAGCTAACATCATGCTAACTGTATAGACTCATTGTGTAGCCTACTAAAGCACTAAAACATGTGTGAAATGTTTTCAAACTTGTCTATAATTGGTCAGACACTACAATCAAAAAACCTTAATCATAGAAATTTTACTTTGAAAGGGAAAAAACTGTTTTTTGCACTAAAATGTTCTTAACTCTCATGCCATGTGTCTCTCTTCTTTGGAGGATGAGTAAAAGTGATTGATTTTCAAAATGATGTGGTCACATGACCAATTTCTTCTATGGTTTTCCAGAAACAAGGGGTGGAACTACTTCCCCCCTGGCACAAATCACCCCACTCTCCCCTACTAGACTTGTGTTTTGGATATGCTCTGACCCAGGCATCTAGCCATCCATATTTGGCCATGTCAGAGTCACTCAGATCTTCTCACTTGCCCATTTTTCCTGCTTTCAACACATGAAATTCAAAAACCGACTGCTGTCTAATAGATCCCACCCCTTAACAGTTGCCATTGTAACAATATAATCTGTCTGTCTGTATTATGTCTGTCTGTCCGTCTGTATCTTGTCTGTATATGTCCTGTCTGTCTAAGAGCTAACTATGTTGTTTGCTAAGACAAACACCAACATTATTTTAATTTATTACATTTATTATTATATATATTTAACCCTAACTTTTTAAATGTTGCATTTGGATGTGAAGTGAAAATATAAACTAAAAATGCTGTTAATGTACAAGAAATGTAGCCTATATGGGTCAATGACGTATAAGGATTTTCAACAGGTCAATTTTAAAATACAAAAAATAATAATATCTGTTGCAATTGTTCAAACATTAAGGATGTTGTGTACACCTAAATTCATAAAAAAAAATTCAATTTAAGTGATTTTAGTGTTTTTTCATCTAGATGAATTGTCCGTAGCCTTAAAAAATGTCATGTGGTGCGACTGTGATTTATCTTAAAATTAATTAATTTCCTTAACATGCTTAAACATTTTTTTTACAAGTTCTTAGTAATTAAAGTGTTTAGAAACCAAGTTTTGCATTTCTTTTGAGTTTTTGTAAATAATGATCTCGTTTTTTGTTCAGTAATTTCCGAGTTGCCTTCTTAAATCTAGTTAACAGACTTACTTTTCCTGTAAATCACATAAAACTGATATAAATGTTTTAAAAATATCATTTACTAAAGCATACTGTATCAGTGATTCATATTTCAGCCACAAAAATAAGATATTTTATTTTACATTTAATACAGCGATTGCTTTTATTGGTCGCACCAAATTATAAGTGGTCGCTCCAAATGACACGAAGACCTTATATAGTTAAAAATCTATTTAAAGAGATCAATGAACAATACATTTTATACAAATTTCACAGAATTTTCCTGAACATTTTTTTTATATAAAATTTTATTTTATTTATTTTACATTTTTTAAAATAAAAATCACATCAAAAACACAAGTGCACCATTTCTTTTAACTTGACTTAGAATTTCTTTCTAACAAATAATAATGTAATAGATATAAATTATTTCATAAAATTATTGTATACAGGTAACATTTGGGGTCAATAGTTTTTTTTAGGTCATACCACATGACATCCAAATTTGGCAACTACATACCAACCATTACAAAGGTTTATTTTTTTTCCAATTTGAGAGAATTACAAACCTGCTTGCTGCTTCCATGGGTCCTTGGTAAATTGGTATATGATGTAACGTCCTGTGTTTGAATAGTTTTCAACATTAAAGTCCCAAAATGGTAGTTCCTTGATGGTCACACCACATGATATTTCATAAAATGGACATCATCGGACAAAGTTTGTTTGTATATTATGATGGAAATATAAATACAAATGCTTTGAATTTTTTTAAAGGATTACAAAACATTTTGGAAATCATGCCAAATAGTGCAGAAAATAAATTTGAATAAATTCAGAGTAATTTCAAAGACGTTTTCAAAACAGAAGTTATGGCCGGACGGTTGCACCACATGATGTTTTGACACTTTAAATAACAAAAAAATAACAAATAAGTAAAGGTTTTTGATGAGTTAAAGTGAGTACATACATGGGAGAGGTACTTCAAATATGCAGTATCTTTTTATGCATTTAAACCCGTTTTTGCCTGAAAAAATGCAATCGGACAGAAAATTTAGGCGTCACGTCATTGACCCATATACATTTCAATTAAATTATCCTTGAAACACAGAAGCTTTTGAGTACAGAACCTCTCATTTATCAGAAGTGCCTCTTACAAACTGCTTTTATACAGTATGTTCAGAGAGTGAGAGTTAATTTGCCGTAAGTTATGTCGAACAGCGGCCAAATGAATCAAACTACTGAGAGGTTAGAGAGAGTGATCAAGTGTGTCAATGAGTCTGTTCATGGTTTTCTGGACTTCAGTGTGTCATGTCTGGTCATTGCTAGGGCGTGAGTGTTTGTGTGTGTTTTGCTTTTCTCACCACTCCCTTTTTAACAAGACTGAAGTCAGATATGATGTCAACATTTCTCCAAAGGTAAACATTAAGTCAGCGCTTCAGTAGTCTCAGCCTCAGACGTGATCACGCCCACGGAACGTTGGCTAAACGTCTGATGCATATGGTACACTTAACTGGAAACACTTCAGGAATGTCGAAGTCGTCATCTGATTGGTTGAATTTGATCGGATTTCCGGGGGGCGCGAGTGTCGCGTTTATTTTCGGTCCGCCGGGAAACAAAGCGCAGACGTGTGATTGCGGAAGAAAAACTCTTGTGTTTACATGAGTGACAATGAGCATTTATCAAGATCAGCTAAACGTAGGATTCTCAAAAGAATGCGAGGTTCACGGCATAGACTCTTTAAGAGATGTCCAGGAGTTTTGTTTGAGGCACTTAGTGGAGACAAAAAGACACCATTGTTGTTATACGTGCACGAACAGATCAATGACTTACTGCTTGTTTTCTTCTCCTTCTTTGATTTTCTATGCTGACTGACTTGTTGCACGCCGGTCTGTTGTTGTGGGGACATTTCCACGCCCCGAAACGTGATGCTGAACGAAACAGACTGTAATTGGTTGTTTGACATGTCGGTCAAACGGCCTTATGGGCGGGCCTTGGCCAAAGAAAGCTGCTATGAATTCCAGACCTTCAGCCGTCAGTCTGAAGGTCTGGCTATGCGAGACTAGCGCTTCAGCAACACAGCACAAGGGTGGCATTTGCATGGGATCTACCTCTAGTTCTCCTCTTTTTTACATTTTCTTTACATTTTTTGCTATATATAGCCAACATCATCATATAGGCCAGGGGTTTTAAAACCCACAGGGGCCACAAGGGGTTGCTAGAGACTCTACAAAACAACTGAAAGGAAAAATAAAGAGAATATATGAATATATAACATTGTTGAAGTTAAGTATACCAATAATATTATACTGAATATAAAAAATACAATAATAATATAATACTGTTATAATATTTATTACTGATATCCTTGCACTGTATATATATATATATATACAGTGCAATGCATAAGTTAATACACCCATGCTAAAGTTGACTAAAAAGAGGAATAAAAAATCATATTTTGGAAATTGAACTTCATGCCTTAATTTAAAAAATTAGGAAAAATCCAACCTTTAAGGACACCAATTTTCTTTGTGAATGAATAATGTATCGTAAATAAATAAATGTTCTTCCTTAAAATACATGGTGCATAAGTGAGTACACCCCTATGTTAAATTCCCATAGAGGCAGGCAGATTTTTATTTTTAAAGGCCAGTTACTTCATGGATCCAGGATACTATGCATCCTGATAAAGTTCCCTTGGCCTTTGGAATTAAAATAGCCCCACATCATCACATAGCATTCACCATACCTAGAGATTGGCATGGTTTTATTTCAGTTAGCCTAAAAGCTAGTTTGATTTGCATTGCTCTCTCTAGTTTTTTAAATTAAGGCATTAAGTTCAATTTCCAAAATGTGATTTTGTATTCCTCTTTTTAGTCAACTTTAGCATGGGTGTATTAACTTATGCATTGCACTGTATATATATATATAAAAATTGTAATTCAAGACATACAGTTGAATTGAATTGAAATAGAATTGAAATAGAATAGAGCAAGTCAAAACTACAAAAATTTATTTAAATATACGGGCCACGGAATAATAAAGTTATTTGCGACTTTTTATCTCACAATTCTGTCTTTATATTTTGCAATTCAGACTTTTTTTCTTGCAATTGCGAGTTTATATCTTGCAATTCTGACTTGTTTTTTTTAGAATTGTGAGAGATAAATTGCAATTGCAATTGTGAGTTATAAAGTCCTATTCTGAGGACAAAAGACGGACTTTATAAAGTCACAATACTGACTTTTATAACTCGCAATTGCGACTTTATATCATACAATTCTGAGAAAAAAGTCAGAAAAAACAACAACAACAAAAAAAACCTTCCATATCTAAGACCTTTTGAAATCATGTTTTTTTTTTGTTTTTTTTTGCTGATATTATAATGAGGCAATTTGTATTAAATTAGAAAATACAAAATGGGGCTGGTGACCATTTGGACCCCACTGTACTTTTTTCATCTATGCTCTCTAAATATCCTTGTCTTCTAAACATTATTTTGGACGTTCTATTTGTCACCATGGCTGTGGACATTTTAACCCCTATAAGAGCATTTTGAATCCGTGTTTAGTCAGTAATGCATGTTAAGTCTGTGGGCTGTGATGAAGATTTTAGTTCTGTCCTGTCCTGTGGTTCCTGCAGTCTCACACATACTGTGAAGGGGTGAAGGTGTGCTGGCAGAATCTCCATTTAGGAGGTGACGTCATCACCGAAACATCATTGACATGGAAACAATGCAGGCAAATGAGGAGTTTGATCCTACTGAATGTTAGGTCCTTTCTCACAGGACGTTTGTAAAAAAAAAAAAAAGAAAGAAAAGAAGATGTCAAGATGCTCAAAAAACACTTACTGACGAATATGTCTGCAAAACACACACATAAAGTGGCCTGTTGCTCTCTGCCACTTGTCTTTTCTCTTCCCTGAGCGTGAATATCAGTGCGTCATTTCAGTTTGATTGTCAGTGCTCTCCATTGGATATTAGTTTGTGTGTGTTGAACCCTCTAACTTGTGTTTTGCCGCTTTAGCCTTGATTAGATGTCTGAAGTATATTTCCTCAAGGGCGAGGGCAGAAGAATTGACCCAGATCATGTCGGAAGTTCAGGAGTTGAGCTGTATTTGAAGGAGTCTGAGAGGCCAGAGGGAGATTGGGGCGGCTGAGGCCTGCTAACTCAGAACAGATGTGCTTTTCAAAGTCAAGAGAGGGATAGATGTATGGCGGCAATAGATGTATGCTCAATATAGTCAATTTGACCTGTTTTATAGAGCTGCTTTACAGTGTGGGAAGTGCTATGAAACCCGTATCAAGTGTCATTTATCTACATAAACCCCACAGTAAAGATTTCCAGCATGTCTTGGATGCATCATGACTGTCCGGTGAAGGTTCGGGCATTAAACACAGGATGGCAGTAGAGCCACAATATTGATCTAGATGTGTTATTCACTAGATGGCAGCACAAGCCGAGAGTAGTTCGGAGAGTAGCCGAATGGTAGTTGACGTTTGAAAAGATTTATCTTGGTTTTCTTTGGTTATGTGAGTTTTTCTTATTTATTTCGACAGATTTACTTCTGATACGGCAACATTTATTCATCTATTACATTTTTATTTCTTAATCTTTCCTTATATAGCATTATATAAATAAAGCCTAATTAACGAAATGTAATCTATATATATAAATATTAATTAATACGCCTTGATTTTATTGTTATATTTATTTAATCATAATTAACCAAAATGAAGGGAACATCTATTTCAGGAAATAAAACCATTGAACAGACAATATTTAATAGTAAAATTATGATTTTTGGTACATTGCATTATTGGGACAGGATATTTATATATATTTTTTTTTCTTTAGTCTTGTTATACTTTCTTCACAGTGTTTAATATTGTTTGACAGGCAATACTTTTTAATTGTGTTGGCTTGAAAATACGACACACACATCCAGCTCAGATGAATATGTGCGCTGTGTAATTATGTAGATTAGGCTTGTTCACAAAAAAACATAAATCAAGGTCATTAACCGCACATATTGCCTATCTCTGTTATCACAATTCATATTCTAATTTT
Organism: Rutilus rutilus; assembly: GCF_951802725.1. Taxonomy (NCBI): domain Eukaryota; kingdom Metazoa; phylum Chordata; class Actinopteri; order Cypriniformes; family Leuciscidae; genus Rutilus; species Rutilus rutilus. The sequence goes on from NC_140227.1 coordinate 4,998,780, forward strand.
AATTTAGAATAATAATAAAAAATAAAAAACTATCTCTAAATTTAGTTTCAGTCATCATGGTATCAGTAAAAAGCCTTTAGTGTTCAGATTATTTTCTCTAAACCTCGACCTTAAGTGACTTTCATTTTTATCCCATTGTATTCAATTGTGTGGTTGAACTAATATATACAGCAATAAAAAACTTGGTTACATGTCTGAATGTTAAAGTTGAACCTTTCAAATTACCATGACCATGTGTACATCACAATATAACATGTTTTTCTTTGGCAAAGGAGGTCTGGTGGATATGGCAGATTTATTTAAATTCTTTATATAGTGTCCTGATGTTTATTTAACACTTAAATGCAATCATCAGTATAGTAACAGCGATTGATCTTTTTCCTTATTTAAAATACACCTAAAGTCATATTGTAGCAACACTCACTGATAAACGATGTTAATTAGAGGAGAAATGGGCTTGTTATCAGATGCTTTATTCTAGTGAATATGTCTCAAGAGTAGGTTTACCTTAAAACCCCTTTTCTGGGAATAAACCCATCTTGTCCTGGCTGTTAAAACCCCACCAGTGAACATTTCCACTGTTCTATACAGTTCATGTTGGCCTTATACCACACTACATTGGGTAAGTTGTCACATTAGGCCTGCCATTAAATGGCCTTTTGTATGCTTTTCAGCAACTTCTAAGCTGTAAAATAAATGTGACAAAAATAAATATATATATATATCTGTCCCAGAAATATTGTAAATCAGTAAATTCTATACATTTTCAACATAAAACAACCTGAAATTTTATGAAGAAAGAAAAAAAAACGCGTCTTGAGAATGAGCGTACCTTCATGTTATATCTGACCATTGTCTGAATGAATGTGTGGTATTATTGTGTTCACCTGTTTATTCAAAAGCAATTACAACAGGGTTAGGTTAACCCTACCTCTAAGCTATTACAACAATATGATAGGACAGAATGCAGAAAGCGCAAAAATGCTGAATTTAAATGATATCCTCTGTATTTGAAACACTGCTAGAGAACAAAGAACTTGTGTAAACTGGCGTTTGACGCAAAACTTTACTTGGATATAGCTCATGTGTGACTGACAATGAGTCTTTCAACTTTTTAAAATGGTTCTCTACTCTGTCTGTACTGTAATAATGCTCCTTTTAGATTTTTAATGTTGCTCAAGTCTGTCAATATTATATTGATATTGCATTTGTCTGACAGTGTACTGTATTAATTGCTCCTGTATAGCATCTTGCTCTTGTTAGTATTTTAATGTCACTCTAGTCTCAGTATGTAAATGTCGCTCTTGTTTGTCAGTATTTAATTATGATCTAGTCTGTATATGTCAGTGTCGCTCTTGCCTGTCGGTATTTAACGTTGCTGTATGTTAATGTTGGTATTTAATTCTGTCATCATTTACTCACCCTCAAGTTGTTTCAGACCTGTATTCATTTCTTTCTTCTGCTGAACACAAAAGAAGATATTCTGAAGAATGTCGGTAACCAGACAGTCCCATTGACTTCCAGTATGGAAAAAAATAATACTATGGGAGTCAGTGATCAACTGTTTGGTTACCCATGTTCTTCAAAATATCTTCTTTTGTGTTCTGCAGAAGAAAGAAATTCATACAGGTTTGTAACAAATTGAGGGTGAGTAAATTATGACAGAATTTGCATTTTTTTGGTGAACTCTAGTCTAAAAGAATTTGAATATAGTTTTTATAGCATTTTGCTCTGTTAATATTTTGCCGTTGCTGAGCTCTAGTCTGAAATCAATATTTTAATATCAGTCTAGTAGGCCTGCACAATATTGACAAAAATTGCAATATGCGATAACTCGTTAAATAACGCGATAATGCTTTAAGTGTGTAAAATAAATGTACATTTTTATTAAAAACCGACATGCACGTTTCACATTCTTTTTGTGAGAAGAAAGCATCCCTACAGCTTCTGAAAGTGAACAGCAGTGTTTTGCTGTGGCATTACACAAAACGTAAGTGTCCTTTTAACGTCAGTGTAAAGCAGGGGGTTTCAGGGAGGGCCTACATTAGGTTTGTTTAACAACAGAAACTGAATAAATATAAAAATAAAAGTTCGCTGTATTAATTCATTTTATACTGATTCTTATTAAAGTTACAGAAGTTATTCAGCGAGCAGTTTCTCTTGTTTGATTAACATGGCAGCAGGTTTATTAGGCTGCTGTCTCTTTAAGAGCTGCACGGATCCAATATATTGTTACACGCGCAAAGTTTACTTCACTTACAAAATAGGCTGACTGACTGTGTTTACATGAATACTCACCAAGACGTGCATTTTAACACTGAATTCGTCTGAGAGGTGACTTTCTGTGCGTGTGAGTTATTCGCTTATTACATTTAATAACATTAAGCATGTCACACGTATGTAACGGTTTATTAAGTCTATTCTGTGCTGTCTGCGTCGACCTAAAACTTGGACTTTTGGAGTATTAAAATCATGCAGTTATGCATATATTTGCAGTATTTCGATAAATTCGATATATCATGCAGCCCTACAGTCTAGTCTGTCAGTATTTTAATGTCGCTCGATATATTAATATTGCTCTTTTTTTATTTTTGTTGCTTATGCACATAATGTGAACATTAAACAGCAGATAAATCCAAACGGCCTTACATTACCGAATGAAAAGTCGACCCAGGACGAGCTGCAGGACTGTGAAGCTTTGGGGTGTTGATGGACTCGATCTACTCTGTGTTTTCATCATCGCTCTGAATCGGATGCGGATGTAGTCTTTCATAAAAATTTGGCAGATATTCATCAAACTAAATATTCTGGGGGCCATGAAAGTTTTAAGAAATGGATAAAAAAATGCTGGCGTTGGCTGGCAACTTTTTTGAAAATACTCAGTCAGTAATTTTAATATCGCTCTAGTCCGTCAATATCTTAACGTCACTAGTCTGACAGTATATTAATATTGCGCTCTTGTTAACATTTGAATGTCGGGCTAGTCTGTTGGTACTTTGTCTCAATGTAGTCTGATCATATTAATAACGCTCTACCCTGTCGGTATAAACGTTGCTCTGGTCTGTCAGTACTTTGTGTCATGCTTGTCTGCACACGTCATATGTAACAGGATCCGTTTCATTATCATTCATCCGGCTGAAATACTGAATGTAATGAAAAATCTAAACACGGCGTGTCACTGAACATGACCTATGACCTAATTTCTCTTGAACTGCATCTAATGGTCTTGACCCTAACCCTTAATGGTCCCAACTCCATCAAAGTTGTGTAAAGTTGCTCCGCTGTGATCTCCGCGTCCCGGTCTCGTCCTCACCCCTCGGCGGGCCGCCACGATCCCCTCACACCCCTCCTGTGCTGTACCTTTGTCCCCGTTTGAATATTTCACATTGCTGCTGCCGCTGGTGCGTGATGCAGGACTGAGCTCTCATTGTGTACATGCGTGTGGGAGCGCTGGTATGCGGGCCCTTGGCGTGTGGTGCGACAGGGCATGCGTGTGGCCGCTGACGCCAGTCTGCCCGCCTGTGCCCGCCTGTCTGTCTCAGCACGGCGTGTTTGGACACACCTGACCGAGGCTGGAATCACCTACATGGCCGCCCGCGTTTTTATCTCTTTCCCGTCTCCTTCGTTCTCCGGTCGTACATTGACTCTTTCGATCTCTGTCCTTGTTTCTCCCCGTGCTCCTTAGTGTGCTCTTTGTATTTTACTGTCTCCCTCTTTCACTCATTTTTCTTTCATGTCTGGAGTGGTAAAGAAAGAGTTCATTTATTTCTCGCGTCTCTTTCTGAGCCTTGTGAATCGTATCATGTGATTTTGGGCTTCATTCAATCAGATTTGCTTGAATTGCTTATGCTAGTACCTTACTTCAAGCTTATTTCCGAACATGCCCACGGACGTCTTAAACCTTGAGCGTTTTAGAGCTTTTTTAGGTTTAGATTTGTCCAAGATCTCTTTGCGCCCTAGTGGAACATTTTAAATATGAATTCTCTTTACCCAGTATGGAAATCAGTGTTGCTCCATCCATCATGATTGGTTTCTTGTGTGGGGATTATGGGGGTTTCACACTTCCATTGACTGACATAGTTCAGTTAGGTGGTCCGAACAATGAGACACGTGTTCATTCGGATTTTGTATGCATGATCGAATTGCTATCAATCTAAAACTGCTCAAATATGTCTCAGAGGGCATTTACACATAGTCTTTTCATGATCAGACTGCTATCTGATCAGTACACTGTAAACAGTGTTCAGTTCACCTACTTAATTTTTTTTGCATTGCCTTAAAATGATTAATAAATAAACATAATTGAAAAAATGAAGTTATGTGGACATGACAATTTGTTTGATTAAGCATGAAGTTTATTTACTTAATAAATTTAAGGCAACAGGTTTCCTCATTTTTATTTTAGGCTTGACAGCCTCAGGTCTCCATTTACTTTAATTGCATGTAGCATTAAAGTCATACAGTAAGTTACTTCATAATACCACATAAATAAGAGCAGTACTTGACATCCATGATGTTGAATGAAACGTTGTACCTCTCAGATGACCCTGGCGAGAGAGGATCGAGTGTAAAGTCACGATCTGTTCATTGTTTCCTGATGTCTCTCCGATCACACCTCACTATACCAGGACGGCTCTGCAAATTTCGCACATTTTTTAGTTTCCTGTGATGATAAGATTCTGTACATATTTCAGACTTATCTTATTGATTTGTTTGTTTGTTTTCACATGCTGGGAGTCTTGTCCTCGTACTGTCATGCCTGTCAAATCACAATTCCATCTGAGAATGTGAGAGAGAAGGAAAGAGAGAAAGAGAGACAAAGTGGTGCCCCATGTTTATCAGAACCATGGAGTTGAATTCCAGATGGCATGATAAGGAGAGAAACAAGCAAACAAAAGCTCAAAAATAGAAAGTATGAAAGTAAAAGAGAGGGCAGACAGGCTGACGACGGGAGCCCTGGTGCACTCTGGGAAAATTGTTCGAGAGTGTTCTGGTCGCCGCTCCTTTGATTTGCTCTGACGGAGCGGATTAAAGTTTGTCATTTCAAATTCATCCAGAGACACAAACTGAATCAACAAGATGATTTTAGCAATCTATGGCAATTAAATCAGGAGGAATGTGTGCTTTCTTTAATGTAGTTTCTGCTTTTCATTCTCTGCTGTGTGTGAGAGTCACTGACATGACATATTTAATTTGGTCATTTCAGACCTATTCAATTATTAGGAAAAAATGTACTTGTTTCATACACACACTTCTTCTGTAATGGATGTAAACACACACAAATTCATTCTTTTATTCAGCATTCAGCAAGGATGCATTAAATTGATCAAAAGTGACAGTTAAGACTTTTACAAAAAATATTTGTCAAATAAATGCTGTTTCTTAAACTTTGTTCATCAAAGAATCCTGAAAAATGTATCAGTTTCTACAAAAATGTTTTTAACGTTGATGTTAAGTTGAAAATACTCCTTGAATATCAAATCATCACATCAGAATGATTTCTGAAGGATCATGTGACACTGAAGAGTAAATTAGTTTTGTAAATATAGGGAATCTAAGTTTGCCAATACTAGAATTAATGACATTTTAAAATGTTTTAATGTATCTTTGAAATGCAGCCTTTGTGAGAATAAGATCATTCTAAATTCATTTAAAAAAATCATCAAATGCCTGAAATTAACAAAAAAGACAGACTGCTTAATTCTATTATAAGTAGTGGAGTCGGTTTATTCTGTAAAATATTCATATTTGAAAAACGTTTCAGTCAGTGTGGTGTAACCAATATACAGGAAATGACATAAAACAAGTAATATCATCACAGATCGGACCCTGCTGATTGTATTAAGGTCAGCTATAATATGACATTGTTTAAGTGACAACATTAGTTAGTTCAGGTTGTCAAGTGTCAAATATCATTACCCAGAGAAAAATGTGTTATATTCATGATTTGAAAGTGTTCACATTTACATACATTAAAGTTTAAAGGAAAAGATGTTAGTTTATAGTACAAAATAGTATTTTAAGTTATTTAAAAAAAAAGTAAGAAACCAACATCAATACAAAGAATACATTTCTGACACATGCATTCTTCACTAGAGTTTTTGTTTCATGATCTTAGACATCTTTTATTGTTATTGACCCATAAGCTATCGATTTTGCAGAGGTCTGAAGTGGGATTTGCCTGAGCATTTAAAGGTTAGGCTGTTTCCACAGGGGTGGCGTCCGCTAAATAGGCCTGTCTCATGCTGTGGTAGTATGACGAGCTCGCTTCCACAAAGAAAACAGGACATACACTCGAGCTAAAGCCAGCATAATCCCCAGTCTGAAGGAGAGAAAATAAGGTAAAGATTTTGAATGATGCGATGCACTACTCTCCCATCTGTTTCGCTTTTTGATGGGTTATGATGACCTGGCCATGACCTTTCGGTTCACCCTCCTTGTCCCTTCCTCTTGCCGGTCACCTGACCACATGGAGTGATTGCATGAAACAAACTGAATACAAGACCTAATTATTTGTGCTTGATGAATTCGCCGGGCCTATGGCAAATTTAGATTATGAAAGATATTTATGGAGGGGGCAAATCCTTGAGGATCCAAAATCAACACTGACCCAATACCCTGGTGTTCCCTGAACTTGTTAGAAATGCCCCCCAACCTTTTCCTGTCAGAGATTAGCTGAACGTGTGGGAGCAAGGAATGCTAAAAAAGTTAGTGTAATCGTTATGCCGAGTGGCCTTGAGAGCCGTTTTTTCACTGACCTGTGCGTTGCCGGGTCATATCAATCCCGGTCGAATAGTACCGTTTTAAGTGTCACTTCCTGTTTTAGGTGGTGTGTAGGAGGAGAGGCTGTTCAGATTTGAAAACGCATGTCTGGCCAACAGGATCAGAGGATGTGTGTTTGCTTTCGCTTGTTAAGAAAGGGTAGGGGAGCGCTGCTGAGAAAAAAGTCCCTCTGCCACACACACACACACGCACGCACACACACCCACGCACGCACACACACCCACGCACGCACACACACACACACACACACACACACACACACACACACACACACACACACACACACACACACACACACACACACACTTACTTACTCACTCACTCACACATGCACACACTCACACACACATAAACGCACACACACACACACACACACACACTCACATACACAAACGCATACACTCACTCACTCACTCACTCACTCACTCACTCACACACACATGCACACACTCACATACACATAAATGCATACACACACACACACACACACACACACACACATTACTTACTCACTCACTCACTCACTCACTCACTCACTCACTACACGTAAACACACACACACACACACACACACACACACACACACACACACACACTCACACACACACACACACACACACACACTCACACACTCACTCACACACACACACACACACACACACACACACACACACACACACACACACACACACACACACACACACACACACACACACACTGACATACCCGTAAACATACACATAAACACGCACACTCACTCACACACACATACACGTAAACGCACACGCACACACACACAATACTCACTCACTCACTCACTCACTCACTCACTCACTCACTCACTCACTCACTCACTCACTCACTCACATACACGTAAACACACACGCACACACACACACACACATACATACACTTAAGCACATCATCCCCAAAACATCTCCAGTCAAAAGTTACTGTAAAAGGATATTTAAATATTTCAAATAAATGCTGTTCTTTTGAACTCTCTATTCATCAAAGAATCCTGAAAAAAAATGATCACTGTTTCCACGAAAAATGTTTTTCAACATTGATAACAATAAGAAATGTTTCTTGAGCAGCAAATCAGCATATTAGAATGATTTCTGAAGAATCATGTGACACCATTTCCATTCCATTTTGGGACATTGCATAAAAAACCGGTGAATGGAAACTTCAAGATACGCATCAATTAAAAAAAAAAGCATTAAAATCACATGCGCTCAATTGAGATGGATACATTTTTATCTGTTAAGAAGACATGCATAACATTCAATAGAAATACATTTACCAAATAGATCTCTCGATGCGCAACAAAAAAACTCACAGGACTTTGCCTGAACAGAGGATGCGATTGAATAACTGGACTAACCAGAGGACCAATCGCATCGCAGCACCTCAAATGTTGGTTTGATCCTTCTGGAACACCTGAGTCAAAGTCTGTCATTAGAAGGATATAATGCCCTCTCCGAAGTGACTCGCATGATTGAATTCCCAAACACCAAGCATCCGAACGCAAGATAACGTGACAATGTTTATTGCATTTCGTCTGCACGCTTTGAGACGCAAGTAATTTACGATGTAGGAAAAAAGAAAAAGAGCGACAGTTGCAGCAACTTCTATTTTTATTACAGATATTGCTAATTCCCAGGAAGTGTTCTCTTGGGCACATCGGAGGGAAACTCTGCTTTATTCGCAAAATATTCCATTTTTGCGCACAAGTTAAATTAAAAAGTGGTTGGAAAACAGCTACTAAAGACTGGTGTAATGGATGCTGAAAATTCTGCTTTACCATCACAGAAATAAATTACATTTTAAAATATATTACAATGGAAAACAGCTATTTTAAATTGTAATAATATTTCACAATATTACGTGTCATTTTTTTTTTATCAAATTAATGCAGCCTTTGTGAAACCAAAATCAAAACATACTGTTTGTTTGCTTTCACCTGTTAAGAAAGAGTAGGGAAGCGTGGCCCTCGCTGTTTTAGAAATGCTTCCCTGTGTCACACACACACACACAGTCCCCAAAACATACTGACTGGAGCCTCCCTGACCTCCACATCACCCTGGATCCCTGGGAAAAAGCAGACAGCCAAAGTGAACATTCAGACACAAAATCACAACCAGACCCGTCATTTAGCACAAGAGCCTTCATCCAGGCCAAACCACCCAGGGAGCCGGCCCCCTCATGCCCAGAGAGAGAGCCCTGCCCTGGGGCAACACGCTCAGCAGCGGCCCTTGTGTCCACATGGAGGAGGGAGATTATTGCTGGAGACATCTATGAAAAGTGACACTTACATGATTATGAAAACATGTTTTGAAGAGCATCACTGTTTGTCAGTAGCAGTCGTCAATAATAGCATTGTGGGTCCAGAGAGGATGACATGCAATCAGAGAGAATTCTGGGAACGCTGCTCCATATAGGTCATTGCGCTGACTTTTTCTGCTCTTTTTTTTTCTCTTTGTCTGTCTAGTGATTTTTGCGTTGGCCGTGGCTGGTTTGGGATCCCATGATCGAGGTCAGGTAAAGGGGACGAGACAAACGGACATGCTCGCACACACTCAACACACACTCAGCACATGCCTTTTCACAACCCCTGCCTCATCTCCCACAAGCCCCTGGGTGCAGAAGCCTGGCACCAGACAGTTATTCAAGCCCTCGGGCGGCAGAGCAACTACAGGTCACACAGTCAGAGAGAAACAGAGATGCAGAGGAAGAAAGAGGTTAAGGTTTGTGTATGCGAAACTCTGCATTTCATATTAATGTGAGTTTTTTTTCTTTTCCTCCATAAATCCATGGGAAATGTAGAATTTCCCCCGGAAACCAGTAAATGTGACGTTGTGCAATCATAACCACATCTGTTTCTGTTGTATATATGGATGTATATTTTGCAGTTTCACTAGCTCGACACTCGGATTTTATGTTTTGCCAACACTAAACTGTCTTTATTCACTGACAGGAGATTTTTCGGCCCCTTTAAACGTTTAACATCGTTTTGAGTGTAGATTTTTTTTCTCCTTTAAATATGCTAATTAAACATATACATCGCAAGACGAATAATTCTCATTGCTTTTGCTCTGTCTGTTTGTCCCCTTATATCTTTGTGCATGCAGTTCTGTTCTTTAAAATACAAAGTAGACATTTTGTTTTCTCATGATCAGTAAATTAATTAGTTTTGCTGTTTTCGTTTTTAATTTGTGTCCTAAGCTCATGAAAAGAGCAGAAGGAAGCGGAGAGAAGTCTCTGTGATTGGATTAAATTTTCCTCTCTTTGTAAACATTGTGACCTGAGTTTTTGACGCGCAATTTTTCGTGCTTTTAATGACTGTTTTCCTACCCTTTCAACATGCGCGTCTTCATAACAAGGGGAGCGGAGATGAAGGCCTTATTTAAAGTTGCCTTTGAGTCTTTGTGCTGCATGGGGTGTGTTTTGCTCTGTTTTGTTCTGGTAAATCCTCTGTCTGTTTGCTCTAAGAAGAGCCTTGAGCGATTAGTAATATTTCGACTGAAGGAGAACATTTTACCCTCCTCCAGGTTGGTTGATTCTGTTGAATGTGTGAAGGTGTGTGCGTGTGGGTTTGTTTGTGTTCGCCACCTTAGTGTGTTTATGAGTCAGGCTGATTTACCACGGTACAGGTTGTAAATAGGATAAATCACTGCACGATTTATCCAATTTACATATTGCATGTACCAGGCTTAGAAATAGTTGCACACTAAAATAAGTAAATTTCACAAATGTTTTGCCAAACTTGTGACCACCCCCCAGATCAAGCACTTACAAAAGCATTTACCATGACACCCGTAGTTTAACAAGAACAAACCTAACTAACCTATCTTAGTAATTTTTCTAAAATACAATTATATTACATTTATTATTACTATATTTTAACTGTTGTAACGAAATTGAGCAAAGCTTTTTACACTGTTGGAAAGAAAATTATTAGGGGTACATGATGGATCATAATAAACCTGAAATCGCAATATTCCTTGGTGCGATTATCATATTGCAGAGTCTGTGAAATAAATATATGCGCTGCATGTTTCAGAGTGAAGCACGGCTCTGTGTTTTACACACAAGCAACTCATTATCTGCCAATGTTTGCAGCGTCTCAAAGTGACTTGGTTCACAGTAAATGCTGCTCCATACTAAGTGTATCTCTGTATCTTTAATGAGAATCTCTAATCAACTACTGGTTTCCGTCAAATTAAAAGTTTGATGGTTTAACGTTTGAATTTAAAGAAAAATAAGACATGAAACATGAATTTAGCAGTTTTAATGTAAAATAAAAATTATTATTATTATATTATTTTCTTAATTTCAGAAGATGCTTAATAGCGCCCCCTACTGTACAGTATAACCGCGAAAACATGATTGCTGGAAATTTCCATCAATGGCGGGGAAATAGTTAATAGCGGCATATAAAATTCCACAGCTCATATCGTCAGGAGTTTTTAATCTACAGATATTTTTACCTTATTTCTTTAGCAGAACAATCCACAAACGCATTAAATAACATTACAACCTACTGCAGAGATAATAGTATGTCCATCCCTCACAACCTCGCTTTCATTCCTGGTAAAAACATCAAAGATGGCGCTGCTGCGAATAAGGTCTTATGCTTTATTTTAAAGGTTCCTTATTTTGTTTTGGAATCTCCTACAATAGGTTTACATTCATCCGTGATCAAAACGCACTTTAATTTTCTCACGATATATATTACACATAACCTTATTTCTCAAAGAGTTTAAAAGTGGTTCGTTCAAAGATTCAGTCTCTCTAAACCCCTCCTTACTCTGCTCTGATTGGTCAGATGGCCCAGTCTGTTGTGATTGATCTACTCTGCTCTGATTGGTCAGATGGCCCAGTCTGTTGTGATTGATCTACTCTGCTCTGATTGGTCAGATGGCCCAGTCTGTTGTGATTGATCTACTCTGCTCTGACTGGTCAGATGGCCCAGTCTGTTGTGATTGGTCTACTCTGCTCTGATTGGTCAGATGACCCAGTCTGTTGTGATTGGTAACTCTGCTCTGATTGGTCAGATGGCCCAGTCTATTGTGATTGGTCTACTCTGCTCTGATTGGTCAGATGGCCCAGTCTGTTGTGATTGGTCTACTCTGCTCTGATTGATCAGATGGCCCAGTTTGTTGTGACTGGTCTACTCTGCTCTGATTGGTCAGATGGCCCAGTCTGTTGTGATTGATCTACTCTGCTCTGATTGGCCAGATGGCCCAGTCTGTTGTGATTGATCTACTCTGCTCTGATTGGTCAGATGGCCCAGTCTGTTGTGATTGATCTACTCTGCTCTGATTGGTCAGATGGCCCAGTCTGTTGTGATTGATCTACTCTGCTCTGACTGGTCAGATGGCCCAGTCTGTTGTGATTGGTCTACTCTGCTCTGATTGGTCAGATGACCCAGTCTGTTGTGATTGGTAACTCTGCTCTGATTGGTCAGATGGCCCAGTCTATTGTGATTGGTCTACTCTGCTCTGATTGGTCAGATGGCCCAGTCTGTTGTGATTGGTCTACTCTGCTCTGATTGATCAGATGGCCCAGTTTGTTGTGACTGGTCTACTCTGCTCTGATTGGTCAGATGGCCCAGTCTGTTGTGATTGATCTACTCTGCTCTGATTGGTCAGATAGCCCAGTCTGTTGTGATTGATCTACTCTGCTCTGATTGGTCAGATGCCCAGTCTGTTGTGATTGGTCTACTCTGCTCTGATTGGTCAGATGGCCCAGTCTGTTGTGATCACTCTACCCTGCTCTGATTGGTCAGCACTTGATGCACAGTGATATGAATGATGGAGTTGGGTTTTCCGTATCAATTCCAGCGCGAGTCCTCATCCTTTAGAAGTAAAGATTGCAGTGCTGAAAAAAAACAGTGTCTTCTTGACATATCGACAACACAAACCAATCTCTTACAACTAGTTTTTGAGGGCAGGTCAAAGTAGACGTTGTTCACGGCAGCCAATGAAGAGCATAGATTGGCATTATGCACATTGTTATGTAGGTATGAAACAGGAAGTGAGACTGGAATCTCTGAAGACTTGTTTCAGCAGTTCAGAATCGATTCTTTCTTTTAGGAGACAATAACTTTATTTGTCGTGCACTTTGATCTTTGAAACTTTGCTTTAGAAACAGCTGTATTGCACACTGCATGATAGGTAATATTTAAAAAAAACATGAAGGGGCACTTTAATCAATCACAACCACATGCACATGCATTTTTGTAAAGGGAGGGATGCATGTTAAGACTAGACTACTGTTACTAAATAACTAGTTCAATAACTACCGAATTGGCTGAACTTGAGCACATTGTATGAGGTGAATGATTTGCGTTCGGAGCATGTTTTGGAACGCGTGTTTCTGTAGATGGACGGTCAGGAGTAAAGTGGCGTGGTCTGAAAGGAGAGCGCAGACCTGAGGAGAACAGGGTCTATCAGGAGAGAGGGTCTATCAGCACAGGCATCAATGGAAATCTGAGTGGGGGCCATTAAGCAGAAGGAACAGTAGCAGAGTGGGGGGATGAGACAGGGAAAGAGGGAGAGAGAGAAAGAGGGAGAGGGACAGGGAAAGGATTGTTCGGAACAGACTGACTGTCCTTTTAGTCTTATCTCTCACAGCTTCTTTTACAGAAAACTAAGGAGCGAGCGAGAGAGAATGAGAGAAGGAAAAAAGAACACTTTCTCTCCCTGCTATTTTCCCTTTCTCTGATTTCTCCTCTCTCCGTCTCACTCCATTTCATTCCTCTTTATTTCTTTTCTCAGTCTTTTCCTCCACACCTCTTTTTGCCTCTCTGGGCCGTGTTGTATCTTCTCAGAGCCGAATCACGCCTCCGTTAAAGCAATATTCCAGCGTCTGTGGCCTGTGTGTTTACTGCCCCCCAAAATAATGTCAAAATAATGAAAAATAACTTGTCCTTCTGTTTGCAAAAAACAGAAATGTGAAGCTCAGATTTTTGCTATGTGCAAAAAAGTTTATTTTGAGCTGTAACATGTTCTAAATCGTCTTGTTAGCATTAAGTCTTACGGACTTCTGGTTATCTGTTTGATGTAAACAGAACTTTTGCAAATAGTTTCTTTGTAGTATCCTTGTGCATATCAACCTGAAATTAATGTTGCACATTCATAATTGGAGTTGAAAAATATGGATATGACTTAGTGATTTAAACACACTAGTATTAAAATCACTATCATATTAATACAGTATGTATAAAGGTTTGGTATTGTGGATATACTTTCTATAGTATATACTTTCAACAGTAGCAATAGAGCTTTACTTGTATCAATGAATGGGGAACATTCCTCTTAATTATACTGAATGTGTGCATAGTGTACTTCAAATCTTAAAAGCATGACTAGCACACTAAAGCACATGTAAAGTACTTGATTATTAACTGTAGTGTGTTATTTGATATTACATTCAAAAGTTAATATTTTAAGTGCACTAAATTGCAAATCAGATGTGCTACTTAAGTGGGGCAGTTACATTCAGTTCGCATGCACTTAAATATATTCATTTCCGTAAATAGTGTGCTTTGTAATAGTATGCTAAAGTGTTTTTTACAGTGGTCCTTTTAAAAGTAGAAGCTCAATTATTTTTTTAACCAGTAAAATTGTTTGTTATTTGAGCTGTAAAGTTGTCTAAATTTTCCTTTTTTTCAGTAGATGAACCGTCACAGATGTGGGGCTTATTGTGTTTATCCTGAAATATTCCTGTAACATCTGATCTGCTGCCTTTGTTTGTTCAGCATGGATTCATTCAATACCTGCTCAACCCCACAGCATGTTACCCATTCAGATATTTTACAATGAATATATGCCTGAAAGAAGCTTTGAGCTGCAATAACACCAGCAGTTTAGACTGAAAAACGCAGACATCCATAAATATCTTTATGTCGGGTCCTAAGTCAGGCTTCTCTCTGTACTTACAAGCTAATGAGAAAAGACCAGAAGAACTTTTGTCATTTGATGATAGTGATTTGGGATTTTTATTTTATTTGTGGAAACACTAATTAATTTGCTTCAAGTGAAAAGTTAGACTCGTTGACTAGGATAACCCATGTTGCATTATTTAATCTTTTATTATTAAATTCATTTTTTATGTTTTTATTTAGTTATTTAATAATTCCATTAGGAGTATATTTTAGGTGTATGTTTCAGTCATCATAACAATAAAGTCATTTTTGCTACAGACGTAAATCATACCTCAAATCGTGCAGGTTGTTGAATATATTTATATTCCTTGTATTTACACATGGAAGCTTCTTTCCACCAAAAAATAAATACAATTTTTTGTAATTTTTTCTCAGAATTGTGATTGAAACTTGCAATTGCGATTAAATATATCAGAATCGCATGATATAAACTCGCTATTTCATGTTTTAAAGTCAGAATTGTGAGATATAAACTTGAGATATTGACTTTATAATGCAGAATAAAGAGCAAAATAAAGTCATTTTTCCCCCCTTGGAATTATTAGTTTATACCTCACAATTCTTAGAAAAGAAGTCAGTTTGTCTTGTTTGCTACTGTAGCGGAAACAAGCTTCCATATGCTTTTGACCTTGCAGATATAAAAACAGAGGTAGGCCTCCTGAATCTCATATCAGATTTATTGGTGGGATCTTTTTACTTAAGCCCTAGCAACACCCTAGCAACCACCCACAACACTTTAGCATGACGGTGGTAAGTTGTTCATGGGCTGGATCCTACATTTTCTTCTGCAAAATGCTTTTTTTTATTGTTTGTCTTGCAGCGCGCCTTTTAAACAGCGACATCCTCATATGATCACGCACCGTCTGTGTGTGTATGTACATCGGCGTAGCATGTTCCATGTCTGATAGAGAGGAGATGGGAGGGGTGTGTGTGTGTGAGGATAATTAGATATCAAAGGCAGGGGTGGGGAGGGAGGCAGAGGTCTTCTCTGATGCTAAAGCACTTATTAATGAGATAGGCCTTATCTGTCCTCCTCGGAGGAATTCTGCCTTTGATCGGCCCCACTTTGGACTTAATACATTTTTGATTGATAGGCGGAGATGACAGAGGAAAGAGGTGAGGAGAAGAGAGAGAGAGAGAGGGCAGGCCAGTAAAGATGGAGATGCAGTTGTTTCAATGCCCTTCATTTGACAGAATAACCAGTGAAACGGGATCACGGGAAGGCATTAATTCTACATCGCACAAGCGTACTGGAAAGGGAGAGAGATGTTGATGTCGACGACTCACGGACCACACAAGGGAGCGATGCTGTTGATGGCTAGCAGGAGGAATTCTGGGAAGTTATCGAAGGTGGGCACTGTAATAGATAACACACAGCTCTCAATAACACACAAACACCACATACGGACACACAGGCGATGTGTCACCTTCACAGCGACTGAACGTGGCCATTAAAGCCGTGCGACTCCACGTCGTGTGTCTCTGTCAGAACGAGTAGCGGAAGGAGAAAGAAGGACGAGAGGGGAGGGAAGGATAAAATGAGAGAAGCCATAACTGCAACTCTGTCACTGTCTATTACTTGCATTCATCATAAACTTACATTCAGCACATTCTAGTCATGGACAGGTTATAATCAAACAAAGCAGCCCCAACACACACATGCTTATATCCACACTTGACATTCTTCATAAAGACAGGATATTGGTCACCTTGAAAAGATCTTTCAGCTTGCCAAATAAATTTTTGTAATAACAGAAGTGGAGGGCAGGTTGAAACGTCCGGTTTGGAAGAACGAACGGAAGCCCAGCTATCGTGACATACAGTAGATACGACCAAACTGTTTGAGGAAAATATGAAGCAACACAACCGTTTTCAACATTGATAATAATAAGAACATATTAGAATGATTTCTGAAGGATCATGTGACACTGAAGACTGGCGTAATGATGCTGAAAATTCAGTTTTGGTCACAGGAATAAATTACATTTTAAATAATATTTTAAATTTCAATAATATTTCACAATATTACTGTTTTATTTGATCAAATAAATGCTGTCTTGGTGACCATAAGAGGCTTCTTACAAAAAAAAATCTGTAACACTTTACAATAAGGTTCTTTAGTTAACATTAGTTAACAATCGTTAACATGAACTAATAATGAACTGCACGTATACAGCATTTATTAATCTTTGTTAATGTTAATTTCAACATTTACTAATACTTTATTAAAATCTTGTTAACATTAGTTAATGCACTGTGAACTAACAATGAACTGCTTTATTTTTTATTATCTAACATTAACAAATACAGTAACAAATGGATTGCTCTTGATTAGTTCATGTTAGTTAATACATTAACTAATGTAAACTAATGAACCTTATTGTAAAGTGTTAGCAAAAAATCTTTCTGGCCCCAAACTTTTGAAAGGTATGAAGAAATGAAAAATGAATAAAAATACATTAATTAGAAATGCATAAAAATTGTCCCTATAAACAATTCTTCCACCATCTTATACAGTACATTAGCTGTCAAACTATGTGCCTATTTTAATAGTTTGTAGCGTTAATGTTGAATGTGCATGTGTGGGAGTGCCACTATTTTAACGCTTCAAACATGGCTTTGGAACTACAGTAAAATATACCAACACTACTAAGTTTGTCCCACACTTGACAAACTTTATTTGGCTAATTTTCTTGATGCTGTGAAGAGTATACGAGTGGGTGAAATTCAAGAGGAAAGAAGAACGAATGTGATGACAAAAAAAGAGAGGAGGGCAAATCCCATTTCAGCCGCATGAGTGGTACTCCATAGATGGAGGACATACAGGAAAAGAGCTATAAAGTATGGAGCGACAGCACACACATCACACAGACAGGCCTGCCGCCTGCTCAGCTGATAACACAGCCCGTCTCACACCTCTCTCACCCTATCAACACCATCCGTCATCCACCCACCCAGCCCTGCCCAGCCACACCTGCTGTACGGGTCCCGTCTCCATCTGATGCGACTGTCATCAACCCGAGAGAAAGATCTTCAGACGCAATGTGGATCATCGATGATATAAACCCTCTTAGATTGGACGTATATGGTGCCATGCGCTCAGTCATTTCTCTCTGCAGAGAACCTGGAAAGTTCTGCTGATGGGTCTTTCAGATGGGAACAAAGACATTTGTGCTGTAGAATTGCAGAACTATACCTTTTATTATTAGTTTGGTCCTTTTTATAAATTAAATTGATAATGTCTATCTATGTCTATGTCTGTCTGTCGTTCTATCTGTTTGTAAAGTCTTTTGAATTTTTATTTATTTTATTTTTTAATGTCAAACCAGCTTTAATTTTTTCCTAAACAATAGTTTTTTTTGTTTTGTTTAGAAATGAGCTATCATACCCAGAAACTAGTCACTAGTTCAGTGAATTTCATCGGTTTGCCGGGGTGAAATTGCAAGCACAATAAACCTCTCAAGAATCGGAAATGGGCTAATTTCCCATAGACTGGAGTGAGACCATAGACGTCTCTTGAACTTTTTCCCAGTAAAACATCTTAGGTGTGGCACCTTGAGTCTTCTGGCCAATCGGAATCAAGATAACTGCATTTTCTTCTTTTCCATGGTTAAAGCCGGGTGCACGCTGTATGATTTTGGCCACGATTTGGCCATCTGAGACAAATTGTGCAAATCCTCCTAAAAGATTCCTCTGATCCTAGGCTAAAATCTGAAGTCTTTGATCGTTAGTTTACCGACAGCCGATTAATGACTGTTGCGATCAAATTTTACCTCAGACGAAATTCCTGCAGTGTCAGAAGACTGGACTCGCAGTCCTGCAGTGTGGCTTCTCCTACCACGACCGTCAAATTGTCTTTGTTTTTCAAGACAAACCATGACCAAAATGAACGTTAGAGATTTATTTGTAGCCACCATTTCAATCCCGCATGCAATGCGAACATGTCATCGATTGATGATGTAAACCTCAAGACGAGTTTTCTTGCAGTCGTCTGTTTTTAACGCGCCTTGACTGGCGTACAGTCTGACAACAATGACAATTGTGACAGCTTACAGTGGGGTTCATGTTCGTACAGTCTGACAAGCAGCAATCGTAAAGGACTTTTACTGTATAAATCGCACAGTGTGCAACCAGCTTTAGACGCGGTACTATAACAATTCTGAGCTATTTGCTGACAACGATGTAATGCTTTACCAACTTAGCATTGGGTTCCTATTTGCTTGCCAAATCAAGTTACTTTGTCGGTTAGTAAGGTAGTGTGTCTTGATGAATGATTCTTTAATTAAACTTTTCCCAACCTTTTGATAAGCTTGTTAGCATTTAAGCTAACGCCATTGTATTACACCGTCTATTCAGAATGAATCAGAATACTTTTGCTGATTTTAAGGCTAACTCCCACTACATCCGTATTTCTTTCAGATTTTAACGTGTCATTGTCAAAAGTTATTTCTAAATTGCTAAAAAGTTGAAGTGAAGTGGTGTTCACAAATGTTCCCTTTCGAGGGAACTCGAACTGCGTCGGTGACGACACTAGGGGAACGCCCTTCAGCCTAGCACGTCTGAATTCATGAATGAAACCGAATCCAATCCTATTGGCGTTGCGTGATGACGTAGTGTGTGACGGCATATACGGATGTGTACAAAAGCACGCCGGCACACAGAAATGTCAGCTTTTTGCTATTCAGCAAGCGCTCTGTGTGTGTGAAACAATTCTGTCCTATTTGGTGTTGTATGTTCTGTAAAGTCTGCATTGCAAAATAGAATAGGGGCTCGGATTTCGCGTTTGCTGAGGCAGCGCGTAGATTACGAGTCTACTCTGCAATAAGATTCTGTGGCTTGGATCTCGTGTTTGCCGAGGCAGCGCGTAGATTTTAACTCTGCATTTCAATACAGAATCTAGTAACTCGGATCTCGCGTTTGCCGAGGCAGCGCGTTGATTACGAGTGTACTTTGCAATAAGATTCTGTGGCTGGGATCTCGCGTTTGTCGAGGCAACGCGTAGATTTAAGGTCTGCTTTGCAATACAGAATCTAGTAGCTCGGATCTCGCGTTTGCTGAGGCAGCGCGTTGATTACGAGTGTACTTTGCAGTTTGCTATACGATTCTATGACTGACATCTCGCGTTTGCCGAGGCAGCGCGTAGATTGAATGTCTGCATTGCAATACAGAATCTAGTAGCTCGAATCTCGCGTTTGCCGAGGCGCGCGTTGATTACGAGTCTATTTGCAGTTTGCAATAAAGATATAGGCATGTAGTCATAACTCGCCGCACACAGTGCGTTTCGGGTCTCTCAGCCGCGCCTGTTGACTTTCTTCTCGAGAGATGAAAGCCAAATTTATTGTGAACCACTCGAATCTCGCGTTTGTTGAGACAGCGCGTTAAGGGTCTGCAATAAAAGGGACACACGCGATCTGGGAAATAATACTGTTTGGGTGCGAGGCATTCACAGTCAGCTCCTGAGGGTGCTGGCAGGCTGTTCATTGTGAAATAACTCGCCGCACACAGTCGTGCGTTTCGGGTGTTTCAGCCTCGCGCCTGTTGACTTTCTTCTCGAGGGATGAAAGCCAATTTGTAACGGCTCGCGTTTGCCGAGGCAGCGTGTAGTAGATCGTATAAATAAGTATTTAAACAGTATTCTGGTGCACTATCCAGTGTTTATGGCTACATTTAATTCTGAGGAATTAAAATAATTAAAATATTATCTGACTTTAGAACTTGGTTAGATATTTGAATTCAGCCTAATATCTGAAGGAGAGTGTCGCTTCTAGAAGTCCCCCTCAAAAAAAAAAAAAAAAAAGCAAAAGCTGAGCTTGGGACTCTAGGCGGCGCTCTCGCCCAAGCCTCCTGAGAAGACGGATCTGAGGACTGTCCTTCAGGCCAGGAAGGTGTCGGGAGAGAGGTCCTAACTTATGTGAGACCTTGGAGGGCTGGCCCCCCCAAAAAGAGAGCGATCGAGATCCTCCCTCTCACCGGGCCCTCAGGAAACTAGTGTCAGCATCCCGCCGCTAATTGCGCTTCGGGACACATCAGTTTCCAGCGAACGCACGCTGCTCTGTCTGCCCCAAGAGCTTGCGGCCGGGCAGCGCTGGCGTCCGCACACCGAGAGTCGTTTTCGATTATTCCCTGCCGGTCCTCCGCTTCAGGGTATCGTCAAGGGCTCTCACAAGACACTTGACACCAACCCTTAGGGGCTGGTTCCCTTGCTGAATTTTTGTCGAGGCATGGCAACGTCTCCCCAATATTTCTCCATGGGTCCTGCGCACTGTAGAAATAGGGTACAGGCTGCAGTTCCAGGCTGCCCACCAAAAAAGAGGTAAGTATCAACGGGGTGGTTTGGACTGCAGTAGACCCAGAGCAGGGTCTGGTGTTAGAACAGGAAGTTTACTCGCTGCTGGCAAAAGGGGCCATAGAGCATGTTCCCCCACCAGTCAGGGAGTCCGGATTCTACAGCCGGTACTTCATAGTTCCGAAGAAGGATGGAGGGTTGCGTCCACTTTTAGATCTGAGGCACTTGAATCGGTCTCTGAGGAGGTTCAGGTTCAAGATGCTCACTATTCCCATCATCGTGAGTCAAATTCAATCCGAGGATTGGTTTGTCACGATAGATCTAAAAGACGCCTACTTCCACATCTCCATCCTTCCATCTCACAGGAAGTTCCTGAGGTTTGCTTTCGGGGGCGAAGCTTACCAATATCGGGTTCTTCCGTTCGGCCTAGCACTCTCCCCTCGCACATTTACCAAGTGTATGGATGCAGCTCTAGCACCCCTGAGGCTCGAGGGCATCAGGGTGCTCAATTACATCGACGACTGGTTAATATTGGCCCAGTCGCGAGAGCTGGCGATTCGGCATCGAGATGTCGTCCTCGCCCGCATCCAGAGCCTGGGGTTAAGACTCAACACGAAGAAGAGCGTGTTGACACCAGCCCAGAGAACCACGTTCCTGGGAGTGGTGTGGGACTCGGTCACGATGCGGGCTCAGTTGTCTCCTGCTCGGATCGAGTCTATCCTGACCACAGTGTCCAGGTTGAAGCTGGGCCAGGCCGTCACTGTCAAACACTTTCAGAGAGTGTTGGGTCTCATGGCAGAAGCGTCCAGCGTGATACCTTCTGGCCTGCTACACATGAGAGCTTTGCAGTGGTGGTTGAGAACCAAGGGGTTTTCCCCGAGGGGAAACCCATTCCGCTTGATAAGGGTTACGCACAGATGCCTTCGTTCCCTGTCAATTTGGAAGAAGCCTTGGTTCTTGTCCCAGGGTCCCAATTTGGGAGCGTTATGTCGCCGAGTATCTATTTCGACAGACGCCTCCCTCACGGGCTGGGGCGCGGTCATGGACGGCCGTTTTACGAGAGGCCTCTGGCAGGACCATCATTCCTCTTGGTACATAAATTGCCTAGAAATGTTGGCGGTGTTCCGGGTTTTGAGGAGCTTCCTGCCAGACCTCCATGGTCGCCATGTCCTTGTAAGAACCGACAACATGTCGGTGGTGTCTTATTTGAACCGCCAGGGGGGTCTGAGGTCGCGCCCTCTGTGCAGACTGGCGCATCAGATCCTCCTGTGGTCTCAGCGGAGACTATCGTCTCTCAGGGCGATGTATGTCCCGGGGGACCAGAATCAGGGAGCAGACGTCCTGTCGAGGCAGGGGCTGAGGCCCGGGGAGTGGCGACTCCACCCAGAGGTGGTGGAAGCCATGTGCGTGAGATTTGGCCCAGTGGAAGTGGATTTTTTCGCATCTCAAGAGACGTCCCACTGTCCACTGTGGTTTTCTCTCAGGCATCCATCTCCGCTGGGGCTGGACGCCATGATGCAGACGTGGCCGAGGCTGCGTCTGTACGCATTTCCCCCGATCGCTCTGCTCCCAGCAGTTCTGGAAAGGGTCCGTCGAGACAGAGTCAGTCTACTTTTAGTAGCCCCGTTTTGGCCGGCCCGAGTATGGTTTTCGGACATCATTTCACTCCTGGCAGGCCCGCCATGGCAGATCCCTCTGAGGAGGGACTTGCTGTCCCAGGCGGAGGGCTCAGTTCTCCACCCTCGACCCAAGCTGTGGAAACTGTGGGTCTGGCCCCTGAGGGGGCACAGTACCTAGAAGCCGGCCTGTCAGCTGGAGTGGTCGAAACCATATTAACTTCCAGAGCTCCCTCCACGAGGAAGTTATACGGCCTTAAGTGGAATGTATTTTCCGTTTGGTGCAGAGAGCGTGACTTGGACCCAGTTAACTGCCCAGTGGCTTCAGTACTGGAGTTTCTCCAAGACCGCTTTTCTGCCGGGCTTACCCCGTCCACACTCAAGGTTTATGTGGCTGCCATTGCGGCTTTCCACGCTCCTCTGAGTGATGGCCCGCTGGGGAGGCATCACTTGGTCGTACGCTTCCTACGTGGAGCCTGGAGGATGAGACCTGCGACTCGCGCCAGAGTTCCCTCTTGGGACCTGGCAGTGGTTCTCGAAGGGCTGGCCGAGGCTCCCTTCGAACCACTGGAGTCGACTGAGGCCAAGAACCTTTCGTTTAAGGTGGTCTTTTTGTTGGCCATTACTTCTCTGAGGAGGGTAGGAGATCTCCGGGTGCTCTCTATTTCCTATGGGTGCTTGGAGTTTGCTCCAGGCAACATTAAGGCCATCTTACATCCCAGGCCCGGCTATTTGCCCAAGGTGCCATCTAATGTGGCACGGCCTATGGTTCTGCAGGCATTTCATCCTCCACCTCACGTGACGGCGGATGAGGAGAGACTTCATCTGCTCTGCCCTGTCAGAGCACCTTCAGTGTTATATTCAGAGGTCCTCCTCATGGCGGAAGTCAGACCAGTTGCTGGTGTGTTTTGGGTCGCCCAAGAAGGGGCTTCCCACCTCTAAACAGACCATCAGTAACTGGATCGTTCAGACTATTTCCCTGGCCTATCAGGTGCGCAAATTGCCTTCACCTAAGGCCGTGAGAGCTCACTCCACCAGAGGCATGGCGTCCTCTAGAGCCCTCCTTTCAGGGGTTTCTATCCATGACATATGTGAGGCGGCTGGCTGGGCCACTCCGCACACATTCATGAGGTTTTACAGTCTGGACCTTCCCTCTACACCCGGTGCACGAGTGCTTTCGTCCTAAGTGCGCCTGAAGACAGCTTCACACCAGGATGAGCGGGGTTCGTTGTGGTATAGTGGGTATCTCGTTCCCCTAGTGTCGTCACCGACGCAGTTCGAGTTCCCTCGAAAGGGAACGTCTCGGGTTACGTATGTAACCCTTGTTCCCTGAGAAAGGGAACGAGACACTGCGTCGGTTCGCCACACCTCACCCCGCCTGGAGCACTTGCTTCATAGCAAAAGCTGACATTTCTGTGTGCCGGCGTGCTTTTGTACACATCCGTATATGCCGTCACACACTACGTCATCACGCAACGCCAATAGGATTGGATTCGGTTTCATTCATGAATTCAGACGTGCTACGCTGAAGGGCGTTCCCCTAGTGTCGTCACCGACGCAGTGTCTCGTTCCCTTTCTCAGGGAACAAGGGTTACATACGTAACCCGAGACGTTTTCCTTGTTTCAAATTCAGGAACTGAGCATTCTCAATTCTGAATGACGCATAGTGTGTTCTCGCACATTTTAATTGAAAAAATATATATATATATTTCTTTTTCAAAATGTGGTTTGTATCAACCCCGTTACATTTAAATTATTTCAGGGTTGAATGTCAAGTGTGGAAAATGTACTTAAAAGTAGAATCATTCACAAACGTCAACACAACCCCCACACATATCATATAAATGTATTAGATATTTTGCCTCATTTGATAATGCCTTCAGGCAAAACCACGTTGAAATCCACAACGGTCTGCAGACTTTCCCCCACGATCAGCGTAGAAAATGTGAAAAAAGTGTTCGGATTCCGTCTGGGCCACATATAGCCCACATGTAATAGTTTAACCACAGTCATAACAAATACTGCAGTTAGTGTGTCACACGAGAGTCTTGTTCATAAACCAACTGTGATCATGTTTACGGTATACCTTCCAGTATGCATTTCTGAAAGTTTTAGCCAAAATGTAATTTGCACACGTGCATCAAACTCCTGGCGCCCCTTTGTCAGAAATTACAATTAGACTAAATATATCCAAAGAGAAGCAAATGACCCTTCAAGGCCACTATTGTTCTCTCATCACTCTGGGTTTTGTTTGCGTATCTCCCCCGACTCGTGTGTCCTTGTTGCTCTGTGTGTGAGTTTGTGCTCGTGTGTGTGTGTGTGTGTGAGGGAAGTAATTATGCAAATGACAGTTGACGTCCCAGTGAGGCACAATG
Source organism: Rutilus rutilus (assembly GCF_951802725.1). Classification (NCBI taxonomy): domain Eukaryota; kingdom Metazoa; phylum Chordata; class Actinopteri; order Cypriniformes; family Leuciscidae; genus Rutilus; species Rutilus rutilus. The sequence goes on from NC_140227.1 coordinate 5,023,794, forward strand.
TCGATACGAGCACCCCGTTAGCCACATGCGCCTGTGTGTTTACACACACACACACACGCATTTCATCCCTCCGAATGACCTGTGGCCCTGCAGTTGCACAACTCTCTCCGTTCTGGAAAGACAGGTTCAGAGGACGGATGACAATGGCTGTCATTGTGGCCGTTCCTGCTCCATTTTATCTGTCTACGGGGAAGACCCAGAACCCAGGGTATGAAAATACTTAAATATTGAATGAAAGGAAAAGAGTGCTGTCAAACTCTTTATTTAAGCTGTCTGAAGAACTGCCTGACGGAGCGCAGTCTTTTTGTCTGTCTCACAGTCTCACTGTTTTATGAAGTCGTTTTTGAGTTATGGATGTGTTCCCTCGTTATTAGCCATTCTTTTTTCTGCAGAAAAGAAGTGTCACTTTCATTCAGGTTCAGATGATTGACAAGTGAAGCTTGAGAAGTTTCATACGAGTGTGATGAGTTTCAGTCTGGAGTTATTAACTGGAACATATTCAGACGGATGTGTGCAGACTCTTAGGTGCGTGTAACAGAATTCAGAATTGCGTGTTTCAACTATGGCCACTTTTAGCCCTGCAAACTTTTAGAAAATTACCCCTTAGCGTGTTGTTTAATTTAATAACAATATCAAACAGTGGAGATTTATGCATCACAGATTATTTATTTAAGAAAGTAATGAAAATTCCCACCACAGTGTAATTTCCATAATGTATTTTGTTTGGTATTGTTGTGTGATAGAAAAAAATGATGGGAATGACATTTAAACCATTTTTGGAGTAAAATACATGATGTATCCTAAATGCACACAATATAATACTGTTTTAACTCTTTTTGCATTATGTGAAATATTTTTGGTTTTCTTTGCACATAATGAATATGAAATATGTCTCATGTATTTCATCTGAAGAATGCTTTTATTACTTATTTAGATGCAAATCGTTTTTTTAGGTGAAAATGACACATTTGATATATAATTGTGCAAAGTTTAAATTACTTTCACACAATACATTTTAAAAAGGTATATTCTTTTCACTCTTTGTTTTATTCTTTGCTTAGATTATCATTATTTTAAACAAGTAATAATTCAAATTTTATATACAGTCAAGTCAAGTCACCTTTATTTATTTAACTCTTTACAGCAGATTTTCATAGTTTAAGATATAAATCTTAACATTAAAAGTCATTTGTCAAAAAGTCAAAAGTCATTTGAAAATGAACATAACAAAAATTGTTAAAGTTTTTAAGTAAAAATTTTACAACAAAATTTATATATTTATTTATTTATTACATTAAAAAAAGAGAACAACTATGGGACATAAGTTGAAGAAACACCAGTTACATTTTTACAGTAGCAAAATACTTAATACCATCCAGTTTCTTAGAACAAACATTAGGTTTATTGAGGTTTATTACCGCCAAAGTAACGGAAGAACACATTTAGAGCGGAGAACAAAATACATCTAGCAGGGACCGCATGCTAGCAGTGCATTTACAAGAGTATATTTCTGGCCCAAATTTCATTTCTTCGGGCACCAATTTCAGTTTATTATCTGTCCAATTGAGATTGTAACGCTACTTTTAACCAGCTAATGCAGCCAGTTTAAAAGTTTTCATTTGTGTGACATTGTTATTACGTTTTCGTAATAACAACATTAGCCAGTAGCAGCGGTGGGTTGACACACACACAATCTGGCTATAGTTGTGGTTATTACTGTGATCCAGTGCTGGTGGAGTTATTTATGTTATTGTGGTTTTACAACCGAAGGGAATGCAAACGACTGCGCGGACTAAACGGATTACATTACACAGTCATTTCTCCCTTTCTCCTCCCTCTCCCTGCGTCTCTCCATCCATACCATACCTGCCCGTCTCTCTCTCTCTCTCTCTCTCTGCCTGGGGAGGGAATTGGGCTGGTTATGCATGTTCAGTAACAGGAGAGCCTATTGAAGGAGCCGTGCTGCTAATTTGCCATGGCCATGTTCCCCCTGAGTGAAGGAGATCTGCCTCACCACACACACACACACACACACACACTAACATGAAAGCAAGAAGTTTAGTGAGAAACTGACATTAAGCAAACAGAGATTAATATTAAGATATGTGGAATGTGATTTTGGGCCAATGAGATTTCACAGTGGGCAGGGCTACGCAACATAAAGTCAGGCTACGTCTACATTAATCAGGATACATTTAAAAACTGCGTTTTCGTTTCAAAAAGCGTTTTCCACAAGTTTCTCACTGAAAGGTCGGGAAATGCTAAATTCAACTTACAGCACATACTATAAATCCTCATAAAAGCTCACTGAGATGATACAGACAGAACAAGACATAATAAAGTTATCATGCTATTCTTCTGGCAGAAAGTGCCAGATGCATCCAAATTCAGAGTGAATTTTCTGTCATCTTTGCAGGACTGAGATTGTGCAAAGTAGCATATTTTAGCAACTGTGTGAAAGTGAATAGCACATAACAGGCACAATACCTGGGGTGGTGTGGCGCAATGGATAAGACACATGCCTTTGGTGTGAGAGACCCGGGTTCGAATCCACTGTGAGACACCAATGTGTCCCTGAGCAAGACACTTAACTCCTAGTTGCTCCAGAGGCGTGCGACCTCTGACATATATAGCAATTGTAAGTCGCTTTGGATAAAAGCGTCAGCTAAATGAATAAATGAATAAATGTAAATGCAATATGGGTATAAACATAAAAATCTATCTGTACAATATGCGTGACATGACTAAACATATGCGTCATCGTTTTTAAATCCCTCGTTTTTGACAGTCCACACTACAACGCGAAAGCGCCGTTTTCAGATTCATCCACTTTGGAGAGCGTTTTCAAAAAGCGTACTTTTCGTTCATAAAAACGGAGAGAAAAATATGCGTTTTGAAATGAAAACGTATTAGTGTGGACAAGGCCTCAAACTTTTTTTTTGCTTCACTATAAACATCATTAATGTTTAGGACACGTTGTTATTATATATTATATTATTACTAAATTGCTATATTATAAATGTAATACTGTATAGAATAATTGTATTAATGATGAATAATAATAATATTATTAATAAAAAGTAATTATTGGTAACACTTTATTTCATTTTGTCAGTCCTCTTTAGGCATTCTACTAACTATAAGTAACTTTGCAACTGCTTGTCGGCTAACAGTCTTTGGGGAATTAGTCGACTCTGCTTGAGACTTTATTTTAATGCTCCCCAAAAGCTATAACTAACTAACTAACTTGGCAAGTCAACTTATTCTAACCCTAACAGTCTACTAACACTCTAATGAGAGTTAGTTGACACGTAGAATGTCTAAATATGGAAATAAAGTGTAACCAAATTCTTAATTTGAGCTTAATGTACAGTAGTTTATCATAGTGCGGTTTGCCACCATTTTAAGCACAACAAGCAAATCAAGGCCATGCGTTACACTGATTTTACCGCAGTTAAGGTGATAATCTGGGGTCACTGAGACATTACTCAATTTAGTGACACATTCTCACACTTCACAAAAGAAAAGGGTCCGCACAAAGAAATTCCTCCATTTATGTCCCGTTCTTCCACTTCCTGTTGAACTCTACAATAAGACTTGAGCAAGAGTGTTGACGGTGGGAATCCCGTGGACCCTAATTTGAGAGCTGACCCCTCCGAAAGCTCGAACCGCTCCAGACACAACACTTTCTGTGTGTGCGGATCCTGAGCTGGGAAAAGGAAATAGAGGTCACTAATTACTCAGGGAGCAAAAGCTGATGATTAACAAGGAGGAGGAAAATACTAATGATGGCTGTTTGGGTTAAAAAAATGAACTTTTGAATATTTGTACTGTTGGTGCTCTACCATGTGGAATCGTGATAATTGCTTTATTAGTCGGTGCGAATTGTGCTTGCGATGCGGCCTAATTAACTTTTGATAAAGACAGACATTCATAACAGGAAAGTTTCGCCTGAAAGTATTTTTAACACTTTTAAGGATGAAGGGAAGTTCCTAAACCCTAAAACTAATCATGGTAAAAATCACTTTAAAGCACAAGTGACTAATGTTACATGGAACTTAAGTGTCTGATTATTGTACATGTTTGTGTGAAAAACATATATATATATATGAAGAGTTCAGATGCAAAAGCCTCTATAAGTGCCATCTTAAATTTTCTTCTAAAATTATCATTTTTATCAAGCTCGTATATTTAAAGGTATAGTGGAGGATTTTCCCGAATTTTAGAAACTCTACCTGCTCCCGAGAGGGAACGCCTATTAAACGTGTGCACGAGAGAGCATGCACGAGCCTAGTGCGTGACTTGTGCCAGGGCTAGCATCGCTAATCATAGCTTACATTAACTTTTACCTGCAGTGATTTTAAATGGATTTCTCCAAATAGCATGCCAAACTTTACCTGTCGAGTAGAAACTTCGCGACTGAGGCATCAGTGGGAAGCCCAACCTGTGCTTTTAGCGCACGCCAGCGTGTGAAATATTCTCCCAAAAACACTCTGGTCTTGTTTCTTTCTTCAGAGGCCTTTCTCTTCTTGTCATACAATTCGTAGACACTTTTTCTCTTGCGACCCTCAGACATTTTGAAAAAACCCGGTGAGAACGGCGAGCTTCAATAATGGCTGAAACCGTAGCTCACCACACATACACACCTGAAAGTGCGCATGCGCAGAAAGTGAAAACTACCTAGGGATTAGCACGTACGGCGGCCTTACGTAAACATATCACCAGAATGATTGACAACTAGGAGGACCAATAGTCTTGATGATCCACCCAGAAAAAGAAAATCCTCCACTATACCTTTAAGTTCAATAATTTCACTTAAATGCCAATGAAAATTACCTAATAATTGTCATTTAAGTGAAATTACTGAACTTAAACATACAAGCTTGATAAAAATGATCATTCTAGAAGAAAATTTCAGATGGCACTTAAAGGCTTTTGCATCTGAACTCTTCATATATATATATATATTAAATAAAAATGTAATCATTTAATCATTTAATTTTCACGAATAATGTTTAAGTTCCCTAACCTCACCTTTTTACAGTATAAAAAACTGTGTCCTTTTGAGTTCATGTAAATGCTCCAACATCATCAGTGTGTTGGAATGAGATAAAGAACTGAAAATGTGTGAAACCAGCAATACTGCAATGTTGCACATTCTCAAATGACACTGACGTAATTGATTATCTTCTTATCTGATTATCTTGTTATCTTTGACGTAATTGAGCTGGGAGCTCTTGACGTGTGTCACCTGGATGAAGTGTTACCTGTGTATCTGTGAAAGTGCTCACCCGAGAACACACTGATATTGTTTTCAGCATGTGGGTGAATGCAGACGAACTGTCTGTCACTGTACGTGCTGTATTTCCACACTTCTGCAGTTGTGTGTGCGTGCGTGTACTGACTGTACATTCAGTATTCTGTACAATTCAATTTACTGAATGTTGACATTTACCATTTCATTTTTAAAGACTGTTTGGAAATCATGAGCTGAATCACAATTATGGTATTTAATTGACAGCAATAGTTTTATTCTTAGGTTTATGCATCAGTAATGGTGGACATTTTTGACATTTTATACTTTTCTATCTTTTCTATCATATTGATACGTTTTTATAGCTACCTGTTTGGTTCCTCAGAAGGGAATCCTCATATTGGGGGTTTGTGGCATCAAAAAGTTTGAAAGTCCCTGTTTTAGAGCTCATTTGCTTGATAGCATCTTCAATGGGACGACATTATGATGTCAACAGCATTCTCTGCTCTAAACAATCATGTGATTGTATCTAGTGCCACTTAACCTGCTGGCAAAGAAGTAAAAGGCAACATGCCCACAGCATTCCCCATTTACCAGCAAAACTCTTCGAATTCCCACGTCATTTGCGGAGTTATAGATTTACATATACCTTGAGTGTGCAAACTTCTGTCCTGGCTTTCATCGAACCCTCAAACATTAGATGGAAACCCGTAAAGGCTCAAAACTCCAAATCAAAACCCACTTCTCACAGTAATCAGCTGCCACCAAACCTCGGTTGTTAGATAAAGTTGTTCAGTGGTTTTGAACTCACCATAACAGAATGAGGTGTCCGATCTGTGAACTGTTGTCCAGTGTGCGTGTGGTTATATGGGTTAACAGTCGGGTTCAAGTTGCATGTTAAACAAACAGCACTTTTGAATGCTGAGCTGCAGAGGTAAGTAAATTAGTGTAAATTTGCACAAGTAACCTAATTTTGAGGGAAAACATATGCAGGAATTTTAATTGGACACAATGGAGCTGGAATCACGCAGCAGCCGAAGACAAATTAGCCGAAACCGATGAGAAGACTAATGGTTTGTGTAGGCTGCTGCTGCTGTGGAGAGAGAGAGAGAGAGAGAGAGAGAGATACAGTTACAGTCCAGTCAACCAAGCATGAAGGAATGGGTCAGTGTGTATCAGGAAGTTATTCTGTTGTGGCAAAAAAAAAAAACTCTCCTACTCGATATAAATGTGAGATTAAGCAGTTTGATGTTGTAAATCCCACCAATAGAAGTTCATTTCAATGTAATTAATCTGTAATTTTTCTTCAAATTTGACATTTCAAATGTTCAGTAGGTATGTGGGGTATGTTTATGTAGCTTGTGTCGGAGGGAGAGAATGCATAAGAGAGAGAGAGAGAAAGATTTGTTTATAAACCGGCTGTGACGGGGGGAAGCCATCTGACATGTTTAAACTAACCTGCCATGAACCGGTTGCCAAACTCCTTCACAAGTTCTTCAAGTGTGTATATGTGTGTGTGTAAGAGTGTGTGTATGCATGTATATGTGGATTACAGAGGTTAAACCGTGGTTTTTAATTGACATATGCTACCCCTTAAAACAGCGCTTTATGAAAACAGTGGCCAGTCTCCGATCAGATAAACTCTGAAAATGGGAATGAGAGAGCGAAAGACGGAGAAAGAGCAAAGGGGGTACTGGAAGAGGAAGGGAATAGTGAGGGAAGAAGTGAAAAAGCAAGCAAAATTGAAGATTGTACATAAAAGGATAGTTCACCCAGAAATGAGTATTCTGGCATTTGTTTTTTGTTTCAAACCTGTGTGAACACACCAAAATTTAAGTCATTATTCTCTATAAAAAAAAAAGTGAGCCCTCCAGTGAGCTGCTAGTCACTGTGACCGGATCATTGAGTCAGTGAGAACTGAATCAGTCCAGTTTGTGATGGAATCATTGAGCTGGTTTCGTGAACTGAATCAATAGATTCATAAAAAGAGTTCACTCAAAAGAAACCAGAAGAATCACTGATTCACTCATGAAGTCTCACAGCTTTGGCGAATGTCAGGATTTAATCAAGAATGACTTAAATTTTCTAAAGAGACCGATCGCTTTACTGTATATGATGAACAGATATAATTTAGGCTTTTATTCACGTATAAACATTCATCAACTCGCACATCAGTTGCGGTAAACGGAAGCTCAAGCATGTTTGCTTGACGCGTGAGAACCAATGAGGTTCAGTCTCCTTTTACACATCACGTTTGAGCTTCAGCAAGAACCAATGAGGTTCATTCTCGTGTTACGCATCACGTTTGAGCTTCAGCAAGAACCAATGAGGTTCATTCTCTTGTGTTACGCATCACGTTTGAGCTTCAGCAAGAACCAATGAGGTTCATTCTCATGTTACGCATCACGTTTGAGCTTCAGCAAGAACCAATGAGGTTCATTCTCGTGTTACGCATCACGTTTGAGCTTCAGCAAGAACCAATGAGGTTCAGTCTCCTGTTACACATCACGTTTGAGCTTCAGCAAGAACCAATCAGGTTCATTCTCGTGTTACGCATCACGTTTGAGCTTCAGCAAGAACCACTGAGGTTCAGTCTCCTGTTACACATCACGTTTGAGCTTTAGCAAGAACCAATGAGATTCATTCTCATGTTACGTAGCACGTTTGAGCTTCAGCAAGAACCAATGAGGTTCATTCTCGTGTTACGCATCACGTTTGAGCTTCAGCAAGAACCAATGAGGTTCATTCTCTTGTGTTACGCATCACGTTTGAGCTTCAGCAAGAACCAATGAGGTTCATTCTCTTGTGTTACGCATCACGTTTGAGTTTCAGCAAGAACCAATGAGGTTCATTCTCTTGTGTTACGCATCACGTTTGAGTTTCAGCAAGAACCAATGAGGTTCATTCTCTTGTGTTACGCATCACGTTTGAGCTTCAGCGAGAACTGATGATGTTCATTCTGTTTATGAGCTTCTGTTTATGTTTGCTAATCAATGTTTAAATTTGAATAAAAGCCTAAATTCAATCCATCATATAAAACGAAAATTTGGACTAAACCGCTCAATTCACATTGGATCTCTTTATAAACTTTTTGAAGCGTCAAAGTGGTAGAGTAGCAAGTGCTAGAGTGGTAGTGTCAATGGAGGAACAGGAATCTATCAGATTTCATAAAAAAAAAACTTTCATTTGTGTTCTGAAGATGAACGAAATTCTTACGGGATTTGTAACGACATAAGGGTGAGATTATAATGACAGAACTTCCATTTTTGGGTGAACTATCCTTTTAACCTCTTTTAAAGGGATAACTTTCGATTTATTTCACCACGTGTGCATGTATTTTCAGGGATTGTGGAAATGAAAATACATCATGGCACCGTTTTCATGCTTCACATCTCTTGCACAGGAAATGTGAAAAAATAAAGTGCTTTTAATGCCCTCCTCACTCATTTACTTGTTCATTCTTTCTTTTTAACTCCCTCTGTCATTCCCTTGGCCGTTATTTCTCTCCGTTTTTTGAAGATTGAGGAACACTGCCGTGTTGACTGAAAAAGACTTCGTCCCAGATCAGCTCGATCTCTTCTTCTTTAAACGCCCCCCGCCAATTTCTGTCACTCCGGGAGTCGAACGCACGTTGCTTCTTTTTCCCCCCTTCCTTCTTCCCCACTGGCTGGCTGAAACACGGTTCCCCTTCCTTTGAAGTGGCTGCGTGCAGAATGGAGATTCTTTGCATGGTAAATTCGCCCCAACGCCCGCAGCATATCCATTACACAAGTTTAAAGAATGCTGGAGACACGTTCGTGAAGGCGGCCTTTTTTCCCCACTTCACAACCAATTTCTCTGTGTTTTGAACTTGGGCACTCATGAGCCATGTAATCTATAAATTAGGCCCGTCTTGGGCGCGCAAACTCCACCAACCATACCGTGTTTGAAGTGCAATTATTTTGCTCATTACAAGTTCATTTTATTGTTATAGTTTGCAAATGTTTCCCGGGGTCACAATGTTAAAAGTTTGAGAAGAAGTGCGAAAGAGGGAATTAAGAAGGCTGTTGAGCAAGAGCGGCGGCTTTTGAAGGATTCAACCGGTCCTTCTTTAAGTGTGTGAAGATATTAAGCAAAATTACACTATCAGCTGAGAACTTTGGGAGGTGATTTGGAAAATTCAGTTGGTTAATTCACCTGTTACGTTTTCTTTAAATGGAGATTTAGTTGTATCAATCAGAAGGTGGAAACGTTACCTTAAACTTATCTCAAAGTGAACCGGCACTCAAGTATGCTGAACTCTGATAGCTTAGATTTGTTCTTGGCTTTCAAATGATTAAATCCCATGTCTGGTGCTGCGTCTGTTTAATGGTACTTGTGTCAAAATGTCAAAAACAAATGTTCAGAGTATACGAAATATGTACGACTCCGCGTGTGTGTGTGTGTGTGTGTGTGTGTGTGTGTGTGTGTGTGTGTGTGTGTGTGTGTGTGTGTGTGTGTGTGTGTGTGTGTGAATTATGGAACAGCAAAACAAGGCCAATGTGTTCTCTGATTTCAGTTCTGCACACTAATGTTATCCGGTCCCAGAACAAAGCAAACATTTGTGTTCCTTCATAAAGGCCAGTCCTAATGACGTAACCAAGTCTAATATCAACCATCCAGATCAACGTGAAATAATAGCCATCACTTTTAAGCCGATTTGATATTTAGTGTCTCATTTCCAATTAAGCCTTCTGATATCAGGCCTGCCTAAAATGATGAAATTGAGCTAACAGCTTGCTGCAGTCAGGAGATCACCCTATGGATATGCCCTAATAACTGCACTTTTCATTAGTCACTTATAATTAGCAAAAACAAGAAGTGTTTTAATCAGTTAGCAGTCTAAAGAAAAAAAGTGACCATGGCATTTTGACCCATAATTTCCCACAATGCCCTTTAAAGGAATGTTACGGGTTCAAACAAAGTTAAACTCAATGAACAGTGTCCGTAGCATGTCAGTAACTATAGAAAATAATTTTGACTTGTCCCTCATTTGTAAAAACTAACAAAAATAGTTTTCAGTAATAAGTTTGCATTTTTGTCAAAGCACTCTAATTTTTCCATACTAGAGTGTTTTTTACTTTCCTGTGAAGTAGTTTTTTTTTTTTTTTTTTTTTTTTAGCATTGTGACTTGATGTTCACATAACTTTGGGTTATGTGTTACCAAGTGTTTTTGGGTGCATACAATTTTTGGACCTTTTTTGTTAGCATATAACACATATTCACGACAGGAGTTGAAAGATAAAAGAAATAACTTTGCACAGAAGAAAATTGTAAACAGTTCTATCCAATGTGATCTCATTAGGAATAGTAGGTATTCGTACATAAGCATTTTTGTACATAATGCATATACAATTTGCATAATTAACTGTAACAATGGTAAAGGCTCAGGGAAGAAGGAGAACGTTCAACGTAACTTTGATAATAAAATAAACAAACAACAAAATGAAAGTAAAGCGGCAGCCCCTCATGGATGACTGCGGCATATAAACTAAAACAAAACAACATAAAGTCCCAGATCTGGTCCTCTCTCATCCTTCACTGCCGTCACTCCTCCTTTTTTCCTTCCGGAGCTCCTCCATGGGACTGGAGCTCATTAACACTCGCACCACTGGCCTTGTTCCACTCCCACGGCTCCTGGCCCCACCCCGCATGCCACATTAACATATTTACAGAATCTGAAATGTAAGCATTTTACGTATGAAAAACTTTAGGGACATACAAATGTTTGTAAATCCTTTTAGGGTCATAGAACATTGAACTCATGGAATTAATTGATTTGATTTGATTTTGTTTAATTAGTTAAATATGTTCAGTGTCATCATTATTATGTAACACATTTAGCTAGTTTGACATTATAACAGTTTAATTCTGTTCTGTGTGAGTTCTGCTTCTTTTCATTTAGGATAATTTAGGATTCCATAAAAATTCTGTCATCATTTAATAATCATTACTTAATAATTTAATTTTAATTTTGTTTGCTATGCCACAGCTGTGTCTAAAAAAATACACATGTATATTACGGTTCTTTTCACTGTATATTTAACATTTTTATATTGTTAAGAAGTGGTTAGTTTTCAGGTTGGGGTGGGGTTAGCCGCTCAAGAATCTTGACATAATTGTAAAATGTGCATACCTATACAAATACTATTTATAATATAAATCTAATATAAAAGATTTGTAAACACTTTTAACAGCAGTGCATGAATAAAACCTTTTACATTTTAGATGCTTTCAGTAGTCCATATTGTACATTTCAGTATATATCAAAGTGTACAAAAGTATACGTGTGAACGTTATGTACAAATGCGAACAAATTCTTATGAGATCAATCTGTTCAGTCGCTCATATATCGTAAGTCCTTTACTGTAAACATGAGTTGTGCATTTTTTTTATAAAGTGAAAGATGTCTCAAGAAGATATTATTTTCTGTGGAAATAAACAAGAAGTCACAAATGCTGTCAATAGAGCATGTATCAAAGCCAGAACATTTTAAAACCATTATATACATTTTTTTTTTCCCCGCTCCAGGCCTGTATGTATTCTTTTTCCCAGGCTTTATGTTGCATCACAGCAGGTTTCAGAGACAGTAAAATAATAGATTTGTGGTTTCCTTTGTTATTCTTAAGAAGTAAAAGCAACTGTAGCCATTTGGGGTTTGTTCATAGTTTGGATTCAGTCTACTCATTTTTATAACATTGCACACACATGATGAGTTTGTGTTCCAGTCTTCTCTTTTCATCAGCTCCAGAGATACTGACTGTTGTGTTTCTCTCTCCTTCCTCTCCTTTTCACATTGTCAACTTGTGGCTTTAATACCATCAATGCTAAATAAACTTTACCCACATTATTAGTTGCTGGCGAGGTGCCTGCGAGAACAAAAACAAAAGGCAGAACAGGTTCAAAGGCAATGCGTCTACCAGCTTTCTCTCTATTCCTTTCTCATCCCTGTCTCTTCTCCTCTTCCTTTGGTTTAGGCGAAAGCGCTTTGTCTGGTAAACGGCTCCATCTTTTTGATACAGGCGTTTATTAGCTGTTGAGTTTAATTAAAAAAGGCCATTCATATGAAAATGGGACTTTGATAGTGATTGGTTTCCCCAGCAGCCTCTTCCAGATGCTTTTAATTAGAGCACTGTTTGATTGACATCAAGCCTGTAGGCTGGTGACTGACTGCGGATGCATACACACACACACACACACTTAAGTGCACACACGTACAGTGCACAAACACTCATAGTCGTATGCACAAATTCGCTCATGCAGTCACATGTGTTGTGTGTACCAAAGATCCAGTTGGTTTTGACAGTGAATGGCCAGGTAATTAGTGAGGAGGCAGAGCTGAGCCAAAGTTAATCACCTTGGCCTTGTCAGTCATGCTCTTTGCACATTGTTCACACATATAATTAATGCAATGCCCACAAATTGGAGCCCTTACAAAATGACCGGCAAAAACATGCTGCGCGCACACACACCTTTCATGAGCGCGGTCTTAAAGTAATATTCCAGGTTCAGTACAAGTTAAGCTCAACGAGAGCATTTGTGGCATTATGAATACCACAAAAATAATATTGACTTGTCCCTAGTTTTCTTTAAAACGAGAAAATGATTGAGGTTACAGTGCGGCACTTACAATGGAAGCCAATTTTTGGAGGATTTAAAAACAGAAATGTGAAGCTTATAATTTTATAAAAGCACTTCCATTAATTCTGTTTTATTTGAGCTGTAAAGAGTCATTCTTGTCATTTTTATAGTTATTTCAATGTTTTAGGCATTACATTGTCATGGCATAGAAATTGCTACATAGAAAAGGTTAGTAAGTTCACACTAAAATCATGTTAACATGAATATTGTTTACATCTTGTGGCTATACTGTTGAAACAGTGAGTTTTTTTTTTTACATTTAATTCGCTTCCATTGTAAGTGCCTCACTGTAACACAGATTTTACTGTTTTCTTTGTTTTGTTTTTTAAGAAAAGAAGAGACAAGTGAAAATAGATTTACTTTATTAAATGTAAAAGTAAACTTTACATAAAAGTATTCATAATGTACGTTGCAATGCATTATATCTTTTGATAAATAATTTAAATTCATGCCTTCAGCCATGCCCTCAGTGGATCAAAAGCCAGTGGCCACTGCTGACTCGGAGCCCGTGCCCACCATTGAAACATAGTGAGGGCAATTGTCAGAGGCCATGATCATCCCAGATCCTGAGACGAAATTAGTGAGCTCATTGTTTCTGTCCTAAATTAATACACTGTTAAATTAATACATTGTTAGCTAACTGCGTGATATACACTCACCTAAAGGATTATTAGGAACACCTGTTCAATTTCTCATTAATGCAATTATCTAATCAACCAATCACATGGCAGTTGCTTCAATGCATTTAGGGGTGTGGTCCTGGTCAAGACAATCTCCTGAACTCCAAACTGAATGTCAGAATGGGAAAGAAAGGTGATTTAAGCAATTTTGAGCGTGGCATGGTTGTTGGTGCCAGACGGGCCGGTCTGAGTATTTCACAATCTGCTCAGTTACTGGGATTTTCACGCACAACCATTTCTAGGGTTTACAAAGAATGGTGTGAAAAGGGAAAAACATCCAGTATGCGGCAGTCCTGTGGGCGAAAATGCCTTGTTGATGCTAGAGGTCAGATGAGAATGGGCCGACTGATTCAAGCTGATAGAAGAGCAACTTTGACTGAAATAACCACTCGTTACAACCGAGGTATGCAGCAAAGCATTTGTGAAGCCACAACACACACAACCTTGAGGCGGATGGGCTACAACAGCAGAAGACCCCACCGGGTACCACTCATCTCCACTACAAATAGGAAAAAGAGGCTACAATTTGCACGAGCTCACCAAAATTGGACAGTTGAAGACTGGAAAAATGTTGCCTGGTCTGATGAGTCTCGATTTCTGTTGAGACATTCAGATGGTAGAGTCAGAATTTGGCGTAAACAGAATGAGAACATGGATCCATCATGCCTTGTTACCACTGTGCAGGCTGGTGGTGGTGGTGTAATGGTGTGGGGGATGTTTTCTTGGCACACTTTAGGCCCCTTAGTGCCAATTGGGCATCGTTTAAATGCCACGGCCTACCTGAGCATTGTTTCTGACCATGTCCATCCCTTTATGACCACCATGTACCCATCCTCTGATGGCTACTTCCAGCAGGATAATGCACCATGTCACAAAGCTCGAATCATTTCAAATTGGTTTCTTGAACATGACAATGAGTTCACTGTACTAAAATGGCCCCCACAGTCACCAGATCTCAACCCAATAGAGCATCTTTGGGATGTGGTGGAACGGGAGCTTCGTGCCCTGGATGTGCATCCCACAAATCTCCATCAACTGCAAGATGCTATCCTATCAATATGGGCCAACATTTCTAAAGAATGCTTTCAGCACCTTGTTGAATCAATGCCACGCAGAATTAAGGCAGTTCTGAAGGCGAAAGGGGGTCAAACACAGTATTAGTATGGTGTTCCTAATAATCCTTTAGGTGAGTGTATATATACAGTATATAATATGAACATTTCTGAAATACAAAGCTTGGACAATGTCACCTCTGATAACAGATCACTCTAAACTGTAATGTAGACACATGCATTTTCTGTAAAGCTGCTTTGACACTATATGTAGGCTATTTTGTAAAGCACTATACAAATAAATGTGAATTTAATTTAATTGAGTTTGTCAGAATGGATTTGAGCCCTGCCCACACTCCCGTCACTGAGATGCATATTCTTAACTGGGTCGCTGATGAAAAATAATTTGATGAAATGCCTGGTGTAGCATCTCCACTGGTCCTATCCAATTCCAAGTCATATTCATTTCAGCTGGTTCATCCCAGTTCCAAGTCGTCTCCGTCATCGCTGGTTAAGCTCAATTCTAAGTCGCCATTCTCGCTGCTGGTTCAGCCTAGCTACAAGTCATCTTAATCTCCACTGGTTCAGCCCAACATCAAGTGTGCATTGTCCAGCACCAAGTCACCTTTGTTGCCAGTGCCACTGGCTCAGCTCTAAGTCTCCTTCGTCATGGATGGTCCCTCCCAGCCTCCCTCTCCCTCATCCTCTGCCAAAGCCATCCAGTTCCTCAACCCTGTCTCTGCTGTCTCCCTTCAGCCCCTCGGCTCCTCCAGTGGTTACGCTCTGCTGCATGGATATGCCTGGGGCTTCCCGCCTTGGCTTGAGGATCCCTTAGATCCACCTCAAGCCCCCGAGCCCTCGTACTCCACCTCGGCCCTCTGACTCATCGGCTTTATCCTAGAATACTGTCTAACACTTGATGGCTGCTCTGTCAAGTCTTTGTCGTCGGTTAGGAACCTGGGTGTGCTCTTTGATACCAATCTTTCATTTGAAAGTCATGTTTCTATTATCTGTAAAACCTTATTCTTCCATCTTAAAAATATATATAAATTGCGACATATGCTTTCAATGACAAATGCGGAACAATTAGTCCATGCGTTCATGACATCAAGGCTAGATTATTGTAATGCTCTAATGGGTGGTTGCCCTGTATGCATAATAAACAAACTACAGCTAGTTCAAAACGCAGCAGCTAGAGGTCTTACCAGAACCAGGAAGTATGACCATATTAGCCCGGTTCTGTCAACACTGCATTGGCTCCCTATTAAACATTGTATACATTTTAAAATATTGCTGATTACTAACAAAGCACTAAATGGTTTAGCTTCGCAGTACTTGAGCGAGCTCTTAACGCATTATAGTCCTTCACGTCTTGCGATCTCAAAATTCCGGCCAGTTGATAATACCTAGAATATCAAAATCAATTGCTGCTGGTAGATCCTTCTCCTATTAAGCACCAAAACTTTGGAACAGTCTTCCTAACATTGTCCGGGAAGCAGACACACTCTGTCAGTTTAAACCTAGACTAAACACACATCTCTTTGACCTGGCATACACATAACACATTATACATTTTTATAATTCAATGTTAGGCTGCATAGATTAGGTCAGCCGGAACCGGGAACACTTCCCATAAATCCTGATGTATTCGTTACATCATAGGAAGATTGGCATCTACGCTAATATTAGTCTCTCTGTTTATCCCGAGGTTTACCACAGTCCGCCGGATCCAAGCCGTATCCAGATCTGATGCAGGACCTGCGCCTAGACACGACCACAACACAGTCCTGAAGTGTCAACTAGTCTCTCCCCTGTGAAGGCCTCCTTCCCTTCCCTTTACCTCTGTACAGATAAAATGTTGTCAAAATGATTCCAGTCCACATTGATAGACGGAAGCGACAAAAAAAAAAATCTGTATTATGATTTTTTTAAGGCCAGACAAGTAATTTGGTGATGTCAATTTGTAAAGAAAGACTACACTCCTGCGCACATATACTGTATGTTCAAACGCGCATACCTACTGTATAGACTAAACACGTAATACTGTATGCATGTGCACGCCATCAGCGTTTTCACAGATTTGCGTTTTTGAAGTTTACGCTGAGAAATTTTTTAAACGCTTGCACCTTGGAACCTATTTAAAGGTTTGCGTTCTGAATCCACCAAACACTGTTGTTGTGCAAATGAGTAGGCCGGAGCGCATTAAGGGTTTTCTGTTAGAACGGTGTCGTGTGAGCGGCCCTTTAGTGAATAACTAATGATCTTTGCAACGGAAGTGAATCAATCAAAACTAAATTTAGCTGGACAATAACTTTTATTCTAGAGCTGCTGTAAAGTCAAAACAATCTCTGTTACTGTAATTTCCTATTATCACTGTACAGCTGCTTTGAAACAATCTATATTGTTAAAAGCGATATTTATAAATGTCGTCAATTAAAAATGTCGCCAAATTGTCCCAACCGTCCCGCTATATAAATGATGGTGACTTGACTTGACTCTACCTTGGCTCAATGCTCCCTCAGCTCCACCATGATCTGTCATCCCTCAGGCTCTGCAGTGCTCCCTCATCCCTCTGGCTCCACCTTGGTCCATCATCGCTCTGGCTCCACCTCGGACTACAGAGTCATCAGTTTTGCCTCTGCTCCACTATTGTCCTCACTCCCATTAGTCTTCTCCCAGGTCTGCCAAGCCCATGCCTCCACCTCGGTCATGCCCACCTGCTGCTCCACCATGGCCCCCCAGGCCTTCTATTTCACTCTGCCTCTACATTGGTCTTCATCCTGTCTCGGCTCATCCTCTTTTGTGGTTTCTAATTAGTTCTCACCTGTTCAGTAAAAGTTCTTCCCTTCTGTATTTAAGCCCTCTGTTCCTTCTGTTCATTGTGTCACGTTAAAGTTTTGGTAGTTGTGTTCTTATCTGTGTTTATTAAAGTCATTCTCTATCGTTTATTCTGCATCACGCATTGTCTTTAGCTCATCATTACAAATATATGCTAACACTTTATTTTGATGCTCCCCCAACATACATTCTACTAACTATAAGTAACTTTGCAAGTACATGTCAACTTATTCTACTAATGCTAACCCTAACCCTAAGTATGAGAGTTAATTGACACGTAGTTGCAAAGTTACTTATAGTTAGTAAAATGTCTAAAGTGGACATTCAAAGTAAAGTGTTACCAAATATTTTAGGCCTGGTTTCACAGACGGGGCTTAGATTAAGCCAGGATTAGACCTTAGTTCATGGACCCCATTGACTTCCATAGTATGGAAAAATAAAATACTATGGAAGTCAGTGGGGCCCATCAACTGTTTGGTTACCCATATTATTCAAAATACCTTCTTTTGTGTTCTGCAGAAGAAAGAATTTCAGGTTTGGAACAATTTGAGGGTGAGTAAATGATGACAGAATTTTAAACTATCCCTTTAACCTGTATTGAAAGCTAAATTTTCCTTAAAGTAAGCCAGTAAACATAAGCCACTGGATGGATTCTTTACTATACAGTAACTCCAGAGAAAGGCTATTTTCCTTTTGTTCAGTCGCTGCGGCGCAGGCCTCATCTGCTGTCTGTGCACGCTCACTAGCTCCCTGCTGTATTATCTGAGTGTCAGCTCCACATGTGGCACTGATAAATTTATTCCACACATGTTTATGGCCACTGGTTTACGTGGAGCTTCATCACAACCTGGCTTCTCCAAACATACAAATCCATTTTATGGAAGAATACAGAGAGATGAGGATGTTTTGGGAGGGGGAAGAGAGGGAAATGTGTCGGGATGACTGATATTACAGTGTAAAAGTCCCACCTGCCCTCCAGGGTTATTGTTGTAATACTCCTCCTGCTATGATGTACGATTTATAAGTGCACAGTCTTGTGAATCCAGTTTACTTTTCTCTCTCCCCTGCTCACCTATGTTTAACTCCGACCCATCAGCCCTCATTTACGCTTGCATGTCTTGTGTTTGCGCTTTGTTTGGTTTGCCCGCCGTTTGGCTTTGATTTGGGAGACAGCGTTAAAAGCCTGGTGAAATCTATAGAGAGACGTTTCAGGCCAAAACCTTTTTCCAATTACCCAGTCTTCATTACTGCGCTGTCATAGCTCGCTCCCTGGAACTCCGGGCCTTTACTTTATGGCTGTGGAACAAAAAGCCCCGCTGTTGTTTTTTCATATAGACTGATTTCCTGTTCACCCGATTTAATACACGAGAATGGGACTCAGATATCATCCAGTAGGAGGCACAGACATAAAATGGCATTTTCTTGCCCAAACCGAGAGCCAGGCTCGCTCTCCTCCACAGGTTTCACGATGGTCGCCATCCTAATGTGTCTTTATTCAATTAGGAAGCAGTGAGTTGGTATTCCGGCTCAATTATTCTTAGTTTGGGCCTCTTAGTATCTGATATATTTGTAAGCTAGTTTTCATTTAACAGGAAATGCAAGTCTCAATGAAAACACTGACATTCAGTACTCCCATTTATGTGTGTCTCTACCTTATTTATCTGGTAAATTTGATGGATAAAAATAATGGAATAAAATGAACGGAGAACATGTTTCAATGATACATAAATTTTTTTGTCAATGTCATATCAGTTAGAAGTGTATGTATTTATATACTTTAAGTGCTGTAGGAAAATACTATAAAGAATCATACACTTGTACATTTTATTTTACTAAATGCATTTCATTGCAGAAGTGACAAAGAAACACTTAGCTAAAGTTTAGCTTTAGCTTTTTGTACATTTGTCATTTTTTTTTCCACATAAATTAAAGCGTTTAGCTTTTTGAATTAAAAAATTTTCACAAATGCACATACACAATTTATCATTTTAAAGGTATAGTGGCGGTACCATGGAAGTTGATCTGAAGTCATTTTTTGAGGAAAAAAACTTAAAAAAAAGAATGTTCTATATAGAATACACATGTTTAGTATGAATGAAATCTGGTTGACTACATTTGTTATGTTGTTAATGTCATGAGACTTAAGGTGTCACTTGGTGCTCCCGTGGCCTCATGGGATAGCAAAGTGTCCTTCAGATGCGCACTTCAGAATCTCACTGGAAGCAGAGTAGGTCATCTCGGTACTTTTCATCTGTTTTATAGATACTATGAATTTGGACATACCACTTAAATAACATACTATTTTTCGCCAACTAGTTGGGGAAGTTGGCATATTTGGACGCAGAGCTTATCATTGTAGCATGTCGAAAACCACATGCTAATACTATGATACTACACAATTTTGTATATACTTTTTGAAATTGTAATATCTTATTATTCAGAAAGTCTAAATCTGAAATACTAAATAAGATTCTTTAAATGGGTCTAATACTGTATATATTTTAATTGTTAACAGGTTTACATGTGTGGCATTAACAATAGCTAGTATTGCCATTAGCATGTGCCGCTTTAGCTACTCTGACAGCGCACTTCAGGAAGACTGAATAACCTTTTTATTGAAGTACCCCTGACATGACCTAGCACAAGACAACAGTAGCCGCAGGTGTACAAGAGAACACTGTGTTTTTATGTGTCTGAGTGTGTGTACGTTGGAAAGTAAATCCAGACTGCCTTTGACCGTGTTTAGCACTATCAGCAGATTCACCGCTCTGGCCCAGCTGCCTCCTCAGGTGAGTTACCTGTGCTGGCGGGCCGCTCTAAACCCCCTGTATTCAGTGACACGGGCGCCGTCGCTCTGCGCTCAAATATCACTTAACACTGATTAACCCACGCTGGGCCGGCGCTGGGTCCTCACTTGCCCACCTGCCATCTGACTGCCATTAGAAGTACCCTTATCTAGTCTCAGATCTGTCTACAATAGAGCCCGGGCCTAGCCGAGGGGTTAAGGAGCCTTCTTAAATAATAAATCATTAGCTAAATACTTTTTGTTCATTTGTGTCATGTTACGCGTACCTCAATTTGCTACTCCCGGCACAGTGTCCCATTCAGCAGATGCCTCGTCTGAGTCTGCTCTGTCATTTAACCACTGCAAGCCAGAAATCTTTCTCTGTTTCTCTCATTCTCTCTCTCTGTACAGTATGTGTGTTTGCCCCTTTATGTGGTTTTATAGTCAGGCTGAAGAAAAGAATTGCAAAAGGATGTCAAATTATGAATTGACCTTTCATGAAGCTCCGCCCCCTTAACAACCCAATATAATCACTGTGAAGTTCTTTTTCACTCTTTGCTTGGGAGTAAAGAGAAGTTTGAAATACTTTTGCAGAGATTTACTGTTAGTGAACATCCCTACGCTGCTGAGAGCGGCGATTAGATGAATATGTAAGTATGTGCTGCACGCTTTCCTCTCAATAAACAACAAAAATGACTAGTTAAGAAAGTTAAGAAAGCATCTGATCATGGCGATGAGGATATGTTTGCATGAGCTCTGCAATTCTGCACGTGTTTATTTATATACAGTTGCACTTTATACAATAGATTGAAAGAAGAAGAAATGAACCGGAGAAGATTTCCATGTCAAAGAAGGCGGACCCCAAAGAACACCTACCTATTACATAATCGCCACGGACCAATGGTAGTTAGATGGTGCTTACCAGCAGGAGCAAACTTTTAAAGACTTATTTAAAGTATTTTTGTTAAATATTGTAGATATCGATCTGAACAAAATCCATGTGAAAACAGCTCATATTTAATGAAAGAACATTAGTTACGTGTAAGCGCAACTATATTAACTATATAAGCTCCGCCCCTCATTTCCGTCCAGTGGTCTGAAACTGCTGGTGCTGCTGATATTCCAGAATACTCCATAGGGATCAATTGGAGATTTCCATGAACAGCACATTTAAAGTGGTAAAAATGTAATGGATGTTATTTGTATGTGGGCTGTGTAATGTACTGATCCTTCCACTTGAGCATACAAAAAAATGGTTATTTGCGAGAAACTTTCGCTTTTGCACTGAAAAACTTTTATTTGCACACAAGAAAACCTGATACATATCATCCAAAAATGGCAATTTGCAAAAAAACATGGATATGGACAAACAATTTTCACAAGACAGAATGTTTGGATGTATGAAAGTTTCATGTGTTTGAAAATATTTGTATTTAATATAAAATTTCCGTTCACATGTTTAGAAAATTGTGAAAAAGTTTCCCTTCTATGCAGGAATGTTTTCCCATGCACACTGGAAAATTTTCACCTTCACTATTCAAGTTTTTTTTTTTTTTTTTTTTTTTTTTGCACGTCTACACATTACATTTTTCTCATGCATGTGGCAAAGTCTACACTTTTTTTTCTGGAAAATGTAACTTCAGGGGCTCCTTAGGAATGCAGCTTGTGTTAGATTTTTTCATTGTTAAAAGTACTTTCCTCTATAATAGTGAAAGAAGCATACATTCTGACCTTCTTCTCTGTCCTCCTCTCACATCAGGTGGTCTTTACCATCTTTCTCTATTCGTTGACATTTAATCGGCCATGCTCATATAATACAACAGCCAATGTTATTTTTCCACTCCACATGGGTGGGGTCACAAGGCTACGAATTGCGTAGGAAAACAATTTTTCTGTTTTCTCTTGTAGACACACACTCACGCACACACACACACACACTTGTGTATTTGTTAGCAACACTCATGAAGCAGAGAATAGATTAGGCATTCTTTGGGTATGACTTGTGTAAAGTGATTATAAGTCATCTCAGCCCAACGAATTTAGACTTCTTGACGCCCCCTCTGTTGCTGCCCCCCAGTCAGATTCATGTAATCAGATTAAATGCTAACAGAGGCTCAAGAGTGCCTGGACACACACACATTGCTACTTTGATGCCACTGTGTCGGAGACAGACGACATTAGTCCTGTCTGCGGCCCTTCAGCCCTGGAACCATGTCATCTCAATCTGCAGAGAGAATAAAGAACGTCCCCTCAAGCTGATGCATTAGTAAACAGCAAATGCTCACACTCCTGCAGCTGCTGGTCTCGTGTGTGTGTGTGTTTATACTCTTTAAAATAAAGGTTTTCAATGGATCTTTGCAACACCTTTCAACAAAGACACTGTTCTTTTCAAACTGCATGGGGTTGTCTTGAGGGTATGTGGTTCTTGGCTTTGGCTATAGATCTTTGGAAGTTAGAAAAGTGCTGTTACATTATGTGTTTTGCTTTTTGAGTTAGGCTACTTAACCCCCGTGTTATGTTGAGGCAGACTTGTTGGCGTAGCTGCAAATTAATGAGAGTTATTTAACATTTAGTTGCAAAGTTTAGTTGTATAAATTCTCATCAATGGTGTTGACTTATAAAGCATATTAAAAACACTATATCGGCATGTGAACAACAATAAAAGCTTGATTTTCACTACAGGGGGACTTTAAAGGCCCACTGAAGTGCCTTGTAACGCGCAGCTTTGTATAATGCGTTGACGTAATTTCCACTGAAACAGGAAGCTAAGGCGGAACACATTGAATGGCTCCTCCCCCTTTTCAAATAGCCAATAGCGTTTAGTTTACCTCACATACTGCAAGTCGTACTTGACAGCGCCATAGAAGCGAATCCGAGCGCTGATGATATGTTGGATTCACTAGTATGGATTCAATTCAAACGAACACACATCTCCTACCCTCTCTTTGGCTAGGTGGTATTTATAGCATAGATTCTAGAGAGCATTTGATTGGACAGAAGATGTGATGAGAAGCTGAAGTTTGTGGTGATGTCATAAAAATGTGTTATCCATTTTAGCGGAAGTGAGAGACTGTAAGTTCTGAATGTTTAGGCTATATCTCCCAAATGCGAATTTTGTCATTGTTTTGGAACACACCAGCTTTTTCATAACCTAAAGGCCTGTTCACACCGGGACGAATTTCGCGCGCGATATTCGTCGACGTTTAACGCCTCGTAAATAAACAAAGGGCGCCAATGTGAGTGTGCACACCGACACGAAAAACGGCACGCGTAAAAGCGTCATTTTTAAAAAAACGCCTTGGGTTCGTTTTTTTGGTTTGACGCGCCGCGTTAAAAACTATCCAACCAATGAGATTGCCGCTTTTGCTCACGTGTCTGGAGCTTCTGAAGTTACAGTAAAACACAACTTGGGGGCGCTCAAACACAAAACGGTCTTGCCGAGCACACATACGCAACGGCGAAGAAGATATACGCCAAGTAGCGTCTACACTGCAGGGAAGAAATAAGACGAGGAAGATGCAAAGCAAGATGATTGTAGAGCTGCTGGTCTCGTTGGTGTCAGAACATAAAGAACTATATGACAAACGCGACAGAGACTACAAAAACTGGTATTTCTGTTTTACATTAAGCGCCATCTAATGTCAGGGAATAAATTTGCACGTTCACTCGGCTCATCGTCAGCGAAAATCGCTTGGGTGTGAACACAAAAAACACGTTGAAAAACGCTGGCGAATAACGCGCGCCGATATTCGTCCCGGTGTGTAGGGCCCTTTAAGGCTAACATATTCACACTAAAGCTAAAAAAACTTACATTTTGATTTCAGGGGGCCTTTTAGCCCCTTTCACACACAGATTCCGGAAAATACACAGATAATTTTTCCCAGGATCATTTGATTTTGGTTCATTCAAACTGCCTGTTATTTCTTGGAATTGTGTGTGTGTGTGTGTGTGTGTGTGTGTGTGTGTGTGTGTGTGTGTGTGTGTGTGTGTGTGTGTGTGTGTGTGTGTGTGTGTGTGTTCACTAACGGGGCTAGTGACAGTGTGTTCTCATTGGCTACTGAGTTTTTGATTGACAGCTTCTTCACCTGGAAGTAAAGACGTCAGTGGTGTGTTTATGTGTGGATGTGAGCGTCTGTAATTGCAGCTTTCTATTTAATTTGAGTGATATTAAGTTTATATCTGTATTTATTTGCTGCTACACTATATGTATATCTTAAGTTTGCTTATGATCTGCGATTTTCTTTCGAGAAACCACGCTTGTGCATTTTATTTTTTTTGTTCTGATTCAATCATAAACTAGCGCATCCCGTACCGTTCCACTAAGCTGAAGAACGAACTCAGCTTCAGCGTCATCACTACGACACACCCCTTACGGCATTGGTCATGCCTTTTTTGTAATTATAATTCGAACAATTGGAAAAAACAACAACATTTAAGTCAAAGAGAGGTATGTTGTTTGGTGGCACTTTTGCAGGTAATCCAAGTTAGATTTCAGCTCTTCTGCTAGAATTGTATCTCTATTTCTATCAATAAATAATTGCAGCACTGCAGCACTGCACACAAGTAACACACATAACAATTATCTAGTATTTCAAAACATTGTAGATAATAATTACTATGCAATAAATGTGGAATTGTTATATTATAACTAAATTAGCTTTAGGGCCATCTGGAACAAACTGGAATAAAGAAGGCCCTGTTGCTTCGCTGTGGGTGGTTTCACCATGGGCCATAAACCCAAATTTATGCTACATGTGCATTTAAATAGACTTACAAAGTCACAATTTAAAACCATAATCACTCTCTGTAACATTCTGCTTTTATATTGGCTGATGAGTTGATAGATTTTATCATCTGTATTATTTGGTAAAGCTTAACATCTTGCACTTGAATAAGATCCCTAAAGATAGCACTTAAAAGCCATTCGGAAAACGCTAATTTGCCAAAGCTGGAATTGTTGTGATCATGGACCCTAGTGAATTTAGTCTTGCCCAACCAAAAGTTCAAGAAAACGAACTGTGAATGCCGTAACTGGTATGTCGACATGTATTTGACCAGCCTTGCCCCAGAGGTGCATCATATCAACAAGACTGACACTTTATTCAACTAGTTTCATAATATGTCCATTCATACCAAAGACAAAACATGCTGTTGATCATATGTCATAGATCATTAAAGATGCACACAATCAATTTCCAATAAACGCTGACTCACTCTTTATGACTACTGTGAATTCGGACATACTGTTTTTCACCTAATATATATTAGGGAAGTATGCGATTTACCGCAACTACCACTTTGACGCTTCAAAAAGTTCTTAAAAAGATCGTAAAACTAATTCATATGAATCGAGCGGTTTAGTCCACATTTTCTGAAGAGACACGATCATTTCATTTAGGCTATTATTCACATTTAAATATTCATCAACACACACATCAGTTGTGGTAAAAGGAAGCTCAAGCATGTTAGCTTGACATGCGAGAACCAATAATGTTCGCAGAATGTTTGACCTTCAGCATGAACCAATGAGGTTTGTTCTTATGCTTCAAGCAAGCAGGTTGAGCTCCTGTTTATGTTCGCTGATCAATATTTATATGTGAATAAAAGGCTAAATTCAATCTGTTCATCATATAAAGTGATTGAGTCTCTTCAGAAAATTTGGACTGAACCACTCGATTCATATGGATTAGTTTTACGATTTCTTCATGAACTTTCTGAAGTGCCAAAGTGGTAGTTACGTGGACAACATTAGGGTGAGTAGTTGATGACATTTTTTTCATTTTTAGATGTACTGAATCTGTAAATATGTTTATTATATGACTAAACCTAAATGTGACTTTTATATTTTTATTTTCAAATTGTATTACTATATTTCTTGTTGTAGTATTTGTGCACTGGAAGCTTCAGTACTAAGAAAAAATTCCTTGCACAGACAATATAGCTTTAATAAGAATCAATGTATATTTAATTCATAAAGTGACGACTACGTAGTTTATTTTTACATTTGTTTATTCAATTTCTTACTTGACTGCTACTTTACACCTACTGTAGCTGGAATTTAAGCACAGTTGCATTTGTTGTATTTGTCCTATTATTTGTAATTTGCATCTTTGTCCTTATTTTTAATGAGAAAGATAAAATGGATCAAACGTAATAAGATTTTGGCCGCCTCTGTCTATATAAATTGTTACCTTGTATCGGAAAATGTTTAAAATTGGAAAATAAGTATGGCTATGCTACATAGTGAAATAGTCTTAGTAATGGCTGCTGATCACAGGAATAAATGAAATGTAAAAATGTAACTATATAAATAACAATAAATCATTTTAGTATTTTTTTATTTATGATGTCTAGCCAACCTCTCTCTCTCTCTCTCTCTCTCTCTCTCTCTCTCAGTCTCACTTGCTTTTTTCTCACCCTTCCTCTCTGCCCCTTCCCCCACAGGCTATAGCGGTGCTGATAGGCATCTCTGTTGGAGTCTGCCTGTGTTTCTGCAGACAAACTGCCTCCATCAGCCAGGCTGTTCTCCCTGGGAACCCTCCATGAACCCTCCAACTCCTTTACTGCCCCCTCTACCCCTGCGCACGAACTTGTGCACCAGCCTGCCCTCCGCCCACGCTGGGCTACAGCTAGACCCGCACACAGGTCACAGTTCAGCCTTTTTTGTTCCACTGTGAAGTACAGTAAACCAAAAATAGCCCACCAGAGCTGTCCTTGTGTTTAAGACTGTTTACTCTGGAGTAATATTGCGCATCCTGTGCGGTGCAACCGTGGCGGCCATCTTGAGTGGCTCTCGGCCTGCACGAATCAGCATCACCATCTGAGAATTCCTCTAGAAACTCGCCTCACGTACGACCGTGATGCTCTCGTCGTAATGGGGGACGATAAAACGGGAGTGGTAAAACGTCTCGTCTTTCTGCTTCCTGTAACTGACCTTCGGGTGACCTCGGGAACTCGGGGCCGCTCAGAAGGCAGTTGTTCGTCCGCAGCGTGCGCATTCCTCCTAGGCTATCTCAGCCATCACTTGACAGGAATTATATAATTGCTGCCTGTGATCTCATTCTCCTCAAAGAGCATTTTGAAGTTTCCTTCCCTTTCTTTCCCTTTTGGTTTCCTCTCCCACTCTTTTTAATGTTAAAATTGCCCGCATTAAATCACCCTCTTCCTTCGATTCCCCCAACATTCTCTTTTACTCCCTCTCTCTCTCTCTCTCTCTCTCCCCCAGTATTTTGCATTCAATCCCTCTGTTCTTGTCAAATTGTTTATGATACGCTTATCGCTTTAATGTGTGTGTGTGTGCGTGTTGTGGTGCATGCTTAACCGTGCTCATTTAACAAACACAGAGATGAAGTGATAGAAAGTAACATTTATATATAACTACACAGTGTGATGAATATCCTGTATAGTAGGGATTAACTCGGCCTGTAATGGAGACCCTGTGACCCGACCAGACCGGTACTGTCGAAATGTTCAGACCGGACCTATACTGAACATGAAGTTGCTCATGCACAAATTCTAATATTGTTTTTGACATTTTTGCTATCACACAGATAGTGACTGTGCATGTGGATTAAAAAATATATATATTATAAAACATGTAGTACTATATATGTTTGTGTGTGTATTATTATTATATATTAGATGAAGTCACCTAAAAGTCACCTTTTCCGTCTGACTGTTTATATATATGCTAAATAATTATCATACAAAAATGTATAAATGTGTGTGTGTGTGTGTATATAGTATATACTGTGTGTATATGTATATGTATATGTATGTGTGTATATATATATATATATATCTATATATATATATAGATATATATAGATATATATAAAGGAGTGTGGCAGATAGAGAATCATAATAATAATAATTATTATTATTAAAGGTGACCTGAATTTTTTTTTAATTATGCGGCTATATATATATATATATATATATATATATATAGCAATGCAAAATTAATTTCATATATGAAAAAAATCTATAATACTAGTTATGTGTGTGTATTATTATTATTATTATTATACAAAAAATATAAAATACTATAAAAATTCTGCTTGTATATTATATAGATTTTTTTACTTTATATTGCAAAATATAACTATATTATCACCCAACTCTCTCTCTCTATATATATGTGTTTCCATCTTACAGTATATTCACATATAGGGCGAAATATACTCTATAGCATATCTCAACTTGATTGTTTGTACCGTTATAACATATAATAAACTATATTATCGGCCAGTTCTAATCTGATAAAAGTGACTATATAGATAATATAAACATTAACATCATGGTTTTCTGTAAAGCGGTTTTGAAACAACGTGTATTGTGAAAAGTGCTATGTAAATACAGTACATACATACCAATTGACTTGACAATTATTATTATTATTGTTGTATGAAAAAAGACCTGAAACAATGTAGTCGTTGAACTCTAAGAGGAAACCGAGAAGAATAGACTGACAGTGTGTTTCTAACACATATTTGGACAGTTTCTCTTGTCACCGCCGAATTGTTCACGCATGACATCATGATCATCATCTAATGACGTCCTGACACAATAGGCCCAGTTCTCGCCCCGCTGGGGTCTGATCTCAGATCAGCGGTCAGGTAGCGGCCAGAACCCGCGGAAGAGTCTGACTCACTCCGTGAGGACTGTTTGAGGAATAAACGGGGGTCACGACCTCTGCGGGTGTTGAACAGAGAGGATGACTCGGTAATTGAGAGAAGTCGCACATCAAGTCCCGCTTTAATGTGATGGATGGGCCACTTTGAGTTGTATTCATAAAGAGGCTGATCAGAGATCAGTTCCCCGTATATATTTTTTTACTGATGTAAGGCAGAAAACCAGATCTGGGATCAGCAAGTTGGGATGTGTTATGAGTCACAGGAAGATGATCATTCCAGCAGTGTGTGTGTGTATCGTCTGTATGGCACTAGCATATTATGGATGTTAGAAATATAGAAACCATTCAAATGTTTGGACAAATCTGACTGAATATGTGTTTCTTATATTATGAAAGGAACTCAAAGCTTAAATTATTCAAATTAGTTTTATAGACAAGTTGCACTTTACCTGTACATGAAACCAATTTTATTGGAAGAATGAATGGAATGTGCAGATCTTTTTTATTTTAGTTCTAAAATTTGGAATGAAAACATAAAACAAGTTAATGTGTTCAAACTTTTGACTGGTAGTGTATGAGTATATAAAATAATAACACATTACTATCAGCTTCTCCACTACAACATAGTTAGGTTGTAGTTACTTTGCTTAGTCTAATGGGTTAATAAATTGCTATGATCGGTTTTATTTTCAAAAAAAGATTTGAAATTTCAGTTTGCAATTCTTTCAACCCTGTTAGGAAAATTCAGGTCATGCCTTAATAAAACCCTGTTATAACCCTGTAACTTTTGTTATAGCGATAAAGAAGTGACCAAAATTGACATCTTCACCCTTTATTCAAATATTATATCTAAAAAAAAATGGTCAAAGATTTTGTAAGCATATTGCGTAGTTGCTTGGAGTCATTGTTTTATTTGTGATAACGCAATTAAACATGCCAAATTATGCCGACATCATTTTTGGCCAGGCCGTCATGAATGGCAGCGGATGTGAATAAGCAACAGCAGTGCTCACCATTCACTTTCATAAAAAAAAAAAAAAAATTTTTTACATTTGTGTGAAAGTGGCTTTATGGATCTGTTAATATTATACGCCTGGCTGCAGCTCACACATCACCATTAGGAGGCAGTAGTGTTCTTTAACAGACACCTCCATGCACAGATGTGTGTGTGTGTGTGTGTGTGTGTGTGTGTGTGTGTGTGTGTGTGTGTGTGTGTGTGTGTGTGTGTGTGTGTGTGTGTGTTAGATTTATCGAGGGTGGAAATGCTGTTATTATAAGTCATCCTCCTCATCTATCCCGAGGTAAAAAAAAAAAAAAAGTCTTTCCGAGAGCAGGCTGATCATCTTCCGCGTGTTTATAGGGAGGCGATGCTGACATCTCTCACTCCCTCTTCCATTCCTCCTTTCCTTGGATGGAGAGGAAAAATCTGGCCTGCGTGATTTGTCTGGCTCGGTTCTGTTATGAGCGACGCCTGATCCTTCTCTGACAGCATGAAATGAGATTTTAACTTGTGAGATCAACTACAGACCCCGGTGTTGTTTTGCATCATGTATGTCTGAGAGTTCTGCGGAGAGGTTTGATCGCAAGCCTATAGGAGTGATGTCATGCTTGTTACAGGTCTCTGTGTGTATGTGATGTCTGTTTGGCATTGCAGGATGATGCATTGCTTGTGTTTGACATGCTCTTAGTTTGATGACACGTGATAAAATCAGGGATCTTAATGACTTATACCATGGATTTACTTATACCAATGACATGATACATGTCTGAAAACCATTGTACACGCAGTATAATAGGGGAAAAAGAAAGGAAAAATATGGTACTCTACAACACTTGATATGGTAATGGAATTGTGTACATTAAAGAAAGGATATGGGACCATGGTATGACCATGCTATATATTCACAAAACCATAATGCTAAGTTAACGAAAGAAAGAAAGTACATGGTAGTCCAAGGTACTTCAAAGAACACCATAGTATTAGCATGGGATTTTACCAAAAACTATGCTATAACCATGGTAACTGTTCTGAAACCATGTTAATTTCATTGTGTCAGTACCGTTTACTAGGAATGACAGAGAAAAGATAAAAAAGAAAGAAGGAGATACGTGTATGGTTCTCCAGGGTACAAAAAATCATATTACCAATGTCAAAAAATTCTGATTTTACCATGGTACACGTATTAAAAAAACATGATAATATCACTGGGCTTGTTTGTATGTCAAACAAACAAACATGAAAACATGAGAGTTAGTTGACGTATAGTTGCAAAGTTACTTATACTTGGTAGTATGTCTAAAGTGGACCATCGAAATAAAGAGTTGCCCATATTTACATCCAAATGTATCAAGGTATTACCTTAAAAACATGGTACTAACATTATCATACCATTGTACTTGCTGAAAGAAAGAAATAATCAAACAAACAAAACATTGCAAACATATTTACATCTAAAATACTATGGTATTACCTTGTTACGTGTCTAAAAGAGCATGGATTAACATTACCATACCATTGTACAGAAAGAAAGAAAGAAAGAAATGAAATGAACACTACAGATAAGAGCAGAGAAGCGATGAAGAGCATTAGCGTTCCCATCGAGCAGTCAGGCCACCCTCAGAGAACCTTGAGCTGTGAATGATGAATCATGTTGTGGATTGCAGATTGCAGATGCATTCAAAAACAGCCTCATATTTTACAGTGTTCAAGACAGATTAGCTCGCTCCTAAAACTGAGCCTTTACGAGAGAGAGAGAGAGAGAGATTTGGGAGCTGAAAGAACATCTTTCTCTCCTCCCATTCCCACAGTTTCTCCATCCGTTTTCGTTATGAACAAACACACATGATGTTTCACTTGAAATCCATAAAATGAATTTCATCCATCTGCCACATTCGTATTTTCCTACACGTGCTAATGAAGCAAAACATGCCGGACCAGGATATTAACGCGTTCACGCCGCCCCTCTCCACGGCACAGAGAAAGACCCCGCAGAATGAAGGTACGAGAACAAGAATAGGGAGGAAATTTGCTTGAAATGTAGCTATGAGCCTGCAAAGATCTTATTACATAGATGGCCGATAAGCATCTCAACTGGAATAATACTTTGCACAAGCTGCACATTTAATTAAGCATTCATATGTGCAGAGCGACGGAAAAAAAGAGGGAGAGAGAGGAGAAGAGAGATTGCATTCATCCTCAGCCTTTGGCCTTTTCTTCCCTTTATAATCTGGGCGTTGTGAGGATGAGAGGAGGTGAAGACAGCGAGTGGGAGTTTGCCTCTTAACTTTGTGTCTTATTTAAAGCTTTACACGTGTTTTTCTGTTAGCACACTCGCTACCTCCCATTGCTGCCCCGGGGTACTCACTTTGAGGTGTGTGTGTGTGTGTGTGTGTGCTTTGGCCTGTGGCTGTGATCTTAACAATCCTGACATATTTGTTTTTGTCTTGCATTCCAAAGTAAGTTGTGGTACATTTATGTTAATGGTTGTGAGTGATTCACTGGTTGAGGCCAGTAACAGTGGCTCAGTAATCACTGTGTGTGACAATAGGTGTGTAAATGTGTGTTTTATTCTGCTTCAGGAGTGTGTGTTAAGAGTCAGTCTCCCATTTGAAGCCACCAATAGGAAACACTTGTCTAAACAGGACAGGGAGCTGTTGCTTCAGTCTACCGGTGGCATTTGAACACACTATAGACGCTGGAGTTTCACTAAAAATGGTTTCTGGGCTGCTAATGCAAAGTCAGGAAAAGGTGTACCAGGAACATTATTTATCATTTTATTATTAGTGATGTTGGCTAAGTATCACCATTGCTGTTGCTTACACTCCTGTGCAAAAAAGAAAAATAAATGGCTGAGCACTAAGCTTTTAATTGTCTTAAACACAAATTATTGGTCGGAAAATTAGCAAAATTTGAGCAAATGCACTACTTTAAAATTGCTCTAAGCAATGTTGGGTGAAGTCACTTCTTGTTGACATTCGAAGTATTGTCAAACAAAACGGAGGCTAGCTTGACCCTCCCTCCTCCTCATCCCGTCCCCTCCCCCTCCCTTCCGTGCTTCCTGAACCAGTCACGAACGAGTCGAAGGCTTTTCCGATGTAAATTCGGGACTTTGTGCGTTCCTTCTCCTTTTCCCTCTTCTTTGCTATTTGTTCATCGGAACGTCGTCTCTTTGGTCGTGTGTCGGCCATATCAAAAGTCAAGAGAATATAATTCTAACGTTAGCCGTTGTCGTTGTTTAGGACATCTCTCCTCTAGCTAACTTCCCTCTTCATGCTTCTCTCTCCTCCACTCCCCACACACACCCCTTCATGTGCACGTGCACTAACCCCCCAACCCCCAAATCATTTTTGTCGGTTATTGGCTGGAACACTGTTTGTTATGTTTCGTGGTCCAGGCTGGGCCAGTTTGTTTTTGTTGCTGTTTGTGGAGCCTGGGCTGTCTACAGAGACCGCGTTTTTTACAGTGTGTTCAGGGGACAGGCAGCTAGCGGATAGTGAGGAGATGTTTGCTGTATGTGACAAAAAATGTTTTGGCCTAAAAAAAACATGTGACATCGCTTAGAGCACCTTTAAAAAGCCATCGCTGTCTCAAAAAACATCAAAGACAGAATGGAGTTTTGGCAGACTAATGGAAGTTGTGTGTGGAATGATGAATCACAATGAAACACAAGTTGCATGGTGATGATCCAAAGCAGTGTCTTCAAAAATCTGCTGAGAAATATAATAATAAATCCATCTCTACCACAGTGAAGCATGGAGAAAGAAGTATTGGTGAGCTTCTTCACTGTGAAAAGTCATTTAATGCTTTGGAGTACAGGAGAATATTGCAGAATGGCTTGCTTCCCTCAAATGAAAAGTTATTATCTAAAGAGGAGTGATCAGATGTTATTTTTCAACAAGACAATGCTCCTGGGCTCATGTTTTGGCCTGGTCAGAGTCCAGATTTTAACCCTATAGTGAACATTTGGTCTCACATTAAACTCAAACGAACTGGGAGACATTTTTCAACTACTCATGAACTGTTTTAAGCTGTTAACATTGAATGAAACAACACTGACTCCTCTTCCAGTAAAAATCTGTCTGCAAGTTACTTCATCTACAGTATTTGTGCAATTCTTGCTCATTTCCTGACTAGTGATTTGGGATTAAAATGGTTAAGACCATTAAAAGACCACTAAATATTTGAAGCATCTCCAATGATGTCAGTACGTGCTGCGCTCTCAAGTCAAGGTGGAATCAGTGCTTCCATCTCTGGTGATCCCAAGTGCGATGGTCTCAGCGTTTTCAAGTCCAGTGGTCCAGAGTCCGGTGGTCCAGAGTCCGGTGGTCCAGAGTCCGGTGGTCCAGAGTCCGGTGGTCCAGTGGTCCAGTGTCCGGTGGTCCAGAGTCCGGTGGTCCAGAGTCCGGTGGTCCAGAGTCCGGTGGTCCAGTGGTCCAGAGTCCGGTGATCCAGAGTCCGGTGGTCCAGAGTCCGGTGGTCCAGAGTCCAGTGGTCCAGAGTCCAGTGGTCCATAGTCTGGTGGTCCCGAGTCCGGTGGTCCAGAGTCCAGTGGTCCAGAGTCCAGTGGTCCAGAGTCCAGTGGTCCATAGTCTGGTGGTCCCGAGTCCGGTGGTCCAGAGTCCAGTGGTCCAGAGTCTGGTGGTCTCAAGGTCCTTCCACTGCAGACTGTTGAGTGCATTGCATTATGAAATGCAGTTTCATGCAGTGCACATTTTGACAATTGTATAAATTATGTCATCCAGGTCTTTCATGCATACAGAAAATGTATGCTGTGCACAGTATGCATACTAAATACTGCAGAAACCGTATGAGTGGTATGATATTACGAACATAGCCTACGTTTCTTGTCTTTCCCAACAATCTTAGGATTCAAGTTTTTTATTTTCAAAAAGAAAATAATACATTTAGTTCTGATTCACTTAGCGTTCATGCTGTCATTTTTAAGACCGAAACCAAAAGTTAAAAAAAAAAAAAACCGTCTATGACTTATATTTTGGGGAGGGAACTTACTGAACATCCAAAACAATGTGTGGTGGGATAAATGCTCTCATTGTGTGTGTGTACACATGATGGTATTTTTACCAGCTGAGAAGTCAAGTAGAGCTTAGAAAATGTGTAGAAGACTTAAAACAGTGCCAGGAATCCCTCAATCACACACACAAACGAAGATCTGCTGCAAGGAGACAGCATTTCCGATGCCTGTACTGAACTGTAATGGCAACATCACGACTATGAGAAAAACCATGTAGCCTATGCTTGAGCATTCTGTCCTTTTTAGGGTTGCATCTTGTGACATCATGTCCTGTTTTTGGTTCATTTAGATGTCTTTGGTCTGTGTTGGGTTCATATTCAGTCGACCCACACAGAGTTCATTTGGAAACAAACAGCACCCACCTTTTCACAGTTCTCACCTTCTTTTTTGGTGCGCACCAGGGTTCAGATGACAGCATTCACACTTATTCAAATGAACCGCACTAACAGCAATCGCACCAGTGTTAGTTTTGTTCTAACCAAACATGCCAAGTGTGATTCTGTCATCATTTACTCACCCTCATGTCGTTTCAAACCACTAAAACTCTAAATGAGTTTTGTCCTCTTTAAGTCTGGGTGTGCTGTACTAAAATCTTCAGAGGACAAAACTCATTTTGAGTATTGACAGTGTTTCTAATGCTGTAAATGTATTCATTTTTTTATTTTCTTGTTTTTAGTAAGTGATAAGTGGAGATATCTTTGCTTGTATTGGTTACTTATTCTCTTAATCCCCCCCCCCCCCCCCCCCCCCCTCTCTCTCTCTAGTTCACACACTAACACACACACACAGACACAGTTAAATATTTGAGAGGGTCAGGAATTGAGCAATAAAAAGAATTGGTGCTGCATTGTGAGAGATGCAGTCGCTCTCTTGGGGTCTTTCCTAAATGTGTGTGAACAAAGATTAAGCCGCACACACACACACCATAAATTCACTTTCTCACTTGTGACCTTTCCACACAAATCACAAGTAAATGTCTCACAGAGCGTGTTGGCATGCAGATTTACTCTACAACAGTATTAGATATGAGGCTTTCAAAGTACAAGTATTATTTATGTATTTGTTGATTTATTTTCTTACAACATATAAATCTGTTCAAAATTACAATTGCAAAACAGTTCCATTAAGATAACGTCTTCTTGACGCTCTTGGATACTTACTGAAAGATTTTTGCCTAAATTTTTAAAAAGAAGAAGAAAAAGCCAGTTTCAGTTAGCTATAAAACTCTCATACAAGTGCAAATGAAGATAACAAAAATGCACTAATAATGGTTACTAATAGTTACTACAGTTATTGGTAAACAAAAAATCAATTATTATGGGATATCCTTCAACAGTTTAAGAAGTTTTTCTGTCATTTTTAATGAGATGACACTTTCTTTTTTTGGCTGGATCTATTCATTTATCCCAAACTACGTTCATGCAATTCATTCAAACAATGATGTGAATACTTTATCATGTATCTTCTATCATCTTCTTTCATGATCATGTTTTTAATTTCTGAATTATTATTATTATTATTATTATTTTATTAATATTGGAGGAGTATAAACTCATATCAGAGACGGAAAACTATGGAAAAAAATGAAATTCTTGAAAATTAAACCTGTTTGAGCACTTTGGCATAATATCTTATTATCACGTGATAATAATAATAATAATAATAAAGAAGCAGCTTTGATAAAAATGTGAAAATTCAACACTTTTGAAAATGATAATTTATTTAGAAAGAATATTTAGAAAAAAGCACAACAAATTGTAGTCGTGGTGCAACCTACATGCAGGAAGGGGAAAAGTATCCGATAATTGTACCTTTTTATGACATTTAAAGTTAAGTTTAGGCTGTGAAATCGGTGCGATATCATGTAAATAACTGATGTAAATGAGTTAAGTTGGTGAAGGAGGGGTCGGCCCTGAGCGGGGCGAGACGAAGAGAGAAAGAGAGAGAACTAAGACAACAGTATCAGTTCTATTATCACATTAAAAGAGGACTAGAATGAGACACACTCCCGGCCTTGTGTCCACAGGACTGCACCTGCAGTGCGGGGTCATTGTTAGGGGCCCCGTCCGTCCCCCCTCCTCCTCTCTCTGGAGGGCTGCTGCTCTTTTCTCTTTCACCCTTTCTTTGGTCATCCCTCTCTCTCTGGTCTTTTCTGCCAGTGCGTAAACACAGCTGAGAGCGAGGCGCTCACGTGCCGTCCCGCGGAGCCTTCTGCCACAGGCCTGCTCCGGCCCTACACACACGTGCGGCTGGGAGATTATGTTTGCACTTCTGAGAGTTTGTGTGAGCTCACACATCTGAATCCGGCTGCGTGTGTGTTTTTACATCTGAATGTGCGAGTAAATGTTAACGCGAGTCATTGTCTCAATATCTGTCTGCTTTTAAATGCTGATGAGTTTGCTCAGTGCTGTGTGTTTGTTTGCTCTGGAGGAAAGTGTGGCGGTTTTAACAACGCCGCTCATTGTTGGCTCGTCCGTCTTTATGGCGCAGCGTTTGGGCTCTAGACACACCTGCCCATCGCTCTTATTTTGGGTTGTGTGTTCTGATGGATCATGTCTGCATGTAAATTGTGTCTGTTTGTGTGATTGATCTATACTGCCAAAATGTCAAATTAGTTTTCTCATTATGATGATTGCCATATTCATGTGCCATGATATTTTCATGAAATTTCAAGGTATTCAAAAACATGATAGTACCATGATAATTATAAAATAAAAGTATTATTATTAAATGAAATATGTTTTATTTAAAAAATATTTAATTTATTATGGCTTCACTATTATTAATAATAATAATAATGTAATATAATCTATATTTTTTAATCATTTAAAT
This sequence comes from Rutilus rutilus, assembly GCF_951802725.1. Classification (NCBI taxonomy): domain Eukaryota; kingdom Metazoa; phylum Chordata; class Actinopteri; order Cypriniformes; family Leuciscidae; genus Rutilus; species Rutilus rutilus. The sequence goes on from NC_140227.1 coordinate 5,061,561, forward strand.
TAAAGATGTCTTAAATTAAAAGGCAACATTTTCCTTTTAGAATCCATGTTGTTCCATTTTTGTCCCAATATCATAAGAGTAGCATGGGAATATTTGTTAGTGATGTTTTTTTTTTACTCCTTTTGTGGCCAAAACTAAACATTTCTGACTTGCTCCTCCAAAATACCCCAAAGTGGCTCAGAAATATTCAGATCTGGTGACTGTACAGGCCATGGGAGATTCAGCTTCACTTTCATGTTCATCAAACCATTCTGTCACCAGTCTTGCTGTGTGTATTGATGCATTATCATGCCGATACACGGCAGCCCCTTCAGGGTAAGATGTTTGAAACTTTAGGTGCACATGGTCCTACAGAATAGTTCGGTAGTCTTTGGCAGTCAGACACAGTCGGGAATGCCATGATATTACATCTCAAACCATCACTGATCCATCGCTGGGCTTCACTCTGTTCATCAACACTCCAGGTGTTCAGGCTCTTTGGGATTTCTCCACACCGGAACTCACACAGATGTGGGAAAGACCAGCCCGATCTCATCCCAAGGCGTCATATACTGACGCTTTTGACATTTCGTCTACATCGAACGCACATGGCACCCTTTAGCGTCAATATGAGACGTAGATAGATATGGGCCAGAAGGCGCCTCCTAGCGGTCTAACCCTAACCCTACACCAGACCTAAACCTACCCATAACCGAACAAATACTGACGCTAAAGGGTGCCATGTGTGTTGGATGTAGATGAAATGTCAAAAGTGTCAGTATATGACGCCCTAGGATGAGAATGCGTTGGAAAGACAGTGAAAGTGGACTCATCAGAGAACAAAACATGTTTCACATTCTCCACTGCCCAAGATTTGATCTGTTGGCACCAATGAAACCAACATTTAGCATTGCCACGAGTGACCACACGTTTGGCTATAGCCGTCCGACCATGAATATGGACTCTGTGGAGTTCCCAACGAACAGTTTTGGTGGATATAGGAGATTCGAGGTGCACATTTAATTCTGCAGTGAGTCGGGCAGCTGTGGTTTTATGTACACATTGGATATAATCCGGGTTAGTACCTGGACAATCCTTTCAGACAGATTCCTCTTGTGTCGACAGTTACTCCTGTTGGATGTGGTTCGTCCTGTGTGATGGTATGCCGACATTACGCTGGATGACACAGCTCTCGATGCACCACAAAGACTTGCTGTCCTGGTCACAGATGAGCCTGTGAGACGCGCACAGGGCCGGATTTACCTTACATTGTGACGTAGGCAAAAGCTAATTTTGAGCCCACACCCCTCACACCGAATGACCAAAGTATGCTACTTTTAAAATAAATGGGAGGAAAAACTACTTTTTTTAACAATTAAACAACGGGATGAAAAATTGTGTGGCTTTATATGTGGTCATTTACTTGCATGTGTTATTAAATTACTAACACTTTACCAAAATCAAGCTCAAATGAACTTTTGTCCAGTGAATGTTGTGTTTTTTTTTTGTCAATAGAGCGGCTTCATCTGAGGCAGTCGACCATCACGTTTTCATCAGCTTAAAGGTCATGCAGATTATTGTAGCTGTAGCTATGTGGGCAGTAGTCATTTAACCAAAATCTCACATTGTAATGAAGCGCTACACACAGTGTGACTCGACGACAAATGCAAGACGCTCTTCTCCGCTCCTTTACATATACATAAAAGATTACCTTTAATAAAGTGTTTCTTAAGGAAAGAAAATGTACTTGTTCAAAAAAACTGATTTTATTTACCCTTGCGTCGTAAATAAGCAGAGACGCTCCAAACTGCTTGTGGCACTTCATTCACGATAGAGATGGGCCGGAGTTATGAGCTTTGACTGACAGTTTGAGGCAATGGAGTTACGAGATTTGGTCACAAGCTCTTTTTAAGACTTCTCATTGGTTAAATATTTGCAAAACCCACAGACAGACATAAAGGGTGAACATATTAATGATGTTGTGATTTAAAAATGATTATTTTAAGTGGTATTAATGTATAAAGTAATTGTCTTATATAGTTTTAATAATAATAATAATTAAAACATATTATTTCTCCTCAGTGTAATTGGGCCTGGACGTGTGAGCATAGGCACATGACTAGAATGCCTATGCGTAAATCCGGCCCTGGACGCGCACCAGAATTTTGTCCAGGAATATGTCTCCCATTGTGTTGTGTGGATTGCAATATTGTTGCTATTGCTCTACTAATTAAACTTTTACTCTGCTCTTAATGATGGAGTGTTTCAGTTTGATTGTCCAGATATGTGTAGGGTTTCTGCAGTGGCGTGTAACTCAGTCACTCCTTCTAGCCACTTGGGTGGGTTGAATTTTATAACATAAACATTTTTCAATTGTAGTCTTTTGAAAAGACATCTGAAATAATAAACAATGCATTTTTTTGGATACATATCGATACTGAAATATCTGAAATGCTTCCAATACTCATTTTAAGCAGAATAGACAAATGATACCAGCTGCATGTTCTCGCTCTCTCATCTCTCCGGCAGCGAGTTACAAACAGAACCCGCCTCCACTCACTCACTCACTCACTCACTCACTCGATTCATTTGCTCCGGATGAATATTGTTGGTGTTAAAGGGCTTGAATTTTCGGCATGGGATTGATTGTATTGCACATAATTTTACTCATTCCTCCAGATTTTGTGCTCACACCCAAAGTGTGAAGCACATAAAGCCCTTTTGAGTTTTTCTTTATTTATTTTTTGCTGCTTACTGCACTTAAACAGTCAAATACACAAAATAATGTCAGAATGCTGGTCTTGGCAAGTATTCATGTAAACACAGTCAGTTATGTTTCAAGTGAACGTAAACAGGTGAGAAAGAAAACGCATGTGTAACAGTATAATGGATCTGTGTGTCAGGTCTTAAAGTGACAGCAGCCTAATAAACCTGCTGCCAAATTATGAGATAATATAAAAAAATATCTACATGGCAGTTTTTCCCTATGGTATCGATTTCAGAATTGTGGCCAGAGAAAATGCTGAGTGGCTCTTCACTTTGGAAAGTGGTTCACTCTGGTGTGCAAAAAAGTTCATGTCAAGCACACACACACACACACATATATATATATATATATTGACCGAACTTGCTTGGTTCGTCAGTGTTGAAATGATACTGTTTGCAGAGTCTAATAACCTACACATACATCTTTACATGATATTGCGCAGCAGAGCAGGAGGGCACACCAACTCTGACAGACATTTGGCTTGCACTTCGCATCGTGGCACCTGAAGCAGTGGCCTCGTTCCATCATTATATGCTACATTGAAGGGTTAGTTCACCCAAAAATGAAAATTCTGTCAGTAATTACTCACCCTCATGTTGTTCCAACCCCGTAAGACTTTCATTCATCTTCGGAACACAAATTTAGATATTTTTGATTAAATCTGAGAGCTGGCTCACTCCTCCATAGGCTTCTAAGGGACCACATAGGCTCACGCATCACACACATGACCAGTGTCGGCCAATAGTGAGCCTACGTTCTGACGTACAACCCAGAAGCGCTGCGCTGTTACACTACGTGAATTCACTCAGAGGAACACACAGAAAAAAATGAATAGTTGAATAAAGTCGTTATTTTTGTTTTTGCGCACAAAAAGTATTCTCGTCGCTTGATAAACTTAAGGTTGAGCCACTGGAGTCACTTGGACTATTTTAACAATGTCTTTAATAACTTTTCTGGGCCGACAAGTTTCGATGCTTAGAAGCCTATGGAGGAGTGATCCAGCTCTCAGATTTAATAAAAAATATCTTAATTTGTGTTCCGAAGATGAACGAAGGTCTTACGGGGTTGGAACAACATGAGGGTGAGTAATTACTGACAGAATTTTCATTTTTGGGTGAACTATCCCTTTAAATGTCTGCATATGCTGCTCTTTCTGTGTAAAAAAGTGTAGTTTTCACAGATCCTGAGCACTTACTAAATTTGCAAATCAATTTGTTAGCTTGTGCGCACATCATATGACATGGTCTGTAAATGTCCCTATCATCAGACAGGCCATAAGTTATAATGTGTGTGTGTGTGTGCATATATATGTATATATATATACAGAATGCTCAAACATTTATGTTTTTGAAAGTACTCTCTTAATATCACCAAGGCTGCATTTATTTGATCAAAAAATACAGTAAAAACAGTAATATTGTGAAATATTATTTCACTTTACATTAACTGGTTTCTGTTGTAATATATTTTAAAATGGAATTTATTCCTGTGATGGAAAAGCAGAATTTTCAGCATCATTACTCCAGTCTTCAGTGTCACATGATCCTTCAAAAATCATTCTAAGATCATTTCTTATTATTATCAATGTTGAAAACAGTTTTAGCTGCTTACTTTTTTGGGGGGAAATCATGGTACACTGCGATTCAAAAGTTTGGGATAAGATACTTTTACTTATAGCTTTACTATTTAGCAAAGGCACATTAAATTGATCAAATAGACAGTAAAGACATTTATGAAATTAATAAACATTACAAGAAAGTTATATTTATAATAAATGCTGTTCTTTTGAACTTTCTATTCATCAAAGAAATCTGAAATAAAAAAAGTTTCCACAAAAATATTAAGCAGCACAACTGTTTAACATTAAAAATAATAAGAAATGTTTCTTTAACACCAAATCAGCATATTAGAATGATTTCTGAAGGCTCATGTATATACATTTACATATTTGTATATTTATTATACTGTATATTTATTATACTGTGTATATTATATATATATATATATATAAATAATATATAATCATTATTATTATTAAATGCTAATACTAATAATGTAGCAGGTCATGTGTTCAGGTTGTTCAGGACAGGTGTTTCAGCTTTAATATGATAGATGGTGTTTCCTCACTACCAGTGGCTGGTATTCTAACCATTTACAGCTTTACTGTGCCTTTTTATTTATTTAAAAAAAAAAACTGCATCAGTCTCCTTAGGTTAAAACAAACACACACGCCTACTCTCCTCACACACACACACACACACACACACACACACACACACACACACACACACACACACACACACACACACACACACACACACACTCCTCTCTGGCTCCAGTACCCCGTCCAGGGGGCAATAAACTCGTTATCTCCCTCTTTCAGATCCTAATCTGAAGGCTGGCCTGCACATTGCCAGGTGACCCTGGGTGGGGGCTGCCTGGGCTCCTTAAATCCGCCGCTTTCCCCTCTTGTCAGCACCCCTCTCCCTCATTCTCACCCCCTGCCTGAGGGCCGGCCCACCACCCGCTCCTGCAGCAATTAATCCATCTATTGATCACACAGTGCGACTCAGCAAGCCTCTGAACCTGCACACCAAAGCTCTCCTGTCTCAGATATTGAACTCTTTTTTTTTTTTTTTTTTTTGATTTTTAAGTGTTTTTGTTGCACTTGGTTTCTCTGTCACCTCTCTCTCTCTCTCTCTCTCTCTGTCACCTCTCTCTCTGTCACCTCTCTCTCTCTCTCTCTCTCTCTCTCTCTCTCTCTCTCTCTCTCTCTCTCTGTCACCTCTCTCTCTGTCACCTCTCTCTCTCTCTCTCTTTCTCTCTCTCTCTTTCTCTCTCTTTCTCTCTCTCGAAAAGCTCATGCAGGGCACTGTGGTCATTATAACGTCACACTTGGGAGCCATTTTGTCTCGGCCTTGTCAAAGCATCATACGATGAACCAGCACAGGCTGTTGGTATCTGTTGTAATGAATGATCTGTCATAATTAATCATAATGAGAATGTATGAGAAACACCACCTGTAGCCAATCAGGAATAAGATGGTTTCCATCGTATCCTACTAAAATGAGAGTCTCTGTGAATAATTTTTTTTTATAAAAATTATTTAATTATGTAATAATACTTTTTAATCCTTCAGCATTCCAACCTCCATAATTTGCAGCGAAGATCCAACAAAGTTTGGAAGTGAATCGTGTACCAGCAGAGAAGGACACTAAACACAAACACAGGAGAATAATAATGCTAATTACAATAAAGAAGCAACTGCCAGCCAACGCACGCGTCAACGCCGTCTTCCTCTGCTTTTCCAGAATTTATCTCAGTCTTTTAACAGGATTGTTTAAGTATGTAAAGATATTGTCAGAGATTTAATTATATAATAAATATAATTAAAATAATAAGATAAATTAATTACATAAACTTTGTTTTCATTCGGGTGGTTTTGGACCCCATTGACTTATTCGGACGGGACTAGTTTAACATGGAGAGGTGGGGTAAAGTAACTATTACCAGAGCTTCTCTGTGATTTTAGTCCCGTCCGAATGTGCATCTCAGTAATCATTATGGACAATGTCAGTAAAGATTACGGCGACTTTTACCTTCAGTAAAAAGGTCCGGAAAAATGACCTCAGGTAATACTAATCCCGTGCGAATAGACCCGCTGTAAATATGTACGTAGCCTTCATCATTTCTTGTTTAAAAGTAGTTTTCTGCTGTTTTTAAAGTATGGAGACGCTTGAAAAAGCATTCAGTTGCGTTCTAGACGCTGGAACGAGTCTGTGGCAAAACTCAAGCGTTTTCCACACCATTCACATCAGAAAGAAGATCGACAGCACTTGTTAGAGGCACGAAACATCTTTTAGCTTTAGGTAAGTGCCTATTACCAACACAATCCAATCTGAAGTTAATTAATACGTCGTTCAACCGGAAATAACTGTTTTATATAAATATAGGTTATATGTGTTTGTGTACGTGATATCAGGAAGCAATGTAATACACACATGACGACAGGAGGATGCGCAAATTCTGCTAGTTTTACTGAGATATCTTATCACGTGCGAATTGGCTATTAATATCACAGACGTCCTGTGGTAAAATTACATCCCTCCATCTACCCTTGTAAAGTTAATTCCGTCCGAATAGGGCTTTTCACTGTATGGACTAAAACTATAATTTCACAGACTAAAATGCATGTTTGAGCTGTCTTAACTAAAAAAGCAACTTGCACTGGCACATCTTAAAATATATCAGTAACATTGTTTTGTCTCAAAATGCACACCAGTAATGTTTTTTTTCTAAGGCACGTTAATAAAAGTTACGTGCCTTAAATGGGGTCCGTGATTCATTTATATGACATCACCAAAACGTGTAGTGAGTGTGTGTGTGTGTGTGTGTGTTTGCACGTGGTCATACGCCGCTCAATCCAGCGTGCCCTCGGCATGAGCGGGACAGCCTGAGCTCAGTTCATACGTCCCACTGTCACTGGGCCGCTTTGAGCTCTGAGGGCTTTGATCTGACTCTGCGGCCTGAACCGGGGGTGTCGAGCCTGTCGAGGGAATGATGGAGCGATAGGGCTCTCTCTCCTCCTCTCACTCCTGTCTGCTCAGGCCTGAATGCCCCTCTTCATCCTCTCTAAATGCCACATTATGGGGCACCGAAGAGTGGGATATCCTGCGTTGCGACCCTGGGGGTCGCAGGTCGAGAGGAACAGACGACAAGATGAAAGAGACTCTAATTATGCCGAAACAAAAACTACCTTGTCTCCAAACAACTATTTTTGGTGGGAAACAAGGGAATTCAAGATCAAGACATTTCTCTCCGGGCTGCGTAACACTTATCGCTATTGGCGTCCTGTCATTGGTGTCTGTGATTGGCCAGGAGCTGCTCCTTATCTGATGGTGATTGGTTGAGGCCCACGGACACAGGAAGTGACAGCGTGGTTCCCACAGTCCCTTCCTGTGAGAACGGGAAAATATGTGAAATTGGGGAGTACTGTACACACACCCACCCGCGCGTGGAGAACACTGAGTCTGTGTGTTCATGTCTGAGGGTCACGAGCCGTCTGCCCCAGCTCTGTTTGTTTCTTTGTGGTTCTGTGAGTATCTGTGTGTTTGTGTGTCTGTCTCTGTGTATTGGGTGGGTTCATGGGCGTCTGTTTGGGCTGGGCCGGGGATCTGGGTGGAGTAATGTGGAGAAGGTTGAGACTCGGTTCGGGAACAGGTGAGAGGGCAAGAGAGGTCAACAAATACAGGAAATGCTCGCAGTGTGAGTTTGATCGCATTTTCAGTTTCGGGGAGCTGTCACATTTCTGCCTAAATGTCTTTACTAACCGTTTAAGATAAAATGTTAAAAAACAGAAACATTTAAAATAAAAAAATAACAATATTAGGGGTGTCAAAATTAATGTGTTAATTTTGTGTTTAATTTTTTTCAGTTTTACACGTTAAAAATATTGATTATTTATATAAAAAAACACCCTTGCCTCAGCGTCAGGAAGTATCACGTGATATCAGGTCTCACGATGTAACGAATTGCTTTACGGCACTGCTCACATACATTTATATGCTAGCCTTCTGTGTATCATACATACCTCAGTGGACATGGCTCTGTGCGTTCGCCGGCTTCTTTGAAAACAAATGCACATGACCAGAGGGAGAAGATGGGAGGGGGGAGAGTCGCCAACGTGTTTTTACGACAGTGTTGTCAAATATCTATTCCAAAGCTGTAGGGGGAGCTCTATAGAGAAACCTGCGAGCAAAAAGCGAGAAAACAGCGAAGAAATTGCCAAAACTGCATAGCACTGCTTTAAATGAACTTAAAAAGTTAGGATGCGTATCAGATCCGCATCTGGTCTTAAAGGGATACTCCACTTTTTTTGGAAATAGGCTCATTTTACAACTCCCCCAGAGTTAAACAGTTGAGTTTTACCGTTTTCGAATCCATTCAGCCGATCTCCGGGTCTGGCGGTACCACTTTTAGCATAGCTTAGCATAGATCATTGAATCGGACAAGACCATTAGCATCTCTCTCAAAAAATTGACCAAAGAGTTTCGATATTTTTCCTATTTAAAACTTGACTCTTCTGTAGTTACATCGTGTACGAAGACCGACGGAAAATGAATGGTTGCGATTTTCTAGGCTGATATGGCTAGGAACTATACTCTCATTCCTGCGTAATAATCAAGAAACTTTGCTGCCGTACCATGAGTCCAGCAGGCGTAATGATATGACGCAGCGCCTGAAAATAGTCCCCAGCTCAGTAACTTCCAACATGACCAGGACTAAGTTTGTCTAACCTATTAGACCTATTTTCAGGCGCTGCATCATATCATTACGCCTGCTGCACTCATGGTACGGCAGCAAAGTTTCTTGATTATTACGCAGGAATGAGAGTATAGTTCCTAGCCATATCAGCCGAGAAAATCGCAACTTTACATTTTCCGTCGGTCTTAGTACACGATGTAACTACAGAAGAGTCAAGTTTTAAATAGGAAAAATATCGAAACTCTTTGGTCATTTTTTTTGAGAGAGATGCTAATGGTCCTGTCCGATTCAATGATCTATGCTAAGCTATGCTAAAAGTGGTACCGCCAGACCCGGAGATCGGCTGAATGGATTCGAAAACGGTAAAACTCAACTGTTTAACTCTGGGGGAGTTGTAAAATGAGCCTATTTCCAAAAAAAAATTGGAGTATCCCTTTAAAGTGACAGCAGCCTAATAAACCTGCTGCTGTCTGTCATTATTGTTAATCAAAGAACAAAAGACAAAGAGAAAATCACTCACTGCTTTTGACTTTTGTAGCTATAATAAGGATTCATTTATATTCAATTTATAATTGATTATTCAATGTCTGTATATTTACCTGTAAGACCTGAAAATCTCAAAGCACTGTTTGCAAGGTTACATGGGTCAAAAATAACGAAAACAGTTACCTTTTTTTTGTGCATTTTAGCAGGGCAGGTAAAAATCTGAACTGGATCAACAGGGCCACTTGAAAAAATCCTTAGCGTTGAGCGTTGAGCCCTGATATGTTAAAGGCACAGCTAAATGTGACTTATTACAATGGGTTTATGTGAAGACTGTGAAGAAGTTCACTTAAATTAAAAGTTGGCATATTTTAAAGCATATTACATGTTAAAATGTATAGCTTTAGCAATTTTATACTGTAACGCTGAATGGCTATATTCATGGCTAATATTGAGAAAATAAATCCATTTAATGGAGACATCAGTATCAGTACTGGTCTCTGTAATGCAGGAGAGTAGGATCCGATTGCAGCAATAATATTTATTAACTAAAGAACGAGGTGAATGTGATTATTAGTTATGGCAAAAGCATAAAGTTTTAGAAATTTTGTGTTTGTCATTTTTATTATCTTTTTAAGTCTTCAGCTAGTTACTCATATTAAATAAAATGTATTTATTCCAAAATATTCAGTCATATCCTTAACTTGTCTTGCATTTGTACAGGGCATCCAAAAAGATCACTTTTAAAGTAAATGTGTAAAATGAAGGGATGTCTTTTTCTCAGGATTAAAAAGAACTGAACTGACCATGTGTTGAATAATCGTACGTTTTTTGTGTTTGTTCCAATCGCCCTTGATCTCGCCTTGATGGAATTCGGCACAGTCAGCATGTTAGGCAGAAGCCTCGCTGTCACCTCTGAGTGTTCAAAAAGAGGTAGTGAGGCAGAAAAGAGGTAGTTTGGCCGAAAAGAGGTAGTGTGGCCCGAAAAGGAAGCACATTTCATCAACTGTGTGTTCAACACCGCATGCTAACAAAGAGCCTGAGTGGTTTTTTCGGTTAGAAGAGCTGGACTGTTTTCCCTGAATACAGGCAAATTCTCTGTATGGTGTCCAGCTAGCAGATCTACTTTCTCTGGAAATCAGGGGTCAATTTTTTTATAGGGTTGGTGACAGTTTTTTTTTTTTTTTTTTACACAGTAGTTCATGAATCCGTCTGTCAGATGGAGCTCATTTTCTCAGAAGAGAGAGAGAGAGAGGGAGGGTGGGATTATCTTAACTATTCTGAGAGGAATGTAGGACCCACTGGTTGAAATTGAATCCTTTGCTAAAGGATATTATGAGATTTATATTTGGGCCATTAGTCTTAAATTCCTGTTTTTATATGTTGCCACTATTATTTATTTATGTATTTAGGCTACTCCTTGATTTTGTAATTCTGTGTTTTGTATCTTTTTGTAAAAAGTTACATAATGGATATATAAAAAGGATATTTTGATGGTATTAGTCATTAGGGTATATTAAAGGTCAAAGATTGATGACATATATTATTTAACATTAATAGACATGTAGTGGGCATTTAAAAAATAATAATAGCTGTAGCAAGGAGGTTTATGATACCTGGAGAAATTTGTTCGCATTCCTGTTCATCTCAAGGGTGATTTGACATGTGCCATGTTTGCTCATGGGCACTCAGTTCTGGGCACAAATGCTTTAGAGCCAATCACCTGAGCTGAATGAGATCTTGACATCTGTGATTGGCTAATAGCACCACACACATTCATTGGCAGCTTTCATTGGCCAAGGACCGCACAGAGGCCGTCTGACTAATATGTAAAGCAACCAATCACAGTTTGTTTTGTTCCGCGTCATTTTTAGAGGCGTCGAAGTCCCTACAATAACAGAGTGTAAAACTCTTGGACGTATTTTATAGCAAACTTTACATACTTCACGTACTTTTGAAAATTCAGCGTTTAGATAGGCACTTGTTGTCACAGTTGTAAACACTACAAAGTTCTTCTTCCATAAGAGGGTTTGGCATCACGGCATCTTTGCGGACCGTTAAAGAACGCAACACACACGTCTCCCGGGCATCATGTAGAATTCAACCAATCAGATGATAACTTCGAAAATCCTGAAGCATTTCCAGTTAAGTGTGCCACTTGCATCAAACGTTCAGCCAGCGGTCCGTGGACGTGACAAAACCTCTAAACATGAAAAAGACACCTTTTATTGTGACCTGTTATAAATAGCTACGTTTCAATGGCTCTCATCAAGCATGCTATTTTGGCTCCAGAATGGTGAAGTTACAGTGTCTACCAGCAGGGGCTAACTGACCCATGCTAACCATCTGAACCCTCATTCTTTGGTTTAATGATGTCTCCTGTATTGGTTCATTTATATGTCTTGTGGTGGTTTCTTGCAGGTAAGATTTTGGCCCCTGAAGGGCCTTGGCTGGTCCAGACTGGCCCAATACTGGCTCCAAAGCGGCTGATGGATTTAGGACTAATGTTGCACTCCCCTGTAGGTGATGGATAGAGGTGAGAGAGACCTGACCACCCAGGCCTGTCTTTACGAGGGTCCACAAGGAGTTGGCTGCAGGTCGTCTCAGAGGGTTCAACCGTTCAGATTCCTCAGGGAGATTCACGATCGGACCCTGTAGGAATGCGGTCGGGCCACATGCCAGCACACTTTTCCAGGTAAACGAGAAGAGGAAACTTGTGCGAGTTTTTTTTTTTTTTTTTTTTGTGTCTGATAAACCGTATGTGGGCCTGTTAAGCAGGCGTTCGCACCAGATTCCATATTCGAGCTTCTAATAATCATTTCCTCTCAGGTTATGAAAAACCACCTGAAAGATGTTTAAACGACTGACAAGAAAAGACAACAAGCAAAGCAGACAGAAATTTAATTCTAGCTCTTTATTACTCATAGAGATTTACGGGTGATTGCTTTTAAGTCTTCTTCCAAGCCATAAAACTCAAAACGTTTTATGTTGGGAGGTGGACTAGGTGATATACTGGGCAGAAACATCAAACCAAAACAGGAAAAGAAGTCGGAGTCTCTTAAAATAAGGAATTCTGAGATGTGGGATGTCGTAGTACAGCTGGGTCTCGGGAGTATAGGTCATCCCTCTCTCTCTGTTTCTCTCCCGCTCACTCTCTTTATGGTTTTCTCTTCAAAAGTATCCTAAAACGCATGACCTAATTATTATTTTAAAGGCATAGTTCGACAAAGAATGTTCTGTCATCGTTTACATAACAGAGCAGAGAATATGATATTTTGAAGAATATGTCAGTGTTTCCAAGTCAAGACTTTCATTGACATTTTCAAAATATCTACTGCTGTGTTTCATGAAAGAAAAAAAAAAGTTCTTACGCAATTGGAACAACATGAAGATGAGTAGGTGATGAAATACTGAGAATGTATGAGTAATTTGTGGGTGAACTTACTGTTTGTAGCTAAGCTTCTATATGTGTTAGCTGAGGGTGATTGGGGATTCCTTTCTTAGAAAAACATTATGACAGAGAGGAAGTTGCCTTTACTGTGGAACTCGGGCAGACCCACGCATGCCACAATTTCATAAACGTACACACTTACATAAACATATCCCCTCTGTTTCTTTTATTAGGGATCACAACAGTCATCAGTGGAGCTCCTTAGATCAGATATAGGTATGATGTATCTGGGCTCTCACTGTTCTTCTGAAAACACAGATAAGATAGACATGCAGGTGTATCTGTGAAATGAACCCTGACAAAGGTGACTGACAAAGTCTGATAACAACTGTATACGATGTACAAGATGTTGCAGTTTTTCATAACGCAAAATGATAGCAAATGCTTAAATGAGTAGCTGGTTACACTTTATTTTAAGGTGCCCTTGTAACGGTGTAATTTATACATTTGCAGTAAATACTGAGTAATAAATTAGTTACATGTACTTACTACAGGGTTAAGATAAAGGCTTGGTTTAGGGTTAGTTTCATGCAATTATGAATCATTTGTTGTTACTATAACAAGTACATGTAACAAAGACACTGTATAATAGGTAATCTTAAATGAAAAATCTAGTTTGGGATTGGTAAGATTTTCTCTAATGCTCACCAAGGCTGCATTTATTTGATAAAAATGCAGCAAAAACAGTAAGATTCTGAAATATTATTACAATTTAAAACATTGTTTTCATGTTTTCTTTCACATGAGTCTTCAGAAATCATTCTAATATGCAGATTTGCTGCTCAAGAAACATTTCTTATTATTATCAATGTTGAAAACAGTTGTTCTGCTTAGTATTTGCGTGGACACAATGGCACTTTTGTTTTCAGGATCCTTTGATGAATAGAAAGTTCAAAAGAACAGCGTTTATTTGAAATAGAAATCTTTTGTAACATTATAAATGACTTTACTGTCATTTTTGGTCTATTTGATGCATTTAATGCATCACTGTGATATTATAAATTATTATAATATTGTTGCATATTTATTATATGTGTAGTCATATTACATTTTACTCTGATTAGGATGGGGAAAGAGGATGAGATGTGCTCTGACTGTCCTTTGAGTGGAATTGGCATCATTGAGAGACTTCATTGCAGCCCACTATATTTAACATAAAATTGTGCTTAAAGGAAGCACATATTGACTAGAAGTGGTACGTTGGCTTAAACACTGCCAGACCACTTTTTTCTAGCATAGACACACACACACACACATGCACAAATTACACACACTTAACAGTTGGCTCTGCCGTTTTGTGCTGGGCAGGGTTGTAGAATCACAGTGATCGGGCATGACAAGGCATGCAGTCTTATCCCACAGCAGCATGTAGAGGAGGCTTAGTGTGTGTGTGCGTGTGTGTGTGGAAGACGAGTAAAGCGAGATCTCGCCGTCTGTCGTTGGATCTGTGTGGTAAGAGATGGGAATATGTTGAATGGTGAAATCTTGACTTTGGACCGATCAGTGTGGATTTAGAGTTGCTTCCTGGCAGGATGGGCTGCAGCAGAGAAACACTCCTGACAGAATAATCACCCTGAGGCTTAACACATACACACATCCTCACATCTCATCGCTGCAATGATAAGTTCAGCGCAACACACACGCATATGCACACACATACACGTGCAGAGGCATACACACTCATGCTGAGGTGAAGAGATGACAGAGATGTTGTGTGTTCATATGTGCGCTTGTGTGTGTGTGTTCATCTATATGATCTCCACAACAAAATATCTTTGGAGTCGGTGCTAATCTCGTATGCGTTGATCCGTCCTCCTATCCTTTCTTTCTTCCATTTCTCTCTCCACACAGATTAATAAGACTCGGGCAGCCGCGGCTCTGACGTATGCTAATGGGCCTAGTGCGATTCAGCAGATCATAAAACTCAGATATTCCTTCTTATATAAGGCGTGCAGACGTGAAGTGCGAGATGTTAAAGGCTTGTGTGGACTGCAGCAAGAAGAAGGCATGAAAAAATGAACCGCAAGTCACAAAGCTCTCAAAGAAATGAATCTGCCTGGGTGCAGACATGCAAAAAAAAACAGCCTTCATATACACTAGGGTGACCAGACGTCCCGTTTCTTTCTTCTGTGGAATGCAATAGAAAATATTTTCTATAAAATGTCTGTGTTTGTTTTTGTTGTCCATAAAAAGAAAATCAAAGGGGTCCAATGTGGACAAAAACAATTCTTCAGAAACATTCTTCAGAATGTCTTCATTTGTGTTCCACCGTAGAAAGTGAGTCATACAGGTTTGGGACAACATTTTGGGGTGAACTATCACATTAAAATAAGTATCCTCAGTGTCCTTCTGGGATCATTTGTGGTTCAAATGGCTGAACAACAACTGAATTTCCAGTGAAGAGCTGTAAGATCCCTTTCCCCACAGCATGTGCTTTTTACGGTTGATTTTCTGTCAGCCACTGACGTAAATCGGTCATTGCGGATCACATATGATGTTTTATTAACAAAGTTTGGGAGGAACAGGTTCAGATTGTCTATCAGCGTGAGAGGAGGCATATACAGTGCTGGTCAGAATTATTTGCCCCCTTGGTAAATATGATCAAAGATGGCTTTAAAAAATAAATCAGCATTTTTAATTCTTATGATTGATATATATATATATATATATATATATATTTTTTTTTTAAATAGCAAAAATCTAACCTTTCATTGAAGTAAAATAATTGAAAGTGGGGGGAAAAATCACATTATGAAATAAATGTTTTTCTCCAAAACACGTTTGGAACAATTATTTGCCCCCTTTTATTAAATACTTTTTGCAACCTCCTTTTTTCCAAGATAACAGCTCTGAGTCTTCTCCTATAATGCCTGATGAGTTTGGAGAACAACTGACAAGAGATCAGAGATCATTCCTCCATACAGAATCTCTCCAGATCCTTCAGATTCCCAGATCCATGCTGGTGCTTCTTCTCTTCAGTTCAGCCCACTCATTTTCTATAGGGTTCAGGTCAGGGACTGGGTTGGCCATTGCAGATGCTTGGTTTTTTTGCCTCAGTGACATATTTTTGTTTTGATTTTGATGTTTGTTTTTGGATCACTGTCCTGTTGGAGGATCCAAACATGGCCCATTATAAGAGGTTGTCAGGTTTTGATTTTTTACCTGTTGTTATTTGATCGAATCCATGATGCCATGTATCTGAACAAGGTGTCCAGGACCTCTGGCAGAAAATTAGGCCCACAGCATTAAAGATACAGCAGAGTATTTCATTTTACACATGGGGTACTTTTTTTTTATCCCTGTATGAACCAAACCCATATTAAGTGTTTGCTGCCAAAAAGCTCTTTTTTTATTTTGTTTCATCTGACCATAGAACGTTTGAAAAGTAACTGAAACTACTGGAACTTCAAACGGGACGGGTGAATGGTCAGATGAAACTGAATGAAACAAAAAAATTGCTTTTTTGGCAGCAAACACTTAATATGGGTTTGGTTCATACAGGGATAATAAGTACCCCATGTGTAAATTGAAATACTCTGCTGTATCTTTAATGCTGTGGGCCTAATTTTCTGCCAGAGGTCCTGGACAAAGGGTTCACACACTGCATGTTGGTCGCATCACATGACTTAAAGTTGGTGGAATAAAGTTATTTTTAATATTTTAACAAAATTCTTTACTATATATATATAATATATGTAAATGTAAATAATGTAAAAAAAAATCTTGATTGTGATATTAAGACCGTTGCTATCAGCCTGATATTACTGACTTATCTGAAATGATCATAGTGAATTTTAATTCATAAATAAAAAACTTTTTAAAAATTATGTATTTAAGTCAGCATATGTACATATAGTGATTATTAATGTATTTTTATATTAATTAAATGATCTAGCCGAAAAAACGAAAAACTTAATGCCACATATATGAACATTCACAATCTACAGTCTTTCTCTTATGGGAAAACAGAGCAAATGTATTGATTAAAAAAGAAAAGCTCTGTATTAATTCCCACCCAAGCTTCCTGTTTTAAAAGGAAGTACATCAACACAGGAAAGAAAACTGTGCTCGTTGAGCCATTTAATGGTGTCTTCTCTGAAGTTTAATCTGGTTTCCCTAATAATCAGGCTCACAGCCACAGAAAAACATGATGCTGTTGTGCCCCCTCCTGCTTTACAGTATCTGAATGGCCTATCTTATTGCCCCACAGTATAGTGGTGGTTTTCTGTGCGAGAGCTGTTGGGTAACTGGAGACACTGCGCTCTCTTTCTGTGTTTTTGCAGGCTTTTACAGGTGCTCTGATTAGATTTGATGGGCCATTTGAATGTGCTGAGCACAGCCGGACTCCTCCTGTTTCTGTCTGATAAGAAGCAGAGGTTGCTTTCAGAAGGCGGCATTTCCGCGACATTAGCCCCGCAGCGCTAATGGGCTTCGTCAGTGTAACAACAGGTGTTTATGCAGGGATGATAATTTCACTGTTGCTCTCTCAGAGAGGTGTGGTATCATCTGACCTTGATTAATAAACTGAGAGATAGTGAGATGGAGATGGAGGCATAGTGATGGAGGAAGAGTGGCATAGACACATTTAAAGCTGTGCAGTTATAGGGATAGAAAAATTCTCTCATAATTTATTGACCCGCATGTTGTTGTGTGAAAGACAACAGTAGAAGTTTCTTCAGAATGTTCGCGCTAACCAGTGACCACACTTTCAGAATCACCAGGAGGTCAAGTTCCAAAAATGACAAAAAAGCAACTTATTTTTGTATATTGTATTGTTCAAAATTTTGGGGTCAGTAAGATTGTGCATTACATTGATAACAAATGGCAGTAAAGACCTTTACACTGTTAAAAAATAAAATAATTCAATTTAAAATAAATGCTGTTCTTTTGAACTTTCTATTCATCAAAGAATCCTGATTGAGAAATGTATTCCCAAAAAAGGGTTTTCAACCCTGATAATATTAAAAACGGTTTCTTCATCATATTAGAATGATTTCTGAAGGATCATTTGACACTGAAGACTGGAGTAGCCTAATGATGCTGAAAATTCAGCTTCGAATACAGGAATGAATTGCATTTGATAATATATTAAAATAAAACTCCTATTTTAAATTGTAATAAAATATCACAATATTTTAATAGTTTTTACTGTATTTTTTATCAAATAAATGCCGTCTTTGTGAGAATACTTCAAAAACATAAAAAAATCTTATCCACCCCAAACTTTTGAATGCTAGTGTGCTGTAAGTACCATAAAGGTGGTTCCCATTCAGTCAGTCACGTTCGACATTACGTCGGAATGACGTCATAGGGTCTCATCCGGGAGCCCAATCACCTCCAAGTGGTAAAAAAAACGAGCCAATGAGTTACTGCATTACTCACTTCGTATTTTGCTTCGAAGCCGAGCGGTTGTACAGCGATCGCTCATTCCATTCGCCTTTCAAGAGAAAGAGTACATTTCTAGAAGCAAAAAGAGCAGACAGCAGTTTTGATTGCTAACTAGGAGACCTTCTCCAAAAACAGCAATTTTGCTATTGCCTGCAGCTCGTCGTGGGATCTCTCTGCCAGTGAGAAGGCGCATCCAGCGGTGTCTTGCATCCAGGAGAGTGCAGCATTTCATCCCTCTGCGCTTCGGCGTTCAGAGCAGTTTCCCTAAAAGAGCAAACATGGGCGGTCAGCGTCTTTTTTAAGATGTCTTAAAAAATCAGTGTGTTTCTGGATGCAGTTATTTAACTTCATCTGATGGCCACAATTGCTGTCTCTAATGCCTGGGCAAACAGCATTCTGAGAGAGCGTTTGTGGATGGTGCATGCTTTTACTGCAAGAGCATGCCCATGTTGACATTGCGGTCGCGACTCTCCTTCTTCAAAACGGAGTCATGAGTCCCCTCTGCTGCTACCCAGTCCCCCTCCACTTCTTGTAGTTGAGCCGCAGATCTGAGGGTTACAGTGGGGGCTTCTTTGTCGGGTCCACGCCCCCGAACCTCCCACTCCTCTAGCATGTGCCATCGAGTTGTCGAATGTTGGTGCAGGTCCCTCACGTGAGGCACCTTGTGTCTCATTCGGCATTCCAGATGAGGATCGGATGTCTATCGCTGCATCGGGGAGTGGGCTTTTGTCCTTTGGAGAGGATGAGGAAGCTGAGCTGCCCCCCTCTGGGGTGTTTGCTCACGCTCAATCGGATTCAGAGTTGATGGCCATGCTTTCCCGGGCCGTCACGGGCATCGGGTTCGAGTGGAACTCTGGACCTGGCTGGACATCGACAAAGTTTGCTTTCTCAAGGCCCCCATCTCTCAGGCTGGCTTTCGGCAACACTGTCGAGGACTTTGCCCAGCAGTTCTCGGCAGTCCAGGAGGAGACGGAGGCCACAAAGCACATCGTGCCCCGGCGTGACACTACCACCAAGCCATCATGGGCTCCGGCCGAGATGAAGTCAGGATTTTACAGTCCGTACTTAATAGTACCCCAGAAGAGTGGGGGGTTATGGCCAATCTTGTATCTGCTTGTCTTGAACAAGCTTCAAAAGCTCCCATTCAAGATGCTCACGCAGAAATGCATCCTTATGTGCGTTCGCTTTCAGGATTGGTTTGCAGCGATCAACCTGAAGGACGCGTACTCGATGTCTCGAATTTACCTTGACACAGACCGCTACTTTGCTTTGCGTTTGAGGGTCAAGCATATCAGTACAAGGTCCTCCACTTTGGGCTGTCCCTGTCTCCCCGTGTCTTTACCAAAGTCGCGGAAGCTGCCCTTTCCCCGTTCAGGGAGGCAGAAGACAGCGATTCCACTGAAGCAATTTCAGAGGCTCATGGGGCATATGGCATTTGCAGCCGCTGTCACGCCGCTCGGATTGATGCATATGAGACCGCTTCAGCAGATCATCACCATCACACAGAGCTGTCGCCAAACATTCAACCCATTGGTTGGACCATACCTTTCAATGGGCCGGAGTGCCCCTAGAACAAGTGTCCAGGCATGTTGTTGTCACAACCGATGCCTCCACCTCTGGCTGGGGTGCCGTTTGCAATGGGCATGCTGCCTAGGGCTCCTGGACAGGACCTCCACTGCAGTGGCATATCAGTTGTCTCAAGTTACTAGCAGTACTCCTTGCCCTGTGCCGGTTCCAACTGCTGCTGCACGGTAAGCATATACTAGTCCGGACGGACAACACATCGATCGTAGCGTACATCAACTGTCAAGGTGGTCTACGCTCCATTTGCATGTCGCAACTTGCCCGCCATCTCCTCGTCTGGAGTCAGCAGCGGCTCAAGTCGCTGCACACTATTTATATTCTGGGTGAGCTAAATCGTGCGGCCAATGCGTTCTCACAACAGCTCATGTTCCCGGGAGAATGGAGACTCCATCCCCAGGTAGACCTGTTTGCCTCCCAGGAGTCTGGCCACTGCCAGTTGCTCTATTCCCTGACCGATGGGACCCTCGGAACGGATGCACTGGCACACAGCTGGCCCTGCACAATTATGCGTTTCCACCATTGATCCTTTTCGCACAGACACTGTGCAATGTCAGGGAGGACAAAGAGTGTCTTGTAAGTTGCGCCGTACTGGCCCAATCGAACCTGGTTCCCAGAAGTGATGCTCCTCACAACAGCCCCTCCCTGGCTGTAATGTGCAGTAAGACTGGCTCGGTGTCTTTATTGCTGCGCCATTCCCCTCTAACAGGGGGATATGAACGCCTACTTGCTCTTCAGGTGAGTTCTCCACTTGGCGAACCCTGAGTTGAGTTCCTCCAGCATCCTTCGGCAGTCAGGCACAGCGGAGGCATCTGACACCAGGCCCAGTACTCTTGTGAATGCCCGGCCGATCAGCCCTTGTATTGGGCTAGATGCCCATATGTGTTTCCCTGTTCGGTAATCCCATATGTTTATTGTCCATGATACAGTTTCCCACACGGTAAACCCGTGTCTTTCCCTGGGCGGTTCTGCTCTGCCCGGTCTCTGTACCGGTAGCAGCTCCTCCCTGGCTGGGTAGGACATACCGCGGAGATCTTCCATATGTAGCACTGCTCCACGGGTCAGTCCAAATGTGTAACCTCCACACGTTACCTCCCTTCGGGCAGTGTGAGGTCTCCGTTGTGTTCTCCTCCTTTGGGATTGGGAACACTTCCCGAGCGTTATGGTCATGGCTGAGAAACGATGAAAATTGAGTTCTGAAGCACTCTTCCCTGGGGTAGGAACAGCAGCTTTGACCATCCCCAGAGTAAACCCTGTCCCTTCCAACCCCTTCGGTATGGAGGACTACCTCCTCGGATTCAAGGGGCGCTGCAAGAGCAGTTGCCAAAAGGGGTTAGACATAGCTTGCCAGCATCTGTATCTCCAACACTCGTAACACAGTTCAGTTGCTATGGCGCTTTCTATATGGACCCCATAGGGACGTAACATTGAACGTGACTGACTGAATTGGAATGTCTAGGTTACCAATGTAACCATGTACCTTTTAAATACGGTGTGTCAAGATGCATGAATCCAGGTTTTAACATCATTTGATATTTGACTCAAACTTGGCACAACATACCTTATGAGCCCACATGTGGTGGTGCGAATTAATTAGTTTGAGATCTAATTAATGTCAGATTATTGCTGTAAATATTCAATATTTTTGTTCTCTGTTGTTTTGCTTTATATACAGATGTTTGATTAAATCATGGCTCCCTCTTACATCATACTCTAGAGAACTAGAGCACATTCAAACCTGTGCACTCTTCGAAAAAAGCATTCAAAAGATGTAGAATGAAATTTGCACATATATATACAGTATATATATGAAATGAAAGATATAGGTTGCACTGCATGTTAGCTTGCTTGTTTTGCTCAAGAGCATGATCTATTGAACTCCATGTCTCACTAAAAATATTTGCTTGTAATCACAGTTCGAGAGCTGTTTGTGATGCTGTTTGCAAATGCGAACCATGGTTTTGGGAAACATATAATCATTGAACTCAAGATCAAAGACTGCAATAGGAGAGAAAGCAGCATCAGAACTGGTAAGATCATTTAGTCTTAATACTTAAATGAAAATGATTGTGTGTTGAGCGTCTTGTGATGCAGAAGTTTCAGTTTCATTTGTGGCAGTTTGCAGTTGCAGCTACTCATTTGCGCCGAGGTGTGATGCAGTAACACCCTCATATCTGGCAAAACCATGTCATACAGCCTATAACACACTCTCAAACACATTTACTTTTTACCATATTGGGAGGAGTAAAATTTAAGTTTGTGGTTTCAACAACCAGATGCATTTACACCTGTCCAGTTTTGTCTGGAATGCATCTCAGACCACCTCCTGAAGTGGTTTGAGTGATCGGATTTAAATCCATCTCGAAAGTGTTTCATAGGGCATTTACACCTGGTCTTTTGGCAATCGGATAGCTACCCGATCAGAGAAAACGCATGAAGTGGCCAGGTGTAAACAAGCCCAATAATTCCACTTGATGACGCAAGTCGTGCTAAAATTACACATTTCAGCTTCAAGCTACTTTCTGCTATCAAAGCTTGCCATTATCTATTTCTCCTGCCCTAGTAGAGATTTCTCATCCTTTTTCCTTCCAGGGAAAGACTTTTCAGCGCACACACACGCGTAAGCGACGACCTTTGCTCCCTGGTAAAGCTGCTAATAAGCTTAAATTAGTGTCTAACAACTTGGAAACATCAAGTGCTTGACTGCTCAACAATAATGACATCTGCTTCACGCAATTCAATTAGTGCCACAAACACTAGCAAAAAAGGTCTTCAGAGATAGAGGGAAAGAGAGAAGGAGAGAACGACAACGAGAGGGAGCCTCAAGGGCCTTGTTTGTCAGTGCATTTGTGTCCGTGTGTGTGTGCGTGTTTGTCATTGTGTTACCTACTGCTTTGGCTGGAAACTGTCACTGTCTGTGTCTAATCAGATTGTGAGAGCACCAGTGGCTAATGCAGACTGCTGCCATCAAGTTGCCCATTTAAAGCACAAATGATCTGATTGCTGGAGTTTATTAGAAAATGGAGAGGCGAGGCTTACAGTGTTGCCTCCAGCCTCTCTCTCTCTCTCTCTCTCCCTTTATCTCTCTCTTTCCCTCTCCTCCCTCTTTCTCTGGGAGAGAAGGGAAGTTGTGCGGCCTTTACCTATTTAGTTCCATTATCAGTACTTTAGGTTAGAGATGTTTTAATGTTTTAATGTGATTTCGGTCCATGGACGGAAGTACCTGATCACTTCCTCTCAGTCTGATTAAAGGCACATACACATATCAGGTAGCGCCACCACTGTGACCTCCACACACCGATGGTGTAACGGAGTAAAAACAGAAATCACGAGCACGTCATTTTTAATTTTATTACAGTTTTTCCCACAGGACCTTACAGTAATTGAACAAATGTCAAATTCTCTCCCATAATAATCTGAAAAGCTGCTGGAGGCATTAAAGGGATTTTCAAATTTTACAAAACAAAACTACTTTTTTGGCTACATAATACTCCTAATTTTAACATACATCACTTTTTATAGTTTGCTAACTACCAGTGTCCCAGTGAGTTGCAGACACTTGCCTTTTCCCCCGTCACATATTTTAGTAATCATCATCATTTAGGTATCATTTGAACATGTAAAGACTCAAAATTCTTTCTACAAAAAAAAAACGTTTCGAAATTGGACATTGCGTTATAATGGAAACGGTACTTTAAAACCTTTTAAGTCATCTAAAAAATTTTTTACGTCATCTTTAAAAAACACAACTTGGTTAGACAGACAGTTAGACAAAATATATTTGCATCAATTAGTGTGCAGTACATTTGCTTTACAGTAAACTTAAACTTCTATAACTTTTTTACACTTTCAGATATATTTGAAAAAGTGTGTGTGTGTGTGTGTGTGTGTGTGTGTGTGTGTGTGTGTGTGTGTGTGTGTGTGTGTAGCATAAAGGAAATAAAAGGGACAAAGGAACGGCCTGACTGATTTGAACTAGTGTCGTCCGCTTTTTTATTATTATTTGGGCTTTTGGCTTTTTTTCCAACCAAAATTATTTGTAATCCAATAATTTGAAACAGCACGCTTAAAATGTCCCTACCATCTGACTGATATTCCTGAGATATCAAGTCAAGTGAAATGTATTTGTATAGCACTTTTCACGATACTCATCATTTTAAAACAACTTAACAGGAAATCATTCTGTTACTATGTGACAGTGCTTTACCATTGTCAGGCTTTAGGGCAAAATGTAATGATGATACGATTTCAGATACAATTTTCTACATTCTTTGGATGTAGATCTACTAAAGCAAGCTATTATATATATAGGCTACTGTTGTCTAGCATTGTCTAGGGCAAATGTCTATTAGTTCAAAGATTGATATAGAGATTTATATTTTGGTCTTATTTTTTCTAAGTGAGAAAAATAAATTCTCTAAAAGTATTGCTGAAAATATGATTGTTGTCGCAAGTGAAAATTCTGAAAAAGTCTGAAAAGTCATTTGAGTCGGGTACATTCCTGAACATTCAAGTGTCATTAAGTAGAGATAATGGTCGATTTTGTTCTATGTTGTAAGTGAGAGCATACAATTCTCAAATGAAAATACGATTAAATGGTTGTCAAGTAAAAAATAGCCTAGTTTAGCATTTTCCAAATTGAATTATCAGTCATTTAAGTGACGATGTGGATGACCAGGCAACAACTCAGTCTCATGTTGAACTTGTAATAATTTGTTAAACAGATGGATAACTCATACAATATGGTTGGTTTGTACACAATGTACAACATTTACTTGCACTGAGGAAAAATCTAACGGCCCAACCTAATTTGTCACCTTATCACATTCCAGCAATGCATTTTCCTAAGCATAACCCCTAAACCTAACCTAGATGCTACTTTTAGATCTTACCACACCATTTTCTGCTGGTTTCCTAAAACTGAACAAAAAGTATAATAAAGGTCAATCACTATTGACTCTTTACAATCTGTTGTATTTATACTGAACTTTTTGTACTTTTTGGAGCTTTTTCAGTTCTCAGTTCTTTCCCAGTTAATGGAAAGTAATAGAAAAACTCCCCTACGCGATATCCGTTTTGTCAGTCCGATCACAAGTGAACAACTTTAAATGCAGATGTAAATGGGGTCTAAAATGTTTTGAGCTTGTCCACTTTGGACCACTTCCAGAGGTAGTCGAACTCATTTGACCGGATTGTTTTTGTAGTGTAAACGCTCATGTGGGCGAATGTGTTCAAAAGACCGTCTACTCTCCGCCTACTGACCTAATGTTAATATTAACACATACTCACAGCGTTCGGCGTGATCTTGCCGTGTGTTTTTCCATCATCTCCGGTCGCGTTCATATGTAAATTATGCAAGCTTATTTTGTCCATTAGATCGAAAGATCTGAAAAAACCCATACATTTATCCACCCATAGACCCTCACCTCGAAGAAATCAGGACAGAAGTGGTTGAAAATCACCAGGTGTAAACGGATATGAGTCTGCCTCGTCCACTTGTGATCCGATCGACCAAAACGCATCTTAATACCAGGTGTAAATAGGGCCTTAGACACTAGGCCTACTATTCATCGCAGTCTGAAATCCATTTGGTTTTAGTAAAATGTAATAATATAATGACGTAAGCAACTGTCTGGCCATATGCTTTGATGACACAGTATCTTTTTCTTTCTTCTCATTTTCAGAAAGTTAACGATTTTGGACATACTCTGCTCAACAGCCACATATTTCAGAAGCTGTGGACAGTTAACACATCCAAACACAGCTATTTTGTTGTCTTTTGGGTTAAAACATCTGTTCTGGGTCCTACTCTGCTATGCAATTAGGACTTAACAACTCTCACTGACGAAAGAACATCAGTCAGCATGGAAGGACTGCGCTTTGGACATGAAGAAATGTAAGCTCGCTCCATCATGGCAGCTTTTGTGTGAGTGAGTGAGAGACTCTACATGTGTGCATTTGTCATCCTCGGCGACCTTGGAGAGATCCTGGGACAATGAGCACCTTTATTCCCAGCAGTCCGCCGCTAACACCACATCATCACGATGCCAGGTGGAGTAATGAAGTGTTTTCTTTGGAAGCGAATGAAAGACCTCAGCTATTTTTGTAATCCGTGCTGTGCCACATCATTGTGAGGAAAATGAAAATAAATTTTAGTTTGTTTTTTAGCAAATGTGTTCAAACAGCACATATAAATATCCACAAGTGTATATTTAGAGCTACCATGGATTTAGTTGGTCAGGCGCTTGTTTGCTGGGAGAGAGTCTTCCCATAATGCACTGTGTGTAAAACCTGTTATGTGATGGTTGTTTTTATCCTCATCAGTCATTTATGTGTTTACACGTGTGCATGTTTGTATGTGTCTATATATGTGTGTATATGCCACACTGTCCCTTTATAACTACCCATCACCCCCCCCTCACCCCGCCTCCTGATCTTTATCAACACCCTGATTTTATTTGGCAGTCTCGGCTAATCAGAGTCCAACATCTGGGCAGTTACCATGGTTACAGGACAGCCGGGGTGTGCAAGAGAATGGTAGGCGATCGACAACCGTGTCCCCAGAGAGAGAGAGATGGAGAAGGAAAGTGCAACTGATGGACAAAGGTTAAAAACACATACACATAAACATTCCCATTTACAAAGCTTTATGTGGACCTCTACTGCTTTTATATCAAGCTAAAAAGAAAACTTTATGGATTTTTAGAACCAAAAAACATTATTTACCAACCTTGGCTCATTGGAAAAACATGCCTGTGGCGACCTTTCTGCAGAATGATATTACGGTGCTTATTTTGTGTCGCTTTCAAAGTCAAATGTCCAGTAATGGCACTAAAAGCACATTCATTTGATCCAAAACAGATGGACGTTACTGGCAACGATTTTTATGTCGTTTGTCGAACGTATTGCAGTAGGTCTGAAATGAAATATCCGGTGAGTGGCGCTAAAAGGTTAAGCTAACACTAAACCTAACCATTAGCGACAACAAAAACAAGCGTGAGATAAAAACACATTTACTGAAGCAAAAAAAATGATTGTATCGTGACTAGTATTTTTACGGGACTCCTACCCGAGCGCAGTGTTGTACCAGATGAGCTATCGAGCAAGTTTACCACGCCAGAAAAGACGTAGGCCTACATATGGAGCTGATTATGTGATGCAAACATTGAAATCACAATGCACAAATCATGCACTATGGTAAAATGTTTTGAGGACATAAGTATTGTGCAAAGAAACCACTTGAAAATATGTCAATGATCAGCCCCTGTAATCATAATTTGTGCGAACAGGAATGAAAGTTGTTGATGTTTTACTGCCTCTAGCGATCATTTCAACTGGAAACAGCAGTGAATTGTATTTACAGGTAAGTTTTTTTGTGGTTTCGCTAAAAGTGTAGGTAGAGGCATGTTTTTTTCCAATGATCATATTTATTTATGATTTGATTTTCCAGTTGAGGGTGACTCCAGTGGGATGTTCTGTTAGATTTAGCTTCACTCTTCCGGGGACAAAAGTATAGCTAAGTAAACCCACACACCACACAGGATGACCTGTAACTTGGGTTACCTCATTCCCCTTGAGCCAAACACCCCACCCATACAACACACACCCATGGGAAAGGGTGCGGTAGGCAGGCACCGCGTGTACGCGTGTGTGTTTGTGCTTTTATGTGTGTCCGACAGGCTCTTTGCTTAGCATGGGTCACAAAAATGTCTGTATCCCAGCAAGCAATAGCCGTCATTTCACCGTATAGTCCTGCTATGAGTAACCCACTTCTAGCCAAAATAACCTTGAATTTGGTTACATTCGTTTTTGCCAAAATACCTTGCGAGATGTATGATATTCCATCATGTAAGCAAAGTCAACAGTGATTGCAAGGTGTTTGGTTTCATTTCTTTGACAATGTTCATGTTCTAGAATAGATGACTTGTGTATTATTGGGCTGTGGTTCGACGTCTATTAAATTTTCACTGATAGCCCACTTTTTTTTTTTTTTTTGCCTGCACGTCAGCGCTGTTTTTTGACTGCTAATAGACGTCTTTTCAACACAAAATTGTTTGCTGGGATGTAGGGTCATTAAAACAAGTGCAAGCTGTATGTTTGCTTGCATGTTTAAAAATGAGGTCTCAGCTGGACAGTTGAAACACGGTAATGACCTGAAACGAACTTGAGAGGAGAAATTCACGCTTCGGCTTCTATGGTTGTGTGGGCTAGAATGATCTTGTAACTAAAAAAAGTATAGGTTTGAACCTAGCAATGGGTCATGAAGCAGCTCTTAAGCTCAGGTGTTTCTCAGGGTAAAAGCATCTGCTAGTGGGATCTTACTCTACAGCTTTTTTTGCTCTTGTAGTAGAAAAGTGTAATGTCCAGTTTTACAGTGGTAGTTTTATGCTTTACTGTTCTGTAACACAGTATGCTACCAATACTACTACGCTACCTATACTGCCAAATCTTGTGTTTGTGCTCTGTGTGTTTTAACTAGAGACAGTGGATAGACGCACTACATTTAGCATAAGTTGTCATATAGTTATATGTATATAGATGGGGTCATTAAAAACTTTTTTGTCTTTATGATGGTAGAAATGCTTTGTATGTAGATGTGCTGTAAAATATACATTATGAAACATTTTACCATTTTTGACCAGGATATATATATTTGTTATGGTGTTATGGCATTTTATTGATCCTGCCATTTCTGGTTGTTTAGTCAGAATTCAGCAGATACTTGTGTGGCTGGTGGGCAAAACCACTTTACATTGCTTCTGTGAGGGTTTATGCATGTGACCACCCATAGAGGAAAAAAAAAAAAGTGCTTAATTGTACTTTACTTGAAAGTAATATAATATTAATTAAATAAATCTCTCTTAAAGTATACTTTAAGAGAGTCCATTTTCATGACAGTGTTTCTTAACACATTTAAGTACACTTTAAAATATTGAATTAGTATTGAAATATTGAAAAAAATATTGAAATTACATTGAAATAGTCAAATTAAGTGTTTTACTTTAAAGAAGTACACTTATTCTGATTAGTTGACTTAAGCAGTTGTAAAGTACTTGATTATAATTACTACTGTAGTTTGTTATTTGATATTACATTTAATGTGAATATATTTTAAATGTACCAAATTGCAACCTCATCATTATTACAAAAATACATGACATACAAGTTAGCTGACCTTATT
The DNA here is from genome assembly GCF_951802725.1 of Rutilus rutilus. Lineage (NCBI taxonomy): Eukaryota > Metazoa > Chordata > Actinopteri > Cypriniformes > Leuciscidae > Rutilus > Rutilus rutilus. Next base: position 5,090,655 of record NC_140227.1, read on the forward strand.
TCAAAGACAACAGAAGTAATTATGAAGTTGCATATAAAGATATGCTTAAGTCCTACTTAAGTGGGTTAAAATAAACAATCTGAAGTTAAATATAAATTTAAAGTAAAGTGCATTTTCATTTGAGTGTCTGAAACCTGTGCATCACAATTGGAAATATGCAACTATGCAAATCATCATAGTTGAAAAATACTTTTTTCAAACGAACTGCACAGTATGTTTTTATGAAAGATTGTGAAAATAATTCTAGACAGCTAAATGCACTAAGTGAAAATAGCAACTAGATTCTATTTACACCAAGTGAAAATAACATTTTCTTAGCAATAGATGCAATTTACACTGTTTAAATAGCAATCGATTCAATTTTTTCTAGTTAAGATGATGCTAGAATAGTAGAATAGATGCTATTAATACTTATAAATAGTGGCAGATACTATTTGCACCTCAGTGTTGTTGTACATTAAACCATATGCAATAATAACATAGAGTGTAAATGATTATATCGATTGAATTTATTAAATGGATGCCTTATTGGGACAATAAAGCCCTTCCTACAACTACCCATAACCCTAACCGATAAACAGTTTATTATTAAACACACGTTAGGCACTTTATTTACACTTTTATAATAAACTTAATAAAATTTCCTATCTGATATGTGATGGGAAAAGGGAGTAGAGCGAGTTCGGCAAAAGGCAGATTCAAACTCGGGTCGATTAGCGTCAAACCGATTAGACGTCTGGCCCAATCAGACGTCAGTGGGCGGAGTAAGTGTAAATAGCCTCTGCCAACAAGGCGAGCTTTGTAAATAGACACTCTGAAAAATATTTAGTTAAATAACTTAGCAAGGTTTTCCTAAAATTGTCCATACTGCAATATAACATGGTGGTGCTATAAATGACAGTATTGTGGCAACACCACACGTCGCTCTTTCACTGCAAATACACCGTCACTCTCCCGGGCCGTACCCTTAACCTCCATATCTCTTATCCTCTGCGCTCACACGCACATATATACAGAGAGAGAAGAGAGAGTTAATAAGGTCCATTACACTTTGCTCCCCCAGGCAACCAAAAACCTCATTTAACCAGGTCTGTTCGGCCAAGACAGGAAGCTCAACCCCCCCTTCATAACTACATTAAACTGAGCTAACGGATGAGCCCTAGGACAGGAGACTGGGGTCCCACTATTTCACAACAAACTGCTCCAAAGCGAGAGAGGAAGAACGAGAGAGAAACTGGAAGGTTGGGAGGCAGAAAAACGTCCAACTGTAAAATCTAATCTCTTTTAAAAGCCGAAGACACGATCCAATTTCGTCAATTTCCATGTGCTATGGAGTCTGAGAGCAGGTAGTGTGTAAATGATGTTGTGTAGGTCCAGAGATGTTGCTATCACTGCAGGGTGATGGAGTTACGGCTATCAGAGGCGCATCTCTTTCATGGTGCCTCTCTGTCTGATTTGGGGATGTTATTTATACCAATAAGCACATGAACGGGAGTCTCATTACTGCCATCAGTCCTCACATTCAAACAAGAGTGTTCAGGTCCCACTGAGGGGCTGGTGTCATGGACCTGTTTGTTTTTTAATAATAATTAAAAAAAAATCCTATTGAACTTGATTGCCAGTGGTCACTATGCAGTTTAGTTGTATGGAAAGATCAGCTTATTATTATTATTACTATTATTATTATATCCCCAATTATATCCCATTTTGTTGCAAAGGAAGAACTTACAGTTTTCACCACTGTTTTAGTTTTCTAAAAATGTAAAAGAATAAATAAATAAATAAAAAATTTTTTTATAAAAAATACAATTAAAACTTAAAAATGAGTTAAAAATGTAAATACTTTAAAATGTAAATTCTGTCTTTTAGTCATCCATTCTTTATAATGAAAGTGCATAAATATATATATATAAATCAATTCTTTGTGTGTGTGTGCATGTGAAACCAGTCATTTCAACAGGAATCCACACGATTGGAAATTGTATGAAATTTTGTCCATACAATGGAAGTCAAAGACTTAGTCAAATTGCGACTTTTTTTGTCGCACAAATCTGACTTTTTTTTTCTCACAATTGCAAGTTTACATCTCATAATATAAAGTTGCAATTGCTTGTCATAAAGTCAGAATTGTGAGATAAAAAGTAATTATCTTTTAAAATGTTTTATTCTGAGGCGGAAACAAAGCTTCCATTGAACCGGAAGAGTTTTGTTATCAACATTCTTCAAAACATCTTCTTTTTGTGTGAATTATCCCTTAAAGAAGAGAGAGAGAGAGAGAAAAGGTGCAGGACTGGAACAACCAAGGATTAATAAAAGTGTAGGAAACTGGAGAGACAGAGGGAAGACGAGTTTAAACGGACTTCTAACAATGTCAACGTTTGATGTTACAGCAACTGTAACGCACATAACAATAAAATAAAGCTGTTTCATTTCCACTTCCTCTTGTCCTCCTTTTAGCTCTGTCCCTTAATCAATACGTCCACAGACAAGCGATCATACATCCCTCCTCTCATTTGGGTCACCAGTCCTCGGCGAGACAACTGCTCTTAAACCTCCTGCACCCTATCCCCTGTCTGCACATTGTCAGCGGTGTGAGGTATTGTTCGCTTTCTTGTAAGCTGCTCCCTTTGCCTCAACAATGGCACATTCATGTGGCCGGGGCATCATGCACGGCTTACAAATGTCTGGAGAAAGAAAGGAGCACTTTCTTTTCTTTCACAGAGGAAGATGCCATTGTTGAGGCCATTCTTTAAACACCACAAAGCGATCAATAAGCATTCAACAGGTTACGTAAAACCGGCCGACTTCCAGCCCACCACACCGACCGAAAGGAATCCTATCCCATAATGCCCTGTGTCTGTTCTCTCTCGATGTTTTTATTTCTGCCGTATTCTCTTGTTTCAGCTTTATAGTCCAAAGATGTGTGTGGTGTTTTCTGTAACATGACATCCGATTAAATAAATGTATAAAAATAGGGTAACACTTCATTTTACTGTGTCCTTGTTACACGTTACATGTATATACTATAGTAATAACTATAAATTAGGCATAATTACATGTAACTAACCATAACCCTATAGTAAGTGCGTGTAGTGAAATAACATGACTCTGTACTTAAATGTATAATTACACTTTAACAAGGACACCTTAAAATAAAGTGACTATACTCTGTATATAAATTGACAATGTTTGAATGGTCTTTCATGGTACGTACTATATCTATTATGTTTGTGTAGTTGTATGTCACTTATGGTTTAAGTCTTTGTTTTGGTTGCCATGAGAAAAACATGATTATAAATCATAGTAAATTATGTTTTTTGAAAAATTCAAAATGCAGAAAGTTTTCTGTGATGGGTAGTTTTAGGGGTATAGCGTTTGTACAGTATAAAAACCATTATGTCTATGGAATATCCCCCCAAAAAACATAGAAACTTGTGTGTGTGTGTGTGTGTGTGTGTGTGTGTGTGTGTGTGTGTGTGTGTGTGTGTGTGTGTGTGTGTGTGTGTGTGTGTGTGTGTGTGTGTGTGTGTGTGTGTGTGTGTGTGTGTGTGTGGAATGCTTGTGATCATCACTGTTATTGGAGCATTTGGACTGATTCAAACATATACATGCACGACAGCAGGACCGTTAGTACAAAACCCAGGGGAATGAGTAGAGGGGTGTGTGTTTGTGCAGGGTTACGGGACCTTTATTAACCACTCTATTCAACGAATAACCTCAAAACAATCCCTTCAGACTTTACAAATAGAAAAAAACAACAACTTCCCAATAGAATCTGCTATCCAACACAAGCCGTTCAGGATATGTTATTTTGTTTCTGGTCTCGTCGCTCAGAGTGGATATAACCAGAGTGTGAACAATTGTGGGGTTTGGTTTAGTTTAGTCTGGTCTGGCCTGTTCTTAAAAACTTAACAGTACTGTTCAGGCTGGTTCACAGACCTAAACCCACCCACCCCCCCACCGCTCACCCCTAAAAAAAGGTTTTCACCCCAAAAATATTTGTATATTTTCATGTTTATATTTATATATTAATATTCATTACTCTTTTATTAATAAATTCTCATTATGCTCAATGGGGATTCACATTAGTGCCACAGTTCTGTTTCTCTGTTTAGATTTAGGGTACGTTCACACGACAAAAATGTACTAAAAATGATAGTTCTTTGTGTTTTTCGTATACTGATGACAACAGTGTTCAAAAACGATCACCATTCACAGGGGATCTGCAAAAAAATATTAAAAATGCTGTATTCTGCTGCAAGGCCAGTAGATGGCGATGTCACTTTGTAAAGAAACACTACACGCCTATAGACCTTATGTAGCCCCGCCCCTTTTCAGCGCTTCCGGTCTGCGTTTTCACAGCGATTTTGCGTGTTTATTAATGAACGGCTCGTTTTCAAATCTTCCCGGTCGACTGACATTTGTTTAGTCATCTGCTTTAAACATTACAGTCCTCATGATAACTTTCGTTAACTTTACATTAAGTAAATCCACAAGTATACAAGAAGTCAAAAGACAATGAGCGCAGCGCTGAAAAGGGGCGGAGCTACATAAGGTCTATAAGGTCTATACAAGCAATACGATTCTCATTATTGTAATACTGTACCTTTTTAAAAACATTTTTTTTTTTTTACAAAAAATGCTGTAATACAACAGTTTTTTTGTATTTATTATTGAAATAAGATTTAACACACAAAACTAATACCATAACTTGTAAATACTTTATATTTATATTATTTTTTAACATCGCTCTAATGCTAATACTCATTTTCTAAGTGTATGTTTATTTATTTATTTATTTATTTATGCATGCCTATTTACAATAAAGACTGTCAATGCAAACATTGTCTCATAGTAAAACATATTTATTATTATTACTATTAACATGTTCTTGACCGTTTTCATATGAGTAAAGATGATTATGGGAACACTTACCCTAAGAATGGCATTATCTTTATCTCAGAGGATATTCTTCTTTCATATAACAGAGACACACCTCTGCTGAAGGATCCAGGTGTATTTGTAGTTGTTATACAAAACACTATCCAGCACTTAAAAGAGACATAGTGAGAGCAGGAGTGAGAGGTCAGATAGACAGAGGGCAGAAGGCTGAAAGAGAAAGGGGGAAGATGTAGAGATTACAGAATGAAGTGAGTAGAAAGAAAGAGAGAAGATGCGGAGAGTGTTGGAGTGTGTTTGTACAGCAGTCACACGTCCCCTCAGGCATTGTGCTGATGAAGATGGACGTGGGGCGGGAATGAGTTGGGCTGCAGGTAATTGTGTTAGTATTTCTAGCTCGGCCAATAGGCATCAATAGATCGATTTCAGCGATCTCAACCGGTCCGGCATGACTGATCTGAGCTAAAGTCGTCTGTAAACGGAGAAAGACACTTTAGAAAGGGAGTGTCTCTGTCTTTAGGCCTGTCACTGTTTATCCGATTTAAATAACGATGTTGTCTATAAATTCACTGTTAAAAATCATATATTTGTCATTTTGGCAGAAATAAGCATGTTGTTACTGTAAACTTGGATAATTGGTTAACTGTACGCGGTAAATAAAAAAATTATATTGGATAAAATGAGACAATACGTGAAATTTTACTGCAAAATAATATAGGTTCTGAAAGTGGTACGCCTAAAACTTTCATTTTTAAGTACAATCAACTTGGATGTTTAAGTCATTTCAACTTAAATGACCTCAAACTAACTTAAAAAAAAAGTTGAATCTTGTATAACATAAAAAAGTAGAAAATTGCTTAACTTATTTTGATGAGTTAAAGCAATGTAAAAACATATGTTGTCATAACTTATTGATCATATAATATTTTACAGTGTTCATATTTATATTACCATATAAATCATGATAAGAATATATTGTATTCAACAAGGATCTACATGGTTTTATTCGAGTAAAATACAAATGTTATAATTATATTTTTTGTAATTAAAATAATATTTTGTAAAATAAATAAACACCTTTATAATTTTGTTGTTATAAGTTATGCACATTAGTGTCACCATTATGTTAATTTAAGCTTTAGTTTCATTTTCATGGACTCTTATTATGATCCTCTTTGTTTCCGTCTGCCTATGTTCCTGTTGGTGATTCATTATGTTTGTAATTAGAGCACACCTGTTTGTATTTGAGCTCGTCACCTTGTGTATTTTAGTTCCTCTGTTCCTTTCAGTCATTGTCCTTTATTGTTTGTGCGTGGCACGCTGTCTCACATCTTCATGTATGTGGATTAACTGAGTTTACTTTGTTTTAATAAACACGCTTCTACCTGAATCTTCTTCTTCATCATCAATGGACTAAAATGTGACCATTAGAGTATGTTGTGATCATTTTTTATATTATATTTAATATATAATATATTTATATATTATTATTTAACTAAGTGTGATTTGTCTTTGTGTGTAAATTTAAATCTGAATTTAACAAGATTTGTTTTTACAGTAGAAGCTTCGCTCTTGAATAGACATGTAATATAAGAGGCAGACAAGTGAAAGACAGGGATGCAAAGTAGGTTGAGACGGACTGATAGAGGAGGGATGGAGAGAGAGAGAGAATGTTGCGGTAAATGACAGGTCGGAGCAGGGACATTGATAACCTTCCTGGGTAAAAGCTTCCTCTGGCGTTTCGGCAGACCTTCCAATTACATTGACGGGCCGTCCCAACATCCAGCATCTGATGTCCCCTCGATAAACGCAATTATTAATTAACCAGCACAATTAAATCTGCTGTGATGGACGGGATACAGGACAATTAGAGCTGACTGATGTAATCACGGTTACAGTGAGTCAGCACACACACACACACACACACACACGCGCCCCACAGGTACATGCAGGAACATATTTGAATGAACTGCTGGAAAAAATGTGTCCCACTTTTCTCCTCAATTCTCATTACCGTAATGTAATGCTGTTTTTTTTGTGTGTGTGTGTTGTGTTGTGTTTTGTTTTTGTTTGTTTTTTGTCTTTTTTGTGTGTTCTGTTTTATAAATTTTTGTTTTGTTCTGTTGTGTTAATTCTGTATCACTTTTTGTTTTGTTGCAGTATTTTTTGTTTTGTGATGTGTTATGTTGTATTGTGTTTTTTGTTGTGTTGTGTTGTGTTGTGTTGTGTTCGGTTTTGTTTTGTTTTATTCTATTCTGTTGTGTTCTGTTTCACTGTCTGTTTTGTTGTTATGTTCTGTTCTGTTTTGCTTTGTTTTGTTGCAGTGTTTTTTGATGTGTTATGTTGTATTGTGTTTTTTGTTCTTTTTTTTTTTTTGCTTTGTTTTGTTAAGTTATGTTTATTGTGTTCTGTTTTGCTTTGTTTTGTTGCATTGATTTTTGTTTTCTTTTTTTCTTTTTTCTTTTGCTTTGTTTTGTTTTGTTTTGCTTAGTTTTGTTGGGCTTTTTTTGTTTTTTGTTTTTTGTTGTGTTATGTTACCTATCATTGTCATGAAAATAATGTAAAAAATGAATGGTCCTAAAATAGGCTACAAGAAAATAAAATAAATAAATATATAAATAAGATATGTAGATACAGTATACTGTATATTATAAAAGATGTAAGAATATGTCCTGGTCTTTATAAATATATATATATATATATATATAGTGCAATGCATAAGTGAATACACCCATGCTAAAGTTGACTAAAAAGAGGAATAAAAAATCATATTTTGGAAATTGAACTTAATGCCTTAATTAAAAAAATTAGGAAAAATCCAACCTTTAAAGGAGAACTCCGGTCAATTTTAACATTGAGCTCATTTTTTTGTACATTTGGAGTGCTGTCAATACAGAGAACAACGACAAAAATCGGTGTTGCCTACACCGAGTTATTCTATTTTTAAAATTTGCACCCTATTGACTTCAATGGGGCAAGTATAAGCCTGCTTTTTAGCCTCTTAACATCCTTTAAGTGTCATTACAAGTGCACAGAAAATGTGAGTGATTCCTTCCGAGTGAACACGGGTGGATCTGACTGCAGTAGATGTTAGAGATATTAATAAAAATGAAGTTAATTCAGCCAGCGCTCATACCTTTGTTTACATCTTGTTTTCGGTGGAAGGCCATAGTAATCGATTGTCGAGTTCACGCGCGTGATCATAGGTACTAAACCAATGCGCGTGAACTCGACAATCGATTACTATGGCCTTCCACCGAAAACAGGATGTAAACAAAGGTATGAGCGCTGGCTGAATTAACTTCATTTTTATTAATATCTCTAACATCTACTGCAGTCAGATCCACCCGTGTTCACTCGGAAGGAATCACTCACATTTTCTGTGCACTTGTAATGACACTTAAAGGATGTTAAGAGGCTAAAAAGCAGGCTTACTACTTGCCCCATTGAAGTCAACAGGGTGCAAATTTGAAAAATAGAATAACTCGGTGTAGGCAACACCGATTTTTGTCGTTGTTCTCTGTATTGACAGCACTCCAAATGTACAAAAAAATGAGCTCAATGTTAAAATTGACCGGAGTTCTCCTTTAAGGACACCAATTTTCTTTGTGAATGAATAATGTATCGTAAATAAATAAATGTTCTTCCTTAAAATACAGGGTGCATAAGTGAGTACACCCCTATGTTAAATTCCCATAGAGGCAGGCAGATTTTTATTTTTAAGTATTTTTTTTAAAAAAAATTTAGGATACTATGCATCCTAATAAAGTTCCCTTGGTCTTTGGAATTAAAATAGCCCCACATCATCACATAGCCTTCACCATACCTAGAGATTGGCATGGTTTTATTTCAGTTAGCCTAATAGCTGGTTTGATTTGCATTGAGAGATGATCTTATGGAAAGTACCCCATGCCAATCTCTAGGTATGGTGAAGGCTATGTGATGATGTGGGGCTATTTTAATTCCAAAGGCCAAGGGAACTTTATCAGGATGCATAGTATCCTAACAAAAAATGTAAAAAAATACTTAAAAATAAAAATCTGCCTGCCTCTATGGGAATTTAACATAGGGGTGTACTCACTTATGCACCATGTATTTTAAGGAAGAACATTTATTTATTTACGATACATTATTCATTCACAAAGAAAATTGGTGTCCTTAAAGGTTGGATTTTTCCTAATTTTTTAAATTAAGGCATTAAGTTCAATTTCCAAAATATGATTTTTTTATTCCTCTTTTTAGTCAACTTTAGCATGGGTGTATTCACTTATGCATTGCACTGTATATATATATATATATATATATATATAAACTCTGGACAAGTGAAATTCATCCATTCCACATGCAAAATCAAGGACACGTTTATTAATCAGATGTGTGTTTGTGTGGGAATGTGCTGTGAGCATCTAGACACTGAGCTTGGCTTGGCTGGGGGGGATTGTCCTGGGGGGATTGTGTGGCATCAGATAAGGACTGTTCTCAGAACAGGGCATTATTGACACTTTTGTATTACAATAAGAATGATGGGCTTGATGACTCAGCGAGTGAAGGGGTCTGTGAAGATGGGGGTGTGTATATTTGTGAACACTGGGGCAATCGTGGCCCAAAAACACAGCCATGCCGCTGTGACTGGGATAGAATCCCCGTGGAGCATGACAGGTACACCCCTGGGGATTGTGGGAAACCTCTGCAACCGACTGACACAGAATGTTCCAACATTACCGCACTGAACATAACTAGCAATAATTCAGACAAGACGTGGGAATGATTGGGAAGTGCCCTCTAGGGAACGTGAAGGTGATTTTTAGGGTCTGATGCAGGGGAATGGGATGACTAGATGGGATACTAAGGGATGAGTCCTCTTGGGTATTTATGGGAAAAAGAGGAAACACCCATTCCCAGAATTAAATATTGTCAATATTCAGAGTATTTGCACATGTTTAACCTTGATTGGTTCTCTGGTTTAAAGGTGACACACAATTTAGAGTCTGGAAAATGAAATTGGAATTGTGTGAATGGAAATACTGTTCATTTCACACACACACACACACACACAATGATGCGCATCAGGTCATTTTCAGACCGAGCTGAGTTATGTTACAGTGACTCATTACCTGAGACTGAACCCGCAACCTTTGCCATGACCATTATTTTATGGCCTTTATTAAACCGGTTATTATAGAGTGACCGTAAAGCAAAAAGCTCTGACAAACTTTAGTTTTGTTTTAAAGACTTTCAACATGTGATGTTTACGTTAAAGTATCCTCAATGTGTGGATGATTGAGCACTTACTGGAATCAGGACTAAACTCATGGAAATCTCAGTCCTCTATACACTGCTATACATTTTTTTTTTTTGCAGTATTAATTTGATTATATATTATTATAACTTAACATTATTTAAGTTTACCTATGCATGAAATTTGTTTTCCAACAGCCTAAACTTAAATCCCTTTATAGCTAATCTATAGCTGGTTTGGGATTCAGCTGTGTTTAGCTAACTGGCCTTCAGGTTAACAAGCACAAATACAGCTTTAACAACTGAGGCTTCGAAATGATTTGGCAACACTTTACATTATAATGCATCAGATATCATGATCTAAAAATGACCTTTAGCATTTCTTAATCTAGGCTGATGTTAATTTAGTAATAAATGAAGTATAAAGTAAAAATGAACATTAACAATAATAAATAAACAAGCATGAATTAACAGTGAACAATATTATATTTATATCATAACATAAACCTAGATGAATAAATGAAATTGATGAATTAAAAAATTTATTTAAGAAATTGCCGTTTACCTGTTGATAAACATTGATAAACGTTAAATACATTTATACTTTTATAAAGAGTATACTTATAATGTAAATTATATAGTTTAAAAGAATATACTTAAGTGTGAACTTAATTGTAGGTTAATTGCAACTAAATGAAAATGTATTGTAGGTTCAGTTAAATATATTACTTGCATTTAGTTGAACGTTTAAGGTTGTTTGACCCACTTAAGTATGAATTCAGTACATCTTTGTATTTACTTTCATAATCGCCTCTATTGTCTTTGAAATATTGTTAAAGTGTACTGCCGAATACACTGACAAGCAATTATTGTGAACTAGTGTAAAATATACTTTACATGTAAGCCCTAGTCTGTGAAACCAGGCCTAAGACCTTTTCACTAGCAGTGCAAATGCATCTGAAAGTGTGTGAAGTTTCAGACAATTTGCCTTAAATAATTTACCCTAATAGTACAAAATCAGTTATAAATGATGGGACCCTTAAAAAAGGTCAAAGGTCAGAGGTAGAAAACTAATTATGGAAAATTATTTTAGCCTTAAATATGTAAAATTTAAAGTCAGTATTTTTTTTTTTTAGCTTTGATTTCATTATTAGTCCCATAGAGGGATTATGTATTTAAATAAATGTGTAATTACACATTTGTAATGATGAAGTTGTGATTTACTACAATTAAAATATATTACCATTTGTCATGTAATATCTAATAACAGTACAGTTAAGTACTTCACATGTGCTTTAGTATGTTAGTCAGCACATCAAAATAAGTGTACTTCTTTAAAGTACGACAAACGATTATTAAAACATGATTTAAAATGTACTTTAAGTTAAACTTTTAATTTTACATTATTACAATGTGCATTTTTTAAAAACAGACATTCATCGACACGCACATCAGTTGTGGTAAACAGAAGCTCAAGCATGTTCGCTTGACGTGTGAGAACCAATGAGGTTCATTCTCGTGTTACGCATCATGTTTGAGCTTCAGCAAGAACCAATGAGGTTCATTCTTGTGTTACGCATCATGTTTGAGCTTCAGCAAGAACCAATGAGGTTCATTCTCGTATTACGCATCACGTTTGAGTTTCAGCAAGAACCAATGAGGTTCATTCTCGTGTTACACATCACGTTTGAGCTTCAGCAAGAACCAATGAGGTTCATTCTCGTGTTACGCATCACGTTTGAGTTTCAGCAAGAACCAATGAGGTTAATTCTCGTGTTACGCATCACGTTTGAGCTTCAGCAAGAACCAATGAGGTTCATTCTCGTATTACGCATCACGTTTGAGTTTCAGCAAGAACCAATGAGGTTCATTCTCGTGTTACGCATCACGTTTGAGCTTCAGCAAGAACCAATGAGGTTCATTCTCGTGTTACGCATCACGTTTGAGCTTCAGCAAGAACCAATGAGGTTCATTCTCGTGTTACGCATCACGTTTGAGTTTCAGCAAGAACCAATGAGGTTAATTCTCGTGTTACGCATCACGTTTGAGCTTCAGCAAGAACCAATGAGGTTCATTCTCGTGTTACGCATCACGTTTGAGTTTCAGCAAGAACCAATGAGGTTCATTCTCGTGTTACGCATCACGTTTGAGCTTCAGCAAGAACCAATGAGGTTCATTCTCGTGTTACGCATCACGTTTGAGTTTCAGCAAGAACCAATGAGGTTCATTCTCGTGTTACGCATCACGTTTGAGCTTCAGCAAGAACCAATGAGGTTCATTCTCGTGTTACGCATCACGTTTGAGTTTCAGCAAGAACCAATGAGGTTCATTCTCGTGTTACGCATCACGTTTGAGTTTCAGCAAGAACCAATGAGGTTCATTCTCGTGTTACGCATCACGTTTGAGCTTCAGCAAGAACCAATGAGGTTCATTCTCGTGTTACGCATCATATTTGAGCTTCAGCAAGAATCAATGAGGTTCATTCTTGTGTTACGCATCATATTTGAGCTTCAGCAAGAACCAATGAGGTTCATTCTCGTGTTACGCATCACGTTTGAGCTTCAGCAAGAACCAATGAGGTTCATTCTCGTGTTACGCATTCTCGTGTTACGCATCACGTTTGAGCTTCAGCAAGAACCAATGAGGTTCATTCTCGTGTTACGCATCACGTTTGAGCTTCAGCAAGAACCAATGAGGTTTGTTCTCTCGCATTAAGCAGGTTCGGTTGAGCTTCTGTTTATGTTCACTGATCAATGTTTATATGTGAATAAAAGCCTAAATTCATTCTGTTCATCATATAAAACATTTGAGTCTTCAAAAAAATGTGACCAAACCGCTCAATTCATATGGATTAGTTTTACGATCTCTTTATGAACTTTTTAAAGTGTCAGAGTGGTACAGTAGTTGAGTAGCTCTCATGGAGGGACAGAAATCTCTCAGATTTCATCAAAAAGATCTTAATTTGTGTTCCGAAGATGAACGAAAGTCTTACATGTTTGGAACGACATGACGGTGAGTAAATGATGACTGAATTTTCATTTTTATGTGAACTATCCCTTTAAGAAGCATAGTCATTAAAGTGACTACTCTCTTTAAGTACAGTTAAATGACCATTGATCACATTAATATAGTATATGCAAGTTCAAATTGTATTATATTATAAAGTATTATTTTTGAACAAATGGAACATAGATAGAAAACGTACAAAACTTAAAAATGACAATATAATGGTAGCAGAAGCTACAGTACACAACACCAGAGAACCCATGCAGCAAACGTTGTTAAATGTAAAACACATAACACACATGCTGTGACGTACTTCAGCAATTACTATTTTGTTGCAGATATGTAACGTTACAAATAAGATTACACACGAGAGATTGTGGAGGGTGATCTGATGACCCGCAGATGCATGTGATGGACTAATTCAGTCTCTCTCACAACAAATGCACGCACGCATACACACAAAACATAGATTCATGTGTTCACTTTACCATGTTGTGACCTATTAACCTAGGGCTAACTTACATACACACTGGAACACAGATTTGTTCACACACAATTACAGCCCCTAAACCCTAAAATCCCGGTTTACACACACACACACACGCACACACACACGCACTGTGAGTGTTGGACAGACAGACTGCCTGGCTCTGAGGTTAATTGAGTTGTGTGTGTGGCCCCGTGTGTCCGCGGCGTGACCCCGCTGTAGCCAAGGACGCCACTGAGCTCTTGCTTTGATACATTTGATATGGTTTAAGTGTGGAATGAAGACCTAAGCCTGTTTACATTTGAACTGGATTAACGTCAGGGTGACAGTGGCTTCACTACGTACAGAGAAAGAGAGAACAAGACAAGCCGTATGCAGCTTTACACATGGAATTGAAATGTCTCGATGATCGCCCTTGTAAGTCTGTGCGGCGTGATTTTGGCTGACTGGCTCATTCTCTTTTTAATTAGTGGACCTAATTAAATATTTGACGATCACTTAGAAGATGTCACATTATTTCAGCTGGCCTCTGCAGATGTTGAACGCTTCCCAGAAGATTTCATTGAGATCTGGTATGTTTCATTAAGCATCTTTTACTTTTAATTGCAGACATTGGTAGCTGAAAACAAGTCCAGATCACATTTCACCACCAAATCAATATATATATATATATATATATATATATATATATATGCATTGTTATATATATCTTCTTAACAATTAAGCACACTTAACCCAAGTTGTTATTATTGTAATGTGCCTGGACATTTCACTATATATATATATATATATATATATATATATATATATATATATATATATATATGTGTGTGTGTGTGTGTGTGTGTGTGTGTGTGTATATGTATATGTATACATATTTATATTTATATATGTATATAGTGAAATGTCCAGGCTGGCTAATAAAATATTATCTATATTAGGCTATATAAAATTAGAACAGAAATACGTATAAGCAAAAATATATTACTATATATTTTTAAATATATATATATATATATATATATATATATATATATATATATATATATATTATAATTATAATAAATCATTTGAAATAGGTCAATAAATATATAAAATAAATATGTAAAAATTAAAATCTAAAATAAAAATACTATTATCTTTTATAAGTATTTGAAACAATACATTAAAAATGATATACCCTCTTTCTTTTTTAACAGTAAAAAGAATGAGATATGTTTGTGTTACAGTACTGAGAATTGTGGAAACTATTTGTTAGATTCACCAATCTGAGCAAAGACATCTCTTCTAAAACTCTATTCTGAAATTCTATTCTACTCTATTCTGCTCTCCACTCAATCTCATTCCTATCTAGGAGTAATCAAGAAGAAAGAGAGCTCATTTATACTTTTTCTTGTCTATTAGTTGCCTGTGTTGCTGTTTTTACAATTTCAGTGTTTGCATGTGAGTTATAATGTGTGTATGTGTGTGTGTGTGTGTTTGTGTGTGTGATTGCGTTTGATCTCTCATCAGAAGCCTTTTCGAACGCAAGGCTGTTCGTTTTTGACATTTGCGTCAGCTAGACGTCTTTTTGAAATCTAGATCGCATATGTGAAATAAGTGATTAGATTAAGTCTTGATTGCTTTGCCAAGGAGAAGAGTACGTCTCTAAATATCATTTAATATAAACCATGATTAGAAGAAGCCCGTATATAGAGCTCTACAAGCTTTTTCACTTTTGTAAACACACTAGAAATGAACTCTGAGAGAGACGCTGTTTTATCCTCAGTGTTAGATCATGACAAACTGCAAACTCAAATAGTGAACATAAATCTGTGTGCGTGTGTGTGTGTGTGTGTGTAATGGTAGGAACAGGGTGCTTGTCTCTGTTTGTGCCGTCCGAGGCTCTAATTCACTGTGTAATACTGTTTATTATGGGTATCAGTGTGCCTTTCTGCATTAGTTAAATGGGCCCCAGCACATTACTGTAATGGAGTGGCCACATGAAAACACAAAGAAACCTGATCTTCTTCTCCTCTCTCAATCCCTCGTCCTTCTCTCCCTGCTCCCTCTCTCTCCTAGAGTAATGATTTGATGTTGCTAATGGCTTCCTAAATTCTCTAGGAAGGGCAAAACCGATGTCGTCTTGGGTTACATTGGCTGGCAGACTGCCAGAGAGGGTGAGAGCGAATGAGGGAGAGAGAAAGCACAGTGACGCTCTTCTCTTTCTGCCTTTTCTTCCTCGTCGTCCACACAATAATCCCTCCATTTACAAAATGAACTTATTTACAGTGATAAGAGCACCTCTTCTATTGGGTTTTAATCCTCATGTTCTGTTAAGAGTATGAGCAAGAAGTTGAAGCTGAATTTTCTAATTTGATTCAAGAACTGATTATATGATTTGTGAGTGAAACTTTTTTATTTAATAAAAGTTGCACCTGCATGCTTATACCTTCATAGACCCCTGCAGGGTTTGTTGTGAATTTAAGGGTTTATTTGCATTTGTAAGTTGTTTTGGACACATGTGTCTGCTAAATTAATAAATGCTTAGTTGATTACTTGACTAATAGTCCAAAAAATTGTTAACAACAGTTAATAGTAACAAATAAAAGCAATGTGAAATAAGTTTTGTAGTTATCGTAAATACAAAAGCAAAAGCAAAAGTTTGAGGTTGGTAAAAATGTAACTTATGCTCACCGGGATGCATTTACAGTGGGCACGGAAAGTATTCAAACCCCCTTAAATTTTTCACTCTTTGTTATATTGCAGCCATTTGCTAAAATCATTTAAGTTCTTTTTTTTTCCTCATTATTGTACACACAGCACCCCATATTGACAGAAATACACAGAATTGTTGACATTTTTGCACATTTATTAAAAAAGAAAAACTGAAATATCACATGGTCCTAAGTATTCAGACCCTTTGCTCAGTATTTAGTAGAAGCACCCTTTTGATCTAATACAGCCATGAGTCTTTTTGGGAAAGATGCAACACGTTTTTCACCCCTGGATTTGGGTATCCTCTGCCATTCCTCCTTGCAGATCCTCTCCAGTTCTGTCAGGTTGGATGGTAAACGTTGGTGGACAGCCATTTTCAGGTCTCTCCAGAGATGCTCAATTGGGTTTAAGTCAGGGCTCTGGCTGGGCCATTCAAGAACAGTCACAGAGTTGTTGTGAAGCCACTCCTTCGTTATTTTAGCTGTGTGCTTAGGGTCATTGTCTTGTTGGAAGGTGAACCTTCGGCCCAGTCTGAGGTCCAGAGCACTCTGGAGAAGGTTTTCATCCAGGATATCCCTGTACTTGGCCGCATTCATCTTTCCCTCGATTGCAACCAGTCGTCCTGTCCCTGCAGCTGAAAAACACCCCCACAGCATGATGCTGCCACCACCATGCTTCACTGTTGAGACTGTATTGGACAGGTGATGAGCAGTGCCTGGTTTTCTCCACACATACCGCTTAGAATTAAGGCCAAAAAGTTCTATCTTGGTCTCATCAGACCAGAGAATCTTATTTATCACCATCTTGGAGTCCTTCAGGTGTGCTTTCATGTGTCTTGCACTGAGGAGAGGCTTCCGTCGGGCCACTCTGCCATAAAGCATAACTGGTGGATGGCTGCAGTGATGGTTGACTTACTACAACTTTCTCCCATCTCCCGACTGCATCTCTGGAGCTCAGCCACAGTGATCTTTGGGTTCTTCTTTACCTCTCTCACCAAGGCTCTTCTCCCCCGATAGCTCAGTTTGGCCGGACGGCCAGCTCTAGGAAGGGTTCTGGCCGTCCCAAACGTCTTCCATTTAAGGATTATGGAGGCCACTGTGCTCTTAGGAACCTTAAGTGCAGCAGAATTTCTTTTTTTGTAACCTTGGCCAGATCTGTGCCTTGCCACAATTCTGTCTCTGAGCTCTTCAGGCAGTTCCTTTGACCTCATGATTCTCATTTGCTCTGACATGCACTGTGAGCTGTAAGGTCTTATATAGACAGGTGTGTGGCTTTCCTAATCAAGTCCAATCAGTATAATCAAACACAGCTGGACTCAAATGAAGGTGTAGAACCATCTCAAGGATGATCAGAAGAAATGGACAGCACCTGAGTTAAATATATGAGTGTCACAGCAAAGGGTCTGAATACTTAGGACCATGTGATATTTCAGTTTTTCTTTTTTAATAAATGTGCAAAAATGTCAACAATTATGTATTTTCCTGTCAATATGGGGTGCTGTGTGTACAATAATGAGGAAAAAAAATGACCTTAAATGGTTTTAGCAAATGGCTGCAATATAACAAAGAGTGAAAAATTTAAGGGGGTCTGAATACTTTCCGTACCCACTGTATTTGATCAAATTACAGTAAAAACAGTCACATTGTTAAATAGTATTACAATTTCAAATAGATGTTTTCTAATTGAATATAGTATAAAATGTAATTTCTATGATGGCAAAGCTTTTGTCAGGATAATGTTTGACTGTGTTTCTGTTTCTTGTGCTTCATTGCAGTTTAGTTTTGTTTCTTTGGTTGCTTATTAGGTCCTCGTTGGTTTCTATAGTTCTGTATTAGTTTCACCTGTTTCTAGTTTGGTTTCCTTTGTTCTTACCTTGTATATATAGCCCTGTGTTTGTCAGTTCCCGTTTTTGGCTAATGTGTATGCTTTGTTATTCTCCTATGAATCACCTGAGTGTTTTACTTCTTCATTAAAGACTATTTGTATTTATTTCCCCAAGTCGTGCGTGTTGGAAAGCCACACTACAGTTCATGACAGAACCAACCCTCAAACGAGTAAAAACATGGACTGTTACTTACAAAAAGGTTGCATGCTAAAGGAGTTTTTAGAGGACATCCTGGAGCAATGTGGTGCGCTGGGGCGATGAGACCCTTAAACAGCTTTTCTGGAGTGTAATAGATGACATTCTAGGAAAGATACTGCTGGTTAGGGAGGAACACCATCCCTTCATTGAGTTTGCGGAGTATGTCTTGTGGGTTTGTGGAACCTTCCTCTCTGTGAAAGTCGTGTAGGACGATACCAGCAGCTCCGACTCCCCAGGACCTTCAACACTTCCAGCCTCTCTCTTCCCGCTCCAGAAAGGACACATCGCCCATTACCCAGACCCAGAGACAATGTCCATGCCCGCCACGGACCCAGAGCCCGAGCCAGCGCCCACTGTGGATCACAAGCTTGAGCCCCCTCCATCCCCTGAGCCAGAACCATCCACAGTGTTGTTCACCCCCAGAGCCAGAGCCGGTCACCGCTTCCGAGGCTGGAGCCCGGCAATCGCCAGGTCAATCAAGGAGCCAGTGAGACAGTCAGATGAGTCATTTGAGGAGCACTGGCTCATTGAGGAGCCAGCTCCCACCCCTGTTCCTGCACCTGAATGCGCTCCTAACCCGCTGGATGACCCTATCCCTTCCTGTTTTTCACACCCCATTGACTCTGTCCAGTCCCCTAGACTCTCATACTCCGCCGGTGCCTTGTAGCCCCTTGGCTCCGCCCACATCACTGACTCCGCCCACATCGCGGACTCCATTCAGCTCATCAACTCTGCCTCAGGTGACTTAACCAGCAGCACGACACTGTGAAGTGAATCCCTGGCTTCACCTTGGCCTTCCAGGCCCATTGCTCCACCTGTCCGCTCTTCATCTCCACCCTTCATCTCCAAATTGGCTCTGCACTCCCTCAGCTCCGCCATCACTCAGGCTCCACCAGGCTCCCTAGTCCCTCCGGCACCACCTTGGTCTCTCGTAATCCTGGTTTTGCCTTGGACTTCCCAGTGTCTAGCTGTACCTTTACCCTTCACCCCTTCGGCTCCACCGTGCTCCTCCTTCCCTCCGGTTCTCCATTGGTCCTCACTCCCTCCAGTGTTGGCTTGGTCTGCCAGGCCCCCATCCTCGCCTCGGTCCCTCAAGCTGGCGGCATCGCCTTGGACTTCCAGGCCTACAATGTCGTCATAGGCTGTCGTCAAAGCTGCATCCTTTGCTGAATAAAAGTAATAATTTTATTCAAAAATCTTACAGACCCTAAATTTACACTATGGGCAATAGTGTATCAAATGAACTTAACATTGACAAGACTTGGATATGACTTGGTTTTAATAAATATAATTTAAACATAATGTAAAATATTAAAATGTTGGTTGCTTGTTTATATTGTAAGATAAATGCTGTTCCATAAGCCAAAAAAAAACAAAACATTTTTGATACAAAACAATCAGATACATTTTGAACTGAATCAACTCTCATGAACACATGAATGGCTTTTGAATGACTTCAGACTGTTTTTTGAAAGGGTTTGGATTGAAATGAGATTGAGTACATTCATTTATGTATAAAGTATTGCTTTAAACTGAATAAACAAACATCAGAAAGCTTAACAAAAAGTCTGTGTTCAATCCGCAACAAAAACAAACGAGGCATGAAAAAATTAAACGGCGGCAACTTGTCAACTGAGCGAGTTGAGTAAGGACATTGAGATCGGATGCCTTGAGGTGTGACTACTTTGCCTTGTGTCTAACAGACAGAAAGAGAGAGCGAGAGAGAGAGAGAAAGGTCTTGATGTGTGCAGCATAATGCCGTTTATTGTTGTGATTAGTATTAGCTCTCTGATTCAACCCTGATGAAAGCAGCAGGCACTGCGCCAGCGAATATGTACAAGAAATGAACAAGAGAGACTGATATGTGTGTGTATGTGTGCTTGTATCCTGATTTGCAAAGGGAGCGAGTGTGTGTGCGTTTGGTAAATGGCAGTCAGATCACATGATGGCCTATGGCAGCCCCTAACAAACCGTGTAGGCGCCAGCGGGAGGGGGGGGAAGTGGGGCACTCGAGGATGGGGGGGTGCTGACTCGGGTCACATGACAAATAAAGTTTGAAGCCAAACTCCTTCACTTCAAACAATAGAGTATTAATGTTGTTGACACATGATCTGAGCAGAGGCAATGGACGCGTGTTCGCTTGCGTTTGTGTGAGCGTGTCTGCAAACTTTCGTGTGTCGAAAGGCCTTGGTCCTGTGGAGACGGACCAGTCTGGCGTCTGCATGTCACGCTTACGCACACACACATTGGCCTACGTATATTGCATGCTATACATAGGTGGAGTGGAACATTGCTTTGCATTGCTCTTACCACTGACGGGCATTGCAGACCCTTTCTTCTGTCTGCAAGTACAGGTTTACCATTCACCACTGGTTTGTTAAGCCAATTTCCCAATTGTTTTTCAGCATGACAAAAAAAAAAAGAAGTACAAAAAAACATAATTGCACAATAATACAGAGGAAATCCAGTGCATACTGATCACCACATCAAGCTAATTTTGAATAAATCCATTAGTGCATGTATTATTAGTGCGTGTTCTGATATTAGTGAGCTGGAATCTTTTGTCAGTATCTGTAGCGGATTTGATGTCTTATTTGACAAAGAAAATAGCTTTCAGTTCACACATTTGAGCCGTTAATTCCACAGCTGATTTTGGAAGATGTTGTTTATCAAAAATTATGCCCCATGATTGTGAAACACGATTCAAGACCTTTAGACGTTGCGGTATCATTCCGATTAAGCAAGCAACAGTGAGAAAGACCATTTGTCACAACTCTCTGTCCTAAACCTTGACATTAACATGCTGACACTGTCAGTGCTTATTCATATGGTTGTGTAACATGAAGATGCCAATAAGTTTATGGCTTGTGCGTTCTAGAAAAGCTCAGAGCAGAAAGTGGACTTATTTAGAATGTGGACCTAAACATCTGAATATAGTAACAATCCAAACATATTTTATTTTATTTTATCTTTGGTCTTTTCAGGACCATGACTTTTTACTTTTGGTCTGTTATGTTGCTTTAAATATTTAAAATATGCCAATTAATTATATTTGATCCAAAAACATGTCGTCTTAAATCAAGTAATTCATAACAAATGGCGGATTAAATATTTAAAATGTTTCAGTAAAAGTGAATCCATATTCATTGCTGCTTTCACAATGGAGACAAACTTTCTTTATCATTTCTATTTACTCAAACTGTTTAACTCGATCAGTTTTCAATTATTATTTTTTTCTTATTTTTTTCAATCATAATACATTTTGGGGATAGAAAAAAAAAAAAAAAAAAGCAGGATAGAACAATTATCCTGCTTTCTAAACTGACTGCCCTGTCGGAGACGATAGTCTCATGGGTTATGCTTCGGGCCAAGTTTGAATGTTTGACTAAAGGTACTCTCTGAACCCGTCTCTCTTTCTCTCTCCCACGTCACTCCTTGACTATTCTCCATACTATCTTATAAAGGCATACATCTTTAAAAAAATGTCTGTCCTATCTTTGTTAGCTAACCTGATCATGTATCTTACTGGCAAATTACTGCAGCTAATTCAGATATTTGCTAATTCTGTGAAGTAGTTACTTACACATCATCCTACATTTTAAAGTAGCTCATCTAATAGATCATATAATGGGTAAAGTACATCAATAGAGAGAAAGTAAGGGAAGAACAGAGCAGTCTTTTGCACTGTGTGCTGCTGGATCTTGCAGGCTTGGCTGTGCTGTCATGTCCAATGTTCTTAGTCCATTAATCAGATGGAGAGTGTGAACTTGTGTCCCAGTGTTTACATAGCAATAGAGTGATCGCTGCCCCCCGGCCACACACAGAGGAGGCTGAGGACGTACTGTGAAATGGGCCTGACATTGGTGTGCCTGCGTGTATGGGATGCTTCATTTGGACACCAGAAGGGGACAATGCCAGGCTGTGTGTATAAATGGGAATCAGTAAGAGGTGAAATAGTTTTTTAGTGCCTCACTCCCATGCTACTGAGCTTCAGGATTAAACAGCAGTTATTTATCCAACCACCTAAATCTTGGAAAAACGTTCATCCACCTTATTAAACAGACAATAAATGTGCACCATGCAGTGGAGCATGTATCATCAAGTTATTTCATTCAATAGAAGCATATTCACCTAATCCTGTTAAGCATAATGCAGGAAGCAATGGCTGCAATGGAGAACATTCATATCAACCAGTCATAGTCCTAACCCAGTCCTGCTCCTGGACGCAGGTGTGTTGGAGCAGGTTTCGGATAAACTCTGCAGGAAGGTGACCCTCCAGGAGTAGGATTGGACAACCATGTCCTAGCCGTAAATGGCTGATAGACTGTTGTTCCAGACCCTAACCCAAGCCCTAAGACTTACCCTACCCTAAGATCAGAGGACAATAATTATGAATAGAATGTCCTACCTACTTAATTAAATAGTCCAGTGGGGAACTTGAGTTGAGTCTTAAGGTCCTTGGGCATCTGAGTCTGAAATTTTCGTATGCGTTTTTTCGTATTCGTCATTCGGTGGCTCTGAATTGTCGAAACACCTCTCAAAATGCTAGCTACGGATGCGGAAAACGCAGAAAATCAAACCCGATCCGAAATGTATTATGACTGACGCAAGTTTTGAAGGCAGTGTGTAAACGTGATTGACACAACGTGAGGTCGTATTTATTTTTTAACAAGCGAAAATTTCAGACGAGAATTTCGGACTCAGAGTGCAAGGACCTTTATGCTTGAGCGCCTCTAATGAGGCGTTCACACTGGCAGTGGTTTAATCGCTGGAGAAGGCAAGTTGATCTACTGTTTTGCTGTCTCTCATTGGTAGTACCCATCACTCTTTTAAAAAGAGATCCATCGACAATGGTCATTGTTGCTTATGTCACCTCAGTTTTACAACTCCCATCAAAAAGGAATGACTTCCAGTCGCTTAAGTTTGTCACTCAAAATCTTTGCCAGTGCAAATTCAGTCAAATTTGCCAAATATGTGTAGCTTACCTTGAACTCATGAAATATAGACTACTAGTCAGCTTCAATAAACTATGGTTTCATTAAAGGATTTCTGTCCTGTGCTCAGTGATTATGTATATTTATAGTCGTCATTGGGAACCGTTGACCAATATGCGCTTTCATTGTGTGAATGAAGCGTTTTAAACAAGGGGGGAATAAGAACTAGCACAAGAGGAAATGAATCAACAAGGCCAGTCTTACTCAGCAGATCCTGTAGCCTCCACTGTTCATCTCTTTCTTTCTTTCTTTCCCTCTTTTCTCTGTCACTTCTCTCTCCCCACTTGCCTACATTCCTTACAGTTTTGTTCTCCTGCCAAGGAAACTAATCAAAAGGCCTTCTACTTTTTCTTTGTACTTCTGTCTGTCTGTCTTTCTCCCTCTCTCTCTTCATAGTCGACCTCTAACTGCTTATCCACTGTGTAACCCGTGGCATTATGCACGCTCTTCGACATCCTCCGTGGCCTGTGATGTCATGGCTGAAGTCGGGGCGGTTGGGAGGTGACCCCAGGGCAGCTTTGCTTGTGGCTTGTTGGTGGGAGGGATGAGAGTAGTAAAATGATCTTGTTTCCCCCTGTTTGGAGAGCCAATCTCCCTCTATGGTTGTGTACAGATTTATTCTCCTTTTATAGAGCGTGCTCCAAGGGAAATTAAAACTGTCAAAGTGTCCCTATTTTCCTGCTGCCCTTCCCTTACAATGGACCCATAATCTAATGGCCTCAATGTCTTCCCTTTAATCTTGCCTCTGAGCGCTCTGATACGCTTGCTCAGGGTGGTCTAATGATGGTGCATGCATGACCATTAACTTCCTGGGCTATAAACTCATAAACAGCAGCTAGATGGTTGGGAGAGTGTCGCCTGCATGCATAACATAACATGCATGCATAAGTGTGCAGTTTTAGGTATTTTGAGGATAAGATATTATCACACTTACAGATACCCATGCAAACCCCCTATCTCCACAAACCTCACCCCAAACACACACTTCATATCATAACCCCAACCCTCCAATTGCCTATCATTTCAGATTACTTTGATAGAGGCCCAAGCACACCTTATAACACTCCCAAACCGCGATAAAGCCCAGTCGTGCTGCTAGTGTGTCGTGCTGACGAGGACAAACTCTTATCAGTGACGATGTTAATGTTGGAGAGTAAGATGGCATCAAACTGATGCCAATCTTCATGCGCTCTACAAGTAATTTTAATGCACAAACACATGTATCCATGGGCACACCGCATCTACAGGTATTGGCCTTCATTTGTGCACACACGTTTATTGAGGAAAATGATCTGCTTGGTGTACATTTCTCTCCGGAATCAGAGATTAGATGTTGCAAGCGATCAGAATAAGAGAGAGAGAGAGAGAGAGAGAGTGAGAGAGAGCAAAAGGATGAGCAAGAAAGAGAAAAAAGAGAGGTGATGTTGAGACACACCGTTTGACTCATCATGTAGTTTTTTTGGAGACTGTCATTTCCTACCATTTCACAGATGCATATCAAATTCTGCAATCTGCTTCACGGAGATAAGGCCCACTAGATGCTGGAGTTGCAACATCCCACTGAGCGAATGAGAGAGCAGACAGGTTTTCATAGTGATTTCCCTGTGAGATAGAGCCTTTCCAGCACCCTCAGCATCACTGATTAGTGCTCTAATCTCACAGAGACTGGCGTCTGCCAGCCCAGCAAGCATATGCACATGGCCCTATGTAAGAGTCATAACCATGCTTTCGCTCTGGAGGGAGATGCAGCCATGAATGTCGCCTCGCTGAAAGCCAAAAGTGAAGACTCCCATCTGGAAACTTTTTGTATAAGTGTTCCATTATTAAAGGAGGCGACTGCAGTGTTTATTCGGTGGGGCCATTGCAGGTCAGGCTCATTAAAGGTCTGTGAGTTAGATGAGAACTTTTTTTTGTTTGTTTTTTTGTTTGTTTTTGATAAATCTGTGAAGATGATCTTGGAAGCTGGATGCTTAGATTGCAAGGATGAATTCTGTAGTGGTGCTGCTAGTGAAAACATGGGGGTCTCGGGAACAGCACAGATACTAGACACAACAAAAGCAGAAGTGTGGAAAAACAATGTGTGTGTTTTGTCTGGAGAGGTTTTCACCTGTGCTGCCTCGCTCTTGCGCATGGCTGAAGAGCCAAAGATTGCTTAAATGAGGCTTGGATAGAAGGCTTCTCAGCTCCAAGGCAAATCCCAATTTGTCAGTTCTCCATGCATTTACTCAGCGAAAGTCCTAATCGATCTACCCTGCCAAATGATCCCACTCCAATAAAACAGTTCTTCAAAGAAAAGCTTTCGTTCATTCCTTCTTAATGTCCATGGTGAATTGGTGAAAGAAAGCCTTCTGGGGTCTCTGAAAATGTCTGTCTTTTTTTGTGTGGCTGATCCCTGGTCCCACTAAACTCTCTCGGGGATAGACACCATGTCCCATACCTCTCTATCCCCTCAGCCCCAACTTCAGTAATGTGCCAGGCTGGCCTAGATTCACCCTCTCTAGTTACCTGATGGTGAAAGCACATGGGGTGCGGATGGGGATGGGCCGTCCAGACTAACACTCCCCTGAGCCTGTTCTGGCATTAGCACTTGCCCCCTTTGCTCTATCAATGGAAGGCTGGATGAATGTGCCTGTTTGTGCACAGACAGTGGGGATGAATTTGTCTGCCTCAGAAAAGAACAGGAAGGCCTGAATGTTGTCTGTCCCACAAGGATGCATTGAATTCAAGAGTGTCTCAAGTGGGACATATGAATACTGCTGAAGCTGCTAAATGTTACCTCTCACAGGTGAGAGTGGCCTCAATGCTGGCCTCAATATTGGTTCTTTCAGGAGAAATGAAAATGAGCACTTGCTTTGCTTTGCTAAGAGTGCTTTCAACCCCAACCAAATGTAAACATTAATAGCTGCAATGCTAACATTCATTGACAAGACGAGCATTAATGTTAGCGCTCAAAGAAAGGCTGGAAATTGTATCTTCAAGAGTTGACTAGCTTCAGTGATTAGCGCTATTGCTCATCTGAATTTGTGTACATATTACAATTATTTTTTACATGATTTATACTTATTATGGATTAACATACACCTGAAAATATACTAGTTCTGGATAGCATATTTTATCCTCCGTAATCTTTTGACAATTGACATTTGCAAAATGGTTAAAATTTTGTTTCCTAATACACCATCTTCTGAGCATTGGGCAATAAAATAGATAGGGTCAGCAATGAGACAGAAATATCTAACAACCGACTTTGAGAATAGCATTAATCCTTGTGAACAATTTCATCCACTACACAATTCGTTATTCTCAAAATCAGAGTGCATTTTGAGGGGGGTGCTGAGTATAAAATAATAGAAACTTTATTCATTTCTACTGTCAGCTAAAGAACACAAATGCTAACTCAATAGCACAAAACTCTAGGAAAGTACTGGTATGTTTATGAAACAAAACATTTGTGTTGAATTTTGTTTGACAGTGAGTTCAACTGATTATGAGCACAATAAATCAAACATGACAAACCAATCATGAGGTTTACTGTATCAACATAACATCCAAGAAACCACAAAGCTGACAAAATTGTAGATGTGTAATTTGTTAAAAATATGTTTATGCAGCATCCCAAGACCATCTCAGTGTCCAATTTCTGATGCATACGGTAATTAAATCATTGTCTGAATTGTTTGCTTGTTTTTCCAAAAATAGTGATTGTCACTACATAATTATTGACTCGACAATAGCTGTTTTACAAAGCAAAAAAAAAAAAAAAAGAAGAAGAAGAAAGAAATGTGATGCTAGCTATCTCACAGCTTCTGCATTAGCCCCCATTCCAGTTCTGGCTTTCTTGATAGAGAAAGGGTACAATACTCCTGTCCCAGGTGGGCACGCCGACCCATTTTCTCACAAAGTACAGTCGGGACCAGGACCACACCTCTCACTTTAGACTTTATTTACAGTCAAGCGCAGGCCTCTGCTGTTGTTGGGGTTTTTCACTTAACATGGGCAGAAACAAAAACCTTTCTCGATTGTGTCTGTTTATTTATATAGTTTTTTTGTTTTGTTTACCAGGGTTCAAAATGAACACTTAACAAATGTGTCAAATGTGAAAAAAGGTTGGTACAAGGATTTAAATCAAATTGCTCTGATGTAAATGAGTTTGATGTAAATGATGATGATATATATATATATATATATATATATATATATATGTATATATCTGAATGCGCACAGGTTAATTATGAGCAACAGGCAAAACTTTGGTCGAATTTGAGGATTTCACAAAAATCAGTTCATTAAGCCCTCGTCTAGCGATCTCAATGCTCCAAATAGCAGCTAAATTTCTACAAGTATCTTTATTTGTACATTTTCTGATAGGAGTACCAACTTTGTGAATATTCATAGCGAATTCTCGATGGCATGAGTCTGAACCAATGAAATGGGCTGACGCATCCAAAGCATGCGCACCAAGACGCCTCAGACGGCACGTGATCCCGTTATACACATATACACAGAATTACAGTATTTCTTCAGGATATCTGTCTTGCGGCGAGTATTCACGCAAACATTGTCTGTTATGTCTTAAAGTGAACCTTTGGTTAACTGTTGGGGAAAAAACATCTGATGTGTAACATTATATTAGATCCATGTGGTACAGTAGGTCGTACTGGCTGTCTGTTTCATTAATTTCATTAATGTATCATGATATTTTGTTTTGACTTGGTGTGTGTCAAATTTGGTGTTATTACCAGGGATTTTAAGGTATAGTTGCTAGGTGATTTTGTTTTGGAACCTTCAGAAAACTTTAACTCGATTTTTCTTGCTGACTATATCGACTTCAAATCGGAGTAGCTCATATATCCCATATATATTGCATATATAAATATATCCCATCATATACTGTATATATATAAATAGTCAGCTATGTGATTATCACTACATAATTATTGAGTCAGCAGATAAATATGACCCTTCACAATAGATAATGCTTTACAATGAGCTACATATGTGTATCTGTTCAATAAAATACCTTACTCAACAGTTGAGTATTAAAAAAGCCATCTCCGCATCACTTTTACAACATTTCAAATCCCTCAGTTCTCGCCATCTCTGAAAAGCCGAGCCAATGTTGATTCTCATTTTATTACGAGCTCTGTCGCGTTCTCTTTTTGCCAGCAGGCGTTTGTTTTAAACGGGTGGAGATTTAGCTGCTCCATGTCAGGATTTCTCTTTCGCTGTGATGACTAACCCATGCCACTCCCACACCAGACACGCTTCAAAGTAGCAAAGTCGGTTTATAGACAGTTATAGACAATTTCCCGCAGAAACCATCCCGACCTGTCTAAAATATAAACACTTATAATAGGCTTACCATACACTCTAAAAAATGCTGGGTTGTTTTAACCCAATGTTGGGTCAAATATGGACTAACCCAACGTTGGGTTAAAAAATGCAATTTAAAAATGGTCAAACCCAGCCGTTGGGTTACATTTTTAATGTAACCAATGCAATTTGTCCATTTTTTTATTGCATTTTTGTCCATTTTTGATTTTGTCCAAAATGCAATTTGTCCATTTTTAACCTGCATTTTTTAACCCAACGTTGGGTTAGTCCATATTTGACCCAACATTGGGTTAAAACAACCCAGCATTTTTTAGAGTGTAGTGGCCCAGGGTAAGACAAAAACATATTTTGGAAGAAGGATTGACTCATTGTTTAAATTTTTGTTAATGTTGATCAAAAAAAGTTACATAGTGTACCTTTAAATGTCAAATTTCGACCCTGTCCACAACACTGGACAATCCAGCAGTAGAACATCCCATCATATGCCTTAAAGCTTCAAGCTACATGTTTACACAGTGATTATGGACTTTCAAACCATTTTACATTGACACAATCATGGGAAATGTGGGCTTCACAAAACCTTCAGAATACTCAGAACCTCATGTCATGACCAATATGAAACCACAAAAAGCAATAAAGGTGGCCCTTAACCACGAGTGTTTATGTGAAACCCTTTCTCTCTATTCCTTTTTATCTTTTTCACTTCTCTTTACATGATGGTTCTCTTTCACTCTTTGTATCTATGAGCTGTGCTATACAGTGAAACACAGTACAGATGTTTTGTCTTTGCAAAGCAGGCGCGCACAACCAAGTGTGACAAGCAGTCAGCCGTGGACCATCAACAATTATTCTTTTTTTCTTGCCTTTTAGACAGATTCTAGGGCATATTCAGACCTAATAATACAATATAAGTATTTCCTGCTTAATATTTTCACTTCCTGTTTTGTGTGTGTGTTAGAGCTCCAGAGAAGCAGTATTGAGTTGGGTTTTTTGGATGTTTGGTGGTTTGGTTTAAGCGTACTGTAAGTGCAGAATAAAGCAATGAAGAGAAAGTGAGAAAGATAAAGAAAGAGTGAGAAAGAGTGTGAGCAAGAGGGAAAGACCAAAACAGAAAGAAAGTGACATCCTGATACCTGCATCTGGTTTGTTCCTGGAAAACGTTTCTTAGAAGCAATCACAGATTCTTTGACCTCTGCCAATGATCTGTGCTTCGGGAATTTTATTTTTGTTTCATAAATGACTAATTTGTTAGATCAAGCATCGTTATTGCTCATTCGTGGATTCAAACAAATCCCTAACCCTTAGTATTTGTGATCTAAAAGTATGATTGATACCTCACATCATGATGTGCTGACTTAGTAATGAGACAGATGATAAAACAGGTGAAAAAAATCCCACAGATCGACAGATATTAAACCTGATTTTATTTATATCTAAAGACCAGAATATTACTGAGACTTGGTAGTGGGCTACCACCCAGAACACCCTAGCAACCACCCAAAATGCCTTAGCAATGCCTTGGCAACCACCCACAGCAATTTAGCATTGTGTCAGACATTTTCAGCGGACCAACACCGTCATATTTTCTTCAGGTGCATTCTCTCATCAGCCATGCGTCCAAAGTTAAACCAAAAGCGCTTCCCTGTCTTCTTTCTGCATTCAAATTTATAAACACTTTTGTAGCTTTCTGCGGGTTTTAAACAATTGCCTTCTACACGAGCAGGAAACTAAAGAGAAACAACTGTAAAGGGTAATGAGAGGCGAGCTGCAGTTTTTTCATGGCTTTGCCTTTGTCCTGGCCTTATGAGAGACCGGCTCGTTCCAGTTTGTTGTTCAGGAGTGAATGTTAGTGTGTTAGTCCAAGAATTCACCAATGAAAATGCGTCGGTCTTGCTTTTACAGATCTTATTATCAGCTCAACAAATTGAGTGCATTCAAAAGTAAACATTGATATCATAGTTTAATATTTTGGTTCTTTAAAGTTGGCATAAAATAAAAACAAATTCACTGTATCTTTATTCCATCTATTTTTTTATTCATCCATCCATCCATCCATTTCATTGTTTAAAATTTGAATTTTGAATGTAATAACTGGATCTTCCGGTGAAACAACAGGCTTTTCTGTGGTGATGTTGGCCTATACAGGACTTCTCCAATAATTGAGTCTGCTTAAACACCGGCCCTCTGTTACAATCGACTGCAAGCTTCATCCAAGTCAACAACCAATGGCTAGAACCAAGTTTCACTCGGATATGCCTCATTGTCACCTTGATTTTGCCAAGTAAGACATGTTCCTGGGTCTATATATTTTGTCGATCCTGGAACAACATTCCTGTCCTAAAATTTTGTCCAAACCCTATCCCTACCCTTAAACATACCCATAACACCCTTTAACTTACCTTATATTAAAATGATGAAGTGAATAACACTGATGTAGAAGCACCTAACCCTGGTTGTAAGCCTAAACTTTACATAAACTGTAAACTTGTCCCTCAAATCTGATTTGGTTGATCTGTCGCTACTTCCATTACATGGCAACTCTGAGCTGCACACTAAACTACAAAGTTTTTTGTCACATTTGATGATCATGTTCTCCGGCATGATTTGAGAAGATCCAAAGAGCATTTGGCCGTCAAAGGAGTACATCGATTTGCTTCTGTGATTAGTGATCTAACAGTGCAGAATTTTACATATCTCTTACTAATTTTATGTCATAATGTTTCTTTGTTGTTTCATTATTTGAATTAGATTATCATTTGAATCCCAGATTTGTGGTCTCAGACTTTTGGACCCCAATTCATGTATTTTTAAGTGTATGTGTTTATGAATGTGTCTCTTGGGGGAGAAACAATGGAAGAACACATGCTGTAACCGCCGTACCCTCCTACATACTTTTCTCAGGCTATTGAACATGGTTACCGTTACTCCACCCCTTGCTTGGCATTTCATTACCAAGGGACCATATTTCTATGAATTTATGACAGACCTGAAAGAGGAAGTGCAGCTAATAATATCAAACTAATGCGATGTGTGATTTGCGTGCGTGTGTGTGTTTGTGTAGGTGAACTTGTGAGTGTGTGATCTGGGATGCCCCACCATCATCAGAAAGAGCCGTTTGACCTTTGCAGTGGTTCCAACAGAGAACTCAAGAGTGAAGAGGTTGTCCTTCCTCTTTCTTTCTTTCTCTTTCTGTCTATCTCTAGTGTCTATCTATCTATAATAAAAGGCAGTGGAGGCCGGGGTCACTTCAATGTTTGTGTTTTTAAATTTGGTTAAGTCTAGTAAATTTGTTTAAATCTAAAGCAAATATGCTTGGTGCCGTCACATGAGTGGTCTCAGATCAAGGACAGGCGTTGTAGAAGATCATTTTATTTCATAACACTGATACATAAAAGCGTTTTATTTTGGAGGCAATCAAAGCGCCTTAGGAATGAGCAAAATTCCTTTGCCCTTTATAGGATATGACTCCGTATTTCCCTGGCGGGGTGCAGAAAGAGTGACCAAAAAAAGAGAGACGGAGAAAATGAGAAAGAACAAAAGAGAAAGGGAGGGCACGGCGTGTTTAGTTGAAGCATGTTTGTATGAGGTCAAGCGTCTGACCCCTCGCATTGCTAGAGACCTGCGGTTGAACCGCTCTCCTCGCTTCTTTACGCTTTCATCTTTAGCTCCATAACTCGAGTCTGTGTGCGCACGGCCCCCGCCACCTTTTGATTCCTTTAATTCAATTTAATACATAAACAAATACATGAAGGGAGTGAGGGAGAGAGGGAGGGCAGGAGAGGGAGATGAAGGGAAGGATGAGAGGATGAAAAGAAGAGGAGACTCGTCTTGATTGTAGCTCATAAAGCTCTCATGGCTCGGAGACGAGAGGCCACCGTGCTGTTTCTAAAGCCTTAGTCATAAGTCTCTCTGCTTTCATTCTGCCGTACTATATAACTGCGCGCCGTTAAAAGATCCGACTTCTTTTTAGTCATAATTTAGGCATCTTAATTTAGAAGTAAGATATTGTTGTTTTTGTAGAATACTCTTCATAGATGTAGATCTTCCCTTGACTTCATGTGTCACGTTAATCTTCTGGTATACTCTCCCATGATGCTTTGCATCCATTAGTATTCGAAGAAGCATCCGTGATTGCATACTCTCTAAATTTGTAAGTAATTACTTTGCGAAAAAAGCATGTTCTATATAGTATGACTGTGTATAGAATTGTACATTATACATCCGCCATGTTGTCATGTGACCTATCACTTCACTGGCATTTCCAAATCCTCTTCCGTGGTCTTACGGGATAGTGAAGTATCCATTGGATGCGAACTTCGGAATCTCGCCGAAAGTAGTAGGTCATCAAGTTACTTTTCGGCTACTGTTTGATGAGCTCATGTGTCATCTACGTTGTGTGTGTAGGTCAGTGACAAGATGCTCCGACTTTTTCTCATTGTTTTTTTTTTTTTTTTTTACAGATTAGCAATTTTGGATGAATTTGTATGATTTGATCAATTGTTTTTAAATTTTTTTTTTATTAATAAATAAGCATGAAGGCCACCTGAACTCCACCACTGAACCTAATCATCAGTGGGGCATAAGCAGACTGCATGAAAATGTACACACAAATTAATATAAATTCACCACCAATTCATAAAAAAGTGTCAAATAGTTAGTTCACCCAAAAATGAAAAATCTGTCATTAATTACTCACCCACATGTCGTTCTAAACCCGTAAGACTATCGTTAATCTTTGGAAATTAAGATCTTTTTGATGAAAAATGAATTATGAAATTCGCTCAACTGAACCTGCTTGACACACGAGAATTAACCTCATTGGTTCTTGCTGAAGTTCAAACGTGATGCGTAACACGAGAATGAACCTCATTGGTTCTTGCTGAAGCTCAAACGTGATGCGTAACACGAGAATTAACCTCATTGGTTCTTGCTGAAGCTCAAACGTGATGCGTAACACGAGAATGAAACTCATTGGTTCTTGCTGAAGCTCAAACGTGATGCGTAACACAAGAATGAACCTCATTGGTTCTTGCTGAAGCTCAAACGTGATGCGTAACATGAGAATGAACCTCATTGGTTATTGCTGAAGTTCAAACGTGATGCGTAACACGAGAATGAAACTGTATTGGTTCTTGCTGAAGCTCAAACGTGATGCGTAACACGGGAATGAACCTCATTGGTTCTTGCTGAAGCTCAAACATGATGCGTAACACGAGAATGAACCTCATTGGTTCTTGCTGAAGCTCAAACGTGATGCGTAACACGAGAATTAACCTAATTTGTTCTTGCTGAAGCTCAAACGTGATGCGTAACACGAGAATGAAGCTCATTGGTTCTTGCTGAAGCTCAAACATGATGCGTAACACGAGAATGAACCTCATTGGTTCTTGCTGAAGCTCAAACATGATGCGTAACACGAGAATGAACCTCATTGGTTCTTGCTGAAGCTCAAACATGATGCGTAACACGAGAATGAAGCTCATTGGTTCTTGCTGAAGCTCAAACGTGATGCGTAACACGAGAATGAAGCTCATTGGTTCTTGCTGAAGCTCAAACGTGATGCGTAACACGAGAATGAACCTCATTGGTTCTTGCTGAAGCTCAAACGTGATGCGTAACACGAGAATTAACCTCATTTGTTCTTGCTGAAGCTCAAACGTGATGCGTAACACGAGAATTAACCTAATTTGTTCTTGCTGAAGCTCAAACGTGATGCGTAACACGAGAATGAAGCTCATTGGTTCTTGCTGAAGCTCAAACGTGATGCGTAACACGAGAATGAAGCTCATTGGTTCTTGCTGAAGCTCAAACGTGATGCGTAACACGAGAATGAACCTCACTGGTTCTTGCTGAAGCTCAAACGTGATGCGTAACACGAGAATGAAACTCATTGGTTCTTGCTGAAGCTCAAATGTGATGCGTAACACGAGAATTAACCTCATTGGTTCTTGCTGAAGCTCAAATGTAATGCGTAACATGAGAATGAAACTCATTGGTTATTGCTGAAGTTCAAACGTGATGCGTAACATGAGAATGAAACTCATTGGTTATAGCTGAAGCTCAAACGTGATGCGTAACACGAGAATTAACCTCATTGGTTCTTGCTGAAGCTCAAACGTGATGCGTAACACGAGAATTAACCTCATTGGTTCTTGCTGAAGCTCAAACGTGATGCGTAACACGAGAATTAACCTCATTGGTTCTTGCTGAAGCTCAAATGTAATGCGTAACATGAGAATGAAACTCATTGGTTCTTGCTGAAGCTCAAACGTGATGCGTAACACGAGAATGAAACTCACTGGTTCTTGCTGAAGCTCAAACGTGATGCGTAACACGGGAATGAACCTCATTGGTTCTTGCTGAAGCTCTAACGTGATGCGTAACACGAGAATGAACCTCACTGGTTCTTGCTGAAGCTCAAACGTGATGCGTAACACGAGAATGAAACTCATTGGTTCTTGCTGAAGCTCAAACGTGATGCGTAACACGAGAATTAACCTCATTGGTTCTTGCTGAAGCTCAAACGTGATGCGTAACACAAGAATGAACCTCATTGGTTCTTGCACGTCAAGCACGTTTTTTTATTTATTTATTTTTTACCACAACTAATGTGTGAGTTGAAAGCCTAAATTCAATCTGTTCATCATATAAAGCGATCAAGTCTTTTTTGAAGCGTCAAAGTGGTGTTCGTGTAGCTGTCAATGGAGGAACAGAAAGCTCTTAGATTTGATTAAAAAGATCTTCATTTGTGTTACGAAGATGAACGAAAGTCTTACGGGTTTGAAAAGACATGAGGGTGAGTAATTAATGACAGCCAATTTTTTTGTCATATCTAGTCATTTATTAAAAATACAATTAAAATGCAATTCATACATAGCTGCAACCAATATGTACCAACATGAATACAAAGAGTGCAGTGATATGTTTTTTTAAACTAAATTTTGTAAATATTTAAACATTTATTTTTCATGGACACTATTCTACTTCATGCAATTCTTATTTAGCATAATTCCTGTTCTTCCACTTCCATTTTTTAAAAGTTGTAGGCTGTGTGCCTAGTACCTATACATATTCATTAAGTGAGAAGCTACAATTCCATTCCGAACATGGCCACCACACCCACATAAGAACAGACCACTTACACCATACGAAAACAACACACATGTGGGGACAGAGAGGACAAGGACACACGAGGAACCACGCGAGCACGTCACGGTGCCTCAGCCTCTGTGCTGAATAAAGCTTCTCTTTTTCCCTCTCCCGTCTCTCTGACGCGGCCCAATCCCATTATTATTTTGGGGAAGACAGCTAGTTCCCTCAGGAGTGCCCTGTTTGAGTCCGTTGGATGTTTCATGCTCTGGGAGCCTGGCCAAAGAGAACAACACACACACACACACACACACACACACACACACACACACACACACACACACACACACACACACACACACACACACACACACACACACTCACTCACTCACACAAATACCTCTACACACACACAAATAAAAAAGCCCAGTGGCATCTATGACTGGCAAACACAGCAGGAATGCAGCTGAACAGTTACAGTCATGGACTATTGCTACAAACACAACAAACAGGTTTTCATCAGTGAGGCAGAATATTGTGGACTTTATTAAAGACTTATTGCAAGAAATTATCAGCTCACTTTTTGAATATATCTTGTCAGTTTTCTCATTTTTGATGACCAGAATGAGTCATTTTAATGTAAAAATGTGTACATGTGAGTGTAAAATATATATAAAAAACAAATGTTTGAGTTCATAATTTAAATTTTATTTCTGAATTTAAAGTTGATATTTTGGCATCCAGTGTTGTTTTGGACCCCATTCGTTTTGGACACTCAGGACAAAAAAAACTTGAAACATTCTTCAAAATATCTTTGTGTTCCAGGTCTAGGTCTAGGTGAGTAAATGAAAAATGTGTGATTTATGTATACCCTATAAGGGCTGTCGATTTAACACGTTAAAATAAATAGATTTAAGTTAAAATTGTGCTATATTTTAGACACAATATTGTCTGTTGTTGTTTTTTGTTTTGTTTTGTTTTACTCATAAAGCCATAGCAGAATGACTGTGCCTCTATCTTCGATGTTTCTAAATGAATTCGCGTTTTGAAGATTCAATGGTCCATTCATAAAGGGAGCTATTTACTTTATTGCTGAATGAATCAGCCGTTTGAACGAATCTAATAAAATGAATGACTCAATAGCCCTTTTCACACAGCACGTTGATCCCGGGAAATTGCCGTAAAATTGCTAGAGTGCCTTCTGTGTGAACGCAAACACGTCCCGGGACTGATGCCGGGATCAGTCCCGAAATGCGCCCTGTGTGAACAGAACACAAGTCAGGACCGATGCCGTAAGGGGTATTTTGTTGCTCTTAGAAGAAAGTTTGTGTTCGTCATCAACAAAGAAAGAACAAACAAAAAATGTCTGCAAACTAGAATGAAGCCGAGACCAGGAGCTCCTTACTATCCGCACTGAAGCTGAGAGCGTTCGCCAGCTTTGTGGAACGGTGCGCGATGCTTCAGTGTAGCCTAGGCCTACGACCGAATCCGGGAAAAAATGCTTGAGCGTGGTTTCTCGAGATCGAAAGCGCAGATCATTAGTAAACTTAAGACGCTGCGTAAAAAAATCCACCAAGTGCACGACTACAATGGAAAGAGCCGTAGCGGAAAATGATATTTGTCTTTCTACAACACATCCTGACGTCACGTGTCTTTACGGGATGTGTGTGAACCTGAACGCGCTCACAGATTCCGGAAAATCACTGGCAGAGTGAATGAACCAAAATCAAACGATCCCGGGACAGATCCCTGGACAAATGCAGGGACACATTATCCGTGTATTTTCCGGAATCTCTGTGTGAAAGGGGCTAATGACTTAACCTACTCGTTTAGACATTTACTGCCATTATTATATATATAAAAAAAAAAAAAAAAAAATCATATTAAAGTTATAGTTCACCCAAAAATTCTGTCATCATTTACTGACCCTCATTGCCGTGGAAGCTTAAAAAGTGTATGTGTAATAAATTCTATGTTGAATCAAAAATTCTAAAGCTACTTTTTAGTTTATTTGATGCTTTTCTCATTTAACACAATAATGATTTAAAATGAAGTTTTGGGTGTAATTTATCAGCCAAATTTGATTTGCGATTAATTTGCCATTAATTAGATTAATTCATCACCACATTGTGTAATTAATTAGATTTAAAAATGTAATCACCTGACAGCCCTAATATAGGCTATATATATATATATATATATATATTCCAACAAGAATTTGTGGCTTCACAAGTTCAACAAAAATCAATTTAACAAGTATGGTAAATGAAGCTCGAACATGTTTACTTGACGCGCGAGAACAAATGATTCTCATGTGTCAAGCAAGTACGGACGAGCTTCTTTTTTACCATATATGATGTTCTATGTGTGCAGAATAAAAGCCTAAATTAAATCTTTTAGGATTAATTATCATTTAGACTTGAGTTAAACCTCTCAGTTTATATGGCTAACTTTTACGATGTTTTCATTAACTGTTTGTTGGAGTTGACTTTTTAATGGAGGGACAGAAATCATTAAAAATATCTTTATTTGTGTTTCAAACGTTTTATGGGTTTGGAACAACATGAGTAAATGAAGACAGAATTTTAAATTCTGAAGAAAACCTTTAGTGATTCCTTTCAGCTAATTTACCGAAGATTAATCTAGCCACTGATAGATGGATGCCTCAATGAATGTTATCAGTGCAGTCAAATCGATTAATCGTGTTTAATCGCATCTAACATAAAAGTTTGTGTTTATATAATATATGTGTGTGTATATATATATTATTATATATATGTGTGTGTGTGTTCACAGACACACAAACACACACATATAATAATGTATATACACACATATATTAATTCAAACTTTTTTGTTAGTTGCGATTAATCGTGATTAATCAATTTGACAGCACTAGTTGGAATAGAATAGAATAGAAAACAAAAGAGGGGTGTGTGACTATTTGGGTGGGGGGTTGGGCATCTGCACTTGTGCAAGAGTCGGTGCTGACCTGAAGTCGGCCCTCGTCAGCATGATCTGTGCTGTTGTTGGGTCTCTCTCATTAACTGTTGGCTGGGCTGATGGTTTCCTCAGTCGCTGCACTGGGTTAAATAGCCTGAAAATGAGACCAGGTTAAAAGCTGTTTCCTGCAAGCCTCAGCTGCAAGCACATCTGTGGGAGAAGGCTCCAAACTGCCCCCCACGTGTTTGTTCATGGACTGGACTGATTGCCTTTCCTTCCTCTTCTCCCTCTCTCTTTTTTCTCTCATTTTCTCTCTCTACCACCAAAAAAAAAACTTGCTGTCCTTTTGCTTACTTTTCCTTTGGCTCCAGAAAGACAAGCCAGAACTGAGGGGGTTGAGGAGGTCAGTTGAAAAGGAGGACACGGGGACAACAAATTCGTCCATCTAAATGCATTCTGTACAGTATGACTGTGATTGGAAGACCAGTGGTTGGAGCCTGTTGTCTGGGTCAAATCGAGGCACCCCGGGGGGGCTTATGTATGCCATATAGGTCTCCTCCTTCCCCAGCTGCAGTTGTACAGAACAAACCCAGACACACTGCCGTTCAGGCACTTAGCATGTGCATCTGATATCGCTTACCTTAGAACTCAGCGATGCCTAGGTGAAATTCCCTCTGACACTCGGTATACGGAACAGCAGCTTATCCGAGCGCTTGGGTGTGTTTGTGTTTGGCCTCGTGCATGTTTTGGCATTCGTGTGCATTTCTCATATTAAACTACAGTAAATGCTGGGAAATATGATGCCCTGGAATCAGAAACGTAAATGAGCAAACCGACCTGTAGCCGCAAAAATGTCTCCGTTCAGGTGAAGAGTGAACGTTAGCAAGAAAGTACTCGGGGGGGAAAAAGATGAAGTATTAAAACTTTATTTCCTTTATTTGTTTAATGGAAAATGATAAAAACGTACAGCTCAGCAACATTGCCTTGGCTAGGATAGGTCAGTGTTTTTTTATCAATAACAATCAAATAATATTTATAATATAACAATGTGTTCTGAGGAAAGCGAAATAAGAGATAAAGGGTGAAAATAAATTATCATAATAACAATAACGATAATAACAATTAACCTTTATAAACATTTCTTTGCTTGTATGTCGTATCCATAGAGTCCATTCAGAGGGGATCATGCCCAAGGGGGAGGGGTGTATTCCAGCATGTTAGGGGGGATAAACTTAGTGGTCTTCTCTCTCTCTCTCTCTCTCTTTGACTCATCATGTTCGCAGAGATTCAGAGCGAGTTCTTTACTAGAGAGTTTCTGAGGCGGCTGTTCTCAAAGGAACTGCCACACAGTGATTCTGCAAAGACATATCCTCTCTTTCAGGACAGTACCAAAGTGACTCAGTAAAACGTAACGAAAGGCTAAAAGCAAAGACAGCTCTCTTTCTCTTTCTCTCTCTCTCTCTCTCTCTCCCTCTGCTCTGTCCGTGAGGGTCCTCAGCGTCTTTTTAAACCGTCCTCTATACAAGTTGACGTGGTTGTTGATGAGATGGCACCTTCCTCTGCAGTGTCCGACCAGGAACTAAACCGACACGAACCCCCTTCGTGTCCCTCGCCTGTGGAAGATTTCTTGACGGGAGGGGAGATTTCTTGAGTGCATTGAGATTTTCGGTATAAAGGAGCTAGCGATCGAGTGTGGGTCTTCAGTGAGGTTCGGCCCAGACGGGAGAGCGGCTGGAATGGTGAGGGTGGCTGAACGAGGGGTGAATGGGAGTCGGCGTGGGCAGCATGTGTCCGGAATGGCTAAACGGTCCCAGGTGGCCCATGTGTGGCATGTGGCTTGCCAGAGCACTGTGGCTGCCAAACGGAGAGGTCTTGTCCTGCATGCACTTGGAGAGCTCCTCGAAACCCTCGCCAGATCGTTTACTCCTCTTGGACTTGCTGGACATCTTGCGGTTGCGTGTTTGGATGCCCTCTTTCTTCATGGTCAGTGGCCTATTGACCTGTAAGAAACAAGATAGGGTAGGTTAATGATGAGCACAAAGGAAGTAAAAACAAAAGGATATGAGGTCTCAAAGTACATGTTTTACAAACAGGTTTTTGAACACAAAAGTTACAAGTTAGTTAAATGGACGCCTGAGAAAAGAACGCGTTCGCTTGAGGAGACCAAAGCAGCAATAGATCGCACGAGGATCATTAGAAGATGCCATTTTATTTTATTGTATACAAATATATACAAAATAAGTGTTTTTATCAAATATATAACCTTTACATAGGCTATTTATAAAGAAATTCCATTAAAATTCATTGTAGCCTATAATTTATGCTATTTATTTATATTTATTAGATGAAATATTTGACACAAATTATACATCAAAGGGTGGCTATAATGTAGCCTAGTCAATATTATGCTCTTACTGTTGAATTTCAAACGAAAACCAAGCAATTCAGCAGCTCAGCTGTCACGCAATTTCGTTTTTTTTTCTCTTTCCTCCTTTGTTTCGCTTGTTTCATTAAGGTGAAATGTATTTATTCGTCTGCTAAATAGATCGCAGCCAAGCTTAACATTAAAAAGGCTAGTTTCAGACAACTCCGAATTGATAGCCTATAACTGACGCCGTATCTTGAATGGCAGACCCGCCCTGTCGTCCCTCCTGGGAATAACGCCCTCCTTTGAAACAAAGCTGGATTAATCTAAAAAGAAAACGGTCAACGGGCTCTGTCTGACAGGGAAAGCCGGCTTTGCGTCCCCGGTCTCACTCTCACCCTCTCTTCAATCGATACAAGCTGTCCGCCCACTTGAGCACTTCGCTGTCACTTTCAGTGTTTGCGACTCTTAATACTCACGTTGTGGAGTTTGTAGTAGAGCCCGCAGGCGTTGCACACCGGGTCACCGTTCCCGTTGCGCCGCCACAGAGTGGTCGTGGTTGTCTGGCAGTTCGCGCAGCAGGTGCCAGCTCGCCTCGCAGCAGACTGTGTAGGCAAGAAAAAACAGAGTATTCAATACTGGGTACACGACATTAAAACATACATTATCCATAACGACATTTATAATCTAAAAAGGATAGAGCCATTTTAAAACGAATAGCCTAATTCCGTTTACCTTCAATGGAGGAGCCTGGTTATTATTGCGGAAAAAATACTAAAATAGGTTAATCTATTATATTACTTGGTGGAAACTTTATTATTAATATTAATACATATTTATAAATGTAGCCTATAGTAGGTCTATATAGAGTTG
The DNA here is from genome assembly GCF_951802725.1 of Rutilus rutilus. NCBI lineage: Eukaryota > Metazoa > Chordata > Actinopteri > Cypriniformes > Leuciscidae > Rutilus > Rutilus rutilus. Next base: position 5,132,663 of record NC_140227.1, read on the forward strand.
TTTTTTTTTTTACTGTAACATGGTCTTGTCTTATTTTTATTGAGTTCTTTTTTATTGCACTGAATGCAGTCGGACTGCATGAACTCAATTCTGCATTTCTATTCTACGCACTGACATCAAACAGGCATTACGGATTTGGGTTGGAGTAAAAGCATCCATGATAAGAATCTGATGGGGTGACGAATATTTTGACTCACCCATGTGTAGGCTACTCTGCACCAGACATCATTTCAAAACTATATCCCGCCACGATGCGGCCTGAACATATTAAGTCTCTTACAAGGACTCGCCTCCGTGTTTGGACTAATTAAATACAGCCTGTTCTCTGCATTTAAATACGCTAAATTCAATTTTCCAATTTGTGCCCTGGTTCGAAAAAAATTCGCTTTTTTTCTGACCTGTATCTAATAGCTAAATTCTGCCATATTTCAGTACAGATCATTAATTTATATCGTTTCGATACACTGCTCGCCTTGGTGCCACGAATCAAACGCTTTAGTGGGCGGGGCGTCTGCAAAGCCGGGTCATCAATCCTCTGTTCGCTTTTTGTCCATTACGGATCAATTTTTCACACATAATGAGAAACATCTATAGGCATACAACGCAATTCCCCCGCAGTCCAACACGTATAGCATTTGCAGTTTGTGTTCATTAACGATTTACATAAGCTTTTGTAAAAGGAAGCTACGAATAAAATAAAAAAACGCCGCTCTGAATAGAAATTAAACAAAACGCAGACGACAACAAAAACACGCACATTCCGATACTTAAACTCAGTGCCAGTCGAGCATGACAAACAAGAGAGCAAAGAGTATAAATCCATTTATTTTCCAATCCCTGCCCCAGCCCCTTCACACATAGTGCTCTGATAATCGCTTTACAGTAGATGTCATTCGGGCCTGCCGGGGCCAGAGAAAATTCAGCCGGGTTTGTTGAAGACGGAAACACCCGGGAGCCTGGCTTCCTTATCGGGCCCGGGCAGATATCCGGATAGGAAACAACTGGATGGCCTTTGAACAGCGCTCTGAAAACACTTCAGCCCAAAATGCAAAAGCATGGGCCAGCACACTGACTCCATGGAAAACCCTGTGGCTTTTTTCACCATGAGAACATATAGAGAAACTAACAGCTACAGTCTGTTTCACCTACTACTGCTAAAAATAATAATGATCATCATAATTGGGAATTGCAGTTGCAATCCATATTTCAATTCCTCTTTGAATACGTCACTCTGTTATTCGCTACAAGGCTAATTTTTCTAAGCGTCTCTTTTACAACACTGGAAATAAGATTCCCTCTGAGACTCTTATATTTACACTCTGATGGTCACTTAGCCAAGTGAAAATTAAATTATTACACATGGCTGATAGAAAAGACGGTCTCACTCAATTAAACAGCTTGCTGCGTCTCCAAATGAATATATGATAATATTACATCACGTTTTGAAAGACTGCTAAAATGACTCAATGACAGTGCAAAGAGACAGAGGTAGAGATATAGAGTTTCATCCGCTAGACGATATAATAAGATTATGGGAATAGAAAAATCTATCTAGTTTGGGAAAATAATATCCTGCCTGTTTTCTTCAAAAGTCATCTGTTTTCATAGAATCTTGATGTTGGAAAAACTGTCACCCCTGCCTGGCGAGATATGAGTTATATTTCAATAAAAGCGTAGAGGAGCCTTCTTTTACAAGCTGTCCCGAACCATGGACAAACAGCAGATTAATAACCAAAGCATAATCAAGTTTGACTTTTCACACATCTTAATGATTTCTCCACAGGGAAACAGCTAAATAATCCTGCACCTTCAATCAATCATCTCAATGTAAAAAGCCATTAAGATAAAAGAACATCAAAAATCGAATTAGATAATTCTGCTGGCAGCGATTCTAAAATGGAACCAGAATCATAAGCCAGCCACACGAAACAAAACCAATGGCATGTGGCTTTCTAAACGCAGCCAGAAAAAGAACAACTGGATCAAACTGCTTGATCTAGACAGATGCGCTCAGGCAATATGCAGCAACAGGTTTCACTCAGTGTGGAGTGGTGATAATTGTCCCGGCATGGGCATTGGTATCAGTGACAGTATCAGAACTAGAAGCAATAATGATAGCGGGAACAATGGCAATAGTAGCAGTATTGTAACAGGCAGAGTAGGGGATCACCAGGGGGTGAGGGCAACAAACAATTCCAGGAAGATTATAGGGAAAATATAACTTTCCTGGAATTGTGCTCAGGCTTTCTGCTCCGTGCTCCTATTTAGCCCCCTTTCTCACGTGTGTAAGGAACAACTGAAAGAGTGCTGATCTACTCACCAGTCTGCGCTTCGGTTTGATGAGGGGTCGGTTCTGGCCGTTCATCTTGTGGTACAGGCCGCACGCGTTGCAGAGGTAGTGGCCCGTCCCGTCCCGCCGCCACAGCGGGGTAGAGGTGGCTCCGCAGTTCACACATTCACGCCCCTCTGTGCAGAATTCAAGTGGAGGGAAAGCAAAGGGAAATTTATATAATTAAGAAGTTCACACTCGATCTACAATACAGGAACACGGGGTCACGGACCGGGCAGAGAAAAACAACTCCCAAGTTAATTAGCCAACATCTAACATGACATTCACATTGGAATCTCTTATCTGAACTGGATGCATTACATAACTGATATCGAAATGTATGAATGTGCATGTGTGGATGAAATTACGTTGTTTTTTTTGTTGTTTTTTCGCTGCATAACTGTGGAAAATGAATACATCCAGGTTCTACTCTTAAATTAGTTACAGACCAACCGTTTAATTTATCTGCTATAGAGAGAACCCTAAATATCAGTCTGCTTTTGCATACAACATTTTCCAGACACTTTAAGAAGAAGCTGATTAATTCCATGTTATATATTCTCACTCCTGTTTATCAGCCAGCTGTCCAGGCTTGTCCTATATTCTCAGGTGTCATATCACAGTAAAGCACCCTAACCTGCTGGAAAGGGCCCTGCGCTTTAATTCATATGCTCTTCTTCCTCACTCCCCTGAGCACCTCTCTATTATTCACATTATAATGTGAGATAGTCGCTGTCCCACCCTGACCAGAGAAAAGAATACGCCCGGACAATGGATGCTCTTTTGAAGTGTATATGATGTTGTAATTCAGTCATTTTCAGACTTTTTTTCCGAAGTTTCACTTGCATTTTGAATGTACTGAAACTTGGTGCTGGGAGTGTTAGGCGAAAACAGCCCAGCGAATATAGCGAATTAGTAAATAGAGGTTCACCTAAATCAGAGGTGTAGCCTATATTGTTACATTTCACACACACACACACACACACACACACACACACACACACACACACACACAAAAATCTATCTTTTTTGGTTTTGTTTGTTTCATTTATGCATTTGCCTTTCACAGTCTCCTTTCATATTTTCTGAATTTTAAAACAAATCCAATGTTTTTTTGTTTTTTTCAATGCCCAATCATGTTTGTAGTATTCATTTAACATAATATATATATATATATATATATAAAATATTACTATGCAGTTCAAAATTGGTTCCATTCACCAATGCACTGAACCCTTATGTTCCACCTAGACATTTTCTACATTCATAGGTTGGCTATCACTGAGTGTTATATTATTCATTTCCATTATTCATTCAATTATTAAGCATCTTGTATTTACATATTGCTATTCCTATTTTAATGTAATATCCAATTATAATTTCATGTAATATGTGTCATATAATGTAACTGTAACACATTAAGAATAGATTAAATTAATGTTATTTGATAGCAGTGCATCGGGCCGACGTCGTGCATAAATATGCACACAAACAGCAGGGTCCTGTCGCCTGTGAAGGCCTGTCCCGCCGGGGTTTTGTTAGTATTGGGGTCGTAGGAGGGCGGAGGGGGGAGTATGTCGTGATTTCTTCAACTGAAGGTATACAGGATATGACTGGAGCCAGCGCGTCGTGACTCCTCAACGTTTTAAGTGCAATAAAGGCTACATTTAAAGGAAAACAAAGCGTAAAGCAACACGCAGCCTGCCAAATGAAATCATTCATCTTAAGACCTTAACTTAAACCGAATCTGCATGGAATAAATATATAGAAGTTTGTGTGTCGTCATTTAATATGCTAATTCATGTCGAAAGGTCTGCAACTTCGCCAAAAGCGCCATGTTCATAATTTATTTTATTTATCATTTTTATCAAGCCGTTTTCAATACAGCTCCACTAATATATTGGTATTTATATCTAAATATTTTTCTTTTTTTTTGCTGGATTCCTTGCACTTTCATTTTTTTTTTTTTTTTATCATAATGTTAGAGGCCTACATTTTTGTTTCTTCAAATTTATAATTTCTCAAATTTTATCTACATTTTCTTCACCATTAAGTAAATTCAGTGTGTTCGAAAAATGCGATATACAGGTCATCTCTTTACATTTATTTAAACGTAAAAAAGCTACGTAAAAATAGCCTATCGACTTTTTTTATTACTAAACAGCTGGCTTGGGTTTGTAGTTTATGTAACCACTATTTTTATAGGAAATGTCACCTTTGAGTGGTGATGCATTATGATTTAGCATTTTTAAGAGCTGCTGAAACTTGTGGCGTGTCATAATTAAAAAACTGTGGTGTAGAGTTGCCTCGAGGGAGATTCCTAAAATGGCGGCCGAACTCATTTAATTAGACAAAAACAAAATAAGTAAACTCCAAATTAGATTAAAACGTTGTGTCCAATAAAATAAAAGCTGTGATAATGGAAAACTGAAATATCTAGGCCAGTAAACCATTGGGGATTCATTTGTATAGCCTATGGCTAAATTAAATTATTTTCAAATAGCCTATCACAAAAAAAATCCTACACATATGGTATCTACATGGGCTATATAGCTAATACTTTACATAGGCTATAGATTTTGTAAATGTAACATTTTTAATAACTGATGTGAAAATGTTATCCAACCCAATGTAAATGTATCTGTTCTTCACTTCATGATCGAGTCAGAGAACTCTAAAGAAACTCACCTGAGCACGATCTCGTCTTGCTTTTACATTTAGGTGTGAAGCCCGAAGCGGATCCACTGAGGAGGGTACCAGGATGGAACAGCCCGCCGCCGTACTCGTGTGGAGTGGGCAGGGAGTACGTTGGGTAGGTCGGAATGGGATGATGCGTGGACGGTGTTTGGGCGCTCATAGCCAGGCTTCCCCGAAGAGGACTACATCCCTCCATTTTCATCCCATCAGCGATGACTTGGTACTTGATGGAGTCCTTTTCGTCCATTCTTGCTGTGGTGGAGTTCGGAGAAGAAGGACCAGGGTCCGGTGAGACGTCTTTCGGTGGGGTTGGGGGGAAATTGTAAAGGGGATGTGGACTGGAGTGTGTTGCGGATGTGAGGGAGGAGACGGGAGCGGTGCTAGAGCTACTGCTGCACGGGTAGCCGGCGCTGGCGGGGTGCAGGCCGGGCTTGCTGAAGTGACTGACCGCCCAGGCGTTGTGGTGCGCGGCGGAGAGCGCTGCCTTCCCGCTGTCCAGCCAGGGGATCCCGGGACTGTGTATGAGGTGTGGCCGGCAGACCTGACTTCCCGTGAGACGAGCTGAGAAATACAAGAAAGAAACGAACATAAAAGCTCTATTCGAAATGTCTAAATCTCTACAGTTTTTGCCGGAACACCAGTTTGTTTTTCAAACAACAAAATGCCTAATGTTCAACCTCACCTGTTGACTCCGTACTCAAACAATACAAACTTGACATTGAGATAAAATAAAATTATATGAAATATCAATAATGCACAAAACCGCATTTGCCGATTCACCCTAAAGTTAGTCCAGTGTTTGCTCGCTAACACTTAAAAGATGTTTTTCTTCGTCTCGACATGATTTTCAAAATAAAAACGCACTTACTCCCAAGAAACAGACGGAAAATCTCCTTACAAAAGCGACACGCAACTTTTTTAACGAAGCATTCTCACTACAGCCTGTTCGTCGCACAAATTAGACATTTGAACTAAGAAGTTCATCAGGAATGTTTCGTTTTGATTTGGCATCCGGGAAGTGCCTTGATCCCCCTCTCTCTCCCTGACACGAACTTCCCTTTCCTCATCATTCGTTGGACATTTTCTTTTTCTTCTTATCTTTACATTTCAACACGCACCTCTTGGAGATGACAGTTCGCACCGCAGAGAAGAAATCCGATATGTTTCATTTTAAACGCATTTTTTGTCATGCTTTTGCTCGGCTAATTGGTGTCTGCCAGGCACATATATGCATAACGTTTTTGCAAAAAAATAAATCAATAGGCTAAATATATAAATAATAAACATTAAGCCTACATTAGCATATTTTGGTCAAGCCTCGAGACATCGAGCCATGGGACAGTCCCGCATTTAGGCCGCACTTGGACTCAAAGTGAGTAAAAACCGTCTAAATCTTTCGGTTTTACACTAAACGCACAACGCAGTTGTACTAAAGTAACACCAGTAGACTTTATATATGCAACTGACACAAAATGGGCATAAATGGCGTCGACAAGGTCAAGTTTGTTTACTAAACCCTCTTTAAGCACAAGAGTAGGCTATACGACCAAAACAAACATAAACAAATGTTCTCTTTCGCCATAAATATGAGCAACATTTTACATTGAACTGTTCGTAACACATTTAACTATAAATAATAGGTTAAATAATTTAGCAATAACAGTAACAGTATTATTTCAAGCAGCTTTATAAATTAATTCACATTCATTAGTTTATTTTCATTCATGATTAATGTAAAGTGTGACTGGAATATTTATCGGAAATTACATAATGAAATATCCACAAGATAGCCTACCTTTACACATTTTGTGATTAAAATATTATAATATGCGAGAGAAATTTGACATAAAGATGAATCATACCGTGCGCTTGTCCGTATGATACTCTGGCCCGAGAATTGGAGTAGTAGGGGTTCCCCTGCGAGTCCAAGTGATTTAAGAACACATCCACCTCGTCCGGGGGAAGAAGAGGGGCCATGGGCTCCATGTAATTGTGTGTAAGCCCATGATGATGTGACTCTGGGTGCTGGGCGTTGAGTACCGCATGATGATGGGCCATCCATCGAGACTGATCGGCCGCAACCTCCATGTCGGAAGTGTCCGCGCTTAGAAAACGTTTAAAAAAAAAGTTTTCTAGATGCCTACTGAAAACCTTTTGGACGCTTAGAGACCCAGGTCCTTTAGATTATTACAATATTTGTCGTTCAGCTTCAGTTGGTGATGCTCTGTTCACTTTCTATGCCCTTATTTTTGGAGAAGAGGTCCTGCTTCTTTGCTTTCTGAATGCTCAGGAACACCTGTAAGAGAACAAATAGATGCGTCTCAATTTGAACGTTAAATACATTGCAATACAGATTTAAATTTGTACAAAGAATCTCCACTTTATCGAAATACGCTATTGCAACTTGAAATAAGTCGCTTCATTACAAGCTCAACAGCGCAATTTTAAAGAACTATCGGTATAGCGCAAGTAGCCTACTTACGGCGCGAAGTAGCATTTCAGCACTACAATCCTCAGTTTATTTTTTTCCCGTGTTAGTCCTGTACAAAGAATGTTAATCCTCAAGATGTCTGTTGACATTCGTAATTCGCCACTGGTTTAAATTGTCCACAGCCTCTCTAAAACTCTGCGTCTGTGTGAAGCGGAGAGAAGTCTCGTTAATGAATTGTGCCTGTGTACTGTCGGAACTGGCGCCAGTAGATTCCATATCTTACGAACATGGGCGGGGTCACGGGCTGGCAGGGATCGCTCTGTTAACCAATAGCAGATCGCGCTGACTGCCATTGGCTCGAACATCATGCTTTCCAAACTGCCACGGCGACTGTCGGCCTAGTGCTCCACATTCAGAGAGCTGAGAGACTCATCATTCAGCAAAGCAATTTATTCAGATCTTTTTACCTTTCTTAGAGCTTCAAGATGATGATGTAATAATGTTGTCTTTTTACTCAAAGACTAACAGAATTACCCGAAATTAAGAATGTAAAGCTGAAGTCTTGTATACGGCCTCAGAACGTTTATCAAGACACAAACACTGCATTCTTTTATTCGAATAATAATATTACATTGGTTAGACTACTTTTGTTTAAGCATAAATGAATAGTGTAATCACTTAAATTTTTTCTAGGCTATTGATAAACAAAATGATTTATTACAGTTATCATAAACTTTTGTTTAAGAACTTAATACTGTGATTAAGACCTGTTGCCTGACCATTAACATTTTAACATTGCTTAAAACAACAAAACCTGTAACAGTGAAGTGTCACATCATGCGATATGCCTAAAGCAAACAAACACGATTCCTAGCACCTCGGGCATTAATTGGGGAGGAGTGTTTTATGGTCCTTAAATTCGAGGCTATTGTTCTTGCGCGTCTAATTGTTTTAAATTAGTTCTCACCACATTCTTCTTGTGAAAACAGTCTTTGTATGCCGTTTCGAGCGATCAAACGTTACTTTACATATTAATAGCGGGTCCGTGTCTCCTTGGTGCCGACAGGTCGCATGGGCAGGTCCAAATTGAGCCAATTGGTGGCCATTAGGGCAGCTTCGTTGATTCTTACTTACAATTATCTCATGGCAAAACAAGCATCAGGCTCACCCACCGCAGGCAGAAAGACAGAACGACGCCAATTAGCTTGATAAGCGTTTAGATAAACTGTGGATACAGGTTAGTCAACTGAAGACCTCATTGTGCACAAAGGGTTTAATACATTGTTGCGGCTAAACATAAAATGTGCTTGTCTATCCAGTCAAAAAAGGCTTCATTTCCTATTCCAAGCGTTTTAAATTCGTTTAGACAAATTTGCATAGCCTACTAATTTCATGCAGTGGAAGCTCCAATTCAAATAATCTAATACAAATAAACACTCCTTCCGTTAACATATAAAATATGTAATAGGCCTATATAGCAGCGTGCTCCTTTAGATATCTTCTATGGCCTCTAACTGCTTGTATAACGCTTTGTGTATATTAATTATTTAACCTGTCTGGTTGGATCAATCAAAGATAACACAAGATAGACTTGACTATCACTACCAGGGCGCTCCGGCTCGTTTTTCATCTATCGAGAAAGACACTATTACTTTTGTTTTCTTGATGGAGTTACAGCTCTAGCCAAGAACCGGTTTTAAAAAAATGAGAAATTGAGTTTTAACTGATTTTATAGGCTACATTTTATCCTAGAAATAATGGTGGGGTGTATTTCTGACAATAGGGCTATTTATTTTTATTATTATTTAAAGCAGGAGTTTTAGTCTGAAGATTGAAAGGCAATAATTGAAGCGCGATCTCAGAGCCCCTATCGGCCGCCACTCTGACGCCATGACTTGATGTCACAGTATCTCGGGAAAGAAGAAAAAGATCTAGACGCGCTGCAAAGACTTATCCACAGCTATCTACAACTACAGTGTAATACACTGAGTATTAATGGCTGGTATAGTCATAGTGTGTTTTCATATGTTTTCATCAAATCATATTACCATCATAAGAAGATGATTTTTTTTTCTTTTGGTAAGAGTTTTGGTCTGGCTGAAGAGCGAATAATCAATTTGGACAATAATATTGAGCACTTAAACCACAGAGCTTCTGTCAACGTTGGATGTATAAAGACGCTCAAACAGGCTATTTGGCCTTATTGTGTGACAATATCAGATGTTTAAACCCCTCTTTAACGGACTGGATTCCTGCCAGGGGCCCTACGCAACACAAAGAGCCCAGCCTGAAGCCAACAAATTAGAATGTACAATAAAATATGACGCTTGGTTTTGCTGTGTAATGATGCATTTTATACACAGTCTTCCATCAAAAAGGTGCAACAGCAGATTATGCAGATATAAATGGAAGCTGATATAAACCTTTAAATATACGCATATACAGTGATCTTTCATACTGTCATAACTGCTTTATCACAGACTGAGTGCTAATGAAACGCAACACGGCGTCTTTAATAGGCTTTTTCACAAACATTTACACTAATTTTGTGTAAAAACGCAGTGGCATATAAAAGCCAAACTTTAAAAGTGACCCACCTCAGCCCTTATGGGAAATAAAATATTCAATATCTGAAATGCAAATATTGAAATATTTTCATTATTTCATAACATTTATTCTGTTGTAATTTCGGTGTAAATTCATGTCTGCCGCTGTGTGCATTAAACCATGTAAATGTATTTTAGTGGTAGGCTATGCCACCTTACATGCAGCTTCATTGCCGCATTTGTGGTGTAAATGTGGCAATACATGTTTATTATACAGTGTGTGTGTGTGTGTGTGTGTGCGCGCGCGCGCCAGTTTTTGCGCTAATCTTGGCCACCTAGGGCTAAATATTTTTTAGAGAATACCTGAACTAAATACCTGTGGTAATCCAGGTGCTCTCGACGTTAGAACAAAAGGGACTGTCCTTTTAGGGACTTAACATTTAAAGTCGGGGGTGTGTCACTACAGAGATTGACCCGACTGAGGACTCTAACTCAGTGGGCCAACTCTTCTTTAAATGCGTGTGAAGATTCAGACTTTATTTCTTATGTAACACAAGTCGTGTCGTCTAACACGTGTGACTGTGACGACGGCAATGACATCATGTTTGTGATGTCACATTATACTTTGCTTTAAATTAATTGCATCAAAAATAATGGAGGAAACAAGCTCCGCGAAAATGGAGGCAATCATTCCCTTAATTAACAGGTGCCGTGAAATGGCTTTGGCCGTTCGTTCCCTCACCGCGCATTTATCATTCTCCGTGGGGTTAAAGGAGGGCAGGAGGGGGCAGAGAGCGGCGCAGAAGGGTTTGTGAAGATAAGCAGGCACTGGGATATAGGGGGAATGACACAGACCAGCTGAAGCGGTATTGTCCTTTACTCACGGGTAATTAGATTGTGACAGGGCACTCGGGGGCAGACACAAGCACAGGCAAAGTCACAAGCCTCCTGTCCTCTGCTGAAGCATGAATAACAGGGTTTGAAAGCAAAGCGTCTCACCCTCTTTTTATTTCAAACAACAATCCACATTATTTTGAGGCGAAGTCTCATATGCGTGCATGCGTTCTCAGTATTATTCTAACGCGCATGGTTTATGTCTTGCGCGACACATTGGGTAAAGTTCTTCTTCTGGGTGATGGCATTTGTTTAGTCGGAAAATGATCCTGTGGCGGTCATAAATCTGATGGGTGATGACAGCGCGCCCGCCCTTCTTTTGTGCTTGACAGCTCTTGGAGTCAATGATTTAAATAAACAGCACAGGTGGGCTAATGCAGGCGTCCTTGGGGCATTCCTGAGAAAGCTAATTCCTCAACTCACCCGCGCCACATTCGCTTTCACATTTATAATCATTCAAATTCCCATTTGAAAATGTTGGCGGAAAATGATTTTCGTACCGTGTGCTTTGTTCTTGGTTTGTTAAATTACAAAATCGTATCAACACAAGCATTCATTTCCACATGAGTCTCTTAAATGTACATTATTTCATGCATTGTTTCATTAATGTTTTGTTTAGCCTATTGTGTATGCGGTGTAAATGTTTAATTTGGATTTTATTTGAACATGTGTACAAAGAGAAAGGCATAGTTAAGAATGTCCCTTTTAATAAATGTAAAATAAGTAATAATATTTTAAATATTATAATAATATTATTAGCACTTGAGACTATATCTTTGAGCTATACGAAACACTCTTTGTCATTTCTTATAACCCGAAATGCCTGCAGTAGTAGCCTACAGTGTAGATAACGGATTTAGAAACACAATAAGTATTTTTGTATTTAATCAATTATTATTATTATTATTATTTCTATTCAGCCATACAAACGCAAAATTGTATCTTTTTTTGTTTTATTATAAACCATTAAAAACTGCTATCAAATTAAAATAAACTCTTTTGATTTTTTTGATGGAATTACAGGCTACATCATAATAAACCTATTTTGGACTAACAGTTCTCTTTATAAATACCTCACTAAAACGCGTGAATAATCTCTTCGTATTACTCGACCTCACGCTCGCTGTGTCGAATGATATAGTCTACGCAAAACGCATCTTACCAGTGTTTACGATTAGGCACTCTTCTCTTGACATTTAGCAGAGAAATGTGTCCTGGGGCCAATTCCGTGTGCCACCGTCTTTGAGGGAAGAGTATCGGTGATTCGTTGCGCTTTGCGAAGCGCTGAAGCTCCGGGCACAGTCTTCTCTATGGCTGGCGATGCCAACCTTCCCTGACAGGCAAGCGTCGTTCCAGAATTCGTTCGCTGAGGATCTTTCTTCAGTGACTTACGACGTGGTGTAGTGTCTGACACATCGTACTCTCTCTCTCTCTCTCTGGCTGGAAACAGCGAAACTTGAGGCACAAAGTGGGGCTGCTGCAACGTAGCCGTGCGTCAGCCAATCTGGTCTTCCGGGTCGTGCTTTGATGGTTAAAAGCTGTGCTGAAGATGTTATGTGTGGTTCTCACTCGTATAATTATGAAACAAGACCCAGTTGCACCTATACTGTCACTCTTACTTGGTTTGGCATATGCTATTATTCTCACTTTTTTTTTCTTTTTTTTTAGATTGAGAAGTTAGGATAATTTAATTAAAATCATGATTTGTTATCACAACTTTTTTTTCTTTTGTCAAATTAATGTGGTTCAGACAACATACTATTTTGATTTTCTGCTGATTACACCAATCTCCTTCGTTGTATTAACTCAAATGTTTAATTTAATGAACTCAACCTTACTTTTTTAAGTTAAACCAACAAAATGTTTTTACAGTGCAGGAATAATTATAAGAAGCCAACCCCACCATAGATAGGATGGTAGACCGATACTGGAGCGTGATTTGCACATTAAGTATTGTCCTTCTCATTTGATCACTGCGATGCTGCAGATGTGTTTGCGTGAGTGTTGTGAATATGTAAATCTTTACTTTTAATATGAGACGCCTTTAGGCTTCCCATCTTAATGAATTCTATTCCTTCTTGATCTTGTCTATAATATGTTGCGACGTCGCGGTCGACCTTGCCTTCCCCCCAAACCCAGCCAGTTTTAACTCTCTCACACATAACACCAACTTTTAAAACATGCAAAGCCTCGGTAAATCTCTGGCACAAGACCCCGTGCTCGCGTGCATCGGCTCACGCAGGGCAGGTGCAGCTCGCGCCCGGCTTCCCCCAAGAGTGCACGAGCACAATGAGAGCGCGAGAGGAGTGAACTCTGACAGAATTAATTGCATTATATAGAATGATCAAAATAACAATGTCCATTGCCAGCTATTGTTTCGTTTTCATGCAAAAGACCACGAACGGTGAAGGATTCAAGTCAGTCAAATCAGAGGCTATACTCCGGTTGGTCGCAACCATGATGTTGAAAAAGCAGGCCTATAGGATTAGCCTATGATAAAAATCAAAATTCTTTGGTTTTCCCCATTGTCTTGCACTTATCAATAAGGATAGAATAACAGATTAAAAGAAAGACAAGTATTTGGCTACTCAGAGTTTCCGGTAAGTGCAACGTTCAAGAATTGCCTAATCGTTTTGTATTGTGTTTATCAGTTCCTTTTTGAGTGCTTCAGTTATCAGTTTTATGTCATGACATGAGTTGGCATGTCTTTTCGTGGCCAACTTAATCATATCTTATTACAAGTATGCTGACAAGCGAATATCCCTATACAGACTTGTAAAAAAACTAATTTAGTTGCTGACAGCGAATCACGTAATTTTGGAGGACACATCTCTAGATGTTCTGGTAATTTAGGAGGTTTACTTTGCACCACATGAAAGTTTTACGTCGAGACAAACTAACCTTGATTGCCCCATGAGATGTAAATTCTTTAGGCTATCAAAAGTTAAAGTGACGATGACGATGAAGAAAATAATTATGCTAATTTTGAGTGGCTTTCTGAAGCTCCCGGTCATTTTAACTTAAAAAAAAAACGAAGACAAATAATGTTAAAAACAGTCAAAGCATTATTTTTTTTTAATTATTTGTGTTGTAGTTATTTATTGTTTTAAAACAAAAAAGAATAACACAGGCCTATTTGATTCTAAAGAACTAAATGGATTTAGTGTGCGGATTTCTGAAAGATCTAATGTATGCATGTATTCTGATGGCGAAGCGTTAAGAGCAGTAGGTGCTGGGCTTACAGGAGCTTTGCGATCTGAGCAGAAGAAGATGCTCACTCATGATGCGCGCGAGATAAGCGCTTATCAGTCTCGAGCTTGCATCTCCAGCGCATTAAAAAAAAAAAAAACTACTTTAGACTAATAAAGGCGACTGCTAAGCTCGCCTGCTCCCTTCCAGCAGTGCACACTGTGGCAGACACGGTGACATTTCCATTTCACGTTGTCCGTCAAAGGCGCAGCAGAGCGCGCGTGCATGTCTCTGAGTCTGACTCTGAGTTGCCATGCGTCAAAGTAAAGAGTGCGCGTGAATCAGACACATTTATCCTGAAAAACACTTTACAAGTTCTTATGCCTTATTTTTTATGAAGCCATGCTAAATAGTGAAAGCAATACGTCAAATATTATATGCATTTATCCCACACTGAGTTTTCTTGAAGACTCGTAAAATGTTAATTAATATTATTATTATTATTATTATGTCATGGTTTCTTTGTATTTTTTTAATAGTCTTTCCATTTTTGATATATATATAGGCCTATATTATTTTCATCATTTTATTGCTTTTAAAAAAAAGGGTTCTAAAGTTATTATTTATATATGCATGCATCAGATGCCAGGGCCCTCTCCTTCCGATTATTACCGGGGGTAATATTTCATCGGCGTGAGGCAATCTTTGTTCTTTGTGAAGATAATAAATGGCCTAATCGTTATCAGCTTACCGCTGGAGGTGTCAGGACCGAGCGAGGCTGGAAACAGGGTCCAAAGTGGCGCTGAATAAATTGGTGTTTCTTATCTCTCTCCCCCAGATTATCGCCGCCTTTTCAAACCGCCACAACAAATACATTCAATGCATCTAATGCATCATTTGAGGGGGGAAGATCGCAGGGGTGATAGAGACAGATAGGCTACCCGAAGGAGAAATATTTACACATTTAACGTGTTCGGGCCAATATTAGCTGGGGTTTTGAGCCAGTTTATTGGACGGGCAGAGAGGTACACACGCTTAACATATCAATGCAGCCATTATCATTCATATTGTAGTGCCACTGGTGATAGGTATCTGCGTGATTATTCTGTCTTGTCATTAGATCTGTTACGTGTTGAATTAGTTGTGAAATTAGCTCGTTTCATCCAAACACTTGTTTTGCCTTCTTTATCCGGTGGGTATCAGCAGTATCGTTATCGTTACCTACCTTTTCAGCACGTCTTTCTTATGGGAAATAAAATCAATAGGTAGGCCTAGTCCTATAAATTAATTGAAAGCCAGACAGCTGAAAACACTTGGCACTGGGTATAGCCCTTTGCAATAACATAGGCTATACTTCATGTGTAAATTACTAATTACAAAAAACAATAAGAGGCGGTTTGCTATTGTTAGATTTAAATGAACAATAATTGACATATAATTGGTTATAAAGCGTTTGTAGGAGTCATTTACCTAAATAAAATAAAAAGAGGAACTTTTGCCCTTTAAAATATTTCTAGGCCTAGTCCTTTAGTGAGAAATCATTTTAGTTTTATCGAAATAACTCTCATCAGTATCTAGAGTCCTCGCAGAATCCGGCTAGAGTTACTATAACTGTTAGTGTTTTGTAATTGAATATCAGCCCGTCCATTAGGCTTTAAAACAGCATGTGATCTCGTTTCAGCACTAATGAACGCCTACAAGTTAATGCCATTAAAAACGTGTGTCCTGAAAGTGGAGACTTCAAAATGAATCAGAAGAATTTAAAAATCATCCGTTCGAATTCATTTAAAATGTCTCCGCAGGACAGAAGACGCTAAAAAACCGCAACTTCTGCCCTTAGAAATAAAAATAACAATTCAAAGTGGTGCCAAAGTGAATTGAATTGATTTTCTAATAATGAAAATAAAGTTGAAACTCTAAAAATACATGCAGCGTTGTTATAGAAATTAGAAATTACATATACATTGTTAAATTAGAATGGAAAGATTGTTGTAATAATTATGAAAACATGTTTTAGCCTTTACACAGTTACAAAAGTTATATTAATAAGAAATGGTATTTTCTACAGTCCCTCTAAATGCCTTTATCTATTATTATTAGGCTATTATTATTAGCCCATTAAATTAAACATTTTTTTCACTGCCCGTCTTTTATTGTTTTATTAAATGAACAACTGTGCTGTTAATTAATGCGAACACTGAATTGATTATTTTTAGTTTGGAGAAGATGCTAGACTGTAGGCTATACTGAGCGCCGTTTTATTGATAGGCCCTTTCTGCTCACAAAAATTGACTTCTATGCTACGCGTGCTCGAAGTGAATTTTGTTATTTGAGAGAAAAGAGACAGGTTTCCATTTACAATCGAGAGGAGGACGTTGTGCATGTGAGTGACACTTATGACAAAAAGCGCCTTTTTCCAATATATACAAACTCCCCTTTTAATAAGGCGGCATCTTCACCGGGCGCGCGCTCTCTGATGGTCTCCACGGCAACTCAGATAACGGAGCAGCAGTTTTCCATATCTGCACCAGAGTCTATTATACCCCAGGATTAGCTCGTTTTCCGAAAAGGTCAAACACAAAGTCATGAAACCTGGTATTTTCACCCTTCCTGCGAGTCCCTGCATATTCATTCGCATAACATTCGCTCCTCTGTCGTTTCATTTAGCTAATTTCATCAGGATAATGGCTTTTTTTTTTTTTTTTTTTTTTGTTATGTGAGAACTGAAAAAAAAAACTGTCTACATCACCCGTTTTGTGTTGGAAAAATACAAAGTAGCTCGCAATGAACGGAATGACTGATAATAGGCGTTTTTCTTTGTGATATAGTGACCTCTAGTGGCCAGAGCGCAGTGTAGGCTGTTCCCACACAACCTCAATGGTTTTGACACCAGATGGACAGGATGCGAATATGTTGGGTTATATAATTAGGCTTGAATATTAAAAAAGTTGAGGTATTCTTATGTATAGGTATTATTCTTGTATGCACAAGCAACGTTTCACAACTACAAAAGTTAGATTGCAAGTTAAATACGCTCGCGAAAAGTCGCGCTGGCCTGAGGTGTAACTATAGCAACATAACTGTGGGCTGCTCACGCGATGACCGCACACCGACAAAACACAAGTAAGCTACTGTCGTTATTTTCCCCTTTATTATATATTCACACAAAACATTTAGCCTATTTTTGTGCATTTGCCAAAATCGAATGTGCAAAGGGCGCCAAAAAGACAACACGGGTTGCGCGAAATAAACAACCGCGCAAATTACTGACAGAAATTTCTTTAAGAAACTGAAACTCGTTGAATGGCAGAGTATTATTGTGAAAACCAGGAATGAATTCAAACACGAAAAGGAAACTTTAACCAAGAGTGTAACCATAATAATGTGTAGCCTACAGTTTGTAAATAAAACACAAAATGAGAGAGAGAGAGAGAGGGGTGCATTTCATGGATGGAATGTCCCAGGTGGGAATCCCAATAGCTGCAGAGGAAGTGTGCTGAGTTTTGGCAGGAAGAGGGAGCTGGGAGGGGTGGTCCTGACTGAGGAGGGGGGGAGTTTCCTGATATTCCTCTTAACTGGCTCCAACTCGTGGGTTCTCTTCCCTTCCCCAAACCGTCCACTCTCCATAATGCATGTCCAACTCACTCTCACCCCAGCGTTCCTGTCTGCACTCTGCCCTAAAACATCATCTTTCCAAAATCACTCCCTACAATCTCCCAGCATTGTTCTCTTTCCAGTGATCTATGTTCAGCTGCGACTCCTTATTTACTCTTATCATGACCTCTTTATAGCACTATAAGTACTGTACTGATTTTGTCATTGTGTAGCCTACCTTTAAAAAAAATGTATGCTCCCACCGGAAAGAAAAATTGCGGTCAATAACTCAATTATTTCTCATTTGAGATTGATGCGATAATAATAATCGAATAATCTCACATGTTGTTCAGAAAACATCCCAACATGTTACAAGCTGTCCTCATTTAACAAGATACAAATCGGAAGCGAGATTTCAGAATGACCCAAGGCTGCTCGATGGGTTAGGATTAATTGCGATTTTTCTAATAAAAAATGGGATTTTGATTTTAAAATGTAATTTTAAAACAAGCTCCGGGTTTGCTGTGCTTATTTGTAGGGCTGCACAACAGAGCACCCTCAGTTGAAGCTGAAACCGATTTGGCAAACGCCCCAGTGTGCATCTGTGCTTGCGCTTGGAGAGCCGTCAAATGTTTCTATTTACAACGTGCTTTTGCAGCGTTGAGCAATGTAACCAATCACAGACATATCTGTTGATTGAGGTGTTTAAGTTAGTCAGAATCCACTCACTGTTTAAAACGAGTTTTTGTTCAGCGCTGAGTTCTGCAAGCTCGCGAATCCGATCGTTTTCATAAAGTATAGACACGATGTGAAGAGATTCCTGCAAATGCGGAATTCACTCTCGAAATTGCAATGATTGACACAGTGACCGTAGCAATGGACGGCACAAAAGTCTGATTGATGTGCATTAAGGCTAAAACACCTGATTTGATTCTGGAACCGGACCTGGTCTCCGTAACCCATAATCGGAATGTTCTCTTCATTGCCAGTTTATTCAATAAAGACTGTGTTAACAATCTCAGTTTCTAAGTCCTCAACTTGTGCGACGAAGAGTCGGCTCTGTTCAAATTCTTGCAGTGGGCCGCGGAAACGTACCCGTTTGGTTGTGTGGGCCGCGAGTTGGGAAAGGTTGGGAACCGCTGATTTAAGTAAATCGCTGCATTTGTGATTTGATTATTGCACTAAGCCAGATTGCAATTTTGGTTTTATTATAATTAATAATGCAGCCCTAGTATCAACTTTCATATCAAATGTTTATAGTTCTTTTTTCTAACACTGGCAATTATTGTCTCATTTGTATATCTTTATTTCTCCTCAGCAACTTTAGGAGAAACATCTAAAACAAAGCTGATACTGAGATACCTTTGTCCCCTAGACTGAGACTGGCCAAAAAGCAGGTACTTTATTTTATGATTTAGAAAATGTTTTCAGGTATAAACCCAGAGGTGGAGCTTGTAGGTCAGTGTGAGCTTTTCTCTCTCCTCAGTGAAGAGCTTTAGGTGGTCTCGGGCTGTGCAGGTGGAAGTGAGCTTCAGATGTTGGAGGACAGCAGGTCCGGGTAAATAAAGAGTGATACGGGAAGCAGCCAGAGCAGGAGGTCACTTCCTATCTGTCAAAGCTCAGGCTTCCTCACGTTCCTGTGGACGGCACACCTGGACTCTCCTTCACGTTCCGCTCTGACAGGTAGAGGGCAAATAGTTAATGCTGTGGGGCAGGGTACGAAAAAAAGTGTGGAAAAGATAAAGAGGGAGAGAGTATGAAGGAAGGACATGGACAGATGTTTTGAAGTGTCTGGGGAGGTTCTATCTAAGTTTCCTATCAGCAGTCGAGGAGGGGAAAAGACTGCCCTGGAAAACAGAGGGTTAGACTTGCGGCCAATGGGAAGTGACCTTGCCCTTCCAGTCAGTCCAAGTGTGTGTGACTATTTGTGTGATAATTCATGCACACAGATTGTTGTGAAGACATTCAAAAGGAATCAAATCATCTATGTATTAACTGTGTTGCGTACAGAAGTGGTTGGACTATGTGTGTATTTTGACAGGGAGCTGGGTTGAAACTACATTCGGAGTCGTGCTGAGGCAAAGAATAACACACACACACACACTCATGAAAAAACATTAGACGGGGATCTGACACAGGCATGCTTCCTCCAGAGATGAATCGGGGGGCTGACTCGCTCTCAGAGCCCGGAGTGAAGGTGCTTTGATGGGATGCCATGTGGCAGAGATCAGGGGGTCTTAGCTGGAGCTCTGGACAGTTACACAAGAGGAGAGGATTAAACCATGATCAACACAGATCTATTATCAAACTAAACACTGTTATTACATGCATAAAACAATTTCATGTCATACAGACATGTATATTACAAACAAGTAGTAGACCTAGTAATAAGTCTCTTAATCAGATAATTTGAAATCTTTGTGTATATGGTTACAAAAGATTTCTATTTTAAGTAAATGCTGTTCTTTTTCAACTTTTTATTCATCAAAGAGTTCTGAAAAAAAAAATATCACAGGTTAAAAAAAAAAAATTATGCTGTACAACTGTTTCCAACCCCCAGCATATTAGAATGATTTCTGAAGGGTCATGTGACACTGAAGACTAGTAATGATGCTGAAAGTTCACATAATAACAATCACATCAATTATCATTTAAAGTGTATTAAAATAGAATACCCTTGTTTTAAACTGTAATAATATTTCACAATATTACTGTTTTTTTTTTTTTTTTTTTTTTTTTTTTTTTAAATGTAGGCTTGATGAGCATAAGAGACTTCTTTAAAAAAAACATTAAAAAGCAATGTAAAACTTTTGAGCAGTAGCATATACAAATGTAAATATATTTTATAAGGTAAAAAGTATTTTTATTTGACAAATATTCAGATATTAATTAAAAATGTATATATATATATATATATATACACTCACCTAAAGGATTATTAGGAACACCATACTAATACTGTGTTTGACCCCCTTTCGCCTTCAGAACTGCCTTAATTCTACGTGGCATTGATTCAACAAGGTGCTGAAAGCATTCTTTAGAAATGTTGGCCCATTTGAAATGATTCAAGCTTTGTGACATGGTGCATTATCCTGCTGGAAGTAGCCATCAGAGGATGGGTACATGGTGGTCATAAAGGGATGGACATGGTCAGAAACAATGCTCAGGTAGGCCGTGGCATTTAAACGATGCCCAATTGGCACTAAGGGGCCTAAAGTGTGTCTCTACCATCTGAATGTCTCAACAGAAATCGAGACTCATCAGACCAGGCAACATTTTTCCAGTCTTCAACTGTCCAATTTTGGTGAGCTCGTGCAAATTGTAGTGGAGATGAGTGGTACCCGGTGGGGTCTTCTGCTGTTGTAGCCCATCCGCCTCAAGGTTGTGTGTGTTGTGGCTTCACAAATGCTTTGCTGCATACCTCGGTTGTAACGAGTGGTTATTTCAGTCAAAGTTGCTCTTCTATCAGCTTGAATCAGGAGTTCAGGAGATTGTCTTGACCAGGACCACACCCCTAAATGCATTGAAGCAACTGCCATGTGATTGGTTGATTAGATAATTGCATTAATGAGAAATTGAACAGGTGTTCCTAATAATCCTTTAGGTGAGTGTATATATATATATATATATATATATATATAAGAATACTTTTGATACTTTTGACATTTTTTAAACAATCATAAATATTTGTATACTCACATATATTCAAGATGCCAGGGCAATATGATATTAATTTTTACTTAATGGTTACACCACATGACAAGTTATTAAATTGAAACATTTAAACCAACATTTAAATCAAAAGCATATGAAACCAACATGAATACAAAATGTTTGAGAATTTGGCACTTGTGGTTTAGACTAGATTTGTTCAGGTCCCTTTTCTTTTCCATGGACACTTTATTTGTCATTGATGTCACAGATGTTCAAGACAAATAGTACACTGAAAAAAAAAAATTGTGAAAATTGAAACATTTTTCATTTAGGAATTCTAGTAAATTTCACAAATACTTACAAAGAAACTACACCTGTGGTCACTCTGTAGTGTGAACTGAACTCAGAATGGCTCAGAAAAGTGAAGTCAGTTCTGTGAAAATCTCCAGCATTGTTTGTGGGATTGCACTTTAGTTTAATCGACGCACTGCCATTCGGACACTTTCAGTGTATGTCTGGTTTTCCAAGCGACTGTAGAGATTCACATTCGACACACAGACACGCACACTTGCGCACAGGCAGCATTACTCTTTTCTATCTCCCTCTTTCTTCCGCCTGCCCCCCCCCCCCCCCTCTTTTAGAAAGAATGTGTCTCTCGGCACCCAGGACCCAATCCTGCGTTTGAAGTATCACCGTCAGAGCTCTCCTTCCATCTCTCCGTCTCCCTCCTCCCCTGTGGTGTCTGTCTATCTGTCAGCCGGACTCATCTCCACCCCCTGCAGCTGTGAGCGAGAAACAGACCGGTCCTTTGTGTCCCTCTGCTCCTGCCGTCCGCCGTGATCACACCTGCCACCTGCGCAGGGCACCACTCACCTTTCATCCCGCTCTCCTGTTTTTCTCTTCCTAAAGCTCTGTCAGTGTGGAATGACCGGCGGACAGGGCAGTGCCTGGCTTCTCTCACACACGCTATTGTTGAGCGCTTTTCTAAACCGGCAGGCGCTGTGGTCGTGAAGTTTGGCT
This sequence comes from Rutilus rutilus, assembly GCF_951802725.1. NCBI lineage: Eukaryota > Metazoa > Chordata > Actinopteri > Cypriniformes > Leuciscidae > Rutilus > Rutilus rutilus. The sequence goes on from NC_140227.1 coordinate 5,155,017, forward strand.
AAGCCACTCGAAGCCGTGCATTACACTGATTTTACCATGGGTAAGGGGTGTTTTAACCATGAAATCACTGCAGAGCCGTAAGTGTCTTATTGCTTTTATCATATTGCTATTGCTGCCATTATATCCTCCTGACACCCAGGAATAGACCTTTTGCCTCTGTAGTGGACATTATATTTTAGCGGATTTCTCTGATGTCTCAGTTTTAAGTCTGGATGTCCTGCACATTCAGGGCTTGGCAGAGATACCAAATGTTTGGAGGTTTCACCTTGACAACTCCCTCTCCTTGGTCTTTAAATATGACTGAATGATCAAATGTAGCATTTTTAATCTGACCCTTTTTCAATTTTTTTGTCAGAAATGAACATCTCAGGAACACGTTATGGGTTTTCAAATCAGAACTTTGAAGGGACTTTCTGTTACCAGGGCATTGGTAACATACATGTCCACTGTAGAGAAAGGACTAACGGGACTTAAAGCATGGCATGTCAGGCATTTTGGAATGAATAGGGAAAGAAATTACACATCAATATTCATATGAAACATGAGATATTCTTAAGAAAATATTCCCAATTATTACTCCCATTATTTCATTACATGTTGCCCCAAGAACAGCTATATAGATGCACTGCAAGAACAGTGTATAGAGCCAATGCATAGAAGAGGAATGGCATTTATGGCCATGTTTGTCTTTTAATTTTCTTAATAAATTGGATCCTAGTGTGCTCTTCAATTATTTAAATAAAATATGTAAGGAATATTCAATTCAATATGATGGAATTTTACTATTAATTAAATGGCTTAATTTATAAAAATGTATAAAATTTTTGTGAAAGGACATAGCATAACATATGAATGAAATATGTTTTTTCAAAAATGTCTTGCAAAAATGCATTTGTCTCTTATGCTCCAAACAATGTAATTTAATGTAATTAATGTAATCACACGTTTTGTGATTTTTTTTGTCACGTTTTCCCTAGTTCTCAGGAGGATATAAAAGGCACTGAAATTGAATAGTTACTTTGATCATGCATCATAATATGTAATAAATACATTTATAAAAAAAAAAATATATGTATATACTGTATACTGTATATATATATGATATATCAATCTATGTATATTAAAAAAGTGCTTAATTATAAGTATATTTAATGCTGATTTGAAGCATTTCTGATTATGATCATTGTTGAAGACACTGATAATGTCAATGTCTGCTTAACAGTTTTGTGGTTCTGTGATTTGTTTCAGGATTCTTTGTTTTTCTTATAAAACTAATAAAAACAATATTAAGAAATCCTGGTAACACTTTATTTTAAGGTGACGTAGTTACACGTCACTACATGCACTTACTATAGTAATAACAGTAAATTATGCATAAGTAACTAACCCTAAACCAAACCCTAACAGTAACTGTATAGTAAGTACATGTAGTTAATTAATATTACTTGAGTAAGTACAATGTAACTGTCACCTTAAAATAAAGTGTAACCGAAATCCTTTGTAACATTATAAATGTCTTTACGATCACGTTTGATCATTTATTACATCCTTGCTGAATAAAAGTATTAATATATTTTAAATATATATATATATATTACTGAACACAAACATAAACAATAGTAAATTACATTATTTCATCTGAATTAAAAAATAACTCATGGTAACTTTAAACATATAGCTCATCCAATCAGAATTTATAGCCATATCTTTTCAAAATGTCATTAAAAGTCAGAATGGAAAAGTGTATTTTTGGAGGATTTCGAGGAGAAAGATAGAGATAGACATAGAGGAAGCTGCAGCTGGACCTCGTCTCTCTTTATTAAAACAAAAAGATGGGATGAAAGAGAGATGAAAGTGCGTTTGAGAGAACAGTTGTTGTGAGGGGAGGATTGTGCCTCGGGATGTTTAGAGGTCATATATTCACCTGTGGACGGGTGTCTGTTTCCTCAGACTACTGGAGCTCTTTGTTTCTCATATAAAAAGCTGAATGCTTGTAAGGTTTTATGAGATTGTGCGGCTAGGAAATTATGAAAATGGTTACTGGAAAGGTTAAATTAAAGTCAATATAAAACATTCATTGAAACAACATGAAATGCAACCAGTTTTACTTCTGTAATGTTATATGCTAATGAGTGGATTAGAACATTCAATGAGAAAAAAAATCTGTGTCCTTAAGTAGGAATAACTAGTAATTATGCATAATTACATGTAACTAACCCTAAACCAAACCTCAATGCTAACCCTATAGTAAGTACATATGCTTAACTAAAAATGAACTAAAAAACACATTAACTAAAAATCTATGTGCAACTTGATATTTTGGGAGTTGATTTTGAGTAAAGTTACTATATCAGTGGCTGTAAACTAGTGAGTCAATGCTAATGCAAATAATAAAATGCCATTAACTGTTCATACTTAGGATATATATAAAAAATAAGCTTATCAACTTTTGAAAGAGAGCAGAAAATGTCTTTGTTACAGTCGATAGTGAGTAATATTCATTAACAACCTGTACTTAGGTTTAGGGTTAGTTTAATGTAATTATGCATAATTTACTGTTATCACTATAGTAACTACATGTAACACATATAACAAGGACACTAAAATAAAGTGTTCCCAAAAATCCTAAATGTTTTTGTTGATGTCAAATTCAAACTCGACAATATTTTGCCGATATATTAATATATAATTAATAATTCAATTTTGATGAAAAAATGATGATTATATTATAGATGATTTAGGTGAACCGGTGTCGTTTTCTGTTACAATATGGATCAATGTATTAACCAATCAGCAAGCAGGACCAGGATGCTTTATATCCGTTTCATAAATAAGTAAATAACACAGTTGTTGTATGCGAGAGGACACAGTTAATAAGCTGAATATTATTTTGCCGGCCCAAGTCAGGTGCCACAATGTAACCTTTCAAAAACACCCCTTTCATGTAGTTGCACAGCTTGAGGTTTTCTGACGGTGTGTGTGTGTGAGTGCGGACAGTGAGGGCGGTGTCTCTGTCACCGTGGTGATTTATGAGCGTGCTCAGTTGCGAGCTGCACAGTGCAGGATATTGTTCTCTGACACTGACGGGTCTCTCTGCAGGCTGTCAGGACGTGCGCGCGCGCGTGTGTGTGTGTGCGTGTGCAGGGGCTGCAGGTGAGCCCGGCCCGGCACAATCAATCAACGGCGGGTCAGTGCGGCCCCGGGGCCCGAGACCACCTCACACTCGCCTCTATTGTGGACGCTCTATCGCTAATGAACACCGGCCAAGTTGGACTCTTTGTTTGGTGCTGGAGTCTTCTTGAGCTTTCTGCCTGGGCTTTGAGAAACTGTCATTGAACTCTTCAGCTTGGAGCGTGTGTGTGTGTGTGTGTGTGTGTGTGTGCTCCCACCCTCCACCTCCCCCACACCCTCAGCTTTCACTGTGCACCACATCAGGATACAGTACTGCTGCTGGATTCCGGTTTCAAACAGAATTTAAGCTCCGGTCTGGTCAACAGCTAAACCGCAGCTTTGGCAGACGCTGTACTGTATGTTCCAGATGAAGCTGTGATGGAGCGCCGTCACCCGTAACGACCCTCTCTCTCGTCCACCAATCAGCTCGCGCATGCGGGATTATTAATGCCATATCTGACATTTGGCTCTGTGTCAAAATCAAGCAGAAATCAAAAGTTGTTTCTTGAAGGAATCAGGTTGTGAATAGAACATGGATGGAACGCTGACCAATCAGCATCCAGGACCCAAATTATGCTGGTTTTATTTGATGTGAGTTTTTATGGTAAAGAAACTCAAACTATAGTTTGATATCTAAAGACAAATTCAGTGTAAAACTCACTGCCACTATACTAAGTTGTGTAGGTGGTTGCTAGGGTGTTGCTAAGTGGTTACTTACTGGCCCAAGTCAGAAAGGGCCCACTGATTCGCTGATATTTTGGTCTATAGATATGGCTTTGATTTCTGTCAGTGTAAGTTTATGGGATTAAAAAAAAAATAGATTTAGATTTCTTAGAAAAGTGTTAGCATATCTTTCATCAAAAAGCCACAAAAAAATAAAACATTCAAAATTTGGGGTCGGTAAGATTTTTAAATGTAAAAAAAAAGAAAAAAAAAGAATTTTTTTTTTAAATCCAAGGCTGCATTTATTTGATTAAAACAATACAGTAAAAACAGTAATATTGTGAAATATTATTCCAATTTAAAATATATTTTAAAATGTAATTTATTCCTTTACGATCACATGATCCTTCACAAATCATTCCAATATGATGATTTGATGCTCAAGAAACATTTATTATTATTATGAATGTTGACCACATTTGTGCTGCTTATCCATGCTACATTTTATCCAGGATTTTGATGTATAGAAAGTTAAAAAGAACAGATTTGAAGCATTATAAATGTCTTTACTTTCACTTTTGATCATTTTAATGCGTCCTTGCTGAATAAAAGTATTTAATGCTCTAAAAATCTTTCTGACCCCCCAAAAAACATAATTAAAAATAAAATAATTTCAAAACCCTGTAGCAGTATGCACAATTATGTCAGTAATGTCCATAGAATACTCTCGCTTTATTATGACCCAAACTGATGTGCCGACAGATGCTATCAAGCTCTGTAACTGTAAACACATGTAATGTACGAGAATGAAAAGCACAAGCATATAGCCGTTCCAGAAGCGTCTCTGTTTGTGTGTTCTGTTCAGCATTCACACATGCCCTCGACTTTTACAAAAGCCATTTTGACAGCATTTTGTCTGCGAATGTGTGAGAATGAGTGTTTCACAGGGTTTCCCACCCAGCGGTGCTAAAGACTAACCACAAACACAGAGTGTGTGCCATTGTGAGGCTCCGGCGCTCTAAGCATCAGTGCTAACAGACATTGTCTTGGTTTCCCTCCAGTGTGTATTTTCAGAATGATTATTGTACAGCATATACAATATGTCTGCGTTATCATGGGGACGAGAATGGCAGTTGTTATGCTGGCGCAGGAAATGGCCCTGTGGTGACCAGTGATGACCTCACTCATGATGAGGTGATGATGACCTCAGCTTGGCCTCTGCCAGCGTCTTGGATCCTGGGCCTGATGTGGAAGTCCTGTAGAGAAGCACCTCGAGTAAGGTTGGCCATATATCAATACAGATTTGATGTGCATGTTAGCAATGAAGGAGAACTGGTTACTGGTTATGCGAGACAGGCCTAGTTCACTTTTTTTGTCACAGATCTTCAAAATGGCTCTATAATGTTAAACTCTTGCTCTGTATGCAGTGATCAAACCCAACATATTACTTACACAGTTGTTTAATGACATTGATTACGTTTTTGTAATTTTTTTAAATCCCTTACATAGTCGAGCAGACGGGTTAGATTATTAGATTAAGAACGTTAACTACCACTAAGACAGACGGGGTCAAGACTTGGGTTCAGGCCGAGTACAGCGTGATATTGCCCTCTTGTGGTCAGAACATGCTGTAACGGTCACTTTGTGCTTTTATGTTAATCTGAGGTAAAATGAGAACTGCGCATGTGCGTAGCGTGTCAGTAATAGATTTGACAGGTGAGGAGAAGAGATAACCGCTCTACCGACCTTTGTACTTTGGTCACAAATATAAAAGGAAATAAAAGTACAGAGTTGGATGTTTGTTTGTATACTTTTTCTCACTCGATCCCCATGTATGCGGACGAGTGTGACATTTGAGTAATTTTATTAAACACGGGGAAAATACGCCATCTCTCGTCTCTCGTGCATCTTTTCCTCCGAGCTCCGACACCTATTGTTTTTTTCTCTCTGGGCCACAGCTCAACTTTGCGTTACAATGCACACTCATTAAAGAGAGGCTCCACTTCTTTTACATTTCTTTTTCACCCAGTTGTTCAAAAGTAATCTGATCGGATTTCGGCTATCGGATTGGATCAAATCTTGAGAAAAGATTCTGAAATCAGATTGAATCACAAAATTCTAAAAGTTTTGATCTGGATAAAATCGTCAGTTTGCGTTGTTCTAAATTTTCTGTAGGATTGGGATACCTTTAATCTTCTTTCTCAATTTGTCTACCATTACATATTTTTTTCCCATCACCATGTCCCTTCAGTGCCTCGGTAGGGTTCTGATTGTTTTAAGGAAATTGAAAATGGAAGGTGATGTTTGCATATGTTGTTTTCTTTCTTTTCAATTAAAACACTTAGTGACCCACCTCGACTCTTCTACCTGTCGTTCTTTACATTGTGAAATCTAACCACATTTAGAGCACTGGTAGTAATCTGGATTTGGTCATCTGAAAAAGTGTGTATCTGGATCAAGGTGATCCAATCCTATTTGCTTTGAAAAACCAATACAAAATTAAGATGGATTACCTGATCATGGGATTTCCAAGTCTATTTTTTGAACAACTGGGCACTTATGAACTAAAAATATACAAACCCACACAAAAAAACGATATCATAACTTGGAAACAGATCTGATTGGTAACTGTCAGTCTTGTCAAAAAAAGGGTTTATTACACAGTAAAATTCAGTTTTTAGTATATAAACTCAATTTCCAGCAATGTCATTTTAAAAACCAATATCTAAAAAGCTGTCTTTTCATATTGATCACACACAAACCACCATTAAAAATAACATGGTAAAAAAAACTACCAAAGAATCATACAACTTTTTTTTCTTGAAGTTTTAGATTTAATTTGCAAAATATTCAAGAGTTAATTTGCTATCCATATATTATGTTTTTATTCTGGGAGAAAAAAAGACATTTATGGAAACTAAGAACTTAACGATAGAATTTAAAGTTATTTTAGATTAATGGATTAATGATGAGTGTCTAATGGCCTGCACATTTTGAAGTAGAATTGCTTTACTTTGCAAAGACTGTTATAGTCAAATAAATCAGATCACTGGTCCGGTTTTAAACTCGTTTATTTACGGACTGAAAATGTGTCACATTTACCGTTGACATACAAAAATCAATCTCATTCATATCATTCACTGTGGAACTGAAGTACGTCATTTACAATAAAAGAAAATCATACAAAAAATGTGAGAAATAAAAACCCAATAGAAAATTTCCAAACTTGAGCATATCAGTGTCAACCTTTTCAGCACCTTATGTTCCATACTTGTGTTTTAGGACGGGGAAGATCATTTTCTCTCTATCTCTATTTTTAAAACAATAAGTGCAATGATGTTCAGGTGAGATTACTATGAGAGGTTGTGGAACCAAAAACTGCAAATGATAGTGAAAAGGAAGCAGTTTGCTTGGACTATGATAATGAAGACTGCATCTGACATTCAGCAACTTGAAACATAAAAAAAACCCTCTTCCACGACCACACACACATCCTGCAAAAATCACTCAAACTTCCTACAAAGGCACCAACATGATGTTCACAGAATGATGCATCTTGTATGTGAGTGTACACTTGATCTGCCGGTCCGGTGTGAGATTTACAAGGCGTCCAGAAGGCTGTCGATGCGGCTGACCAGCTCTTGCCTCTTGCCTGTCAGGGTTTTATCCGAGTCGATGTAGGCGTCCTTCTTCACCTTTCCGGCCACCAGCCGCTCGGCTTCCTGACAGGACCGGGACACCAGGTCCTTCAGCTGGCCGTCCAGCTTCTGTATCTCGCCAACCTGCGGGCGGAGGAACGGTGAACGTTTAGAACCACTGAAAGCATTTTAAAATGACACAAAAGAACGGCTTCTGTCGAGATGGACTACTTTTTCAGCCAGATCGGAGCCCTCTGCCTTGAGACGGGCTTGTAAAGCAGTGATGTCATTGGTGAGGGTGCGGTGTTCAGCCTCTAGAGTCTTGCGGCCGCTGTTTAGGGCTCCGGTGTCCCGGGATTGCTTGTAGCGGTTCACCACTTCATCCATGTGGCGGTACAGACCGAGACGCTTGTTGACCAGAGTCAGGACCTGCTCGGTGATGGAGGCCACCTTCATACGCACCTCCGCTGCTGGATCCTGGCAGAGGAAATGAGGAAACAGACAGCTTGGATAAGAATCGGACACCTTCAGTCATTTCAACAATACCGCGTGCTCCAGGCGCACCTTGGTGATGGAGAAGTCGAGGCGCACGTAGATGATGACAGTGAAAAAGAGGATGTAGAACGCTCCCACCACTAACAGCGGCTCCTGCAGCATCAGGATCTTATTGAAGTTGTAGTGAACCTAATGAGAAAAACACAGAGGGCTTATACTTGCTACTTTTTGCATAAGCACACTTGTGCGGTCACTGCCTCCACAAGACATTTTTGACACTTTGCATGCACTTCGATTCCATTGGAAAAATGTGAAGAAAGGTTTGCTGAGCAGATGCAGTACCAGATGCGGTACTTTAAAGGGCAGAGCAAGAACTGCAGTGAATAATGGCAAACCAACCATGTTTAATGTTGCAACTGCTCAGTGTTTCTTTAGAAATTGACGTATATGCCCACTCGCTTTTATAAACTGAATAAAAATATCCAAAACAATACTGTAGCTTGATGAAAATAAGTAGGTTTTTGAATAGCTTTATATTACACTATGTAGAAGAAAATGTAAAGAAAAAAAATGAATATGCAAGAAATTTAAGAAATTTTATTTTACATTTTTCTTAATGAGCTTAAATAAAAAAATAAAAATAAAAGTGTTGATTGACCTTTTTTACATTTGTATTTTTCAAAGTGAATGCATTTAAAACCTTTTAATTTATATTTATAATTCTAGTTAAATCTAGCATGTTACATTTAAATTGCTTTATCCATTTGCCAATTGCATTTATTTACATTTAACATTTTAAACTTTATTTAAATCATTTTAAAGGTCTTTTTTTAATTGTGATTTACTTTTTTATTTTTTAATTAGTAACTTTTATTTAAGAAGCACTCTTAGTCTTCCATGCATATCTAGACCAGACTCTAAAATATGAAAACTACAATGTTCAGCCCATGTTTTCTAAGCAACGCTGTAAAGAGCATCAGGATAAGACGACAGGACAGGACTGTACTTGAGGAACCTTGAGGCTTTACAGAAGTTCTGTATCCTTGCAAGAGATTTAACACCGTTTAAAATGACCCTGCTGGTCTCCTGTGAAAGTCTGAGATTACCACAACGTCCTGAATGTGCTGCTCCACCAGATTGTTCTTGGTGGCCACCAGCACAGGTCTGCCAAAGGTGTCCAGGTAAGTGTAATGGAGCTCGTCCTGACTGCGGGTGATGGGGTACGGGGTGTCCATGTGGATATTTCTAGACCAACAAAGTAGCAGTTAATCTATTGTCAAGATTTTTAAAGGAATTGTGTATTAGATATTTATACTACCTGTAAGTGCAAGTCACCAAATTAAACTTATATCAGATGCTCACCTGGCTCCTTCAGGAAGGATCAGTTTCACCGTTAGCTGGTCAATGACCTGGTCATCATAGACATGATCGACCAAACGCATCTTCAGGGCATACTGGTCTCCTAAAGAACAAATGGATTCGTAACTTTATAATGACTTTAAATTAAAAGAAAAAATATGTTCCTAATCTCTCAACTTGATAAACCAGGCACACACCCAGATTGTAGAGATATTCATAGCTGGGAAGATTATAACCAATCATGTAATGTGTTTTCCAGCCGCCGAACAGCGGGAAACGGGGACGGATTTCAACCTCTACGGAATCATCCAGAACTTGGAGGTGAGAGGTGGAGATGTTCCCGATCTCATCGCGGTAGTACACGTCCTGAGCAGAGGCTGGGAGGATGGTCTGCAGGGATACAGAACACACAAGTTGAAGAACACCAAACCAAGTGCACCGTGGAGGTCAAGATTCCTCTACTTCAACCGGTTTAAGCTTCATTTAAGCTAAAATTCATTTTAAAGGTCTTATAACTTTCCTTTTATTTAAGAGGCACTCTTAGTCTTCCATGCATATCTAGACTCTAAAATAAGAAAACTAAAATGTTCAAATATAATTTATATTTCACACCCCTGACCAAAATAGAGTTCTTTCGAGTTGCCTACAGGAACGCAAACTTCGGCTGAGCCATTATGTTGGACCAGGCGTCATTTTGCGAAATTCTTTAAGGAGTCTAAAAAAAATAAAGAGAGTGTTAAGACACCTTGAAAGATTTGACTGAGGAAATGCCGCTGTCAGACTGTCTCTGGTAGTCATAGCGGGAAAAGGGCCCCTTCAGGTAGGCACCAGTGTGTCTCAGATCGACGGTTTCCTCCACGGCGATGTTGCCCCAGTGAGAGACCTCGATGGTTCGAGTGATGCTGCTGATGGTGAGGAAGGGTGTGTTGTTCTCATAGTGGATCTTCATGGCATCCTACAAACCAGCAGTTTTCAAAAGGTTAAACACTAGAGTAGACGTCCACACACACATATCGTTTTTGCAGATTCATTTCCAGACTGTGGTTATCGGCAATAATCGTTTTCCCCGGTTGCGTTTGTTGCAGGATCAGCTGAGAAGGGTCCGCTGTCATTACAGAGTATGAGAGCGGCCTCTAGAGGCGAAATAAAAACTAGCACTGGCACCTCGTGGTGTTTGTTTTGACACGTTACGCTACACTAGTCTGCACAGAGCAGAATATATCAGATGCAGAACTTTGACAATGAAAAGGTAGGTATACTGTACAATACATAAACAGGTTGTCATTTTAAAATGATTATTTTGTTGACTAGATGCTGCATTAGTAGCCAACAAGGCTGAGAGGATGTTAACCTTTTGAAGGCCTACCTCAAGCGATTAGAACAGTGTAGCAAAAATTAGGGATGTCCCGATACCACTTTTTGCAGAACGAGTCCGATACTGTAATTTTTGGTACTCGCCGATACCGTAACCGATACCTGAATTTAATGCATTTGTAATTTTTAAATGTATTAGTAGATAAACCAAAAGATTATAAATCATATTAGTTGGCTTAATTTGTTCATCAAATATATATTTCTTTCAGTTATTTTCATGCTTAATTAAGCCTGCTAAAATGCATATGAGCTTCTGTAAGCCTACTGTCACTGTTCATTCTATTGCTCTATCATATTTTATCTTTCATTTAATAGCACAGCACATATTTAGAGCTGCTTCAGCAGGGCTCAGTGCTGAGGACTGGGTCAGCGGTGCAAATGTTTGTCAAAACCAGTGAAATATCAATTATTTAATCCAATTTTGATACTACAACAAAAACTAGCAGCCTAATTAATGTGAATTTAAAACAAGTAAGCAGTCAGTAACAAAATAAAAACAAACAATTGAATTACAAATAGGACAAATATATACAATAGAACAAAGAAAGGCTACAAATGAAATAAACAGTTTTTAGAGTTTTTCGGGTAGATCTAACAGGTACAGAAATTTGAATAAAGTAATCAAATGTGAAAAAAAGCATATTCATTACTGTATGAATTATATATAGATGGATATTTTTCTAAAGTTGAAAAGGGTAGCCTATTTAGTCAAGAGCAGTGAGTAATTTATTTGTCCTTTGTTTGATTAACATTAAAACACAGAAGCAGGTTTATTAGACTGCTGCCCCTTTAAGACCGAGCGCACGGACCGCATTTGAACATGCTACGTTCATTTGAGATATAACCGACTTTGTTTACTATAGGATACTCACCAAGACGGGCGTTATTACATAGTTGTGTGTGAATTCGTCCGTACAAGCGCAAGACGTGAAAGACTATTTAATTCAGTATTCGCGCGCTGAGACGCTGGTTTGAGGGGCGCGCGCTTCGGATGTTTGCATTCATGAAACTTCTTGACCTCTGCACACGTCCTGTAATAATGTAGGGAACCACTCGTTATACTTCAGTCAGGTAACAGTTCATGTTTTACTTTACTTACATATACGATTTAGTTTTCATCCAAATAACATGTGCTGAGTGAACGATCAGCAATCAAGAGGATTCAACAGAAGTGCGCTTCTCGCTCTCTGTCTCTCTCTCTCTCGTCAGTTAACGTTAATATAATAAGCTAAAGCTACATGCCTCGTTTAATTTCGTTGCCATTGACATCGGACTGAACAAACTTTCCACTGTTGTCTGTTTAAAGGGATGTGCTCGACCAGCTCGTGCGTCTATGAAAGGCCTCGTTTCACCTCGACAAAGCACTCGCGGCGGCCAGTTTCGTTTCGCAAAATGTACGTGGTATCGGTGCGTGGTATCGGCGAATTTTTATGAGTACGAGTACGAGTATATGAGGACAGTATCGGCCCGATCCCCGATACCGAGGCCATCCCTAGCAAAAATACATGCAAATCAGAAATAATTGTTTAAATGTCATGCTTGTTATGGTCTATTTGCGTTAGTTTATATCAGATTTCCTTAAATCTTGCCATGGAGGGCCAATGCCCTGCAGAGTTTAGCTAAAACCCTGATCAAACACACCCGAGCAAGCTAATCAAGGTCTTCAGATCACTAGAAAATCACAGGTAGGCGAGTTTGATCAGGGTTTGAGCTGTGGCCCTCCAGGACTGGATTTGAGGAACCCTGGTTTAAATCCAGCTGCACACGTTTACTCATCAGTAAGCCAGCTAGGTTGTATATTTAAAGCTAGTAATGAGACTCTGCCGGTTCTAGAGGGTGTGAACCACCCTCAAAAGAAAGCAAGAGCACCCTGTACATTTGACACTGTAATAATGTCAAATTGGCAAACAAGATTTGGCGAACACTCAAGAGCGTTTTGTGTTTGTGCTCTGGAGGGTGTCAAAGGTTGATTTCTTGGACGCAATGGCCAATCAGAAGTGTTTATGTTGGACAGAATCCATTCCCCACTCAAAACATCAGATTTTTGGTTCAGTGCCGAGTTCAGCAAGCGCTTTCGTTTGACCCTAAAAAGCAGAACTTAACATCCAAAACAGCAAGATCAGTGATTGTCGTAAAAAAAAACACAGTCACTAAACAATAAACTGCAGGACGTGCTCGATAATAAAGTGTTATTAAACTGCATTACGGCGTGAAAGAGATACTGTTCCTCAAGAGGATTTCTGTGCGCTCGCTTTGAGACGGATTGGAACATTAATAAACAAAACTTTGAGCTTCAGGTTTGTGCCTAAATGATCACATATACACAGAAATGTGTCAAAATGACTAGCTTGGTGAGTTCACTGTCGGTCACATCTTAAGTGAACAAAGGGTTGGGAAATAAGTCACATGTGTAACAGTATATTGGATCCATGCATTCAGTCTTAAAGTGACAGCAGCCTAATACTCCTGCAGCCTCCCGTTATTAATGCTTATTAAACAAGAAAAGACTTATGGCTCTTCAGTAGATTTAGTAGGATTAATCTCTATTTAATTTATACAGTGAAGACTATGCAATGTTTTACATTTGATTACTTTCAGTTGATAAAAGATGGTTCTGTTTTTTTATCATTATTATTTTTCACAGGAATGCTATATTTGCTCTATAAGTTCCTCTAAGAGAGGTAATGGAATATGTTGCACACCAATAAATTAAGTGTCTTCAATTCATGATACTTCATTTTCATGATCATCTCTCTTCATTTTTATTATACTTAAAATACATTGTTAAGAACAGTTGGCCTATTATTTATTTCGGCCAATACTGCTTCTAGTGATCGTAATCATGATCGGACCTCCCTTACAGGATTTACTCTCAAAATCGCAATGATTGACATAACCACAGCAATGGACGGAATAAAAATATGATATCAAAATAGATTTGACATGCATTAGGATTTGACTGCATTAAGCAAAGTAAATGTAAACTAATATATTAATAGAAAAATATTCAAATTTGCATTTGTTTTGATTCAGTATCACCTGTGGCCCTTACCAAAAGTTTCTTACATATATAGAACAAAGTGTGTCAAAGATAATGTCTTTAAATAACCTCGTTTGAGTAAAGAACAGAAGAAATGACGTCAACGTATTATCCATATGACTAGTTAGGTACTAGTGTTTCTTCCACCTCTAGTTCAAAGTTTGGGTCAGTAAGATTTGATCAAGCAAAGACAATTAAAATGGTTACAAAAGATTTCCATTTCAAATAAATGATGCTATTTTTAACTTTCTATTAAAAGAATCTTGCAAAAACAAGTCCACAAACATATTAAGCAGGACAACTGTTTTTAACATCGATGATGCTGAAAATTCACCTTCATCTCATTTTAAATATATTAAAATAGAAAACAGTAATTTAAAATTAAAGGAATATTTCACAAAATTACTGTATTTTTGCTTAAATAAATGCAGCCTTGGTGAGCAATAGAAGTTTGAAAAACATTTTAAAAATCTGACTGAGCCAAAACTCTAGTTACGTAAAAACTCATGTGAAGCATGAAGTCAGTCTATTTCATAGCTAGCACATAAAGACAATACTATCGTGTAAACACACTGTTTGCAGTAAGTCACCTGGCTGAAGGGAGGTACATCTTTGAATGGTCCATACTCGATGGCCTCGTCGCTCTTGGTGGGGTTGCCCAGTTTGGTGTAGGTCTCCACGGTTTTGGAGGCCAGGCGCACACGGGTGGTCTGGGAGCGGGTGGGGTATGGGGAGAACAGGTAGTGGTTCCCCTGGAAGACCACCAGCTGTCGCTCGGCCTGGGTGATCTGGGTGGGGAAAGGCTTCAGCACGTGACTGAACACAGTCTCGACCTTCACCCGCAGTTTAGCGCCCGGAGCGAGAGAAGACGGTAACTGCGCCTCGAAGAATTTACCACTGCAGGAGGGGAAGAGAACAAGATGTGTGACGTATACATCTCCAAGAAGAGGAACATGCCAATATACACAACGAGGAGTGTCTCTCATAGCCCATGTGTAACATCTGACTTGTTAGAGTAATTGTTTGTAGTCTAGATTAATCACATTATTGCTTCTCTCGAATAAGCATAATCATCTGAGATATTAGCCCACTGGTTATTTATCCTGAAAACTTTTTTCTTTCGTTTATTAATTGCATTGAAGGTTTCATGCGTGGGTTGCCAGATATCAGTTTAAATCCCCAAAACATCTTGACCCATTTTTTGCCCAGTGTAAAACTTAATCTTCCCAACCTGGCAACCCATTCTGCACTGCAGAAAAAAAAAAGTGCTGATGATCTGAAAATGATCCAGATGTCTATTATGATATTCTGCACAAATCAAAGTGCAACACCGCATGTTTGTGTTCCTTTACACTTGTGCTCGTTGCTTCAACAAACTCTGCAAGCAAACTGTAATACTTACAAACATGAATTTTGACTATATCGGGGTTTTAAAAAAAGAAAATCACATACATAATCTGGGATTGATATGACAAATTTCACTGTTTTAGCTTTTGAAAGAAGCTTCTTAAAGTTTTACCAGTATTCATAATGTAGAGTGTTCGACTGATATAGGTTTTATGATGGCTGATGCTGCCGATGGCCACTATATATATATATAATTTATATATGATATCAGACAATTTAATGATTTAAATAACTATTGCTATAATAAAATGTATATTTATTTTACATAATATTTACAAAAATGAGAAATAAATATTTTTTTTGTAAAAAATCATTTGAATTTGACAAAAAAAAAAAAATCTGCAAAATAAATATATTTCTTAATTCTGTAGTCTTATTACGCCATTTTGAGAAATAAAGAAATTGTTAAATAAGATCATTTAAAAAGTATACACTATCCAACAATACTCAGTAATCTGAAAAGTCTGTGTGCACTGGGAATCATATTTTCTTAAAGACTAGGCAATGCAAGGCATAGTTTGAAATTGCTCACTTATGCGTGTTCAGTGACAGCCGAGCAATCCGGTCCACACCCAATTCACAGAGCTTCAATCTTTTGCACGGATGGACCGTCATTCACAGACAACATGCATTTTTACTCAGGATACAACGCCCATACTTTTTTATAAGGACCATACATTTTTTTTAAATAAACTAGATTGGTCGAATGTAAAACTTTAAGAAGCATCTCTCAAAAGCTAAAATCGAATATTAATTCTAAATATATCAAATTATGTCTACAATTTTCACATTTCAAAATAAAAGTCCTGCTTACGACACCAAACAGGAAAAAAAAAGGCAAATATCATCTGACGTATGGACCTTGAGTAAGTGTGTTTATGTATAAGATAAATATAATAACTGAATTGACTTTCTCTTGATGTGTGATCACGTGAAACTGGAATGATTCTGATGAAATGAAATTTCTTAAATGAGAACAATCGTGATTACTAATAAATTATAATTTGAGCAAAATAATCATGATGATCAACTGAACCATTATTGAGCAGCCCTGAATTAAATCTGATTTTGGCATGCTGAAGATGTTAGTCACCACAAAATAAAAACTGACAATACTTATTGCAGTAGTTATTATAAACGAAATTCATGTGCCCTCATATTCTTTAATCAAAATAACTTCCACTCCCTCTTCCAGTGACATCTCTTCTGTGATGATGTGTTTACTGGTGGAAGGGGCGGGGCAACCTGTCACTCACATGAGATCCACCAATAGCAGACCTCAACCATCCAATCAATTTCCCATGGTCAAAAGGTCCCATACAAAAAACATATCTTCTGGCTCGAGAAGTGATATTCGTCACAATAGTGAAGAAAAGATGATTGCAACTTCTGTTTCATGCCGACTTTAATACTTTCCCCCAGTGTTTACCTTTGTCCAGGGATAGTTTTCTCTTTCAGCTCTAGGCTTTCATCCTCCTCTTCCTCCCCCTTTACCTGGTGAAGATAAAAAAAAAACTTCTGTTATAACCATAAACTTATTAATATGCAGTCTAAAGTAAGAAAAACGGAAAATCCATGACCCTAAAGTCTGTTGAAGCTTAAACCTCTGCAGATCAAAGCCAAACACCTGCAAATGAGCCGTCTGTCAAACTCATAGCTGCTAATATACACATTTAAGCACGAGAAACAAACGTTTTTATTAAAAGAAGAAAACCAACTGACGCTGGATTCATGTTTTTGTATAATATTGCTGTAGTGCGACAGCACGGAAGTGAACTGTGTCTCCAGAACGTACGTGTCACGCTGGCACTGACAGAGCAAAGCGGAAGTGCGCTGCACAACCACAGCTAATGCTAATCCTAGAGATAGAACACTTCAATAACGCCATGTGCATTACATCAGAATTCATTTGAATTCATTATTCGAACGAACATTACATCTTAACTACATTGTTTGAGATGAAATTAGCCAAAAATGTGTGCAAATGTACAAATCAAGCGGAATCGTGCAGCTAGCTTAGGCTACAGTGTATGAAAAGTTGCACTCCCTATTGTCTCTATGGCAAAAATAAGTTTCAGATAGAATTTAAAAAGCAAGAAACAGTCCGAAATAAATAAGTTAGCTGCTACAATTAAAAGAGAAGCTATCAAAGTGATAGCTAGCAAAGAGCTTCCCTTCAGCATCACCCACTCTTTGCCTTCTTGTATATTTATTCATTATTTGATTTACTCACAGATGCACCGATGAAGGCCAGATGCGGCGCGAGCTCGGGCTCCAGCGCGAGCGTGAAACTGTGCACTCGCGACGCCCCGTGATTCGCGAGCTGAATCTCGGCTGTGATCTTCCCGAGGTGAGTGCTCAGATCCAGCGTGCGCTTCACGTCCTCGTTCACCAGCCCGTCCGCGCCGACCGACGCGCAGAAGAGGCACGAGATCAGCACTAAACTCACCGCTCCGGCGCTCCACATTGTCTTGCGTTTATATGTTATGATTTGGCGGTTAATAAATGTAATAAGTCCTATCTGGTGATGTGTTTGCGCGTGCAGTGAGGCCTCGCGCTGCAAAAGCTGCTCCTGAAGGATGACGCTTCATTCATTCCCTCATGAGTGACGTCACCAACATGGCGGACAACGAACCCACCTTTCACCGGGGCTAAATAAATAAATAAATAAAAAACCTTTCGCAGCGGCTCTTCTCTTTCTTTTTTTTCTATATTGTAACTGTTTCCTTTTTTGTTTATGTAATGTTCTCAATAAAAATAAACTTTCACTGAGGCAAGTGCACAGTAACGAATATTCTATTATGTATGTCTTTATCATCACTCTTCAAGGAAACTTGATGAAAAGTGACAGTAAAGATGTTGCAAATGATTTATATTTCTAATAAATGCTGTTTTTTAAAAACTTTCTATTCATTATAAAAGTCAATTTCCACAAAAATGCTGTTTTTTTTAATGTAGATAATAAATGTTTCTTGTGCACCAAATCAGCATATTTCTGAAGGATCATGTGACACTTAAGATTGCTGAAAATTCAGCTTTGCTATTACAGGAATAAATATATTTTTAAATATATTAAACTAGAAAAGAGTAAACTAATAATATTTCTTGAAAGACTTAAATATTACTGTTTGTGTTTTTACTGTATGTTTGATCAAATAAATGCTTTGGTGAGCATTTAAGATTTCATTTAAAAGCTATGAAACTATATAAAAAATAAATAAATAAACCAAAATAAATTTATATATATATATATATATATAGAGAGAGAGAGAGAGAGAGAGAGAGAGAGAGAGAGAGAGTTACCAGGGTAAATTATAAAATTGGTTATTTTTCCTTACAATACAAAAGCAATTATGTCCAGTAGTTTTGTCACTGTTAGTTTATTGAAACAATAGACAGATAGTGTCCATTCAAAAATGATTTAAGCTGATACAACTGGGATGATATGAAAAATAGGCCTATTAACTTCTTGTCATACCATTTTACGAACCAAGACCCAAAAACGGCCATTTCTACATTCTTTCAGAACAATCCTAACTTATTCGCCTCACAAATTACAATGAACAAACAATGGTCAACACTTTAAAGTTCAACATTTTATGAAAATGTTTAAATTGGTCTAAGAACATTTAATAGTCAACATACAAAATCAGCCAATTGAAAGTGCTATCAAGAAACATCAACACTAACGAAGCCAACGGACAATATTTAGCATTACAAACCCCTAAACAGAACGTTATTGGATCACAACATGAAAACACTAAGAACAGCTCATCTCACTGTGTAAGAGTAATAAAGAGGAATGCTTCAGATGTTCTGGATGTTATACGTCTGTTGAATGTTTAGTGTGTCTCGCAGCATTAGGTCCCGAAGTCGCCACAGAGCGTCAGCCATGGTCTTGTGAGCTCCCTTGCTCTTCAGCCAATGAGAGGGCAGACGGCTCTCCTGCTCTTTTGTGAGCCGCACATCTTTCCTGCGAGCTGGGGTCAAACACACACACACAGGCTGGTTTAAGATTTTACATATCGATAATACACATTTTTCTAATATTATTAATAATTATCTAATATAAATATTGTGTAACATAAGCTATCGTTTAAAAGTTCAAGAGACAGTAAAAACATTTGTTACAAAAGATTTCTATTTCAAAGAAATTCTGTTTCTCAAACTTTTTATTCATCAAAGAAACTTGGAAAAATGCATCTGTTTCCACAAAAATATGAAGCAGCTCAACTGTTTTCAACAGTGATAATAAGAAATGTTTCTTGTTGAGCAAATGTTGAGCAAATCAATATCATGTGACACTGAAGGCTGGAGTAATGATGCTGAAAATCCAGCTTTGATCACAGGAATAAATTATATAAAAAATATATATAAAACAAGCTATTTTAAACTGCAGTCATATTTTACACAATTATAGTTTTTTTAACTGTATTTATGCTCAAATAACTGTAGCTTTGGTGAGCATAAGATACTTTAAAAGCGTTAAATAATCTTACCAACCCCATAAACAATAAGTTCATAAACCAATAATACTATAAAATAATAATAATAATAATCTTACTTGGTATTGTGTACTTGGTAAATCTCACTCATATTTTGCATTTTCTTTATGCAAAATGTAATTCTTTTTTTTTCCCGGTAACACTTTACAATAAGGTCTCATTTGTTAACATTAGTTAATGCATTAACTAATATGAACTAACAATGGGCAATATATTTTTGCAGCATTTATTAACCTTTAAACCTTCATGTTCATGTTAGTTCACAGTGCATTAACTAATATTATTACACAGCTCTGTGGAATACTTGATTCTGATCCATCGGTATGTTATCCCCCAATAACAACCAATAAAAACTGATAACACAGGCTCATCCGGGTAACTAAAGTCGGCACTTTGCTCTTGCTAGGAACGGTTTTTCCTCATGGAAGTTTTGCTTTTGGTGAGCTAATCAAATATTAAAACTCAAACCAATATTGATTTCGTCACGTCTGGGTCGTGATCATTGTTTATTCTGCGATAACGTCTGGATGTACATTAACCCTTACTTAACAGATACAGCTTTTAATATTAAAAAAGGTATTAGTAAATGTTGAGATTAACTTCAACAATGATTAATAAATGCTAGAAGTATTTTCATTGTAAGTTCATGTTAACTCATGTTGTTGGGGACTGCCCCACTGATGCCGGTTTTTAAGGGTATTAACCACTTCAGTACTCTGATCAGGGAGTCTGAGTCATCAAATTTCTTCCCACCATTTATTTAGGTACAGGGTTTCACCATATACACACTGATGCATTGGAGGTAGTTTCTGCAATAAACAATAAATCAGAAATAAATAACTAAATGTTAAACAAATATACTGTTACAGTAAGCAGCGCACTTTTCCACATTAAGCTATATTAACAACTTGTAGTTTGTGGACGAATAATTACTGGAGTAATACAATATAAAGATGCATATAAACAACTTGGTACATTATACAATGTCCTCATCACGATATGAAAGCATTACAAGTATAGAATATATCACACGAAATCAGCAACATGTGTAAACAAGATACTAACAACATTAGCAAGATACGCCGCGATGCTAGCGGCATTTTCACGTGCATTTCACATGGTGAACTAATTATCATAAAGATCGCGAAAATCAACAATATCACA
The DNA here is from genome assembly GCF_951802725.1 of Rutilus rutilus. NCBI lineage: Eukaryota > Metazoa > Chordata > Actinopteri > Cypriniformes > Leuciscidae > Rutilus > Rutilus rutilus. Next base: position 5,175,833 of record NC_140227.1, read on the forward strand.
AAGGCTTAACATCGCAAACAGATTCAGCAGTATAAACGTCCAGTATTACACACATAAAGTCATAGAATGAACTTACTTCGTCAATAACTTTTGCCCTGCACTTGACGGTGCTGCACAGGTGGAAAACTGCGTCACATTCTGTTAGCTCTGCATGCGTAACCAATAGCGCAACACTTACGCCGAACACGTATCATAATAAAAGTCGCATCTTGCATATTTACATAATACAAGCTCTTACTGAATATAAAGGCATAAGAGACAAATAAAAGTAAAGAATTCACAACAGCCGCCCCCACAGTTGAGCAGCAAATGTGCAAGTTAAGGGAATTCTTTAAGAGTCTTTGGTTTCGTCCTCAAAGGCTGGCAATGGAATGAGGCGAGCTACTGGCCTAGTGTACACCTTACCCTTGACAAGAACATCTGCTGTTCTCACACATCCATCCTTACTGACAACAGTCTTAACCACTTTACCGATAGGCCACTGAGCTCTGGGAAGTTGCGGATCAACTATCAAGACTACTGAGTCTACTGTCAGAGTGTCTGATGGTTTGTGCCATTTCTGGCGTGTCTGGAGTGTAGGCAAGTAGTTCCTTGTAAATTGAGTCCAGAATTGGTCCACAAGATTTTGACAATGGCGCCATCTGCGCCGCCCCATTTCTCCTGAGGCATACGCCACCTGTGGAAGCGATGCATCCCGCCGCCCCATGAGGAGAAGGTTTGGTGTAATAGCGTCGAGGTCTGCAATGTCTGCTGAGTTATATCCGAGGGGTTTTGAATTTAAAATGCCCTCTACCTCTACTAAGACTGTAGACAGGACATCTTCCGAGATGGACTGACTTCCAACTGCCACTTGCAGAGCAGCTTTAATAGAGCGGACCTCTCGCTCCCAGACACCACCAAAATGGGGAGCATTAGGCGGATTAAACTTGAAGAGGATCTGGTACTCGGCTAACTGCTCCTTTAATTGGGAGTCCATAGCTGCAAAGGCTTCTCGCAGTTCTCGATCAGCCCCACGAAAGTTTGTGCCACAATCTGACCTGATCTCCTTTGGTCTGCCGCGTCTGGCTATGAATCGCCGAAGAGCAAGCAAGAAAGCATCCACATCCATGGAGTTGAGAAGCTCTATGTGTACAGCTCTTGTGGTGAGACATTTGAAAATGACACCCCAACGTTTCTCAATCCTTCTGCCTATTTTAACCTGATACGGGCCAAAACAGTCCACTCCTGTGGAATAAAACGGTGGACAGAGAAGTCTGAGCCTCTCTGGAGGCAGGTCTGCCATCTGTGGTATCTTAGGCTTAGCTCTCCACCGCTGACATGATGAACAGTTAAGCTGATGGTGTTTAACAGCTTGCCGCCCTCTCAAGACCCAGTACTGTCTCCGGAGTTCCGCATACACTCTTTCTGTGCCTGGGTGCAATAAGCGCTCGTCGAAGTCTTTAATGAGGAGTTTTGTTGCTGGATGCCGCGAATCTAGCACTATGGGGTGAATCTGTTCAACATTTGGGCTTTCCAGCCTCCGTAATCGTCCTCCAACTCTGATTACATTAGTTACTGTATCCAACTCTGGAGCAAGACATATTAGTCGACTGTGGTTTGGTATTGGTTTGTGTGTTTTGAGGGCTATGGTCTCCTCAGGGAAGCTCTGAGCCTGACACTTCCTCAGTAGGATCAACTCTGCTTCACGAGGATCAATGGGCTGGATGTTTGCAGAATCATCTGTCAGTTGTTGACATACCTGCCGAGTGGCTTCCACTAACTCTTTCCAGGTGCTGAACTGAGTGGCATCAGGAAGGGTATGATCTGATTCCACAGAGGTTAGGCAGCAGATAGTGACACCTTTCAGTTCAGGTAACTCTTCTGACCTTGCTGGTTCAGGTCTCTTTGGCCAGTGCTCAGGACTCAGTTTTAGAAATGACGGTCCCTGACTCCATCGCCCAGGAACAGTAAAACTTGAGAGTGGTTTTCCTCTAGTGATGTCATCCGCTGGGTTTTGCTGTGTGTCCACATACCGCCAAGCAGTGTGCTCTGTCAACTCCTGGATTTCTGAGACTCGTGTTCCAACAAAGACTTTGAATCTACAAGAGTCGGACTGAAGCCACTCCAACACTGTTGTAGAATCCGTCCACAGAATTGTCTGCTGAATTGTGAGAGTGATCTCATCTTTCAGAAGCTTCGCTAGTTGTGCTCCTGCTAATGCTGCGCAGAGCTCCAAGCGAGGCATGGACTGTTGCCTCCTGGGAGCAACTCGGGATCTGGCCATGACGAAAGTGGTATGAACGGCATCTTCTGTGTACTCTACCAAGTAAGCCACAGCCCCATATGCTCGTTCTGATGCGTCACAAAACACATGGAGGTCATACGCCCGTTGTACATCATTGGGCACTGAAGAGTAACAGCGGGGAATTGTTATGGTGCTGAGATACTTTAACTCACGTTCCCATGTGTCCCAGGCAGTGTGAAGATCTTGTGGCAGATTCGGGTCATCCCAATCTCTTCTTTTGGACCATAGTTGTTGAATGAGCACTTTTGCTCGTGTGGTGAAAGGCACAATGAACCCCAATGGGTCATACTGCGTTGCTAACACTTGGTAAGCTGTTCTCATTGTTAATACAGCATGTTCAATGGGACGATATTGGTATCCCAATGTATCAGCAGCACAGTTCCACCTGAGACCCAAAGTTGGTTCCATTGGATCAGTCCTGTTCTGTTCAAGCCATTGTTCTGCAGCTGAAGACCTTGCTTCTGTGGGTAGATGTGAGATCACAGATGGCTGGTTGCTAGCCCATTGTCTGAGGTCAAAACCACCCGTTGAAAGTAGACTGCGCAGTTGATCAACTGTAAGCTTGGCCTCAGATGTGGTTGGAAAGCTTGCCAGATAGTTGTCCACATAAAAACTCTGTTGCACTATCTGTAGAGCTCCTGGGTAACTCTCTTGGTTATTGCGGGCATGCTGTTGCACAGCAAAAATGGCACAACATGGGCTGCTGGTTGTACCAAATGGCAAGACTTGCCACTCATAGACGTCTGGACAGTTCTCAGAGTGCAGATCTCGCCAGATGAAGCGGAGAAGCGGTCTGTCCTCAGGCAGCAAGCGGACCTGATGGAACATTCCACGGATATCTGCACTTACAGCCACGTGATGTTGACGGAATCTCAAAAGAACGCCCAACAACGATGGGCCAAGTGCAGGCCCTGGCAGCAACTGATCATTCAGAGATAGGCCTTGATACTTGAATGAACAATTAAAGACCAATCTCGGTTTATCGTTGTGACACACCAGGTGGTGGGGAATATACCAGACCTCCTCTGACTTGGTGACTTCTTCGGGTTGAAGCTTGGTAACATAGCCTGCCTTAACAAGCTTAGTAATCTCACCAGAGTAGACAGCAGCTTTGTCGGGGTCTCTCTGAAGTTTCTTCTCGGTACTCCTCAGACTAGGCATGACAGACTGGATTGTGCTTATGAGTTTTGTAACACCAGGTTTGCGCAGAAGGGGGGTGGCATAACGCTGAACATTGTCTACCTGAATTCTCTGTGTTCTGCATTCGAGAAGTTTAACTGCTTCTTGATCTTCCCTGGATCGAACCACCAGTTTCTCATTTCGATAAGGCAGGATGTCAAGTTGCCATAACCTCTCAACATTACGGTAGAGCAAGTCATTGGGACAGGTGGTTGTCACGAAAAGACACTGATGCACTGAGCTGTGGCTTGTGGTGCTCTCCTCGGCCCCTTGTAGGGTCCACCCAAGGGCTGTGTGCACTGCAGCTGGACCACCTTTGGTTCCTCGACGGACTGGCTTATCTGCTGTGATAAGATGAACATTGTCTGATCCTATCAGTACCAGTGGACGTACATTTTGGAATGACTGTAATGGGAGCCCTCTGAGGTGGGCATACCGACTCTGAAGTCTCTGCACTGGATATGATTGCTCTACTAAGTCCAAACCTGAAGCTGTGAAGGCCCCAAGTATCTGGAAGCGGCTCTTTGGTTCACTCTTCGGAGAGATTTCCAAGTTGATCTTGGACCCAGAAAGGCGAGTGATGTCAGATCGTACTGTGCGTAGAGCCAGAGTTTCAGGTTCACCCTTCAACTGAAGCATTTGTACTGCCATTGGTAAGATCATGGTTCGCTGTGCTCCGTCGTCTAGTACAGCGTAAGTCTCCACTGACTTGGACTTGCTGTGTAGCAACACTGGAACCACTTTGAGAAGCACTCTGCAGGTCGCACTAGCAGGTGTGAGGTAAATCCGACTCTCTGACGTACCTGCTGTGTTTGTTGGATCATCACGTGCTATGTGGTGAAGCACTTGTAGATGAATTCCACCACAGTCACTGCATGGCTTTTTAAGGTTACACATCTCTGGTTCATGTAGTCGTGCACATCGCCAGCATCGCTTTCCATCAGAAATCCACTTTTGTAGGTCTGTGACCGACTGCTCTTTGATGTTGTCACAACGTGTGATGTAGTGCTCTTTACTATTGCAAAAGAGGCAGTGTACTTTGAGTGGTTTCTTTTGTTTGGGCTCTTTAGGATGGGTAGAAGGCGCAGTCTCAGCGGAGGAGGCACCATGATAAAAAACTACACTTGGCCCCTTTGGTTTAGCTGAGGGTTTCTCTTTCCCAACCCCTGGAAGTTTCTCATGTTGGTAGCGCTGCACTAATCGAATCGACAGTCTCTGCTGCTGTGCTTTGACTTGTAGCCAACCGGCAAAGTCCTGCAGATTGTAGGGGTTAAGACTTATAGAGTTGAGCTTCCCCTGCTGTTGAAGGAACTCAATGAAGCCATCTCGTAGATACTTCGGCAGCTTGCTAAGTAGTCGGTCCACGTGTGAGCAGCAGTTCAGCTCCATCCCTCTGGATCCCTCTAATGACAGCAGCATACTGACCAAAAGATGAACTCTTAAGGCAAAGCTTTGAAAGCTGTGGCTATCATTGGGCTTTACATCTGGTGATGTAAGGATGGCTGCTATCTCACTTTGAGCCAGTTGATGTGGCTGACCGTACTGTAGCTGAAGGGCTTGCATAGCTGCTGAATACGGATATGGATGATGCCGGCAAGACTGCCCTATCATTTGAGCTTCAGGCAGTTTAAGATGCTCCAACAGTACATGGTATTTGTACTTCTCAGTTAACTCTGGGTAAGGCTCAAGCAAATTGTCAAACGCCAGCTTCATATTAGCAAATTCCCTTTCGCTGTCACTCGTGAAGTCAGGAATTTTAGGTTTAGGGGGACTATGCAATGTCCGATGAGGTATACTACCATCTGGTGGAACTGCAGTCTGGACTGGCATGAGCTGTGGTGCGGCTGCTGTAGTGTTCACTGAAGGGACTAAACCAGAGACCACATTTTGAGAGGGTAGATAGCTGAATAAAGTGGGTGTGTTCACCGGCTGTGTCTGTGAATATGGTGTTGCAAGATAGCGGTGAGGTGCCATAGAATGCGGATAGACAGGTGCCGGCGAAATTAGCTGTTGTGTCTCAAGGGGCTGGAATGTTCGTTCAGCTTCGTAAGTTACAGCTCGTTCTTGATTGGGCAGAACTCTGGACGAATGAGAGGGAGCAGGCTCATATAGTTTTGGTGGTTGTGAGTGATGCGAAACAGGAGATGCCAAGCCAGAGGAGATAGGGGAATACTGTAAACCTGTAGTTTGTGGATGACTTGGTTGAACTGGAGCAAATCCACAGTTGCGACTTTTCACCCCTGGTTCAGGATCAGTATTTGTTATATGTAACCTTTCCTCTTGTAGCACTGTGCCTCGTGAGAGTAAGGGTGGAGGGCTGACATAGCTAGAAGGTGCAGGTGAAGATTGTAGCGATGATGCAACAGCCTGTACCTGTTCATTGTCCTCATTTTCCTGTTCCTCCCTCAAGAATGATTTAATGTGCTCCATCATCTTGTCTCGGCGATGCTTTCGTTTCTTTAGCCGATCTAATTTCCGGAGAAGATTGTCCATTTCAGCTGTCTCCTCTTTCTCCTTCTCGTTCATGGATTCCATTAATTTATTTAATGAGTCCATACTCAATAAGTCTGCTTGACTTGGACTGGGCGTGTCTCGACGCCCACCTTGGCTGGAGTCTGCATTTGCTTGACTTGTATGCACTGCGGCTGCTGCTCCTCTCTGCTCATCTGACTCCCTATGAACAGGAATGGAGGAAAGGGCAGGTCGGTGATGGAAGTCAAGGATGTAATCCTCAAGGTGCCTTGGGGCTTGGCATTGCCGTGATGGTCTAGCTTGAGGAGGAGATGTTGGTTTGCCATCTGATGACATTCTGAAGCAGTTAAGGCTCCGGCTCGAAGGACCATTTGTTGGGGACTGCCCCACTGATGCCGGTTTTTAAGGGTATTAACCACTTCAGTACTCTGATCAGGGAGTCTGAGTCATCAAATTTCTTCCCACCATTTATTTAGGTACAGGGTTTCACCATATACACACTGATGCATTGGAGGTAGTTTCTGCAATAAACAATAAATCAGAAATAAATAACTAAATGTTAAACAAATATACTGTTACAGTAAGCAGCGCACTTTTCCACATTAAGCTATATTAACAACTTGTAGTTTGTGGACGAATAATTACTGGAGTAATACAATATAAAGATGCATATAAACAACTTGGTACATTATACAATGTCCTCATCACGATATGAAAGCATTACAAGTATAGAATATATCACACGAAATCAGCAACATGTGTAAACAAGATACTAACAACATTAGCAAGATACGCCGCGATGCTAGCGGCATTTTCACGTGCATTTCACATGGTGAACTAATTATCATAAAGATCGCGAAAATCAACAATATCACAAAGGCTTAACATCGCAAACAGATTCAGCAGTATAAACGTCCAGTATTACACACATAAAGTCATAGAATGAACTTACTTCGTCAATAACTTTTGCCCTGCACTTGACGGTGCTGCACAGGTGGAAAACTGCGTCACATTCTGTTAGCTCTGCATGCGTAACCAATAGCGCAACACTTACGCCGAACACGTATCATAATAAAAGTCGCATCTTGCATATTTACATAATACAAGCTCTTACTGAATATAAAGGCATAAGAGACAAATAAAAGTAAAGAATTCACAACACATGTAGTTAACTAATGTTAGCAAATGAAACCTGATTGTAAAGTGTTACAATTTTTTCCTTTTCCGGTGACATCTAACCTCAATTATCTGCATTGACAATGTTGGTCGACCATTAGAACATAATGTAAATCTGCCTTCTTACTCACCAGAGAGGGTTTGGTCCCATTTGCTGACAGTAGTGGATTCAGCACTGAGTCCTTCAATGTACCTCAGGTAAGCCTCTGAGTGTAGCAGGCGCTGGGGTTTGGGTGGAGGAGCCACAAATATAGGGGTGGAGGGCTGCTGTAGAGAGGGCGTCCCAGCCTGCCCCTGTCCCGGGTAGGGTGGTGGAGCCTGTTGGCCTGAGTTCATCACACCCATCTACAGAAACACAAAGATTCAGAACGACTCGAAGCGCAGAAATGATCCCATTCAATCCAACCGTTGTTGTTGATTTTGTTGCCAGAGATAAAGTAGCATTAACATTTAGCATTCATATAAGGGATAAACGCAAAACCCTTCAAAATCAGCATTACCTGAGTCCCATAAGCACTTCCTGTTGAACCCGGGGCCATTCCATTCATACCTGTGAAAGAGGTATCAGCATACACTGAGAAGAAGAGACTTTCAAAGTAAACTGAGACCCTCAGCTCTTTCTGTTCATGTTTATCTGTGTAGATAATCTACAGTGTTGAAACCATTCGAATCTGATCGTAGTTTATGGCATAATCCAGTCTCAAATCAAGCAAAAGGAGAATTGTTTTCACGCTGATGATATAGTGAGTGACCAGGGGCTGTCAAGCTCCAAAACATGTGCAATGAAAGTACTGCATCTGACTCGTGTAATAAAGCGAACTTTCTGTTTGGAGAAGATCGAAATTCAAGTTGCTATTCGCTGAATGATAAGTTTTGTGTCAGGTTTGATATTAAAAGCACCAATCAGCCAAACACAGATTTTCATTGAATAATGAATTACATTTTGGACTGTTGCTGACACGAAACTGCAGCATGGCTTCAGAAGAGGTAGCGTGGCCGAGCGGTCTAAGGCGCTGGATTTAGGCTCCAGTCTCTCTGGAGGCGTGGGTTCGAATCCCACCGCTGCCAATTATGTTTTGTGGGGTAGTTGTGGCCTAATGGTTCGAGAGTTAAAGAATAAATGTGTGTGTGTCATTTGAATGTTATCTGGATCCAATACATCATTGGCTTTGTCGTGTGACCTAGCTTCAGCGTCAGTTACCTGCCATTTACAACTCCTCTCCTGTGGCTTCATGGGATAGTCAAGTGTCTAGAATGTGGACTCTGGAATCTGGCAGAAGTAGTAGGTCATTTACTATGTACTTTTTACCTACTGGTTTGAGAATACTATGTATTCAGAAATACTTCAGTTTTAGCATACTGTTTTTCACATACTAGTAGGGAAGTCGGTATATTCAGATGCAGCGATACTGTGTTTACTCCCTTTTTGAAGCTTAACTGCTCCCAGTCACTATTGCTTTCGTTCTAATGAACAGAACTTGAAAATTCTTCAAAATATCTGTAACACTTTATAATAAGGTCTCATTTGTTAACATTAGTTGATGTGTTAGCTAACATGAAATAAAAATGAGCAGTACATGTTTACAGCATTTATTAACCTTTGTTAATGTTAGTTCACGGGGCATTAACTAATGTTAAAAGATACAACTTGATTAAAAAACAGTATTAGTAAATGCTGAGATTTACATAAACTAATATTAATAAATGCTGTAGAAGTATTGTTCATTGTTAGTTCATGTTAACTAATGTAGTTGTCTAATATTAAAATAAATAAAATAAACAAAACCTTAAAAATATTACATTTTGGGTAACACTTTAAAATAAGCTCCCATTAGAACTAACATGAACTGACAACGAACAATACATTTGTAACAGAATTGATTAGGGGTTGAAGCGCTGAAACTCTATTGCAATTGTTAGAATTTCCAAGGATCAGCATTCTCCCCTAAAAGTGATCAGGCAGACGAAACCATAAGTCGTGGAGACTTGAATTTTTGAGGGAGGGTAGTACTCTCACCGTCTACAACGTCACAAAGGTTCGCCCCGATCGGCCTGATGGGGGCGCTACAGCGATCAAAAGTACGTAACGGCTCATAACTCCTAAACCGCTCATCACAGACTCAAGTGTCTTATATAATTGAGATCCTTGACTCACGGCGAACAAAACGTTCAAACGTTTTCGAAATTTTCTGGTATTTTGCTAAATAGTCCTAGGATTTTTCGATCGGAACTAAACCAGTGCAGAAAGATTCGCTGGAATCTGATTGTCAATAATTATGTAAAAAAACATAATCGGAAGGAAACTTGCTGGGCCAGTTTGACTCACGGCCCTCGAGGCCTGTGAGAAATTCAAAAGAAATCGGCCACCTGGGGGCGCCATCACATTTTTCACGTGCATAAAGGATTGTTTATCACGCGATTTTTCGCATATGTCCACGACATTCATAATACCGCATGGTAGAACTCCTCCTTCTGAGCAACTTTGCCTCTAGGGCCGCTCCTGTCAATCGAATTGTTTCGCAAACTACTCCTAGGTCTTTGGCTTAACCTCGATAACTGTTAAAAAGCATTAAAACATATATTACTTTAGTAAATTGCCTGTTTTGGCTTTAAATGTTTGATTTACTATGATCATGGTGGTTACAAGCTTGCTAAAGAAAACATAATACCTTTTTACGCATGTGCTTAAAGGCTTTAAAGCGCTTGAACCCCGTTATTTGCTGCTTGCAGCTATATTTAATCTGGTTAACGTTAGTAATAAAAATACAACTGTTCATTGTTAGTTCATGTTAGCTCAGGTCCATTAAATAATACTAACAGACACAACTTTTTATTTTAAAAATGAATTATTAAAAGTTGAAAGATTAATAAATGCTTTAGAAGTATTGTTCTTTGTTAGTTCATGTTAACTAGTGCAGTTAAGCAATGTTAACAAATGGAAACGTGCTGTAAAGTGTTACCACAATTTGGTGTTGTACGAATGAAAGACATGAGGGTGAGTAAATGATGACAGAACTGAACTATTCCTCAACAGAACATTGGGAGTCTCTTGGTTTTGTCTTGGTCCGGGCGGACCGTTTGCTCTATGGTACAGGTAGCCCCTCTTGTTAGGATTGGAGAGGCAGACAGGAAGCAACTGCGAGTGGGGACGTGTGGCTGTGAAGTGGTCCTTACCCAGATACGGCATGCCAGGCATACCCCACGGGAAGTGGAGTGGTAAGGCAGGCATCCCCATGGGATGTAGAGGCATGCCGGCCATGTTAATCATGCCATCGACAGGCCCCTGAAAGGGCAGCATGTGTGGCCTGTAACTACCCAGCATGCCTTTTCCTTGGAAGAGGAAGGTGGCGACACAACATATGCATGCATCAGTATATCATGCAGTTATGAGAATGAATTCATGCACTACATGTAAAACGAAAATGAAAACTACAATTAGAGCATGTAAGCTGATTTATCATTCATGATGAAACATGAAACCCAACACACACACACACACACACACACACACACACACACACACACACACACCCCTTTTCCAAAAATTGGGCACCAGAGCTGTGCTTAATCTGGCCTGCTGTATCCACCCATTTCCACTGAAGAAAAGTGGTTCTGGGCCTGAAAAATCATCTTTGCAATGGCTGCTGGTACTTGCAATGGAAGCCAGAACCTTAGCATGTAAAGTACACTTTGATCAACTGCTTCGTTCTTCTCCAATTAAGTTGAGCTGAAAAGCTACTCCAGCAGCTATTTTAGTATTTAATAATATTTTGAATTATCTTTTACTTTCATATTTTCACTTCATATTTAAGTTTGTTATCAAACTATCAATTGTGTTTTTGTTATTTAAAAAAATAAAAATAATTTCTATTTAACTTTATTTTTAATTATTATTATTATTTTAATTAAGTTTTTATTAATTTTACTACTTCAATTCAAACATATTTTATTTCAGTTTTTAACATACATTTTTTAAATGGCAAGTGTTTTCATCTAATATTTATATTTTAATTTATTTCTACTTTAATTCGGTTATCTAGCACTTTTTTAAAATAGTTTTAGGTAACAAAAACAACACTAGCCCTTTTTATTTTTGTTATCCATCTGATAATTTTAGGATTATGCACCAAAATTTTTATTTAGCCTGATATTCAAATTCAGTACTATTCTATATAAATTAATTCAATTGAAACTAAAATAATTGTAAATTCTACAAGTGAATTTAGGCAATTTTTGGGGGATAAACAACCCGTTACGTCATTATTCAGCTCTCAAGTCAGTGGAAACGGATCATTTGGGAGAAAAGTCCTCTGAACCCATGGCTGAGCGCCATCCCAATGAAAAAGGGGTAGTAAAGTTTCATGATTGTTACAGTTCATGCAGTAACTCTGATGGAAGATAACAGGTGTTAGTTTTGAAATTACAGACACCAAAACATGGCAGCTTTGTGAAAGGAATGAACTGGCTGAAGATGGCGTGTTAGCAGTTAGGCTTCGTATTGCAGCTCTGTGTGTCCACCACACCTGAGAGGGGTTACCTGCCATAGGCGTCATGCTGTGGCTAAGCATCCCCATGGGGGTCGGGGGGGGTACTACCCCCATGAGCGCCCCTACTGGGGTACCTGCTCTCGGGGAGTTCTGCGCTGCTCTTTCTCGCTCCTGCTGCTCCGCTACCTTGGCTGCCCGCTCTGAATCGACCACAAAAGATAAAAAAAACAATTTGATGTTTCATGGAGAACCTGAAGGCATTGAAGACAGTGTCCATATATGATTTCCAGGCACTTTACCTTCGTACTCCGCTTTCTTAGTGGCCTCAAGGTTCCTCCACTCTGTGCCCACCAGTCGACTGAGCTCTCCAAAAGAGAAGTCAGGGTGCTGGGCCTTGATGACAGCTCTCATTTCACTGCTGAAGAGGATGTACCCACTCATGTTGATCTTCCTCTTTGCCCCCTCCTTCTTCGACAAACCCTTAATGGACTTTGGTGCGGACTGTGGGAAAATGAGATGCTGATGATCTAGTCTCGGCCTTAGACAGGATGCATCGTGCTACTTTAGATTCAAAATCACTCGCTTCAATATGCTTTACTTTAAAAAACTAGTCCCTGGAATTGAGCTAGCACTTTGTGGCAAGCCGTTTTGCTGTTAAAAACGTGAGATGCAGGTCAGTGGAATGAAAAAATGCTGTGTCACGCACGAGAAGCTGCTAAAGACGCGAGACGTGATGGTTAAAGATGTCAGTCTAGTGCGTTTACATTGAAAAACAATGGAAAAGTAGCGCAGTGGAATGCAAAAACGGCCCCTAACATGGCTTAATGTTACAATTTAAATTTCATAATGATACGGCATTATTCTAGTAATTTTGAAAATATGAATCATCTAAGGCCAGATTTACTATCAGTATGCTCCAGCACAAACCCGCTTTTGGCGTTAAATAACTACTGTCAGGATTTACTAAAGACACGCAGTGAAAAATTCAATGCGTGGACAGGTTTTTTTTCGCGGCTGACCTTATTGCATATGCATTTGAAGGAGTTTCCCCTTCAGACGCAAAAGTTATGGGAGGAGAGTATTTAAATGAATCATGCAAGGTGATTTACTAAGGTTTGCTCTAGTCAATTTACTAGTATTTGCACCATTATTTACTGGCATCAACTTAAATCTGACACTTATTTGCACTGCTCTTGGTTGGAATCATTATGGAAATGATCCGGCTGCGTCTGTGTTTTTTTTCATTTTTTTCATCAGTAGATCAAGCGCAGAACTTTCCACTCCCATCGGTGCTTTTTTGGTTTTGCGCTCTCACGAAAATTTGCCCTTTTTAGTAAATCTGGCCCTAAATCCAATAATGACCAGTTTACATGTCCCAAGTTGGCAGTTTTTGACCAGAATAAGTTGAATACTCTCGCTCTTCGAGACTAATTATTATCAGACAATACAGTAAATAATACAATGACAATGAAAAGCCCCCTCTGAGATCAGTGGTTTAAATCATTGAGGGTCACCTACTGCTATTCCCTATTGCTCTTGCACAAGCACAAACAATGGTTTTCATTCAACAACAGAGACTGCAGACCTGCGGGGGGGCGTAATGCAGCATGTCCATGTCACCGGTCAGCTGAGTCTGAAGCTGAGGCATGCAGTGAGCATCAGAACCGTCTCCATCATCATCACCCAAATCCTCCAGCTCTTCGTCCGTCATGTCCGCAAACTTGGCCTCCAACTCTTCGATCTTCTTATCGAGCAGCGGAGACGGCTCCTTCTGAGGCACTATGAGCTTTCTGACAGAGATAACCAAAAGCATGAGTCCAATGTTGGGACAGAAACGAGCAATCCCACCGCTATGCACTAAAGTCTGTTTTCTAAGCAAATCAAGTTTGATTTTTCTTTGGATTACTGAAGCAACTGACCGAAAGTAATAGATTTCATCCTCGACTACTTTGGCAGACAGAGAGAAACGCTTCAGCCCTTTAAACTTCTTCATTTGCTTCTCACTCTCGATGTAGCGGCTCTCACACAGCAACACATCCTCCTCCGGCATTTCAGTTGGCCGGCATGACAGGAAATCTTTGAAAGAAGACACTGTACACTTCCCTGAGGACAAAAAACACTCCAGATGAGGGAGAAGACACGGTGATAAGATTTAATCAGGGAAACTAACATATCACTTCATGTAATAATAGTCCTTTCAATGTAAATCACTCAGTGGCAGAGTCAATGTATTTCAGTCAATGTTCTTGAAACCACTCAGTAATACAACTGTGATGATGGAACTTAACTTCGGGGCCAGCCAAAATACTGTTACCTCCAATACAGGTCATAGGACAGGATTCTTCCAGGTTACTGAGGAATACTTCCTTCTTGTAGAACATCTTAGTAGGTTCATGCTCGGTCTCCTCGGGATGGATGAAGATGGGCCCGAAGAAATAGGCAGCTCCATCTCGCACCCACATCTTCTCTATCCTATTACAAGACAAAATCATTTATATATCAGGAGACACTGTCATGAATCCAAGTTTGCTGGTCTTGTTGTTATTGACATCTTAGGAAGTGGCAGTTGGGATTTAGAATCTATAGCTACAATAAGTACAAACAGAAATAAAATAACCAAGATGTTGCTATGCAACATTAAACAGTCAGTTTACCCAAAACACTATTATGATGTTAACATCAATGACACCAAATGCAGTTGGCTCCCTTCGTATCGTATCTCCGTATCTTTTAACCAAATGCGACATCCAAGACCTCAGAAGACGGGCCAGATTTACTAAACAGGGCAATTCCAAAAAAGCACCAATGGGAGTGGAAAGTTCTGCGCGTGATCTACTGACGACGTGCAAATGAAAGAACACAGTCGCAGCCGGATCATTTCCATAATGACCAACGCAATCTACCAAGAGCAGCGAAAATGAGTGTCTAGTTTAAGATGTGCTTTTTTTGGGCTGTAAATAATGGCACAAACACCAGTAAATTGACTAGCGCAAACCTTAGTAAACCACATTACATGATTCATTTAAATACTCTCCTGCCATAAATTTTGCGTCTGAAAGGGAAACTCCTACAGATGCATATGCAATAAGGTCAGCCGCAAAAATAACGCCTTTTCAACGTTAATTTTTCACTGCGTGTCTTTAGTAAATCCTGACAGTAGTTTTTTAACACCAAAAGAGGGTTTACACTGCCGCACGCTGTTAGCTGTTACCAAATCTTTCACATTTCAAAAAGTTTATAAAGACATGAAGCAGTTTAATCCAAGTCTTCTGCATCGCTCAATATTTATATAATAAAAGCCTAAATTAATCTGTTGATCATATGAATCCATTGTGTGTCTTCAGAAGACTTAGATTAAATCAATCAATTTATATGAATTACTTTTGTCTTTATGACCTTTCTGAAGTGTCAATGTTTTGATCAATGGACTTTCAGTGGAGGGACAGAAATATCTCATGTTTCATTAAAAATATCTTCATTTGTGTTTCAAAGTACAACAAAAGTCTTCTGAGCCTGGAATGATATAACTGCGAGTCCTTGTTGACAGAACCCTTTTATAGTTCCTTTTTGTTCTTTTTCGAAGCTCTACATTGTCCGTTCCCATTTGATTTAATTGTATGGAAAAGAGCAGCATGAATATTCTGCTAAATATCTCCTTTTTTGTTCCACAAACGAAATGACGGCATATAGTTTGGAAGAACATGAGCAACGCTGCGTCTCGTCATCGGTACCCTACCTGCCCACACGGTTGCGAACGAGCCCATGAGAGCGGATGTAGACGCAGTCTCCCACTTTCAGCCACATGTCGTTGTAGCAGAGCTGCTCGTAGTACTGGCAGCCTGGCTCGCCGTTACTGACCTCCATGGTAACATCCTCCCTCTCCTGAGGACACAGATTGACGGTCAGGCAGCATGTGTCAAAGATATTCAATATCAGTCAATATACACAGCCGCTACCAAAAAAGTTGCTGTTTGGACTTAAATAGGCAAATTGACAGTTCTTCTAACCCTAATTGACTGAGTGTGTAGCTTTTCATTTCTTAAACAACCATGTAGGAAGACACATTATGGCCATATTCAAGGATGAGTGATTTATGGTCAAGATCTTGTATTGACAATGCAAGAGTCCAGCACTTTGTAAAGTCTCCTCCAGCACATCCCAAAGACTTTCAATGAATTTAAGAGGAAATGTGAAAATGATTCCTCAAGCCATATTCAAGGATGACAATGTCAAGATTCATCAGGCTCAAATTGTGAAAGAATAGTTGGGAGGGATCATGAAGAATCATTTTCACGCATCGTTTCCTCTGAGTCCAGAGCTTAAATTCATTGAAAGTCTTTGGGATGTGCTGGAGGAGACTTTTGCATTGCCAATACAAGATCTTGATTAAAAACTGATGCACATTTATTTCCATCAAGAGGTGCATTCATTTTTGGTCAAGATCTTGTATTTTATTCAATGAATGTATTTTTTCGGCTGGGCAGTGTTTGTCTTACCTTATCAATGATGGATGGTACAGCTTTACCATCCTCTACCACCTCAGGAGGCTTGTCACTCTCCTGTTTGGGTGCAAACATGGAGGCCACCCGAACCACAGGCAAGGTCACTTCACGAATGGCGAACTTCACTGAGCTCAGGGGCATCGTCCACATCTTGATCTTTTTGAAGGACTTGGTTTTAGCAGAATAACGAGACTCGCAGACAAAAACGTCTTCAGGTCGGAAGCTGTCAGGCTGAAGCTTGAAATACTCCTGAAATAAGGGGTTTTATCAGAGCAGATTTTAAAACGTAGTATTAATGTAAAAATGTATTTTGTCTTATTGGGAATGTGTTGGACTCATCGCTGAATGATATTACCTTCACAAACATGACGACACATTTGCCCATTATTTTATTGACAGGAATTTTGTTGTAATAGTCGCTTTTGAAAACTTCTTTCTCAAGAAATTTGCGTGTTGCAAGATGAAATGTTTCGTTGGGTCTGTAGAACCAGCAGCCATAAAGCCAGTTCTCTCCTTCATGAAAAGATACATACACATACTTTAATAGCTATACCACAGTTCAAAAGTTTGGGGTTGGTACAATTTTTTTTAGTTTTTGAAGGCTGCAAATAAGTAAAAACAATAATATTGTGAAATATTACAACTTTAAATAACACTTTTCTATTTCAAAATATTTTTTAAATGAAACGTATTAATGTAATGGCAAAGCTGAAGCATCATTACTCTAGTCTTCAGTGTCACATGATCCTTCAGAAATCATTCTAATATGCTGATGTGCTGCTCAAGAATCATTTCTTATTATTATCATTATCATTATCGTGCTGCTTTTTTTATTTTTAAAGAAACAGCATTTATTTGAAACAGATTTTTTTGAAACATGATATTTTTCAGTCACTTTTGATGTATCAATTTCTTTCATTTAAAAAAAAAAAAAAAAAAAAAAAAATTCTTACTGTTCCCCAAATCTTAACAGTAATGTATATTCTCAATCAATAGTGTTATGAAACAACATAAATGCATAGCACACGTTGACAGCATGTATCTAATGTTTCCTGGATGTAATACCTGCATCATCCTGCCACAGGCGCTCTATGCAGACGATGTGCGGCTGCAGGTTTGGTTCTGTGGGCTCCACATAAACATAGTCTCCCACATGGTACATGTTGTCCTTGAAGCTGCAGTCCTGGCTGTAGTTGCGCTGAAGGACTCCCTGCCATCCGCCACCTGCTGTGTCCTCACTCTTCTCAGCCTCTGGAGATCAACGTCAAAACATTAATAACAGCCATCTGCAACGCAGTGCAAAGTTTAGGGAGCAAAGACTGTGTTTGAACACAGGAGAGAACTCCACTAAACGATTGTTTTGTGTGTATGGAATAAAGGAGTCACTACCAAAATTGTGATGGTTAATAAAGGCTAAATATTTATCCTGTTTGATTATGGTTTGTGGTTACAAAACGTTTGTCACTTCTGTAAAATGGGTCAATGGTAAATAAGGGTTTCTAAGATAAAGAAAATTCTTTTTTTCCTTTTTTAAAATCCATTTTAATACAAGCTCTTAGAAATGTACTCTTTTTTCATGTAGGTCATATGGTTCTGAAAAACATTTATGCTATTTTTAACTGTGCCAAGTTACATTTTTTATCAAAGTGACTAAAAATGTGGTGTAAACATCAAGTATAAATTAATTACATATTTTCCTTAAAACATGTACACGTCATTATTATCAAAACATACCTTTTTCAAGGTAAAATGTTTTTTTGTTTTAAATCATGAAACATTAATTAATAAATATTTCACTTGAATTGAAGGATTTCACTTGAATTAATTTTTTTTTTATTTTAATTCAGAAATTAAAAACATGCTTATTTTTTAAAAATAAATATTCATTAATTAATATTTCAGAATTTAAAGACATGATACAATCTAATATTTTACTGACCTTGATTTGGCAGATTATACATAATATTCCATATAACCAAAATATATAAATGTAAATGTTTATATATATATATATATATATATATACACTGTATAAGTACTTATTTATATAAATGCTAGCACTAAATACTAGCAAAAAGTACTATATATATGTATTTCACTTTAAATATTAATATACTTTAAATATCAAATTAAAAACATGTTTATCACAGAAGAATGTTCAAGTAATTGTAATGTATGAATTGCATTTTATGATGTATTTCTGAATACACAAACCGATTGAAAAACAACTGAATACTGCAGGAACGGTACCTTTTTTCTCTTCTTCTCTCTTGAGTTTATCCTCTTCATATTCTTTGGGCAGCTTCTCTTTCTTCTCTTTCTCCACGTCGCTGTGCAGGTGTTTAGTGGTGTAACTGAGGGCGGGCGTCAGCAGAATCTCTCCGTTCTTACACAGCTCATCTCTGATCCGGATGAAGAACTGCTGGAGCTCCACAGAGTCCTCGAAGATCTCAGAGTCCGTCCTACGACACAATTTAAACATTTTTAAACACAACTCTTTACCTCTCCAGGTACAAAAACCCCAAGACAAAACGAGTACATGAAGAGCATCACCTGTGCAGGCGTCTGGCTTTCTCCAAAACTTCAAACATATGGTCCTGGAACACATCTAGCCTCCTATAACGGCCCTTATCCACGTTAGCTCTGATGATCTCAAAGTTCAGTGGAGTCTTATCGGAATTGTTAGGATCAACAGCTGGAATCTCCGCCAGTGAGTCACTATAGCAACGCCCCTCGTCATCCTGGTGGCCAAGCACTGAGACAAAAAGATTGCGGATGAGCTCCTGGATGAGCCGTGCAACATCTGGGACATGCGCGTCGTCGCCGCCCTCCAAGTCCCTCCTAGTCTCCAAAAGCACTTTGTGAAGCACCAATGCGTCTTTGTAGATCAGCGATTCAGGCTCGTTATAAGTGCAAGCGTTGTTGAACATCAAGACTAAGTCTTCCACCAGAGCATCAACATCCTGGTACTTGTTGGCCAGCATGTGGCTCTTGACCTTCTCCATGTCTGTGGGTTTCTTGATGGCCACATAGTAGTCTGGAAGCTCAGCGCGGGACGGGAGACGGAGGAAGATTGTGCTGAGGCGCCGTCCACGCTTGTCAGTGTAGTTCTTCACTGCTTCATAGAGCTCGTTGAGTTTCTGTTGGAGAGGGGTCAGGTACTTGGACTTTTTAGGAGAGATGCCACTCTTCCCTGGAAAGACAGTGGCACATGGTCAGTCACAGCTTCTCCTAAGAGGACTGGTGAAAACCATAACTCCTGAGACTTCCCTCCAAAAATAAGAGCTTAAATTCAGAAGTTTTTTTTTTTATGTTATGTTTTTTATGTGGTGAAAACCAAGCGTTTAATGTCTATGTGGTGTTTTTAATGTGCTTTAAGACAAACCATGTGTAAATTCATAAGTCAACCCCATTGCTGAGTATTTTCTCTTTAAAACTGTGGTGAACTAAAGACAGTCTCAAAATGGTGGTTTGAAATCGCTGGTGTTTCTGACAACACAAACTACCTTATAACCAATCAGATCAACGTGTGATCATCAACGAGTGGATCTCTGAGCTGCTGTGAGTGAGTGGAGGCGGGGCTCATTTGCATATTCCTAAAACCGCGTATACTAAACGAGGCAAGGGTGTGTGCATGCAAGCTATTTTAAGGCATGAAGAATTTTTTTTTCAAAGAAAAAATGTTTAAATATGTAATTTTGGTGATCAGAGATGAGTTTTAAGGGATACAATTATTGACTAGAGGCGGATCTTAAAATGACATGGCACTGTGTACCACAATGATTATTGGCTCTGTGATGAATGCTTTGTTCTGTTTCTGTAGGTCGCTTTGGATAAAAGAGTCTGCTAAATGCATAAATGGAAATTAAAAAAAAATTCGTTGCAAATGATGCGGAAAGTAGGAAAGTTTGAGAATTTAGTTTTGGGAATATAACTGTTTTACAATTCCAAGTGGTGTAAAAATTACACACTTTTAATTTAAATAGGATCACACTGCATTTTCTGATTCGTTGTGGCAGAATTGATGAAAAACTGTCCAACAAAGAGTGTCTGTAAGTTTAAAACTGGACAACAAACCCCAAAGTAGGGCTGCACGATTTGGGGGAAAAAATCGAATTGCGATTTTTCTGATAAAATTTTGCTGATAAAAAACATACTAATTTTCAGCTTGGGTGAAACGATATCCTCGTCATCCGGCGGCGGTCCAAGTTCCCTTCGTTTTTCTCTTAATATCTTTTCCAGAACGTTGGCGTCATTGTAAACCTAGAGTCAAACCAAATAACAAGCTAGTCATGAAACGTTTCCCTACAACAATGAAATTCTTCAGAAAGCTCATTTTCATGCTCATTTACTCGATCCCAGTGGTGCCCAATCCTGTTCCCGTAGATCTACTGCTGTGTTCCAGATTTTTCCCACCTCGTTCTTAGATATAATGTCTGGAACGCCACTCAAAGTTGGCGTACATCGATCAACCCCAACCTCAGCGAGATGCGTCATTTGACGTCACTTCTAAGATGTCAGCAAGTCCTGCTTCCAATGAGCATAAACGTAAAAACAAACTTTAACATCAGACATTAAGTTTATGTAATAATACCTTTGTTTTTGCTTTTGAAAGCAATTTTATGTTGTTTTTATTCTGTTTTTGCCATAATTGACACAAAAACACAATATGCTCTTGTTGTGTCGTGGCGACATCATGTGGTCAACATGTGAACCTGATTGCCTGGAACTCACTGAGGTCTGAAGTAGGACATTTAATTTGGGATATTCCCAGCATACCTACCTTCCAGCCCTGCTCAACACACCTGTCTGTAATTATCAAGTGCTCCTGAAGATCCTCAGGTTCTGGTTTGATCAGGGTTGGATCTGAAATTTGCAGGAAGGTGGATCTCCAGGAACAGGATTGGACACCCACGCTCTATACGGTCTTTCCAAGCTTATTAGTGACCCTTAAACTCACTTGAGAGCCTTCTTCATTGTAGTGACGTGCATTACGGAACATCAGCTTCATGTCCTCCATCATGGAGTCCTCACTGGGGTATCTGTCAGAGCGGATGTTGTGGTCTATGGTCCTCAGGTCCATTGGTTCCAGTATAATCTTGTAGTAGTCTGGGTAGTCTTTTTTTGAGGGCTTGACCATGAAGAGTTCGCAGAGTCTCCGTCCTGTGCCCATCTCCCGAGCCTCTGCCACAGCAGCGTACAGAGCCTTCATGCGGTTTTTCTTTGTGTTCTTCTTATGGCTGCAAGAGGTGATGCATTAGTGATGCGTTAGCAACTGCCACTCTTGCAAAGTGTGAATGTCCCAAATGATGCCCTATACACTATGTACTCAACTATGTAGTGCCAAACATATACTACCAGTGGTTCACTAATGCTGTAAATGTACCTTTTGCGCTTGACGCTGCCGCCATCAGAAAGCGTGGATGAGAGCATACTGTCACCATCTTCATCATCTCTCCTCATCAGTTCTTTCCTCTTCATCTGAAGACACACGTATACATAAACATAAAGTGAAGACAAAACGGATTCTTTCTGGATGTCACACATTGGTGGAACATGTTTAATAGTTCATGTGACGAACTGTAGGTTCATTTGGGGCTGCATGATAACGTTTAAACCGATAATCACGATTTAGGAGTCAACTCATATATGCATGGCTTAATTTGCTTCATCTAGTTTCCTGGTTTATTATATTTAGTCTATCATATAAGTAAACACATTCTACCTTATGAAAACTTGCTTCTCTCAAAATCTAAACCTGTGAAATTCCATATATTTCTGTAACTTCAACAATTTCCAATGATGTTAATGTTTTTCTATTAAACAACAAAAAAGATTTATTTTAGATTTATTACAGTTTATCACAGAGAAGGTTCAATTAATAATAATAAAAAAGATTATATGCAAATAAATATCATTACATTATAAATTAATATTATATTTAATAATAAAACATTTGAATATATTTTATTGTTATATATTTTTCACAGTATAAATGTACAGATCCCACTCATGACATTATGGGGAAAAAACAAGATATTGTTTAAGAACAATTTAATTTGTGGCCACATTATACAAATTAATTTCCTCATTTTAGTTAAATTGTGGTCATTTCAAGGGAGCGAATTCTTAATTAATGGCTACAATATCTATTTTTTATTCTGCACGTCATGTGCGGGGCAAAGCACAAATCATTCATTTTAACTGCATTGCCTATTGAGTCACTGTAATTCACAGTAATTTATAACACGTCACTTAGTGGAATGGATTTATATTACCTGCAATATTTGCTGCAACTTCAGCACGCGCTTGTAGATTTGAGAGTTGGGAGCGTTGTAGCGTTTCGCGTTCTCAAACATCAGGTTGAGGTCTGTATCTATCTGTTCCACACTTTCATACTCGTTGTTCTTCATCTTACTCCTGAGGAGAGATAAAATACATGTCATCCTCCGTTGAAAACCGAGGAGCGTCCTACTGTCCTACTGCACCTTATCTGCTGGAGGGAGATTGGATGGCTGATCTGATGGAAGTAGTTGGGCAAGTCTTTCCTGGAGGGCAGCTGAAAGAAGGGTTCGGCTAGGAGCTGTCCCTGGTTGTTTCTGCCGCCCCGCACTGCCTCATACATCTGGAAGATGGGGTTGCACATGTCCATGCTGGAGTGCAGGCTCTCGGCCTCTGACTCGCCTTCATCGTAATGAACAGAGCCTTGAGAACATGGAAACAGTCATCTGATTAGCATATAGTAGGGATGCACCGAAAGGAAAATTCTGGGCTGAAACCGAAAATTCTGGATGCACTTGGCCGAAAACCGAAACTGAAAATTACTTTTAAAAAAAAGAAAAGAAAAAAAGTTTAATTTCTTATTTTAAATTCGTTTTTTTTTATTTATAATTGTATTATTATTAAACATTTTAATTAAATTCAATAATTTAATTTGACTTAAAAAAAAATTAAGCCAATAAAATAAAATATCCCACTTTTATTTTTTTAACAAAAATTTGACCGAAAATAGGCCTATATTAAAATAATATTAAAAATCAATATATTATTCTTCATTAAGTTCTATGCGGGGTGGGGAGGGGAAGGGTGGCATATTTTCGGCCTTTTTTCTC
Source organism: Rutilus rutilus (assembly GCF_951802725.1). Taxonomy (NCBI): domain Eukaryota; kingdom Metazoa; phylum Chordata; class Actinopteri; order Cypriniformes; family Leuciscidae; genus Rutilus; species Rutilus rutilus. The sequence continues at coordinate 5,199,045 of NC_140227.1, forward strand.
TTTCGGCCAAAAAACGAAAATGCCATTTCCGGCCGATAATTTTCAGCAGCCGAAATTTCGGTGCATCCCTAGTATATACAGTATATAAGACCAATTCTAACATTCTATATTGATGTTACATCTCTGTCTTCGACAGTGCTATTACCAGTTAGTATGGCATCCTCCTCGCTCTCTGAGCCGTACTGTAGAGCAGTAGTGATGGAGGAGAGTCTGTCTCCTTGTGCAAACCTTCTGTTCCTGTTCACAAACACCAGTGCAAAAACAATACAAGTCAAACTTCACAGAATATAAATGTTTTAGTTTGTAGATCAAAATTATTCATTCATTTAAAACCCACACATTAGAGTGGGTACATAACACCATGTTACAAACCTTAAAAAAACACAATGATACTTTTTATATAATTTTTACTATATTAAAATGGTGCAATTGTAAAATTACGCAAATGCAAATATTATATTGCCAAAAGTAAAAAAAAAATGCTGCATGTTGTAAAACTAGCACATTTCTTACAATTATTTTATGATATTTAAATGTAATCCATGACTTGTAATCCACAAAATGTAATCCATAATTGACCTCATCCTGGTCCTAAAAACTAATATATTTAATACAATTCTATAATTCTATTCTATATACTGAAGCTAAAATAACTAACTAATAAAGTGTGTTATGATAATATGTAACCCATAACACGACTTACCTGATCCTGATGCTACTTTTATAATAATATTAAAATGTAATCCATGATTTGTAATCCATAAAATGTAATCCACAATTTACCTCATCCTGATGTTGAAAACTAATATATTTGATACAATTCAATAATTCTATTCTATTTTACATACTTAAACTAAAATAACTAACTAATAAATTGTGCTATCCATAACACAACTTACCTGATCCTGATGCTACTTTTAACAGGCTCTGCATGTTCAAGCTCCAGTTTTCTCTGTGCAAAGATCTTTTTGATGGTGTTTGCATCCTGGAAATTCATGACTTTACATTATATATATATATATATTTATATTACACACACAACATGGCATTATAAATGTATTAACATACTACAAAATGCTAATCAGTGCAAGTCTAAGATATTATATAAATTGTATACAAATGTAAACAGAATTTCAGTGACACATTACTTTAAACACTTGTGATCCGGGTTCATTGTAGGTTTTGGCATTTTTGACTAACAAGTCAACGTCTTTAGCCATATGGTTTACACTTTTATAGTAGCACATCTAGGGGAAAAAAGACACAAATCGACTTCAGTGTAAATCGATAATAAATGGTGATAAGCTGTAACAGAATATGATCGTAATAATAAGATACCTGTATTCGGTGTGCAACGATCTTCAGATCTATTGGTTCTTTAATAATAGCATAATAATCTGGATATTGCTGAAAAAGAATGTTAAATGTTTAATTAATAATAATAATAATAATATAATATGTTTGTGTACGTACTCAAATGAAACTGAGACAACTACCACTTTAGAGGGAAGTCTCTGGAAAAGTTCACTGATGAGACGCCCGTGTTCTGTGTACGTCAGCACAGCGTCCAGAAGCTGCCCGAGAACTTCCTTAAGGCTTGAGACGGACTGTACAAACAAAACAGAGCAGAATTAATGCCCAAACACATCTAAAACTCATCTGAATAGGTCCAAATCATCCCTGGCCACAGACACAACATGACCGTCAAGATCTGCGACCTCTGACCTCCTCCTCTGTGGCCCCTCCAGGGGTTTCCTGTGTGTCGTCATCGTCATCATCTTCATCATAGTCTCCTCGCTGCACAAACTCGTTTTTGGTGCGAATGTACAGATCCCACAGTTTACAAGCCGCTCTGTACTCCGGAGTTTCTGGCTGCACAGGAAAAGAGGCTTTAGCGTATTTCTTTTTTGGCATTTGTGAATTTCTTATTTAAATGATTTGGTAGATCTAAAGCAATAATCATCAATATTTCAATCTCATTTTCTCAAACCTATTCATGGCACAATAATTAAAGCGATATACAAATATATTTCCCGGTCAAAAGTTTTGAATTATTATGATTGTTTAATGTTTCTGAAAGAAGTCACTTCCACTCACCACATCTGCATTCATTTGAATAAAAATACAGAAATATGATTAGAATAAAAAATATATTTTAATATATAGTAAACTGTAATTTATTCCTGTGATCAAAGCTGAATTTTCAGCATCATTACTCCAGTCTTCAGTGTCACATGATCCTTCAGAAATCATTCTAATATGATGATTTACTGCTCAAGAAACATTTTTATAATTATCAATGTTTCTTATTATCAATATTTTTGTGGAAACCTGTGAGTTTTCTTTTTTAAGAAATTCATATTTTTATTCGGCAAGGACGCGTTAAATGAATCAAAAGTGACAGTAAAGATATTCATAATGTTACAAAAGCTTTCTATTTCAAATAAATGCTGTTCTTTTGAACTTTCTATTCAACAAAGAATCTTAAAACATATTTCACAGTTTCCACACAAATATGAAGCAGCACAACTGTTTTCAACACTGATATTAAGAACTGTTATAATAATAATGCACCAGTAATAATTAGGCAGCAAATCAGCATATTAGAATGGTTTCTGAAGGATCATGTGACACTGAAGAAATTATGCTGAAAACGTACAGGAATAAATGACATTTTAAAATATATTAAATCTATTAATATTACAGTTTTTACTATACTGATGCAGCTTTGGTGAGCATGAGAGACTTAAAAAACATCTAAATGATTTCAAGCATTGGACTGCTAGTGTAAGATATATACGCACTTTGTAGTACGTCTTGGCATTGTTGAATAAGAGCTGAAAGTCGGCTGTGAGCTGCTCAACATCATCATACTCCTCCATCTTCAGCTTCTGCTGGATCTTCATCATGTCGATGGGCTGCGACACCACATCATAGTAATCCGGCTGGTTCCTGTGGGGACGCATTGCATGTCTTAACCACTGTGATGTTAAAACTGTTTAAGTTTCAGATATTCAGATAACGACTGGCTCGATCTCTCGTGTGTCACTGACCTTCTCTTTGGTGCTCTGATGAAGAGTTCACACAGCATCCTGCCCTGATCATCCTTATAGTCTCTGATAGTGTTGTACAACTCATGACACACAGCAATCTGTGAGGAAAACAGATGACGCACTAGCATATGCAATATTCCTAAAGCAGATTGTGAAGTCACTTGATCTGGATCACATCAAATGTACATGAAGTGTATGAACTCACAGGGTCAACAGTGGGGATGTTTGTGGTTCTTCTCCTCTTCCGACTGGTTGAAGGTATGGATGTTGTCTGGCTGTCCTCAAAATCTCCTCCGCTCACACTGCTGGATGGAGACGTGGCTCTCCGTCGCTTTGAGCCCATTGTAAACGCTAGAAAAGAGGTGTAATGAGTCAAATAGTTCGCTTTTAGCTTATGTAAGATCAAACTAAATTACTGCTGTTGAAGTAAAGTTGTTGCACAGTAATACTACTAATTTACTACCGGGGTAATAACAGAATTATGTGATAAAGAGCAAACCACTGATTGCAACAAAACGTTATAGTCACACAGTTACTAATAATAAGATACAACTGTGGTTATTTGAAATAAATAAAATAAAAACGATTCTGAAAACTCTGTTAGAATGAGATCAAATATGAATTTAGAAATATTTCATAATAGTAACAATAATTGTAGTGACTGATATTGTGGTATTTTAGATATTTTGTACTATGCTTATCATGGTAAAGGGTCAGTAAACGAACATTTTCAAATCAAATTTAATGATGTATTTATTAACAATAGCCATAAAGTATTGTCATTGGCTTCGTCGTGAATTAACAGTAATCCCACAATACAGTAATACTAGTTAGTGCCATTTACAAACAGAATTATGTCTAGACATCAATTTACCAGTGTTGTGTTTCTAAAAATGGTAGCCATGTTATTATTGCTAAAAAGAAAAGAAAATGGCGACTAGTATTAGTCACCACCACAAATAAATAAATAAAATAAAAAATAAGCAAAATGCCAGAAAGATTCTAACACTGATTGATGGATATTCCTTAATTATTAATAAATATTTTACAGTGTTTTCATCTTTATAACTGAATATATATGTGGAATATACGGGAAATTGTTTTCAAATCAGTGCATGTATTATACAAGTTAGGCTGTAAAATCGATGTGTGTGTGTATATATATTTATATGATCATATTTATATGTTATATATATTTGTGTGTGTGTGTACACACATACAGTATAATTATAAATATATTATGTAAACACAGACTTTTATGTTAAGATGCGATTAATCGATTTTACAGCCCTAATTAAATAAGCATTTAATACAATTAATTGATTATTGTTGTTGTATTATTAGCAGTCGTCCTAAAGTACAGTACTGCTTGTTAATACCAGCTTACAAATTAGTGGCAGCTGATACGTGTAAACATTCATGTGCCATTTAAGAGAAAGATGTCCACACTTTTGAAAGTATTCAGATATAGAACAACACAAGAAGCTGCATATCAATAGAGCTCGTCTTCTGCTCAACCCGGATTTTTATTATGCTGTTATTACAATAGCACCTCCAACATGAGTGATGTGCAGCTATGAGACAATGCGTGAACCTGTGATCAGATGCATTTATTATCACGTCTGATGATCACAGCCACTTCAGCAGTGCGATGATGATGATGATGATGATGATGATGATGATGACGATGATGATGGTGAAGGTGGGACCGTTATGTGTCTGCAGACACAAGCTGTGTGACACATGCATCAGCACAGGCGGATAAAAACAAAGACACGCACACACATACATACACACACACGCGCGCACGCACGCACTGGGCCATGCAACACTCTGCGTGATGATGCTCGCGCTTTATTATAGCATGAACGGCAGATATTGCAAACAATACACAGAGCGCGCGAGGTGCAGGCCTTACCGTCCGTGTCTGATCAGCTGTCTCTGAGAGCTGTCTGAGGACTGACACACATTCAACAAGGAGGCTGAGTGATTTATTAAGAAACTGAGGGAAAAAAATTAACCCTTTACAGCGCGAGAGCGGAAGCGGAAGTGAGGAGTAGACACGTGCTGCGTCGTGTACGAGAGGAGCGCGTGCTGGAGCAGCTACAGACATGAAGAGGCCGAGTGAGTATATGCTCTCAAAAATAGCATTATTAACGTACTTTAAGTATACCAAAGCAACGTCAATCATTATATTTGCCCGTTGTTTGCTAAAAGGATGTAATAAACTATCAGAAGTAAGTAGTCAAACACTGACGGAACTCACGTGTCTTTTGTAGAGTTGAAGAAGGCAAGCAAACGCGTATCATGCGCCAAACGCTTCAAAATACAAAAGAAGGTAAGAAATTGCAACTGTACATGTACATTACATACATTAATATGGGCTTTGTTACAGTCCATGTAACGTATGCATATGGATGGATGGGTAAATGACATGACGTGCATAATTTTGTGTCCATGTGCCTGATTTCCTTATAAAATAATTTGATAAATTCACTATTTTATTACATAAACCGATTTAGTTTGAATTCATTTTTAGTACATTTAAGTTGTACTTGTTGTTTTATGTTTTGTTATCTTAAACCCCCCAAAATGTCAGGTGGCGCAACTGTCCGAACAAATGAACAGACTAAGACAACTATTTAAAATGGTGTCTTAATAATAAAATATACTATGGCATCATTTTAGGTTTGAAATCTTTCATATAAACATTTTAGAAATATCAGAAGTTTACAGCTGTTGAGATAATTGAAAAACTCAGGGTGGCACAACTGCAAACATGGCTCTATTATTATTATTATTATTATTAATAATAATTGACAAGGTGATAACTGTAAACATGTTAATGCATCATCTGGAGGAGCCTAACTGGAAAAGAAATGCCCTGGAAATACATTTCAGAGAGCAAATATCACAAATATGCTTATTTAAGCAAGTAAAAGCTGATAGAACACTGAGTATATTTTTTTTCTATCCAGACAAGTAACCTTTTTACTCAAGTGAATGTCCGGTTTATTTGTTCGAAGGACAAACCCATGACAAGGCTTAATGTTGTTTATTATTTTTCTAGATGTTATTATTACACATTTGGACACTTGCCATTTTTCTTTTTTTGTCTTTCTCCATTGCTAGGTTCGGGAGCATAACCGTAAATTAAAGAAAGCGGCAAAGAAGACAGGGATAAGCCGAAAGCCAAAGCAAGATGTTGGAGTACCAAACAGTGCACCTTTTAAAGAGGAAGTGCTTCGAGAAGCTGAGCAGAGAAAACAGGAGGTAAGATCATTACTAAAACCAGTGGAAATCAAATTTCATTTTTCCAAACTAACAGTCAGAGTGTTTTGTACATATCAATTACTGAAGCATATGTCTTTGCACTTAACTGATGTGTATTATGTTGTTCTTGAAGCTTGAAGCTCTGAAAGAGAAAAACAAGATTGTAAAGCAGCAAGAAAGAGCTGCAAAGAGGAAAGAGGGGAAAGAAGCTGCCAGTGCAGTAGTCGGACCTGCCGCCAAGAAAGCTAAAAAGGTAAGAAAGGTGTAAAAACTTTTACTAAAGAAGTAAATCACTGACTCTAGCTTCACTTCTAACTTTATTGATTGTTTGCAGGGGACGAAAGTTAGAGAAGCAAGGGCTGCGGTAGCTAAAGAGAAAAGCGCTAAAACATTCAAATGCTGTGAGCTGAACAAGGCAAGTTGACAAACTGACAATAATATATTCCTGAATCTGTGTGAGGGTCTCCAACATGGCCAAAATGGTCATTCACAAGGTTGATCTTACATGGGATTGAATTCTTGTGCAGGTTATTGAGGCATCTGACGTGATCGTGGAGGTTTTGGATGCTAGAGATCCTCTGGGCTGCCGCTGTCCTCAGCTGGAGGAAACCGTCCTGAAACACGAGGGAAAGAAAAAACTCTTGTTCATATTGAACAAAATAGGTAGAGAGCAAATCTGAATTGCCATACACTTGAAGTCACCCAGTTATCATGATGGAAACTGGTTACTAAAGTCTCTTTTTACTTTTTAGATCTTGTTCCTAAAGATAACCTAGAGAAATGGCTTGGGTATCTTGAAGCTGAGTGTCCAACTTTTCTCTTCAAAGCATCCATGCAACTAAAGGACAGAACTGTGGTATGTGATTCCTTAAAGTGCCCCTATTATGCTATTTTAAAGTTTCCTAATGTTGTTTTGGAGTCTCCTACAACATGTTTACATGCATCAAAGGTCAAAAAACTGTTTAATTTTCTCATAATAGACATTTGCACATCACCACATTTTTTTAATGATTCTCAAATGACTCGTCAGATGAATCAATCTCTCTAAATCACTCTTTTCCGTGAACTACTCTGCTCTGATTGGCCAGACAGCTCAGTCTGTTGTGATTGGTCTACCGCGCGTGTCGAAAACAAAAATGCCCGTCGCCATAACAATGTCAGCTCTGCGTGTCCTGAGGCTTCCTTCACCGTAAACTAAACACAGTAACGAACAATGACGTAGATTTGACCATATCAATCCGAGCGCGAGTCCGATGATGAAACATTGGAAGAACTAGTTCTTCAACCCGAACCTCCATCGCAAGGACGACTCGAGCAGGACGTTTCTCAGTGATACGCTACTCAGTTTGAGGCAGTGTTAATTTCGTTACCAAAAACTCTGACGAAAAATGTTAGTTGACGACCTTTTTTTCCCCTGACTAAGACAAGACGATGAGAGACGACACCTACGTCATTAAATGATAACTGTGACTATCAACACATGCAATATCGTTGACGAAAAAAGACGAGACTGAAATGTTTAACAAAATAAAAACTTGACCAAAACCACTTGTTTTTGTCGAATAAAGGAGACAACACATTTCAGACTGTTTTTACGAGTGTTCATGCTTACGGTTGCCAGATTTCAATCATTTAAACCCCCGTCAGAGCTTTTCTGTTAAAAGAACACTTTTCTACCCGGTCTTTTCAATAGTATCTGGCAACCATGCGCACGCGCTCTACACTGCTGAAGAAGCACGGATGATCTGAAAAGTAAACTGGAGTTCAGCGATCTTCATTTGCGATTTTTCTACTTAAATTAAAGTGTCATTCAAAGACTGTTCTGTCACGAGTCGCAAGCGCGGTTTGTGCGACTAAATCTGCTCAATCAAAATGCAGGCTGATATTCAGCTGTGTTTTTAATGTTGATCATATTATACGAGCAAGAATGCAGTGTCTTCCGAATATCCAAACAATTTCAAATGTGACATTGATTTTATACAACAGTTCAACAAACAAAAGGGTAATATTAAGTGATGTACTACATTTAAAACAGTATTGTCAGTAGGCTTATTGCTCTATTTTGCCACGAAATCCACAGCAGAACTGCAGCACACAGCGGTGATTCGTGAACAAATCGTGAGATTCAATGACTCGTTCATAAATACAGCAACTTGCTTCGTTACTGAATGAATGAATGACTCGATGACTCACTCATTAAGACAGTGACTTACCACAAACTACTTTAATTTAATCACTTTGTTTTTACCATCTTTGCATATTTATTGAACATTGTTTTATTTAAGGCATTGTTTATTTTATAAAGGTATTTATGAAGGTAAAAAATGAACTGGAAAAGGGGGCAGATATTGTCCCTTAATGGAAAAGGTGTGACTGCAGTCTAAGTGGAAGAGAGAGGGTACACAGAAGGACTGTAAATGCCTCAGGGGTACGCCACTCTAAAAAATTGGAGAACCACTGAACTAAGGAAAAGGGATATGAAGAATTACACAAGTGCTACTGCTAAAGAGTGCAATGCCAATACAGCCTGTGACCTTGATTCAAATTTCTCATAAGCTTAATTAAATTGGCCTAGAGAGAAAAATTATAATTACATTTGTCTAAAGACTACATATAAAATAGCTACCGAAATGAATGTTGGTAACGGCAGTTTGACTAAAAGTTGACAAAAAATGCAATGACTTTTCGTGAACTAAAACTAGACTAAAACCATGAAAGACAAAATGACAAAAATGTGACTAAGACCAATAAGCATTTTCATCTGAAGACTAAGACTAAATCAAAAATGGCTGCCAAAATGAACACTGGTTTGAGGTACATGATGAGATGTTGCTACTGTAATTCCTCACCATCAGCATTAACAAGTGCATGTCCATCAACAAACTGATTATTTTACTTGTACTTATTTATTTACCGAGTATTTTTCTAATTTATTGCGGTGACCATGTGGAAACTGTATCAATAACGGTGCATACATTAGCCAAGCTAATAAACTGCCCAACAGTTTATGCTTAAGCCGTTTATGACCTTACTCCGATAAAGGAAAACGGGTTAACGCGTTTACATGACCACATCATTGTTTGCTTAAGCGCACTCATTGTCACTTCATAATCTCCATTTTACAGTCACAGAAGAAGCAGAGAGGAACGAATGCAGTTCTGGATCACAGCAGAGCAGCTTCATGTTTTGGACGTGACTGTCTCCTACAGACGCTTACTGACTTGGCTAACAAGAAAGATGGCGAGACCATGCTTAAAGTTGGCGTTGTCGGTAAGACTTCTTGTCATTTGTATGCACCACGGTGATCTCATTTCGTCATCATGAAATCATTTCGTAACTGCTCAGTGTGTTTCTTTTCATTTTTTTTTAATATTGAACCTTTTACTGTTGCCTTGTCTTCAGGTTTCCCTAACGTGGGAAAGAGCAGCATCATCAATAGTCTGAAAGAAATGCGAGCCTGTCATGTTGGCTTACAGAGAGGATTGACCAGGTAAAGCTTCATTATTTTAGTGTCCTAGTGTATGTGAATTTGAAGCATGATGAACTGTATTGGACTGACCACCACATGAAGTCTTCCATCAATCCAACACTGAGCTTCATTTCCCAAAATGCATTTCTGCTGTAAGGCGTTGAGGCTCAATAACATACCAACCTCAATGATATTCTTCCCCTCCTATATAGATGTATGCAAGAAGTGCATATTACTAAAAGTGTGAAGATGATTGACAGCCCAGGGATTGTGGCGGCCCCCAGTAACCCAGGAGACGTGATGGCCCTCAGGAGCCTCCAGGTGGAGGAGAAGGAGGAGAGTCCCCTGGAAGCAGTCAGGACTTTACTCAAACAGTGCAATCAGCAGCATGTAAGGAACACCTTAAGAAATCACCATAGGAGATTTGTGGCTTTTAGATCAAACATTGACTCAGGTTGGCACAGAATTTTAGAACGAGAACGTATCCTCTCTCTTAAGCGACAAAATCACATTTGTTTCAATGGAGAGCTGGTGATTTCCAGTGCTGGTGAGTGACAGTGACCATTGGTGACAGGATGTGTCCAGCACCGTGATAAAGTTGATATGTTTAAGTTTATGCAAATGAATTAGGGCTGCATGATTTGGGGAAAATGTCATATTGCGATAATTGAGGTCAATATTGCGATATAATAAACAAATGGTTTCATGAGTCAACTTGCTTGGTTCTCAAGGAAAATAAATGCACACACAGATTAGTGATAATCTGCCTAAAGAAAAAAGTTCTTTAGTCAAGAGCAGTGAGTGTTTTTCTCTGTTCCCTTTGTTCTTTGATTAACTTTAGCGACAGATATAATTAGTGGCTACTGTGTACTGTCCCTTTAAGACCAGCCACTGCTGTCAGAGACACGCGCGCCTCATTCTCTCACGAGTCACAACTCTTCACGTTCATCATAAGACTACTCTTATGTTATGAAGATACTCGACAAAAAGACATTTTGGCATAATTGTGTGTGTTATTGTTCGTAAGAGAACCGTATTCTGGCATGCTGTTTTGTGCGCACGCACGATATTAGCGCGAGTCTTTCTGTGTGTCACAGTCAGGACATTCACAGGCAGCGCGTTCATTTTGGCATACATGTGTGTTCGTTCTACCGCGAAAGAGAACTTGATACTGGCGCGCGTTTATCTGTGTGTGTGTGTGTGTGTGTGTGTGTGTGTGTCAGGAGGACATTCACAGGCAGCGCGTTCTTTTTTGTCTTATCGCGCATGAATGGTTTAAAAGCATTTGCATGAATAAGAGCGGGATCATGTAACACTAGCCAAAGGATGGCAAAAATTAACAGATGCTGCGTTAATTGCGTTAACAGCGCTAATTTGTTTATTTAATATAAAATCGCAGCATTTTGCGTCATATAATCGCGTAGGCTTGACATCGCGATTGCGATACGATTAATCGTGCAGCACTAAAATGAATGAAGAACAACTTTCAAGAGCGACAACCAATAGGAGTGAATTCAGTGGAGCGCACGTGATCCGTCACTACATCCTATAGTGGCGTCTCAACAGCGTGATCAAGTTATTTTAGCGGTCAGCAACTTTCCTATAATTTGATATGTCTCTGTGTACATGCGCTGACTCTGAGCCTGAATGGTTTCGTGAACCAGGAATTCATCAGTCTGACAATCTGGTATTCCAGTCTGTGCTGTAAACTAAAGGCTATTTTTAGATAGAAGTTCACTGATGCGTCCTGCCCCAAAGGCTTCACCAGCTTTTTGCATAGTTTCGTACCAGCATTTTTTAAGGTCAAAATGAGTACCTGCTATGCTAAATGCTTACAGGTCGGCAGGTCTGAGAAAGTCACAGAATTCTGAATTAAAATATTAAATAAATAAAATAACTTGATGCAGTTTGGAAATCGCACATGCTCATATTGCCATTGATTCACAGCCATAATGCATTTTCTATAGATTATTATTAACTGTTTTGAATGCCAACAATGTGTATATATTTTTTATTAAAAAATTTGACTTTCATTGTTTTCAAAGGTTTTTTTTTCTCCATAGAATGTAGATAATAATTGCTACAGGAATTACATTTTTTTTCAGACAAATGCAAAACTTTTAACAGTGGAAATCCTTTTTGAGGAGTCAATTACTGCATTTTTCTTTTTAACATCATGCTTTTGTTTCATGTGTCTCTTTCAGATAATGCTACAGTATAATGTCCCAAACTACAGAAACTCCTTAGAGTTCTTGACCACCTTAGCCAAGAAACGAGGTTTGCTGCAGAAAGGTGGCATCCCAAACACAGAGCTGGCAGCCACGACGTTCCTCAACGATTGGACTGGGTTAGTTTCAGAGCTTATTCATCGTACATAATTATTAAATCACTTTTTCTTTCTAAGTCGAATCAGCAGTCTCTTCCTAAGCATTATGTTGTGTGTTTTAGAGCTAAACTGAGTTACCACAGCAGAGCTCCAGAGCGACGGGACCTCCCCTCGTACCTCTCTGATGCCGTCGTGACCGAACTGCAGTCAGGTCTGAATATGGACACGGTGAGGGAGGGCAACCAGAATGCTATCAGAGGTACATCAGTTCATTGAACAAATCAGACTATAAAACTTGATATTTTATGAAGCAAAATATCAATGAAATGTACCTGTCCTCAGGTGTGCGGTCCCCAAATTTAGCGAGCAGTATAAATTTCAGCTCAAAAGGCCCCACTGCTGGTGTGCTGGACGTCAGCGAGCTGCCTAAAGAGACGATAACGTCAGTAACGACAGAAGCAGATGAAACGGACATGACCGTCAGCACAGATGAGGTACTTCATATGAGCCACTTACCTCTGGAGCACTTCTGTCATCACAGACCATGAGAAATGATGAGTTAGTTCTTCACATAAGTCCTTGATGACCTTTTAATCCAACTCTGATCTCTCTCTGACAGCAACTCCAGTAGATTCGATATTCACAAACCATATACGAGAGAAATGTTATTGTTTCTCAGAAGTGTGTTGAGTTTAATGCATCTTAAGATCTTTTTTTTGTTTCTTTTTTTTACAAATTAAGTGTCAAGTCAACACGCTGTCCACATTTAAGCCTGAGGCTGAAATCCCCCTTCCAAAGATGGAGACACAGATTCAGGAATCGACACAAAAGAGAGAAGGTATGTTGTTTTGTGATTTACACCAATAAACTTCCTCTTTCTGTTTGATATCTTCTGTCTATCAGTTGTTTTGTCTTATCTTTTGTAGACAAGCCAACTAAAGAAACTAAAGTGAAGTTTGTCAACGTCGACCTGACTTCAATGCAGCACAACAACAGTGATGACGCGTATGATTTCAACACAGATTTTGTGTAAAATTTCATGGACTGAGAGGAGTCAGATTGTGAAATGGCACTCGGTTGGAGTGCATCTGTATGTATTCATTCATAATAAAATGTGCATTATAGCTTATTTGACTAAATAAAGGGTTAATACTCTTGCATTGCATACAAAACTTAAACAGAGCTTTATTCAATACTTTGTTATAACACTTTTTCCTTTCTGTACAAATTAGCATGATTTCCCCTTCAATCCGAGGACAAAACTTGACATGCTGAGTAACAGCTGACATGAAAAAAAACATGCACCCACAGAAATATAACTGAACACTTAACAGAAGGGGAAAGTGGTTTGTGTAGTGTCAAAGGAAATCTGAAATGTTAATCGTCACAGGTTTGTGTCGTAAGCCCTGAAACGGAAATTTTGCAACAAAAAAACACGTTGGTCCACAATTCCACCCCAAAATATTCAGGATTATACAACATTTAAAAAAAATCTAGACACTTGCATGGATGTAGTATACAAAATGAAAATGTAAAAGCTCTGCCATAAATGTTTTAGTGTTATTACTTTATAATTAGACAATGGATGCTGAGGTAGTGCATTGATTGGTGTTGAATGTTGCTTCTTTGCTGTTGCTCTGTTCAATGTTGGTCCCAGTAACTAGGTTTTCTTGAAAGACCTAGAAAGAACATTAAGAAGGCCCCATATTTTGCATCCAGAAATCCCCTGAACAAAGCCAAATGTCTGACAAGGTCCCTCCACAAAGCACCTTTTTTTTGTATGCATGTAGTCCAAACCACAGTCTATTTTTCCTCAGCGTGTCTCCGGATTGTGTGGAATTTACCTGTGGGATCTGGAATGTACCATTTGTCCCAAATATCAGAAAAAGAGGATGTTCTTCCCCACGGTTTATAATGTCCGTTCCAATGGAGGAGTTTGGCAGCCTTCACAAACTGAGCTGAATACCGATTCCCCGCTCCTGTCGCCCCTAGAAACAAAGGTCAAAATGAAAAACTATTGGTCACTAAGAGATTCAGAAAGCTGCTTTACATTTATGAACCAGAGCCTTCGATGACTTCCTCACCGAGATGTCGGACGTGCCACATGGGATCAATGTTCGAGTGGTGCTTGTAGAACACGATGAGCATAGGTGGCGTTGTGATGCTGTCCGCCAAAGTCTTACTGTAAAGGTCCTCTCTAAAGCAAAACGACCACACAAAACCATTAACCTCGAGATGTCTTAGATCAGTGGTTCCCAATTCCAGTCCTCGTGACCCACTGCTCTGCACATTTTGTAGGTCTCTCTTATCTGACACACTCAGTTCAGTTCATGGAGTCTCTCCTAATGAGCTGATGATCTGGTTCAGGTGTGTTAAATAAGGGAGACATACAAAATGTGCAGGGGCCTCATTTATAAAGCGTGCGTACGCACAAAACGGGGCTGGAAACGTACGTACGCCAGTTCCCACGCAAAGGTTGTGATCTATAAAAAACAAACTTGACGGGAGAATGTGCGCACCTTTAAGCAAACTTTGAGCCGTGCGTACGCACATTCTGGAGACAAAGGGAATTGGCGACACCGATGGTGAGCTGGAGTTAAGTGTCTTTTTGGTCACTTTTAGACAGAAAATCTAAAGAAAATTTAACATATACAGAAAGATAATACAAATATAATTTCACTCACCAAGCCTGCCACTTGAAGCAAATATCCATCCCTTCTTAAATGTCCGCGCCAGCGAGCGCGTTGGGCCGTTTAGTGAAACTGACGCAAATAACAGTTTAAATAAATAAAATAATGATTTAAACTAATGGAGTTAAGCACTTAAACATGAAGTCATTACTGAGAAGTTACAACATTTTTATATTCAAATTCAGTCAATAGAAATATTTGTTGTTAATGCGGTGTTTTTGAACACTTTTCCTCTGGCATGCTTTGTTTTAATGTTTTAACCACAGAGATAACTGCTTATCATGATAATACCAGATTGTCTGAGAAAATAGTTTCGTGCAAATAATGACCAAGGCCTATCTGTTTCCATTAAAAGTATCAATTAAAAATACAATTCGGCCAGTGGAAAAGATTGAGAAAAACTTTCTCTGAAATGTATTTTACACTATTTGATTTATGTATTCAAAAACAAGGCAAGGATAGGCAACTACTTGATTTTTATTAATGTAATGTGTCTTGTACCGTTAAACGTTATCACGTGGATGAATAATCATATGCAAATGATATGCAGATGAGGATCTGCATAGTAAAACTAGGCGTTGTAAGCTCCATATATGGTTATTTCAGGGAGGAGGCGCATGTGCGCACAATCTTCCGCTGACTGGGATTTATAAAGTGTATTCTGCGCAGGTTCTGGCGTACGAACGGTTTTATAAATCCGAATATTATTTTGCGTACGCCATTTTTGGCTTTCGGGCGCACGTACACTTTTAGTAAGGTTCCTACGCACAGTTTTATAAATGAGACCCCAGAGCAGTGGGTCACGAGGACTGGAATTGGGAACCACTGTCTTAGATGATTTCAACAGATTAAACGCTGGATTTTACTCCAGTTCTTTGCCTTGTAACGTACAACAGCTGTCCTTAACATTTTTTGAATGAATAATATAATAAAGCAGAACGGAAGAGAAGTAATAAAACACGAAACTAACTTCGCATTGTGCTCCATCCAGAACTCGAGCTGGCTGGTGATATTCTGCTGCTTCCACTCAGTTAGATTGGCCACAAAGACTCCAGGATTGAACGAGCAAGTGTTTGCTCTCATTCCGAGCTTCTTGATCGCCTCTTTCTTGAAGTCCAGAAAACCAATATAGCTGTTCTGTAGCAGCAGGTAAAACAAATGAGCAAATATGTGTTATGCAAACCTTTTTTGACTTTGGGGCTGGATGGTATGAATAATTTTATACCACAATATAGAAAATAAATGGTTTGTATATTCAAAAACCATGTCTATATTTGGATAAACAAGTTTATGGTTTTGAAAAAACATCCTGTATTTTCATATTTCCTCCGTGTGTCTGTCATCGCACTGC
This sequence comes from Rutilus rutilus, assembly GCF_951802725.1. Taxonomy (NCBI): domain Eukaryota; kingdom Metazoa; phylum Chordata; class Actinopteri; order Cypriniformes; family Leuciscidae; genus Rutilus; species Rutilus rutilus. Next base: position 5,215,207 of record NC_140227.1, read on the forward strand.
TGATATTCCGACAGGTCTGAGTGGATTCTGGAATCCAGGCAGTTTAGATCATGACAGAATAATCACCTGATTTCCAGCTCCTCTGACCATGCCTTTCGAGGAGGAAGAGTCACAATCCTCTGAGAAAGCTGCTGCATGCCCAAACTTCAGACTGGTGTCAAAAAGCTCCCGAATGTCCCCTGAACCATAGAAAACAATACAATTAGCACTTCCTGCTGTATTTTAATCAAAATCACAGTACCTCTGCAGTATATCTATATACACACTATGCATACTTTACGATACGCAGAATTTCTGTATGTGTAAAATGTGCAGATGGCGTACTACATGTAATAGAATGTGCAGTATAAAACCAAAGGGGAAATCCAAAGACAACTATTCCACATTTTATAAACAAAATAACCATTTCATACCCCATATAACTGGATGCCACTTTAAATAAAAATGATTTTTTCCAGTGGTGCAGGGATGAGGTCAAAACCTGGAAGACTAATTCGCCACTGGCTCCCTCGAGATTTTTCAAAGTAAAATAAGGTCTGTGGTAAACATAAGTTTACTATATTTGGACGTTTTGTTCTACAACATAAATTACACACACCAATATTGAAGACGCAAATTTTGAAGTTGTTATGTTTATTTAAAAAAAAAAAAAAGAAAAAGTGTTTCTATTGAATAACTAGATGAGAATGTCTGGAGTGTGAGTGTGTGTAATGTACGTCGTAGAACAAAACATTCAAGTATCCAGAAGTGCCTTGGATAATTTTTTTCTACAAATACAGGTTTGAAACCCAACCAGAGCACCTTCTGGGATTACTTAAAGTTCCCTCCAGCAAGCAGCGCTCCCAAGATGTTTCCATTGATAGATAAATCCTAATTAAAGTTAAAAAAGTAATTCAGTAAAGAGCAGCGAGGGATTTTCTCTTTGTCTTTTGTTCTTTGTTTAACATTAATGACACAGACAGCAGGTTTAGCTGTCACTTAGTCCACAGATTAAATATACTGATATACTTGCTTGTTTTCCCCCAACGGTTTACGCTCACTTATAACAAAAGCAGGAAAAAAAGAGAGAACTCAATTCGCTATTCATGCGGTGGCTTTCCGTGCATGCGCTTCGGGTGTGTGCGCTTTCCGTCGCCTGTCCCATCAGGCAGTTCTTAATGTTGAGCCCTGAACTGTTTAAAATATAACACCACAAATAACTATTTTGTTTTGATAAAGTAAGCTGTATTTGGTGTACCCTAAATCAGTGGTTTGGGGTCCATTAGAGGCCACAGCAAACTTCCAAGAGAGCCTCAAGATTACTTAGCTTTAAAATAAGTTCAAATCTAATTTTTTTTTTTTTTTTTACCCCCTTCAAATTTTTTGAAATCTTTAAATTTAATACATTTTAGTTATAATTATTTTAGTCACATATTTTAATCTATGGGCACTCCTAATTTCTGTAAATTTAGCAGGGAGGGAGCCTTCAAATTTTGTTGTGGACTTAATTACTAATTCAATTTATATATAAACAATATGACAATATGTGAATTATAAAAAAAATGTAAACTATGCACTTCACCTTGTACAATTACATCATCATCTAGGTAAATTGCTTTCTCTGCATCTGGCAAGAAAACTGGCATGTAGAATCTGGCGAAGGTCAACTGAAAAATAAAATACATATACAGTTATGATATATAACTGGCATTTGCACTTCTATTCAAACAGAAGCACTGGCGCTTGATTACCGGCTTCACTGCCTCCACCTTCTGAGGATCATTAGAAATTTTCCCAGCCAGGATCTTCGGATCAAAAATGATAATTTTATGTTTCAAGTCAGTCTTACTCAACCATGTTCTGGAATGAGAAATAATTATGTATACCAAATGATCACAGCACAGGTAATGAAACACAGTATAGTTTGATACAGGGGTTTTCAATCTTTTTACACCTGGTATTAAGATTTGGCGTTTTGGTCAATCAGATCACAAGTGGATGATGCTAAATACAGGTGTAAACGGGGTCTAAAACGTATTGACCACTTTCAGAGGTAGTCGAAAACGCATTTAACCGGATTGCTTTCGTGGTGTAAACGCTCACGCGGTCCAGTCTTCAGTGACACATGATCCTTCAGAAATCATTCTAGGATTCTGATTTGATATTCAGTTATCAATGTTGGAAACAGTTATATTTTCGATATTTTTTTTGGAACCTGTGATCATTTTTTCAGGATTCATTGATAAATAAACAGTTAAAAAGATTGATAATAAAGCAGCATATTAGAATGATTTCCAAACTATCATGTGTTACTGAAGATTCAGCTTTGCATAACATATATTTTAAAGTATATTAAAATAGAAAACCAGTATTTTAAAACGTAATAATATTTCACAAATATATAAAAAACTCTGTATTTTTGATCAAATAAATGCAGGCTTGATGAGCATAAGAGACTTCTTTCAAAAACATTGAAAAATAGTAATGTTTCCAAACTTTTGACCGGTACTGTATATATCATTTTTCTGTAAACGTTTTCATGGACCCCCCTAAACACTCCCTTGCGGACCCGTTTGAAAACCCCTGGTTTAATAAACCGTAGTAATGCGATATAAGGTGTACCTGAGATGAACCACAGACTCATTTAGAGTCACTATGTTGAACACTACATTAGCTTTGCTGTTGCGGTAGATGCTGTTCATGGCGGTGACAGCAGCTCCCAGTCTCTCCTCTGGAGCGGTGATGAGCACTGGGATCTCGTCTCCTGTTCTGATGACCTTATGACCCGACAGGAGGTCAGTCTCAAAGGGCAGGACCATCCCGGGCACCGTGTCTGCGAACACAAAGGAAGATCAGTGAGGTGCTGCATTTAAGGGTGCCAAAAACTTTTCAACTTCACCAACAACAGCATGTTCATACCTGAATTCTCTTGCTTCAGGAAATCATTGAGATTTAGCAGATTTCGATGCAAAATAATCAAAAAGGCGATGGCAAGCAGCACAAGAATAACCACATTCACTGGAAAAGAGAGGTTATATGTTAAATGATAAAGTTTGAAGAAAGCAATGCTTAAAACCTCATATATATATACTCGAATATACTCACCTCTGCGTACAGTCATGGCACTCGATCAAAAGCACTTGAGTTTAAATCCTGAATGAAAACAAACACTAACATGAATTGCAGAAAAGAAAACGACAGAAATATGTATTTAACATCGGGTTGAAGCGGAATATAACACAAGAAGGTTACAAATTAAATCACACAAGTAAAGAAATCACTGCATATACAAACAAAATGCATTTTAGCAAAGAAGTCCAAAACTACTCAAACATACAAGCCTTGAAAACTGCAGGTGTGTACTGAAACCTTACTTCTTATATCGTCTGGACTCTCTTCGGGTCTTCATCCAAAACGCCAACTCAACATCAACAAGTCCAGTTACCCTTCAGTCCCGCAGTGAGCACGCCAGAGCAGAAAAGACCTTTCACTGGTTATATAGTATCAGGATAGAGCGCAACAGCCGGAGTCGACTGGTGTTTTGAACGAATCTTTTAAGTGAACGAATCAGTCTCGCACTGACTCCTCCAAGACAGACTGTAGCGAGAGCCAATAGCATTCGAGTGTGGTCTGTATAGAAGCATTTCATTGGCTTGACCCATTGAACGAACACGCCCCCTTCAGTTCACAGAACGAGTCGATGATTTGAGTCTTATCAGAGCGCCACTGAGGTTTCTTTCTCAAACCTTTTTTCCCCTTTTTGAATTAAATGTGTTTATGCTTTAATTTAATGTTATTAATGCTTCGGCAACGTAAAGACTTTTTTTTGCCATGCCAATAAAGCCACTTGAAAGTAAATCACTGAACTAGACATCTCCCATGGAACTGAATGAACGGATATTGTATCGCTTAATACAAGTCATAGGCAGCAGTTGACAAAACGGAATTAACATATGATAGATATGTTGATGCAAATCTTAATAAAACATCGTTTCGGTCATGACTCTGTGCATTTAAAGTAGTAATTGACTCGAAAACGTTTGCTTTTTGCCATCTTCTGGTGTAACAATGCAATAGCAGATTTACAATTCACTACAAATCACTTACAATTTTTTTTTTACCACTTACAAAATCAAAAAACAAACCAGAACGAAATGAAATGATGCAAAAGATTCGAATCAAAATCCTCACGTTCTCTAATATGAATTACAGATCTGATCGTTCCAGCGGCCGATGACGTACTTCAACACGCCCTTGACCATAAATGGTCTGAAATGTGCGTCTAGAATTCTGCCTGATTAAAAACATAAATGTTTCTTTTAATTTAGAATTCCACCGAGACAGCGTTGAAAGCTTATCATCCTATTATTGAAGCCACATCTGCACCGAGAGATCACAAGAGGTATTTCTCTCTGATCTGTGCAGAATGGAAGCATTTTAGCCGGTCGATGTTTTTAAGGGGTCCTGCGGATCTCTACGTACACACTTTCAAACAGGAAACCAAACCATCACTCTCTTCACAATACAATTATCTAGCAGCTTTATTTTGTTATTTCAAAATGCTTGCAATGTTTAAATCCATTCCGACACACATGGTAAGCCTTCCTGTGATGGTAAGCGTGCACGTGTTTATATTGTGAGTTCAGTGGTGTTTAGAGCTGTTTTAAAACACTGTCATATGTTAGCAGCTAACGCATTAGCGACGTTCCTGTGGAAATATTACATTTATTTTTAATATTTAAAAAATAGCTAGACACCATCTAGCTAGTGCTGGTATTAGAACGAAAGCTACCCATTAAATTATTAAATCTAGTGTGCACTCAACAGCTTTGGGAGTCAAGGGATGGAGAGTAATTGTGGATGTAACGTTTATGAAAATGCTATTCTTACTAGACAGTATTGATCCACATGTTTATGACATAATTTATTAAATATACATTGGATGTATTTTGCGTTTGAAATGTACCCAAGTAATTATTTACACTATTATATTTGAAATATATTTTATTAGTAGCCTATTTATTGCATAACCTATCCCAAGAGAAAGTGTGTCTCATGCATGGTGATCTACAGTTCTAACGTTTCTAATACAAATTGGAAAACATTCCTGATGGCTTGCTTGTGTATAATGCATCACATAAACATGAGTATTCATATATTCACACTGATTATTTGCAGGACTACAAGGGACAGAAACTTGCCGAGCAAATTTTCCAAGGAATCATTCTGGTGTCAGCAGTAAGTAACACTGGAAGCACCTCGAAAGCCATCTCAATACTGTCATTTCTCCTCTGCCTCACGTCTTGTATCTTGCAGGTGATCGGCTTCGTCTATGGATTATTTATTCAGCAGTTTGGGTGGACGGTTTACATAATGTTGGCTGGATTCACAGTATCCTGTCTGGTATGTCACGAGACTTCTGTTTGCTTGATGTAAAGTTTCAGAAATCCTCTTGTGTAACTCTGGCTGTGTCCTGTTCTTCAGCTCACCCTGCCTCCCTGGCCGATGTACAGAAAAAACCCTCTGAGCTGGCAGCCGGCCGTGCCCGAGACGTCCGGAGAGAACCGGGACAAACCTCAGGAGAGTCAGAGTCAGAAGAAGAAGAAGCACAAGTGATTCCCGCCAGCATTTTAGTGGGGATTTGGCACAGCAAAGCCATATAGATATATAGTAGAAACAAACAAACAAACAATCAATCTATATGAAAACCCATCCATTTTTGTCACCGTTTCAACATTCAGTATGTGTAATAAAGAACTGTCTTTGGTTTATTTGTGTGGAACTTTTTTTTTTTTTTTTGAGTGGAGATGTATTAATGCAAAAGAAAGCACAGCGTTCCTGAAAATGTCATTTATTAAAAATCATTTCATATTGATTTACATTATTCATCATATAAATATACAGTCCAGAAAATAGGAAAACTATTTCAACGTCTTGCTATTAAATTCAAGATTGCTATCTACATAGCATAGGTTCACATTTCCAATAGAAAATAATGCTTTTGTGAAATTTAAAGGTGCATAATAACATAGCTTTATTGCATATCTAGTGTTAAGCTCAGTTATATCACTATACATTTACAAAAGCATTACTAAAGTAACAGTGATTGTTGATAGGAGGCTTCAGTGAAGTCGTAACGGTACATCAGCGTTTCACAGGCGGGGATCCTCAAGTGCTTCTGATCTGGCTCAATCTTTGAATGCGACGTCCTCAAAGAACTTCAGCTGTCGCACTTTCACTGCGTACTGCTTGTATTTTTCATCCCCCATTTGCTCCTGCAGTAAATGCTGGATAGAAAAAAAGAATAGAAATATCAGGCTAACTGCTATTTAGTATGTTTTCTAAAAATGCTTTCATGTTTTTATCCATTTAGCAAACATGAAAGTCTTTTTGCTAGTGCTGGTATTAGAACGAAAGCTACCCATTAAATTGTTAAAGGGATACTCCACTTTTTTTTGGAAATAGGCTCATTTTACAACTCCCCCAGAGTTAAACAGTTGAGTTTTACCGTTTTCGAATCCATTCAGCCGAACTCCGGGTCTGGCGGTACCACTTTTAGCATAGCTTAGCATAGATCATTGACTCGGACAAGACCATTAGCATCTCTCTCAAAAAAATGACCAAAGAGTTTAGATATTTTTCCTATTTAAAACTTAACTCTTCTGTAGTTACATCGTGTACTAAGACCGACGGAAAATGAAAAGTTGCGATTTTCTAGGCTGATATGGCTAGGAACTATACTCTCATTCCTGCGTAATAATCAAGAAACTTTGCTGCCGTACCATGAGTCCAGCAGGCGTAATGATATGACGCAGCGCCTGAAAATAGGTCAAATAGGTTAGACAAACTTAGTCCCGGTCACGTTGGAAGTTACCGAGCTGGGGACTATTTTCAGGCGCTGCGTCATATCATTACGCCTGCTGGACTCATGGTACGGCAGCAAAGTTTCTTGATTATTACGCACGTGTGGTTTCAGTTGTTCCTCCACTGTATCATAAACTTAGAATACATTTTTCACAACAGTTAATGATGAATCATGATTTTTTTGTAAACATTTCAATGGCCTATTGATTCTGATGTCCTTCTAAAGTACAGTGAGTCTTTAGCTAACTTGCCTCTCTCTTCACTTCATCCTCCTCCTGCATGATGTCCAGGACTCTGTCCAACAGCTTCACACCGAGTCCTTTCACCACATCTGTACGCAAGTGCTCGATCACTCTCCTGACCTTTGCTGGACCCGTGCTGTCATCTAAATACAGAAAAGTAGGAAAATAACGATGGATTCTGTCGCCAGACTAGTGTACTAAAAATGAAGGATTACTCAATTCACAATTTTCTGTTTTAAAGGAATTTGAATATTTGTGTTGACTGTGAATGTTCCTGAAAACGAGTTAAGCGAGTTACCTAACGGGAAGCCACTGATTTGGAAATCCCCCTGTCCCTCTCTGGATTTCCCATGAAGCATCAGGGTGTCCCTGTACTTCCTGTTTAGTTTGAACTCAGGCAGTGATACATCTCTGGCATCCATGTGTAACGTCTGTGTCATCATTTGAACCAAGTCTTGCATTTCACTGGTCTCACGCTTTCTGTATAAAAATAAATAAAAAATGAGTCACTGTTATTGGCAGTAAACAATGCGAAGAACACATATATGTTTACATGACGCATACATAACCGGAATATGACCCAATTCCGTCATTATTCAGAATTTGTACATACATAAATGTAGCCAGTTATGTCTTATTAGAGCACATTAGTGTGAGGTCTTACTGTTCTCTGTAGTCCCCCTCTGAGCGCTCAGTGGAGCTGGTGGAGGAGCTACACTCGTCTTCATCAGACTGTCTCCATGAGGACTTCCTCTCCTGATACACAAAGACAACCGAAACAGTTCAGGTCAGATCCCTTTTGACCAACTAGCTGAGATCTTGGATTCTAACTGTTCACAGATATCTTACTGTTCATAGACTGTTCAATTAAGACTCTCTTACAAAAACATACTGTGTGTGTGTGCGCGCGAGTTCTTGTTTTTAACGTTTGTAATGTATTATACGAGAAAGAATGGCATTTTTCCCAAATATCCACGTGTGACACTGATTTTATACAACAGTTCAACAAACAAAAGTGTAATATTAAGTGATGGACATTTTAAAACAGTTTTGTTTGCTCTATTCTGCAACGAAATAACAGTTTCAACGAAAGTCACAGCAGAACTGAAACACACAGTGGGGTTTCATGAACGAATCAGCGGCTTTGAACGAATCGTGAGTCAATGATTAAATGACTCGTTCATAAATACAGACACTTGGTTACTGAATGAATGAATGACTTGATAACTCACTCATTAAGACAGTGACTTACCGCCACCTACTGGTGGTTGTAGTTTAATATTTAAAAGTATCACTTTGTTTTTACCATCACTGCTTATTTCTCTATTCAACTATCCCTTAATGGAAAAGGTGCGACTGCGGTGGAAGAGTGGAAGAGAGAGGTTACGCAGAAGGATGTTAAATCCCTAAGCGGGTACGACACTAAAATGTTTGGGAATCACTGTCACAGAGTAGATTTATTTAAAGTCAGGCATTAAACAGGTTTGATTACATGGTGAATATAGTTTTGAAACTTGATGAAACAAAATTAATCTTTTGCCATTATTTACTCACCCTCATGTAGTTCCAAACCTGTATGTATTTCTAATATAGAAGATCTGACATAATAATATATAAGATCATATGAAGAATGTTGGGAACCATTGAAAGGAAAAATATATATTTTGTTCAAAATATCTAAATGTCCCACAGAAGAAAGAGTGGCAATAGCAGGATTTAGATTTTTTGGTGAACTATGCCTTTAAGAATGAAGTGTATGCTGTTTGAAAGACCGTTCTGAGTCGAGGAGGAAAAATTAGACGTACCTTTTTTGTTTCCAAGGTTGTGCTAGCAGGTCTCGGGCAGTGTAGCTGGTCCGTCTGCTTACCGTCTAATGAGGGGACATCACAAGGTGCCCTTCTGACAGCGGACACTGCTTCAAAGAAAAGAAACTAAGGAATCATAATCATTGTGCAAAATCTGCTTTTATCTGAATTCAGTTATGCAGCACCTGTGGGCTTTGATCATAGTGGGCGGCCCCTCATGCATTCTAATGGACGCATGCAGAAACGTCTCGCTTTGATCCGCCAATACTGTGCTCTCAAGGGTGTTATCGCTCGTGAGGCCTCTTTAACAGAATGAAAGTCAAACCCTCCTTTAAAGGGATAAACCTGTATGAGTTTCTTTCTTCTGTTGAACACAAAAGATGATATTTTGAAGAATGTCCGTAACCAAACAGATGATGGAGCCCATTGACTTCCTTAGTATGAAAAAAAAAAAATCCATTAACTGTGTGGTTACGGACATTCTTCAAAATATCTTCTTTTGTGTTCAGCAGAAGAAAGAAACTCACACAGGTTTGGAACAACTTGAGAATTTTCATTTTTGGGTGAACTATCCCTTTAAGTGTACAAAAAAGTGAACAGTTTGAAAAAGAATCTAGCATACATCTTGATTGTGTTTATGTGCAAAAGAATATTCCGGCAGTAGTCCGAATATGGTCATTTGCATTTGCATTTTCAGAAAAGAACAAGAAAAAGAAATGTGCATGTCTATGTCTATATTCCAATAGCTGTGCAGTGTTATTCACATACTTATAGCTTTTATTTTATATTTTCATTTTAGTTTAATAGTTTTTAGTAATTTTGTTATGTGCTTTGTCATTTTTTTTATTTATTTTTTTAAATATCACTTTAGGTTTATTTCAGTCTTAGCTTTAGTTATTGGTTAGTTTTAGTTTGTATTTATTTCCAGTCAGTAATTTAGTGCTTCGACATCTAACATTTATTCATCTTTATTTAACAAAACTCTTGTTTAGTTCACGATAATAACCCTGAAGCTATGAAGCATTTAAAGCCTTAAACAGAACATGGACCTTAGTCGGAAAATGGAGTGCATGTGAACAAGGTCATCTTGTTTTGGTCTATATTTGCTGTAATTTTTCCACGTTCCAACGTTCACATTGTTATTGTTTTTTAAACATTTTCACGGCATTCAAAGAAATTCACAAACCTTGTTGTCTGGAGTTCTCCTGTAATTGCTTCAGTCTTCTCCTTTCCCTCGCAGACAGTGGACGGCTCTGCAAGTACAGTGATTTTTACTGACAACAAACTCGCAGATGAAACAAACATGATACCATGGGAAATATCAGATTACGGCACATGCATTCTTTACATGGATATACTGTATAAAGCAGTTTAATACAGTCCCCAATGTTTCACCTGCTGTTCTGGAGTGTTCTTGGATGAGAGATCGGTAGGTCTGTTCTTCTCTGAGTTACTCTGGGCTTTCTGTGCACTGTTTACTGATAGGATATCTTCAGGAAGAGGCGGCAGTGGTCTGGACACTGCTTTGACCTGAACATATACATGTTTTAGTGAGTAAGATCAGCGACAGACAATATAAGTATGTGAATTCATCCTGGTTTGTACTGATTCTTTGATAAAAAGTTATCAATTAATCGTTAAATTATAAAATACAAGAATTCCAATGCTCAAGCTGCTCACCTGATGAGTGTTGTGGTCATCCAGAGACGTGTCCTTCTTCCTCTGCCTGCGCTGACGTGACGTGGATGGTTCGGAGGAAGAGGAAGAGGAAGAAGGAAGAAGAACTGCTCTGCTGTGATCTGAGAGCGCTGTGGACTCTGAATTGCATGGCTCCTAAATGTTATTATAAGTAATGTTTAAATATTATTTAAAGGATTATATTAATATTTATAATAAAAATATTAATTAGAAATATTAATAAACAACAACAGTTAATTAATGATTTGCACAAAAATTAATTGTATTTCAATCACCAATCTGAAAAACAAAAGCAATAATAACACCTGTGTTTTACTATCAGGTTTTAAAGGATTAAGTAAATATTTGTACTATTAATAAGGTAACACTTTACAATAAGATTCATTAGTTAACATTAGTTAATATATTAACTAACATGAACTAACCATGAACAATCCATTTGTTACTGTATTTATTAATCTTTGTTAATGTTAGTTAATAAAAATACAGCTGTTCATTGTTTGTTCATGTTACTTCACAGTGCATTAACTAATGTTAACAAACACAACCTTTGGTTTTAATAATGTATTAGTAAATGTTGAATATACACTCACCTAAAGGATTATTAGGAACACCTGTTCAATTTCTCATTAATGCAATTATCTAATCAACCAATCACATGGCAGTTGCTTCAATGCATTTAGGGGTGTGGTCCTGGTCAAGACAATCTCCTGAACTCAAAACTGAATGTCAGAATGGGAAAGAAAGGTGATTTAAGCAATTTTGAGCGTGGCATGGTTGTTGGTGCCAGACGGGCCGGTCTGAGTATTTCACAATCTGCTCAGTTACTGGGATTTTCACACACAACCATTTCTAGGGTTTAAAAAGAATGGTGTGAAAAGGGAAAAACATCCAGTATGCGGCAGTCCTGTGGGCGAAAATGCCTTGTTGATGCTAGAGGTCAGAGGAGAATGGGCCGACTGATTCAAGCTGATAGAAGAGCAACTTTGACTGAAATAACCACTCGTTACAACCAAGGTATGCAGCAAAGCATTTGTGAAGCCACAACACGCACAACCTTGAGGCGGATGGGCTACAACAGCAGAAGACCCCACCGGGTACCACTCATCTCCACTACAAATAGGAAAAAGAGGCTACAATTTGCACAAGCTCACCAAAATTGGACAGTTGAAGACTGGAAAAATGTTGCCTGGTCTGATGAGTCTCGATTTCTGTTGAGACATTCAGACGGTAGAGTCAGAATTTGGCGTAAACAGAATGAGAACATGGATCCATCATGCCTTGTTACCACTGTGCAGGCTGGTGGTGGTGGTGTAATGGTGTGGGGGATGTTTTCTTGGCACACTTTAGGCCCCTTAGTGCCAATTGGGCATCGTTTAAATGCCACGGCCTACCTGAGCATTGTTTCTGACCATGTCCATCCCTTTATGACCACCATGTACCCATCCTCTGATGGCTACTTCCAGCAGGATAATGCACCATGTCACAAAGCTCGAATCATTTCAAATTGGTTTCTTGAACATGACAATGAGTTCACTGTACTAAAATGGCCCCCACAGTCACCAGATCTCAACCCAATAGAGCATCTTTGGGATGTGGTGGAACGGGAGCTTCGTGCCCTGGATGTGCATCCCACAAATCTCCATCAACAGCAAGATGCTATCCTATCAATATGGGCCAACATTTCTAAAGAATGCTTTCAGCACCTTGTTGAATCAATGCCACGTATAATTAAGGCAGTTCTGAAGGCGAAAGTGGGTCAAACACAGTATTAGTATGGTGTTCCTAATAATCCTTTAGGTGAGTGTAATATTAACTAAGATTAATAAATGCTGAAGAAGTCTTGTTCATTCTTAGTTCATGTTAAGGTAGTTAACTAATGTTAACTAATGAACCTTATTGTAAAGTGTTACCATTAATACTAATATAAACAATTAAGTAAATAAATATTTTTGTAATATTTATATAACTATATAAATGTTTTTCAAGTATAAATTTTACAATATACATTTTCATTAATATCTTTAAATAAAATGATTTAAAACAAGAAAGGAACGGTGTTTTACCATTAAAATGACAGGAACAGGCTTGAGTAGTTTCTCTGTGAAGTCTAAACTTCCCTGCAATGTGACGAAAAAAAAAAATACAATGAATGAATGAATGAATGAACGAATGAACGAATGAATGAATGAATGAATGAATGAATGAATGAATGAATGAATCTAAAGGGATAGTTCCTGAAAACTGAAAGTTCTGTCATCTTTTACTCACCCTGATGTTGTTCCAAACCTGTATGACTTTCTTTCTTGTGTGGAACACAAAATATGACATTTCAAAGAACATGATTGGCAACCAAACAGTTTTGGTGTCCATTGACTTCCATAGTATGGACATTTTCTGATGTGACGTTTTTCAAAATATCGCCTTTTATGTTCCACACAAGAGAGAAAGTCATACAGGTTTGGGATGACATGAGAGTGAGTGAATAATGACAGAATTTATGAATCTTTCTCATTGTGAATCTTTCTTTTAGCACAGATGATAAAACATATTAAAGTCCATCAATATAAGAGGGACTTTAAGGCTACGTTTACACGGAAACGATCTGAAGAGAAAACGCAAAAGTGATCACTTTTTATTCTGCGTTTAGACGAGCGTTATGGGGAGGAAATCTGCGTGCATATGGTGACGCAAAAGTGTGTGAAATTCAATGTAGTATGCACTCCAGGCGGCTAGGTGGCAATGTGAAGCATTGATCGGTGCCTTCACTGTCTAGCAGACTTTTGCGTTTTTACCGTTTAGACGGAAACGCGACGGTGGAGCGATTTTAAGATTTCCACTCTGGAGGGTGGTTTCACTTTTTTGCGTTTTTAAGCCCCAAAAACGCAGTCGCCGTCTAAACGAAAGGCACATCTGATAAAATATTTTTACGTTTTCACCCGCGAGTGTTCTCGTGTAAACAGGGCCTAAGAGAGTTATGGTTTAAAGCTGGGTGCACACTGTACGATTTTGGCCACGATTTGGCCGTCTGAGACAAAGTTTATGAAGCCTAAAAGATTCCTCTGATCCTAGGCCGAAATTTGAAGTCTTTGACCGCTAGTTTGACTTGCTCACCGACAGACGATTTTTTTTTTGTTCCTCCAACAAAATACCGGCATTGTCAGGAGTTATGACACGCAGTCCTGCAGTGTGACTTCTCCTACGACAAGCATCATGTCAAAAGCCAATAAGAACGCAGAACCTGATGCCACAATCAGTGAGACAACAACTAACCACCACTTGGTCCACACCGTTTTTTTTTCCAACAGTTTTGTAACACATGTAAATGCAGCTCAGTCACTGAACGTGTGAAGGACTGATGATGTAACACTCCGGACATGCACCAGTTTTTTAACACAGCAGTCTGACATTAATGACAACTGAGACCCTACAGTGTGACATGGCTTACAGCGGGGATCATGCTCGTACAGTCTGACAAGCAACAGGCGTAAATAACCATTATAACTCGTACAGTGTGCAACCGGCTTTATATTAATCAAACCTATCAGAAGCTTCGATCGGTTCCATCACAGTAACGTACCTCACTCTCCTCAGTTGAACTTCCAGTGGGAACATCCTTCATGACACAAGCATTGCTGTGATTATCGTCAACAGCTGCTGAAGTTCTTTGGCTCTCCGCATCGTGATGTTGTTCAGTGGGCTCGTAAGGGAGGTCCTCCACCCCTGCCTCCTGCAGGAGCTTCATAGTGTCGTCTTTGAGATCCATACTTGCTTCGAGAGCCTTGTTCTTGGTTCGATCTGCAGGTTTGGGAGTGTTTGAGCTTTCTGATCTCAATCCATCCGCTGACATCTTATCCTCCGTCCTGCTGACACCAAACTCTTGTTTCAGAGGGTGTGTCTGAGGAGGACTGGGATCTTCTTTCTTCACGCTCACAGATGGAGGCTTGTGGTTTTGATGGCTGCTGGGCTTTGGCTGTGGTGGCTTGGCTTTTCTTTGTTTCTGGGACTGGATTTCAATGTCTACATTGCTAATAGTGGCTATAGATTGGCCTGTTGAGTTAAGAATGTCCCGATTAGGAGATTTGGGGGGCAAGGGTGGGTTAGGAACCACATTTTCCACTGCACCGTTACAGAGTTGTTGTCGGTTCAAGTGATTTTCTTCAACCTATGAAATGTGGAAAACAAAACAGATGAACTGAGATCATGTCCACACACATGGTCATAAAATCAGCAACTTGCCAGCTTCATCCTACCTTTTTTCTTCTGGTCTTTGACTCAGAGTTAAAACACTGTGGCTGAACTTCATGATTTGGTTTGGTTGAGCCATCTGATCCGGCACTCGGTTTGCTGTTTGCTGCGTTTTTCCGTGATTTGGCAGTTTTCCTGTTAGATCGGTAACAGGACAGACCATTGTAAACATTATAAACACTTTAAGTTCTGCATGTACCGAACCGAACGACCCGTACTGAACACGTGTACCAAATGAATACAGTATTGTTTTAATCTCTGTGCGGAATGTAATTTTAAACTCTGATTCTCCTCCTTATGTGGGGCAATATCGTTTATATCAATATACTTTTATGTTGCAAACACATCTGAAAAATAATGAACCACACAGAGTGAGTTGCCACTGAATAAGTGCATAATCCAACCTGTCTTAAACATGAGAAATGCTTTAAATTTAGCACTTCAAACTAAATCATAAACCTACATGGCTTTCCTTACTGTCAGCGCACAACTCACATCTTACTGATGTATACTTGCCTGTAAATGTTACAAATTCACACAAGTTTTTCAATTTCGCATAAAGGATTATCCTGACAGAAAGCGAGTCAGAATTTAACTTTAAATTTGCAGACTTCAATGAACAAGTGCCGGAGAGCATGTGTGTCAAATAGATGGAGAGGATTAGAATGAGAGCCCAATAATCCTAACCTTATTCTAAAATATTTGACTAACATATTTGCATCAACAAGTAAAAGCACTTCAAATCTCTTCCCCCAATTACAACAGAACCATAAACTGCAGTGTATGCAGCAATACTGACAGACTTTTTTTTAATTATTTGAAGACAGACATAGTTTGTAAAAAAAAACAAAAAAACACATGGTTAGTTTTCCCCCTCCTGTACCAAAAACATACCGAACTGTGACTTCAAAACCAAGGGATGTACCGAAGCGTCATCTTTGTGTACCGTTACAACTAGAGATTCACCGATGTATCAGTTTAAAATCATCGGTATATCGGCTACAGCATAAAAAAAAGGCTGATAATACAAACAGATGGTTAACTGTGTGAAGGCACTGAGTTGTATAATGTCTGTTGCACAATCCAACGTTTTTCTTTGAGTAAAATAATTAAATACTTGCCAAAACAAATTAAAATCAGCAGGGCTCGACAATAAGGACTGGGGGAAGCGTGAACAACGCTCGGTAAAAAAGATGGAACTGACTCTTCCGATCAGGACAGTTCTGCATCTTCACGAAAGTGTATCCTTTGCACGTGTCTTTAAGCCTTGCTAATTTAAATATTAAAGCGCAAGAAGACGCAAAAGAGAACTCAATTCTACTCACTGTGAGAGGTTTTGTGTGCGCACACATACAAAGTACACGCCTGAAAAGCCACGTCTCAGGGCACAAATACTGAATTGAGTTCTTTCACTTCTAATTCACACACATTTATTTCAAAATGCATGCCTTGGCGAGGATCCTTGTAAACATAGTTGGTTATGTCTTAAATGAACGTTAACAGTCGCTTGTGTACCAGTATATTGAATCTGTGCAGCTTTTAAAGTGACAGCAGCCTAATGTTCCTGCAGCGCTGCTGTCTGTTTTAAAGTTAATCAAACAACAAACTACATCACTACTCTTGACTATATAACTTTGTAGCTTTAATAAAGATTAACGTATGTTTAATTTATACAATAAATAATATATTTAGCATTTTATTACTTCATTTCTGTAACTACTGTTAGACCTGCCTGAAAAGCACTGTTTATTTCATATGCATCTTTGTTCTGTTGTATTTGTTTTTATGTTGGCCTGTTGAATGTTAAATGGATCCATGTTCAACAGAAATTATTTGATGACGCAGCAATAAACTAGCCAGTATACCTACATTTTGAACATTGCTTATTTAAAAAATGATTAAAGGGGTGGTATTATGCGCTTTTCGAAAGATGTAAAATAAGTCTCTGATGTCCCCAGAGTGTGTATTGTGAAGTTTTAGGTCAAAATATCCCACAAATATTTTTATATAGCATGTTAAAGTTGTCACTTTTTGAGTGTGAGCAAAAAAACAGTTTTTGTGTCTGTCCCTTTAAATGCAAATGAGCTGCTGCTGCTCACAGGGGGCGGAGCTTCAATAACTTGTGTCCTTTTACCTCACACAGACATGGACTGAACATTTCAAAAACTTTTAGCCTTTTATGTTCAAACCGGAGTCAGACAAAGATGGAGAGACTCTAGAAGAAGTGACAACATGTAGAGCAACATTTCTGAATGGTTAGTTGATGAATTTATGTAGCTTATGTGTAGTTATCTTCTAGTCATTAATTAGCATATTCTGTCTTGATAATCTATAAATCCCGTTCCCGGGGGCGGGGTTTATGTACATTTTAGAGTTGGTGATGTCACTAACCCAGGAGGAATGTCGTTGTTGTAGTCCTAAAAAAACTATTTCTTTAAAAGCAAATATCTCCCTTTGCTTTGAACTTTGAGCGTTGTAACTTTGCAGATGTTGTTTATGCTCAAACAGCAACATTTAACACTAACTAAAATTAGAAAAGTGAAATCATATTCAACCACCCCTTTAAAACACGAATCTATTTTAATGACAAAAGATTAAATAAGAGAGCAAATGACAAATATCAGTATCGGACAATATTTGTTTGTTAAAAATGGCGAATCCCTAGTTACAAACCTATTGAAATCTAGTGGAATCTTTTTATTTGCATTTTATCGGAGAGGTGGGAATAAGCACATACTCTTTTGTGGCCTCCAGGAACATGGAGATCTGGTGTTTAATGTACGGCTGTCGGAGGATGTGTTTGACGTCCGGCCTGTCCTCTGGTTTCTTACACAGCATCCGCTTTATCAGTTCTCCCAACTGGGGGTCGTACTTACTCGGCATCTGGGGCAGCTGAATATTAAAAATGAATAATTAATAATACTGTTAATATATTATGAGGAAGGATGAATTGAGTACTGATATGAATGGAAAGCTCTTTAGATCTGACAAATGCAAACATTCACAGTTCAGCAGTGAAACAGATGATGAATATAATCCTCTACCTTCCCTTCTACGATCCGATAGACGAGAGAGTTCATGTCTTTTGCGTTGAAGGCATGTTTTAGAGTCGCCATCTCGTACACGCAACATCCCAGAGCCCAAATGTCCGACTGCAAACACAAACAAACATAACTGAAATGAACAAACATAAATAATGATTCATCTTAAACACAACATTTGGGTGAACAAAACTCCAGGTTACCCTCAAATAAAAAAAAAAAAAAAGCTATTTTAGGACTGTTTAGATTTCTGTCTTAAAATTTAAGAAATCCTCAGACATTTTATGTTTGATATTTTACTTGAGTTTTTTTTTTTTTTTTTTTTTTAATTCTCCATTATTACATTATATATACAAAATAATATTTTATATAAAAATATATTACATAAGTTCAAAAGTTTGGGTTTGGTTAGATGTTATATGTTTTTAACAAAAGTTTCTTATGCTCACCAAGACTGCATCCATTTGATCAAAAATTCAGTGCAAACTGTAATATTGTGAAATATTATTACAATTGTGAAATATTTTCTATTTCTTTATTTTAAAATGTAATTATTCCTGTGATGCAAAGCAGAATCTCCAGCATCATTACTCCAGTCTTCAGTGTCACATGATCCTTCAGAAATCACTCTAATATGATGATTTAGAGCTTAAGAAAGATTTATTATTATTATCAATGTTTAAAACAGCTTCATATTGTTTTTGTGGAAACCATGATCAACTATTTTCAGGATTCTACAATGAAAAGATATTACAAAACATTAAACATATTTGAAGTAGAAATGTTTTGTAACAATGTAAAAATCTTTACTGTAACTTTTGATAAATTTAATGCATCCTTGCAGAATAATATTAATAACTTCTTTAAAACAAATCTTAAATCAAATATATATATATATATATATATATATATATATATATAATTAACTTTTTTTAAATTGCTTAATTGTTAATTGCTAAATAAAAACATAAACAATATATATAAAAATTTTTTTTATTTTGACTGAGGTAAAAAAAAAAGAAGGTTTTGTGACATTTAGCAAAAGATGATCTAGACATGATCATTGACGTAGACTGATCTAGAGCTGCACTAACTGTCACTGTGAGCATGCGGTACCTTGTAGTTGTACGGTTTGTTGGAGAAGAGTTCTGGACTCATGTAGTAAGGTGTGCCGATCAGAGTGCTGGCCATGTCGTTCTGATTCTCCAAGACCCGTGCGATGCCCAGGTCACCCACTTTGATTATATTGGTTTTGGTCAAGAAAATATTCTGTGTTTTCAGATCTCGATGCAGAATGTGCTTCTCATGTAAATACTACGGATAAAGAAAAAAAATTATTATTCAGTTGAAACTTCGGAAAGGACAATTGGACAGACTGATGGATATGGAGTTACCTGAAGGGCCATGGCTATTTGAACAAACCACTCCACCACCTGTCTCTCGGGCAGCAGTTCTCCCTTCTGCAGTTTGAGTCTGTGGTACAGATCTCCTCCCTCACAGAAACCCATCACAATGTAGAGCTGGCAGTCCTCGCCTTCCCATGATTCCCGGTATGTGACTATGTTGGGATGCTTGAGCTGAGAGAGGAGCTGTGCTTCTTGCTCCGCGGCTCGCCGTTCACGTCTGGAGGATGTTCTCAGGTTCAGCTTCTTGATCACATACTGCCAAAACCATACAAGATACCAAGCTACAACTTTGCACATAAGACATGGATCCTAGTGGAAAATGTCCACATTTTAAAGGAATAGTTCACAAAAAATTCATCAAGTACTCACCCTCAAGTTGTTTCAAAGCTGTGTGAATTTCTTTCTTTTGCTGAACACAAAGGAAGATATTTTTAAGAATGTCCATAACCATTCTTCAAAATAAAGAAATTCACACAGGTTTGAAACAACTTGAGGGTGAGGAAATGATGACAGAATGTTTGTTTTGAAGTGAACTATTCCTTTAGGAACACAATTTAAAGTTTGTTGCGCAAAGAAAGAACGGAACATATCAGCAATCATATATTCCAAATCCAAATGTCCATTATTGTCAGTTTGTATAAAGGAAAGTATATATTTTAAATGAGGCAAACTAGTTCTTTTAAGATTTTCCACAACTTTTATCATTTTTTTTTCAGTGTATTTAAAGGGATGGTTCGGAGTAATTTCCAATGCCTCGCTTTATGAGTACAGAACCCATTTGTACTACTGCAGAAGTTTGGTACCATTCTGGGCATTATTAGTGGGGTAATTTTACGAGATACATCCTTGGATCCATTAGCGCTTGCACGAAGCCATTCGGCTGATTTCTCTAAATAAGCTCTAACTTTAATAATGTTCAACCAAGGGGAAAAAAGGCTTCTGGGGGGGGGGGGTTGTTTGGCTCGAGGTCATGGTGCAAAGGACCCTAGGTTGAAATTACTCCGAAGCATCCCTTAAAGTCACCATGAAATAAAAATTGACAATTCCTATTTTTTATGGAACATCGCAGTACTTATTATAAATGATTTATCCATGCAGAAAATATATATTTTTTAATACATGCTCCCTCGTAATCTTTAATCTAAATAACTTCACCTCCCTCTTGCAGCGACAACATGTCACTCACACGAGATCCACCAATAGCAAACCACAACCATCCAATCAATTCCCCATGGACAAAATCAAGCCCCGCCCTACATTTGTTCTTGTTCCAGAAGCCGTTTCACTCGGATATACGTCACAATAGGGAAGAAAACTTTTCTTTTATGCCGACTTTAAATCGTCCTGCTTCAATAAATAAGTAATTAAACAATCACAAAAACGGTATGTATGAAAATTAATTCAAAATTTTATTTAAACTTAATTTACAAGAAAAAATGCTGTTCAAAATTGTTTCAAATAGTTTTAGAGCATTATACACTGCAGGATGTCAACTGCCTTTATAGTAATTAGTCAAATAATAAGAACACTTAAAACATTGCTTTATATGCTTAACAGATTGATCTGATTCATTTTTTTTTTTTTCATACATATTCATATTTGAATATACATGATCACTCTGATATGAAGTATCCTATAGGCTCATAATCTGCCTCTTAAATTAAGTTATTATATATAAGTGTTACGTACAAGGAACATTGATAACACTTTACAATAAGGTCTCATTTGTTATCATTAGTTAAGGAATTTTTAAGGAAACATGAATTAATAATGAACAATACATTTGTTAAAAAACTACAGTATTAATTAATTAGTTAATAAAAATCCAGCTGTTCACTGTTTGTTCATGTTAGTTCACTGTGCATTAACTAATGCTAACAAATACAACATTTGATTTTTTAATAATGTATTAGCAAATTAACATTAACTACGATTATAAATGCTGTAGAAGTATTGTTAATTCTTAGTTCATGTTAACTAATGCATCATACAAGAATACAAAATTCCTACGCTTTTCCTAAAATATGTAAATTCAATAATTAGACATTTTCATGGAAGAGGCTAACGTTAACTCTCAGCAGTAAAAACAACAACAACACAATCTGATATTAACCAAGACATTAGTTTAGCTCGGCCAGTAGTGAAATCTCTAAAGCTGTGTGTGTGTGTGTGTGTGTGTGTGTGTAACTCTACCGTTAACTTACCTGTTTACGGTCTGATTTGTGTCTGACCAGGTTCACCTCCCCGTAGCTCCCCTTCCCCACAACTCGAACGAACAAGTAACTGTCCATGATCCTCTTCCAGAGATGCTGTCTGTATCACATAGCGAGTGGTTTTAAGTTCGAATACAAGTGAGCGCGTTATTCTCAATGCATCGACGGAGATTTGTCTGTTTGAAACTTGTTTTGGGTGACAGAGGGCGCAGGAAACAGCGAGCTCAGCTTCGGCGTCACCAGGCAACACACTCCGCGTTAACGCTACACACTCCGATCTAATGTGTGTTCAGTCTCAACACAGCGCCCTCTAGAGGCTCAGCGACACGTGCCAAATAAGAGCAGCAAGACGATTAGAGTTTCATAAGATATGTTGCCAATAAAAGCTTTATTTCATAATCATTAACTTGTACAATAATATTTGAAAATATAAAGTATATGCATTGCATAACTATCGTTATATATAGGCTATATATGAAATTACATTTCAAACTATACTTATTTTTTTCTTCCACATATTGCAAATGTGAAGTTTAAAGTAGTATAAGTAGAGTATAGGCAAAGGCAAAAAATTATTTTCACCAGTAGGTGGCGTAATGTTTTTATTCATGTATTACTGTACACATTGGTTGGGTCAGGTGAAGACAAGTACAGCTACCTGCCAGTTGAACAAACAACAAAGTTATACTATATATATATATATGTGTGTGTGTGTGTGTGTGTGTGTGTGTGTGTGTGTGTGTGTGTAGATAGATAGATAGATTCTCTCTCTCTCTCTCTCTCTCTCTCTCTCTCTCTCTCTCTCTCTCTCTCTCTCTCTCTCTCTTTATATATATATATATATGTGTGTGTGTGTGTGTGTAGATAGATATATAGATAGATAGATAGACTCTCTCTCTCTCTCTCTCTTTATATATATATATGTGTGTGTGTGAGTGTGTGTAGATAGATAGATAGATAGATAGACTCTCTCTCTCTCTCTTTATATATATATATATGTGTGTGTGTGTGTGTGTGTGTGTGTGTGTGTGTGTGTGTGTGTGTGTGTGTGTGTGTATAGATAGATAGATAGACTCTCTCCCTCTCTCTCTCTTTATATATATATATGTGTGTGTGTGTAGATAGATATATAGATAGATAGATAGACTCTCTCTCTCTCTCTCTCTCTCTCTCTCTCTCTCTTTATATATATATGTGTGTGTGTGTGTGTAGATAGATATGTAGATAGATAGATAGATAGATAGACTCTCTCTCTCTCTCTCTCTTTATATATATATATGTGTGTGTGTGTGTGTGTGTGTGTGTGTAGATAGATATATAGATAGATGACCAGTTGAGCAATACAAGGATAGACATGAAATTGCTCTTTTAATTCTTTTAAATAAACGATATAAAATTTCATAAATTATTCTTAAACTGATCAAAGTATTTAAAGGGAGAAGGTTACATGAAAAACATACATTTTAACATTAGACGTTACAATATTCAATCCACTATTGTTTTGTTCTAAAGCCTGTCTGTACAGCATTCAATGCAATTAGTTCAAAAGTAACTACAGTTCAGAAAAATAGAGTAATCCCTTCCTTTACTTTTTCAAGGGAAATGTGATTAAATTACAGGAATTACTTTGAAATGCACTACACACTGCATATTTATGTATTTGAACATATTCACTTATCACCAAAGAGAGGGACAGCGGGAAAGATTTTCTTAAACAAATGTCCCCATCAGCACATCCTGAGCTCTAAGGAATAAGGATATCAGATAATTCCAGCTATTAGATCAAATTCTGGGAACAGCGAGTCAGACAGACATAACCCCGCCTCTATTACCTGATTCAGCGATCTCTGTCCTCTGATTGGCGCAGAGCTGTAGAGTGTCCGTGACGTCGGTCGCGCGCTAGACTGGGTGAGCGCGAGGAACCAGCAGTCAGTCAGATCTCTCTCTCTCTCTCTGCGAGTGACACTAGCGCGAGCTCGAGCGCGTTCATATTACAGCACGAGACGCTCCTCACACCTCTCCGACACACAGCACAGGTACCCACTTTTACAATTAACCTTGTATTTCACACGAAATGTTCAGGACAGCCGTGCACGATCGATAACTGCTGCTGGTTTTTTTTTCGCTGTCTTTTTAGGAGCCTGTTATGCTGGTTTTATGTATTGATGTCATGTAATGTATGCATGCATGCATGTGCACAATGTGCATTCAACTTTTAATAATATTAATGATGCACATTAATAATAACCCTGCACTTCGCAAATGCAGGCTGGTCCACCAGATTAAGAGCTTACAGTTTTGTATTAGAGCTGGTTGACTTTATGATGCGTTATCGCACTCACTCATTCAGAGGGTGGATGTGGTTTACCACTCTAAGTCTTTGAACGCACTGAAACTTTGACAGCTGATTGCTTGAAAGAATACCAAAGGATGAAGAACTGAAACAATAAATGGTTTTGATTAAGTTGTCATATGAGGCATCAAATGCTCTTTTTTTCCAGATAAAAAAGATTTTACTATTGTATTGAATACTCTGCAAGTTTAAAACTCAAAACGTATCCCCAAATAATTTTTTGCTGCAAAAATGACTCTTTTGAACTTCCGCAGCATTGTGACGTCAGACGAATAAACGATTCAGCAAATTATCGTTTGCGTTTATCAGCCAGCATGCGTTGTTGTTAGTAGCATTAAAACTGATTTGCTGACAGTCCATGTCATTCCATGTTGACATCTTAGCGGTTATAGTTTTCATAACTGTTATTATGACACCTAATGCAACGTTTGTGAACAATGCTTTATTCCTAATATCAGAATAGGCTAACTAATAATAACAATACAAGTAAAATGTGGGACATGGTCATATTTTGTGCTGTTTCTCGCACCACACATCCTTTTGAAGAATCCCAATGGGAGAAATATATCCTGACAAGCCAGACCCACATCAAAGATGTTGGGTCTGGGAACAATGGCAGGGCTCAATCCGAGGGGCGGGATAAACGGTTGTCTTTCAAATTCCCTCTGCACGCAATAGGACAGCGCTACAACCAACCAGAGCGTTTTCCCACCAGCGGAGCTAGTTGATAGATTAAACTTTTGCCGTATCCGGTCGGCAAAACTCCAAACACATCTTCCTTTTTTAAGAACGACTTCAGTGCCGTTTTTTGTTCTTTCCTCAAAGAAAAGCTTAACTCCAAAGTCTTCCAGAGTCGCGGCCAAAGCCGATTGGAAAGACTCGTCGTCTTTGTTTTCAAGTAGCAGGGAATTCACGCGGAACCGTCGCAACTCTGCCGTCATTATGTTAAGCCCGCCCACCGACTCCATACACGATGTGATTGGCCAGACTAGAGTTTGGTTTTTCCAGCTTGCAAGCCCACGGAGAGTTGCTAGACGACAGATTTCTAGGCTAGGAGAAATAAGCAAATGAAGTTATTTTTTAGAGTTGAACAGTTTGAGTGGCACATTTCTTCACATTTTGTTGTCCTTCAAAAATGGCGCAGTTAAAATCTATATCCAACTCGACTGCAAACCCACAGCACAGTGCTTTATTTCTTCACACACATACAAAGAAACATTAAAGAAAAAGCTGTTTTTTCTGTTCCACTCTAAAGTTTAGATAGATGCTAAAATATTAGCGGTGCATCGATATGGAACTTTTGGTTGATATGATACAATCATTCTTTATATTTGGAAGCCGATAACCGATATATACACCGATAAATAATTGTTTTAATGTAAATATTACAAAACAAAAGGCTCACATACACCATAATGTCCAAGACTTCAAATTATATCAAACATACTACTGCTTTTATTTGGAAATCTTAACAGAATTTTTGTTTTGTTTTTTACCCCAAAAAATATTGACCTAAAGTAGTCTATTTGAACCAGTTAAAGATTTCTTAACTTTTAAAACTCTTCTAATATACAGTATATCAACCTAATTTAAAAATATTAAACATAAAATATGTATCAGCCGATACCGATATGACCACCAATGTATTGCTCATCCCAATAAAAAATGAATTTAGAAGAAAAGGGAAATAAAACTGTATTACATGACTTCTTTAATATAAATGAAACCACCATACTGCACAGTTTCTGACCATAAAAGGACAAACTTAGCTTCTAATAGTCTGAAACGGCTTAATATTTTGGTTTCATTACTGTTATCTTATCTCAACAGCATCTGTGTCTTTTAACCAGTCATTCAAGTGGTTCCACATGTGTGCCCTTTCTCTTTCAGCCTCTTAGCATTTCTTTCCTGTTTTCTTGTGCTATTTCTTCCTCTTTGCCACACAGCACAGCCAAAACTGGCATTATTTAAAGCACTTTGGCTGTTTGATTCCCTCATTTGCACATTTTTAGGGATCAGACAGCCCGTCGGTTTTAGCAATTCATTATATCACATGTAGTCAATAACAGTTTGACCAGTTTCTGTATGAGAATAGATCTAGTCTTTATCAGCTGTTGTGGGCTGCTCTGACAGTCAGAATGTGATCGTGATGTGTAGATAGACGCGTTAATGTGAGGGCTGGTTAGAAGGGACGTCTTCCTCTTTGCAAAGCCTTCGTTTGCATTGTCACGTGTGCAGTTCTGTATTAGGCTGTAGAAGGAAATAAAGTCATGCATTTTAAGTGTTCTGAAACTATAACAATGCGGCAGCTGAACTTCCCTGTGCTTTCACATTGCATGCACTTCCCTTTAGTGTCGTGGTGAGGGTGAAAGCCTCTGTGAGAAAAAAAAAAAATGTATATAGCTAGTCGTGATGGTGCTGTGAAGCTGTGCTGGATGGTGCCGTGAAGAGCTGAACTTTGAACCTGTCTGCAAATAGCTTGTGGATCACACACTTGATGAGTTAACTGTCCCAAGCAACCATATGGCATTTGTGTATCTGTAAGCATCTCAGCCATGCTTAAAGAGACAGTGCATCAAAAATGAAAATTGTGTAATTATTTTCTCACCCTCATGTCATTCCAAACCTGAATTACTTTATTTCTTACGTGGAAGAAAAACTGTCTCAGTGTTGTTGTTTTGTTCTCCATACAATGTTAAATCAGTGAGATCCAATGAGTTTTGGACCCCATTGACATTCAATGTATGGGCAAAAACAGTTAAAACATTTTTTAAAGGGGTCATATAATGTCATTTTTGTACAAACTAATATGATTCTTTAGGGTCTAAATTAAAAGTTTGTAATATACTTTAATTAAAAATTCTCATTAGTATTGTAAGAAAACACTCATTTTACCTGGTCAAAAACAGCTCTGTTTTCAGCACGCCGTTTAAGTGCATGTGTCTTTAAATGATAATGAGCTTTGCTCACCCTGCCCCTCTGTTCTGTGCGGACACCGTTTGTAATAATAACACAATAACCATAACGCGTTGTTCATTATAAACGTGGGATTATGAATTATATTGAGAACGTCGTACATAGAAAACATGCCGTAATGTACCCTGAGTGTAAAAATAGTCGCATTGATCGTGAAGCATGCAGCAAGCGATTTGCAAAGATTAATATAAATATTAATCTAAAAGTTAATAAAACGTTACACTCACTTCTTCTTCTGGAGGTGCAGCAGGAACACGAATAGTTGGTACCGATCCTTTTTTCAGGAGCAGCTTCTTAGCAAAACCAGCTTTATACTGACCCTCCTTTATAAAGCAGTCTGGTGAAAAATGATTCGCGCAAACATGAAAGCATTGCTGTTGATCGTGGGGAATATTCCCTTTGAAAAC
The DNA here is from genome assembly GCF_951802725.1 of Rutilus rutilus. Classification (NCBI taxonomy): domain Eukaryota; kingdom Metazoa; phylum Chordata; class Actinopteri; order Cypriniformes; family Leuciscidae; genus Rutilus; species Rutilus rutilus. Next base: position 5,242,439 of record NC_140227.1, read on the forward strand.
AAAACTCAGCCACTGCGTCTTCAGCGGTTCGGATTTAGGAACATCAAAATGACTGTTCATTATTACACCCAAGAACAGAACACCACAATCGCTTAGACGCCATTCTGCTCATACAGTGCTCCAGCGTATCAACAATGACGCGCGGACTATGATTGACTATGTCAATCAACAATCGTGGGAGGGGCGTCCGAACGTGTGACGTCACTAGGTCGAACGGCTTGATTTGAGATGGGGGAAAACATATAAGGAGATTAAAAAAAAAAAAACACTGGATGGATTTTTATCATTTTATGATGGTTGTGTACAGGCACTGCCAACACACATTTCAGTACAATCAACTTGTAAAAGTGCATGTACCATTATATGACCCCTTTAAAATATCATTTATTCCAAATAATTGTTATGCAGCATTGCTGGGTATTGATTGTATTTGATTTCGATTCTCAAACTCAATTTGATTCTGATCTCAATTTGATTAATTTGGATAAAATCTCTCTCATCTGAATCAGTGAGCTATACAGGGAACCCTGCCAGTTGGTACATTAATATTGGTTCAGATTAGTCCAAACTACTAATTCAACTGCTTTTTATTTTTAAATTTAATAATCAACAATAAAAGATTGAGTTTTATACAAACATTTAAATGGCACATAAGGCAGTTTCTAAATGTACATTTTCTACTCCATTAATATAAACATTTAAACACTGTCATAAAAGCGTTGGAAAGATGGCTTTCCTGAGGTAAATGTAATATTATGTGACATTGTTCACAAGCTTTTTTAATGACGTCCTTCTGCTTTTGAAACACTGGTTGAACGATTACATGAGACATACATTCTGATGTTCATTCATGTTTATTTCGTGCTGTTACTAGTAAAGAGGAAGAGATGATCAGTTCTGCCACTTGATCTCAGGTGGCTACATCGATCTGTCACAACACAAGGAACGCCACAAAACGTCATTTACTGTTTAAATGTCATGGTAAAATTTACATAATCTGAAAGCTGAGACTTTCACTGTAAAGTGAACAGTTGGATCAACTTAAAAAAATTACTTCAATTGGTAACACCTAAAGAAATTAAGTTTTCTCAACTTAAATTATCACGTTTTATCGTGAAAAACTTGATAATTTAAGTTGAGAAAACTTAATTTCTTTAGGTGTTACCAGTTGAAGTAATTTTTTTTAAGTTGATCCAACTGTTCACTTTTTACAATTGTTCCATATCGGAAGTGCCAAGCGCAAAGCTTATTGTGATTATTGGATGACTGGTGCGCTACAAGTAATGTTTAGTGAAGTTTTCAAAACTGCATGAAAACGGTGCTTGATTCTTGGGATTAAGTATGTAAATACAAAATACAAAATGTAGTTTGATTAAAATGATACAGCTGTTACCATGTCTATTAAGCTCCATAAGGGAACAGACCAAAACTTGAGTTATTATTCACAGTTAATCTTCCCCAATTTTCAGGAGTATGTTAATTGGTTTAATTTCTCACTGATCACTGTAGCTTTTGAAAGCTTATAAACAGAAAGACTGAGTCATTCCTGTAGCCTGATTTTGCACATCCTGTAGTGGAGGCCTTTTTCAGGGTGAGAGAACACTCGCTTCGGTTACCTCCATGTGTGTATATAAGCTCTATACTTCCTGAGTTTGAGTTATGGTGTGGTTAGATAGCTCACCTTTAAAGGGGAAGCGCAGTTTGTGGTTATGAACGCCCATGACAGACTCTGTCAGCACGAACCATGAATAGTTCTGAGTGTGATGTGACACTGTTCTGACCTACTGAAGGTTTAGGTGTCACTCTGTATCTCTTCTGTCCTCTTCTGAGCAGCCATGGGAAACCAGTGAGTATCTCCATCGTCTGTCTGATGAACTCAAAACATTATGAATGCTGCATGATGATCTAGATGGTAGCGTTGTATGGATGTGTCTGTTTTCAATACTTCAAGCTTGCCTTATGATTCTCCTCCTTTGTACGTGGGTTAGTTTATAGCTTTTCTACAATCTATTTCCTGACCTCTATGTGGTTCCTCACTAACAAACGATGAATTGAAACCCCTTTCTACTGCTGGACCTGCATGTGTAGTGATCCAAAATACCTACCGGGCCTTTGTTATGATATAAGGTGCCTATGTATACGACTCTTAAAACTTCTTGCCTGAGATTTTGGATGCCTTTGAGTCTTTGGTGTATGTTCATATTTTGCTTGCCTGGAGAGCATTGGATGAAGTTTAGTCAAACTCAGTGATGTGACTGGATGCTCCAGTGATTCTCAACGAGAAAATAAGTTGATAAGGGAATTTAATGTCTCCCATCTCCTTTGCATGTGTTCATGTTAGATGTCGGCCCGGTCATCACGTTTAATTCCTGCACTCCTTCTTTGCTGTTTTGAGCTTGCCATCTGTCTGTAATGCAGAAGTTTTAAGGAAGTATACCAGTCCGGTTTTAAAAAGAAATTTCCAGCATTTACTTAAATGAACATTCTTGGTTCAATTCTATTGACAACTTTTGTGACATGTTGTTGATTACAGACGTACTCATACCATTGTTTGAGTACGTCTTTGGGACGATCATTGTACCACTACATTAATTTATATCTGTTTTTATACACTATGTAGGCCATTTAAATGTGGCCATTAGCTAATTGGATTTCTTGGTTTTGATTAGACCAACAAAGTCTTCCACAATAAAAGGATCCATTTATATGATGAATGTTAAAGCAAAACCAATTTGGATTTCAATTATTATGGTAATGTACTTTATAGAGTCTGTTTAGTTATGCAATGACTTCAAGTATTTCCTAATATACCAGATCCTGCGGTCTACTGAAGCATGAATGTTCAGTCTGTGAGGATCCAGATCCAGATCCAGATCCAGTCCAGTGAACTAAAACAGAGCCTTCCATGGAAAGCTATGGTGCAACATACAATTATTATCCTATAAACTTTATTTGTAAGGGAAATCTCTTTTTTTTTGTGTTTTTGGGTCAGAATTTTCTAGAAGAAAAGAAAAATGGTCAAAAATATGTTTTTTCAGTCAAAAAGGTGGTCAAAAGGGTGGTTTTTCAGTCTAAATGTAGAGTATAAAAAATATTTGATGTAAAAATAAAATATGTAAAAAATAACATATCATCACATTTTGAATACATGTGAATGCTGGGTTGTTTTAACTCAAATTTGGGTAAGATGTGGACAAACCCAACCGTTGGGTTAAACATTTAAAAAACGACTGGGGTTGTCCATATTTGACCCAAATTTGGGTTGAAACAACCCAGCATTTTTTAGAGTGCACATCTTAATCATTATTTTTATCATGAATTATTATTTCATAAATATCATTACGTTTTTTGAGGGGTTGTAGCCTATACAATATGCAAACCTGAACTTATTTTGCACTGTCATATGAAGATCAAATGATCAGATATTTAGGAGAACTGTTGTCCATGAGGGCCATAGGATGTCCTCATCTCGATTACATCATTTTCTGTTTTACGTTTTTTATTTCCTGCATGTTTTTGCACGTTGGTTGCATCACAGGACTTTGTCGGTCACAACACATTTCCCATTGCATGATTTGGTGTGGGAAAAAAGGTTTTTCAAATATTTGAATATCTATAAAAGACCAAACATTTTCTTTTCAAGTATTTTTTTCTTTTAACAAGGCTTATTTTCTTCATCTTCATGTCAGGATAGTGTTAGTGATATGTTTGACTCTATGCCTCTTCAAAATTTGTATTCAGAAATGAAAAACATTTGCATCATAAAAGAGGTGTCTACAATTTGTTGAATGTATGAAATGCATGTTAATGTATTTTTAAATACAGTAATGGATCGGGATGAAAATGAGCTTCATGTCATTGACATTTGTATAAGGTGCTGGTCTATTTTCTGTGGTAACGCACAGCGAGCTACAGTTTAACTTACTGAACCCGGAACATTCTTTTATGTAGGACAGATTTAGCTATATGACTTTACATTTGATGGCAGCAAACTTTAAATGTTCAGATGTCTGATCGGTGTAACATGGCTGTGACATTGCTCAATATATTGCTACAGTTTTGCAACACTTCTGTTTTAGGAAAGAGGAAATGTACTGTCTCCCGATTAAGAATCAATTAACACAGAGGTTTACTGGTGAGACAGCCTTCCATAAACACAAACATTCAAACAGTTTAGAGTGTTTACCCAAACTGAACGCCTAAACCACCCGAGATCCCAACGCAGCTGCTCTGTTAGCTTGCCATTTGGATCCAGACACACCGTGGATCACCGGGTTCCCATGGAAACATTGTCATCACATAAAAAGAATACAGTAGACCACGTAGCCAAAAACAGCACAGTAGACGGTTATGGTTGACATTAGGTAACAAGTTTTGGCTTGAGCCATCTCCTTAAGTTCCTTAGATATAGGACAATAGTAAGCTGGTTGTTTCAGACCACAGAGCCTTGATTGTTGTCTATGAGAGGCATGTAGTGGGGTGGATTGATGGTGGCAACACTTATCATGAAGAAATGCTTGTGCACTGACTCTCTAAATTAGACACAACAAACCCCCACACAACAGAGTTTACTCTGATAGTGATTGCTGAAGACTTACAGGGCCACCGAATGTGCAAAGCTGCATAAATGTTATTTTGGTATTGATCCTCGAATGTCCCTAAGGCTGTTTGGAAGTAACATTCACAAAAGCTGTTTGGTGACTTGTAAAGCGTACCGTTGAAAATCAAATGGCAAAACAAAAACGGTATTTAAAGATTTACAAAGTCACACATTTTACGTTTTGTGAAAGCCATATTTCTACTTGTACTATTTCAGAAATTTTACATTGTATCTTTCCAGTGTAATATTGTAAATTAAAGCTGGATATTGAAAATATTTTAGGGATGCGATACTAATATGTACTTTAGCCTATTTTGTCTAAATAAATTATAAAAATGTAAAATTATAAAACAATAGAAAAAAGTAAATTTAAGCATCAGAAAATGTTAGATGATGGCAATTTAATGGTTATCTAAATATAAAATGAGAGCAAACTAACAATTAATTGTCCTGATAGTTAATGGTGGATGGCGAATTATATAATTATAATTAATGTTATTATTATGGCTGTCGAGCGATTATTTATTTTTTTAAGATTCATTAATAGAATTAATCACAAATAAATCACACATCGAGTTTGGCTGAGAAATTACCCCCAAAAGATCATTAAAGTTATTATTGTGTTAAATGAGAAAAGCATAATAGACATTATAAAAAGTAGCTTTAGAAAAAAAACAGTTTATTTGATTCAACAGAATTTATTACACATAAACTTTTAAGCTTCAACGGCCATGAGAGTAAATGATGACAGAATTTAACTTTTTTTGGTGAACTATTCCTTTAATGTGTTTTTTTTTTATTAATATGGAAATATGAAATAATTTTTAATGAAACAATAGTCTAAATAAGAAACTAAAACTGCCAATAGGTGGCGGTAAATGTCTACATGAGTAAGTCATTGGGCCCTATTTTAACGATCTAAGCGCATGGTCTAAAGCGTGCGGCGCAAGTGCACTTAGGACATGTCCGAATCCACTTTTGCTAGTTTAACGACAGGAAAAATGGTCGGCGCTCCCGGCGCATGTTCTAAAAGTAGGGCTGCACGATTAATCACAATCAAACCGCACGCAATTTGGCAAAGGCTGCGATTTTTTTTTATGCACAGGTTGTCAGTGCAGCAGCTGATCGGTAGTAAATGATGCTCCAACTGAACGCCAGAGGGCGTCTCACGCAGACATGCCAAATATGCCCCGCCGCAGAAGTACGATAACGCACATCATTCCAGGAAATCCCTATCCTTGTAGCTGAATAAACAGATTGAAACGCTTTGATTGATTAAACATGACTAATAAACACACGACTGCCTTATTCATCTGCCACATCATCTCACAGAAGGATGCTCAACTGTCGTTATGAAGTGAGTTTGGAGTAAACGCATGTTAGTAAATGTTGTCTTTTGTTGGACAAGAGGTTCATTAATGCTTCTCATGTTTGGAAAGATGTTTGACGCGTGTTGCTTTTTCAAATGCACGTTATAAGTTACTCAGTGCTTTCAGATGGAGCAGCGTTTACAGAGCCGTACATCAATGACAAACTGCGCATAAAAAAATAATCGCAGCCTTTGCAATTTCATAATCGCTATAAGCCAAATCGGTTTAATTTGCAACCCTATCTAAAAGGGTTGTCCCTATTCTCTTAATGAGTAATGGGTGTGTTTTGGGTGTAACGTGCAATAAACCAATCAGAGTCTCATCTCCCATTCCCTTTAAAAGCCAGTTGCGCTCGCGCCATGGCGGATTCGCTATTTACATGGCGGAATTTGCAAGCGGAAAATCTGAACGCTTCGAGCAGACCATCTACGGGACAGTGTACGCGCGTTGTGGACCTGACTATAGGCGCACATTACTAACGCGCTCTTTAAATAACTAAAAAAATATTTCAGTTGCCTCAAAATAGCAACTTGCCAACAATGCGCCTGAACACAACCTCGTTTTCAGACCAGCACGCTCATGGGCGCACATGCATTTGCTATTTAAACAACGTGGCACAGGATGTGAAAATGATAATTGCGTCGGGCTGAAACTAGCAAAAAACACTTGCGCCGCGCCTGGCGTATGATTGGGCCCATTGATTAATCGTGCAGCCCTATCTAAAAGGGTTGTCCCTATTTTATTAATGAGTAATGGGTGTGTTTTGGGTGTAACGTGCAATAAACCAATCAGAGTCTCATCTCCCATTCCCTTTAAAAGCCAGTTGCACTCGCGCCATGGCAGATTCGCTATTTACATGGCGGAATTTGCAAGCGGAAAAACTGAACACTTCGAGCAGACCATCTACGGGATAGTGTACGCGCGTTGTGGACCTGACTATAGGCGCAGATTACTAACGCGCTCTTTAAATAACAAAAAAAATATTTTAGTTGCCTCAAAATAGCAACGCACCAACAATGCGCCTGAACACAACCCATTGTCAGACCAGCACGCTCATGGGCGCACATGCATTTGCTATTTAAACAACGTGGCGCAGGACGTGAAAATGATAACTGCGTCGGCTGAAACTAGCAAAAAACACTTGCGCCGGGTGTATGATAGGGCCCATTGATTTTTCTCTCATTCATTCGATTCGTTCAAACAGCTGATTCATTCAGGAATTAAATAAATGGCTCTTTTTATGAATGGACCATTAAATCATTGGTTCACCTGATTGATTCGCTCAACACCTTACTGGCATGGAAAGAGCCTTTTTTGTTCTGGTGGAAGCTTTGATCAGGTATAGAACAGGTAAGTTAAATAACTTATGTTAAGTCTTAAATAAACACATGGTGAGAATATGTTAGACTTAATAATTCATTACATTTCCACCATGCTAGTTAAGCAACTAAGCGACAAACTTTCCTATTTGTCTTTGTACAAATGAACAACCTATTAAAAAGCACTTTCTCTGTGAAGATACACCCATGTGGACAAACAGGTGTTGCAAGATTCTTTAAGTAACTGCGGCTGTCTCAATTTACATTCTCATGTCTTATTGAAGCCTGAGCTAAATGAAACTGGCCTGGCTGATATTGTTAGTGTGTTTTCAGACCCCTTGCTTTGAAATGCTCAAGGAAAAACTGACAGCTGGGGAGAACTTGCTGTGACATCATGGTGTTTTAATAGTAATCACAACTGACACATAGTAAAAGGTCTTGATTCATAAAAGGCACATCATGTGTCTTCATGTGACTCTTATAAATTATACCACAGTCATTTAAGCCTGAAGATTTCCACATGGTGAGGTCAAGGTCCAAGTGAATAGCCCTATACGTCAAAGGTTTAAAGGATTCAGCTGAAGATCAGTTAGTTTCCGGTTAGTTTCCCTAAAAATCTTTAGGGATGTTTTGCATAGCCGTTATTGTATAGTAATTGAATGGTTTCCTCTTCCTCTCTCAGTTTTTCCATCATTGACCGCAGCAAAATGCCATTGGGAGAGGAAGGACACTCTTGGAAAAAGAAAACATCGCACATCAAGGAAATCTATGACTTCAAAGATGTTTTGGGAACGTGAGTATAAGAACATTTTACTCCAGCTCAGCAGCTACAAAGATACCGCTGATGTTTGCATTTCTGCTGATGGCAGTAATTTCTTCCTGACAATAATCACATTCATCTTTAGTCAATTATGCTACAATTTTGGGCTGAGGATCTTTTTGTGTTGACCTATGTGGACGTGGCACTTCCCTTTGATTCCAAGTGCATGTTCATAGAAAGTCAAGCTTTTAATGGATTTTTAATAGGGAACATTCAGTATTTAGTGACTTGGCCCACCCTGACGAATCAGAGTATACTGTGCGTGGAAATTAGCTGTCTCTGTTATGAATAGTATGAGATCATTTACGAATAGAAGTCTTAAAGGTACAGTAGCAAAAGCAGGTTTTGGTGTAAGAAACCTTGACGAACATTATTTCAGAGATAAAGAGAAAATGCTGTAAATTAGGGGTATAACGATATAAAAAATGTACACATCGATTACAAATCCTGCCAATGCACATTCATCGATCTTGAAACATGGATTTTTAAATCGTGAATAGTTTGTTCAGGTCAAAGAATCGATTCAAAATACTAAAATTTTTACTGAGTAATGTTAATGAACTACATGTACTTACTATCAGGTTAGGATTTGGGTTTGGATTCGAAAATCAAAGGAATTGTAAATTGTGATTTAATTTCTATAAGATAAAATTCTGTATCATTGTTTATTTGGGCAAACCAAAATCATTTAAAGGGGTCTTAAGATATAGCAGGGTTTTTTTATTTTCTTTATCTGCATATGAGACCTTGAGGTGAAATTATTATTATTGAAATATTTGGATTAGTTTACTGACTCGTTAATCAAAATCGAATTAAATCAAATCTCACTGTGAATTGGATTGAATCTTTCTGAATTTGCAAAAATCGTTCCTGAATTGAAAACCTGTGAATCATGAATCAATTCGATGGCATCGAATCCTGTCTACCCAAAGACACACACCCCTACTAAAATATGTAGAATATAGCTCTTTTAAATAAACCAGATATTCAGATTTCAACAGGGAGCAACAACAATTCCCACAACTTCTCATATGTGACTGTCATTCCAATATGAAACTGTCCAGGCCATAATGCTTTCTGGACTGGTTATCCATTATTCTGGTTCTGATCCTTCGTATTGTTTTGGCTCTTAAACTATTATATTAAAGGGATAGTTCACCCACAAATAAAAATTCTGTCATTAATTTCTCACCCTCATGTCGATTCAATCCCGTAAGACTTTCGTTCTTCTTCGGAACACAAATGAAGATCTTTTTAATGAAATCTGAGAGCTTTCTGTCCCTCCATTGACAGCTACGAAAGTGATATGAGGGCGAGCAAATGATGACAGAATTTTCATTTTTGGGTGTACTATCCCTTTAATAAATTAGTTTAACCCCCTTTGAAGGAACCCATCCCACATACAGTATTTGGTGCTATCTACTAAACAAAATAACTGCTATTTTCTATATGTATCTTTAACTACGAACAACAAGTCAGTTATTACAATCTTTTGAAGCGCAAATTCATTCACATTCAAATTCTTTGTCCATTTTGTGTTGGACTTGATGAAATAAAAAATTGCTGTTAAGTGAGGTAAGATTAGAACCATTTGATGCGGCTCACAGGAGTCATTTGTTCAAACTACACCACATGCAAACTGTACGTTATTTGTTTTTCTGTAGCACTGTAGATTCAGTAGCGGACTGCTCCCAAAACATTAACCAATAACCATTTTTTAGCGTCGGAACCGGATCTGAACAGGAACCCATTCTAAATTCCAAACTCCAGACCCTCATTAAACACTTCCACATGCTTTACTCAGAGCCAGTTTAAAGGCGGCTATTGTTCGGGCTAAGGCGGGGGCTTGCTTCGATTTTGTGTGTGTGAGATGACCTTTGGCCTCTGCTCACACAGTGCGAGAGTGGGAATACTCAGGGCCCATATCCTAGGCCTGGACTCAGTGTTAATGGAATCTTCAGTGACATCATGTCTGCAGGAACGGTTTGGGACCGAGAGAAGGGGAAATTGTGCTTTCATTTATTTAACTATAGAGTTTTAGGATGGTCTGGTTTTCTCTGTAGGTTTAATGAGAATGCAGAAAGACATTATGTTTTAAACAGTCCCAGAATCCAATTGGAACAAATGTTCAAATAAGTCTGTCTTTTTTGGTACTGCAAATCTCAAGATTTCAATATTGGCTAAACTCTATTCGTAAGGTCAGTTTTGTATGTTGTCCAGGCTTGTTTGGGGAAAGATCAACAGCTCTCTACGTCGTTCAACTGCGAGCTCATCGTGGGTTGGTTGTCTTGGCAACAGGAGGAGACACTTTCCATATGGACTATTACTGTTGCTATGGAAACAAAGTTTTTATTTTCTATTAATAATCTGCCGAGTAAATGTGTAAGGATCGAGAGCCTCAATTTTCAGTCTAGTGGAAAAGATTTTTGGGGGCATTTTGTCCAGTCGTGATGCTTCTGCTGAATTTCCTTAGGCTTTCCCATGCATGTTTGACTTTGTGCTGCAGTGGACGGACGCTCAGCGCTCTGAGGGATGTTACACTGATCCTCATAAAACCTCAACCTAAACAAACTCTTCAAACATACACTCAGCCAGCCTCGTAAAATCTAGTTCATAAACTGGAGAACATGTCGATACAATGGCAAACTGTTAATGTGCTTCACTAAAACCGCTATTGATTAATTGAGCAAGTGAGAGACTCTGGAAATGTAAGTTGATGCATCTTTGAAAAACCAAAGCCATTTCCTTTGGCGTGGAGTCAAATTAGCCTACTGTAAAATACAACTTATGACCATCAGGATCAAGCTGGAAGGCCATTTTGGACAAGCAATAAACCAAGGTGGTTAAGCTAAATTTATGAACGTGGAAATGGCCAGCTAGAAACACAGCTAAAGCACAGATGCATTTTCCAGCAGGCATTTCAGTCAGCCTGAAGTTCATGGATATATGGTTCAGTTGAGTCTATTCATCATTCATAGTTTTTATTTAGATATTTTCTAGATTCTTCAGTAGCACAGTGGCACATATAATGTTTGCGGTAATTTTGGTTACACTTTATTTGAAGGTGTCCATACAATGTAATTATGCATTTAAGTACTGTGTAATAATAATTAACTACATGTACTTACTGTAGAGTTAAAGTTAGGATTGGGGTTTGGTTTAGGGTTAGTTGCATGTGATTATGCATAATTTATGTGTTATTTACATGCAACGTGTAACAAGGACACTGTAAAATAAAGTGTTACCGTAATTTCATGCATTTCATCACTATTTACTTTGAAGCAGTTTTACAGTGTGTATTCGATTTTAATCTGGTGGACCATAAAACAAACAGAAATCCCACAGACTAAAGGCCTGTTCACACCCAAAATTATAACTATAACCAGGGCTTGACCTTGACTTTTTTGCTCACCAGCCACTGTTGCTAGTGGTTTTTCAAAGTTATAGTCACTCAGTCACGATACCTTGGGGAAAACCTTCCATATAGATATTTTTAATATTATCTCATAATTTGGCAGGCTGCTGTCACTTTAAGACCTGACGCACAGATCCATTATACTGTTACACATGCTATTTCTTTCTCAACTGTTTATGTGAATACTCTCGCCAAGACCGGCATTTTGACATTATTATGTGTGTATTTGACTGCTTAAGCACAATAAGATACTAGTGGGTCAGTAAGCAAACACCCAGAACACCTTAACAACGGCACAGCAATATGCTAGAAACCATAGTTCTGATATCTTTGTGGTTACTTCTCCACATCTGTTGATAATTTGAGGACTCGATTCTGATCAAACAGGATCTTGACGCATTTCACACGCTTACGTTGGCATGCAATACGTTACAGATATATTTCAGCACGGTACAGATACGTTACGGTATTCCTGATGTATCCCGATTCTCACGAAAGCGATGTTTGTTGTTGGATCTGCTTGTATCCAAGAGCAACAGACTGTGTATTTAGCTTTTGGGTGGACGCTGTTTGTTCCATGTTGATTTAACAGTTGTTGATGTGTTCAGTGCTAAAAAACCGTCATGCTTCTTCACCCCCACCCAATCCCTCGTGCCCCTGCTCTCATGTAGTTACTCTACGAACTCTGTTTATCAACACCCTAATAACTTCCTTTAGTAAATGTTTGACAAAGCGACTCCTGTGGACACTCTTTCAGATTAAACAGACTGTTTTCTGAGGATGTCATTAAGAGGGTTGGGCAAACTTCGATAAGTACACATAATTGCAATGCTTAGCAAATGTACATTAGACTTACATTTTTGTCACGGCAGTGTCAGTGTGTATGTGTGTTATTCAGAGTTCCCAAATACAGTTTCAGTTACAAATACAGTTACAAGGCTGCATTTATTTGATTAAAAATTAAGTAAAAATATTAATGTTGTGAAATATTATGACAATTTAAAAGAACTGTTTTCTCTTCAGTTATATTTTAAAGGGGTCATATAATGCAATTTTTGTACAAGCTAATATGATTCTTTAGGGTCTAAATGAAAAGTTTGTAATATACTTTAATTAAAAATTCTCATTAGTATTGTAAGAAAACACTCATTTTATCTGGTCAAAAACAGCTCTGTTTTCAGCACGCCGTTTCAGTGCATGTGTCTTTAAATGATAATGAGCTCTGCTCACCCCACCCCTCTGTTCTGTGCGTACACGTTTGTAATAATAACACAATAACCATAACGCGTTGTTCGTTATAAACGTGGGTTTATGAATTATATTGAGAACGCCGTACATAGAAAACATGCCGTAACTTACCCTGAGTGTAAACCTTAGCCGCATTCATCGTGAAGCTTGCTAGCGATTTGCAAAGATTAATATAAAGGTTAATAAAACGTTACACTCACTTCTTCTTCTGGAGGTGCAGCAGGAACACGAATAGTTGGTACCGATCCTTTTTTCAGGAGCAGCTTCTTAGCAAAACCAGTTTTATACTGACCCTCCTTTATAAAGCAGTCTGGTGTGTGAAATGATTCACGCAAACATGAAAGCATTGACGTTGATCGTGGGGAATATTCCCTTTGAAAACAAAACTCGGATTTAGGAACATCAAAATGACTGCTGTGTTCCTTATTACACCCAAGAACAGAACACCACAATCGCTTAGACGGCATTCTGCTCATAGACAGTGCTCCAGCGTATCAACAATGACCGCGGACTATGATTGACAGCTCGCTCACGAGCGAGGGCAGGTCTGTGTTGAAACGCTGCTGTCAATCAACAATCGTGGGAGGGGCACAAAATCGAACGGCTTGATATGAGACAGGGGAAAACATATAAGAAGATTAAAAAAAAAACACTGGATGGATTTTTATCATTTTATGATGGTTGTGTACAGGCACTGCCAACACACATTTCAGTACAATCAACTTGTAAAAGTGCATGTACCATTATATGACCCCTTTAAAATGTAATTTATTCCTGTGATCTAAACTGAATTTTCAGCATCATTACTCCAGTCTTCAGTGTCACATGATCCTTCAGAAATCATTCGAATATGATGAGTTGCTGCTCAATTATTATTTGTAGGCCTACTGAATGGTTCTTATATTATCTGTTGAAAAGAGTTTTTGTTGCTTAATATATTTGTGGAAATCATGATATATACGTTTTTTTCAGGATTCTTTGATGAATAAAAAAAAGAAAAGAAAAACAGCATTTATTTAAAATAGAAATGTTTTGTAAGATTATGCACTTTTGATCAATTTAATGTGTCTTTGATGAATAAATGTATTCATTTATTTTCTTTTTTTTTTAATTTTGATGGCAGTGTATCATGGTTTCCACAAAAAAATACTAAGCAACACAACTGTTTTCAAAATTGATAATAATAAGAATTATTTTTTGAGCAGCAAATCATCAAATTAGAATGAAAAGTGATCTCTATTTTTACATCTTTGTACATTGTATCTTTTACATTTGGCTTTCTTTTCTTTTGCATGATTTGTTCCTGGTTTGAAAACCTGAAAAACCTAAAGATTTTAAAACAAAGTTCCTAAAATAGGTGTAAATAGGAAGTAAAACTGTGACTGAAGCAGTTTTCCATTAACTAAGAGAGAGTCGCTGGCCAGTGGCCAGAGCTATTTTTGGTTAATAGAGTAGGGTTGGCAGTTTCTGTACCACTAATCAAAAGATTTATTTGCACAGCATTTTTATGTGAAAGGATGCTGTGCAGGACATATTTATATAACAGCCTAAAATAGAATAGGTGGTGGGAGCAAATGCTTCGGGTTGTTACTATCGGGTCTTCTGGGCCAAAAAAAGCCCAAGAGTCTCTATGATATTCGGATCCCTAGCTATGGCTTTTGACAATAAAACAGGTGGAACGTACTTAAGTTAATATTACCCTTCGATAGTTTGGGGTCTGTACGTTTTTTTTTAAATGTTAAGTCTATTTTACTCACCAAGGCTGCATTTATTTGATTAAAAATACAGTACTATTATGCAATATTATTATAATTTAAAATAGCTGTTTTCTATGTCATTTAAATGTCATTTATTCCTATGATGCAAAACTCCATCATGAGTGCATCATTACTCCAGTCTTCTGTGTCACATGATCCTTCAGAAAATCAATAAGAAACATTTGTTATTATCACAGTTGAAAACAACTTATATATATATATTCAACTGATAAAAAAAAAAAATATATATATATGTGTTATTGTGTGTTTTTTTTGTTGCATTTCATTCTGTTCCACAACATTCATGCCCAACCTTATTAGTGGCACTGTGCGAACTATGACACTTCCCAGCGTGCTTTGCGGGGGCTGGTGGTTTGTGGGCGGTTTAAAAAGCACTGGAATAATCTAAAATCAATTGGGAGTATGGATCGCCTGTGCCCGCTTCTGCTGTTGCTGCTGACCCCGTGCTCTCTCATACTCTCATTTCAGTGATTGATAGACAGTAAGAGCACAGGACGGTCAGCAGTTTGACAAATTTCTGTCAGGTCAGCATAGTTGCGCGAGATCTGCTTAGCTTTATGCGCCTCCGGACAAGCAAGACTGCATTTGGGGTTTCTCAGGAAGACATATGGCCCTGTTTCCAATAACATGAATCGCACTCGTTCTCCCGAACGAAAGAGTCACACCGGGGCACAGCAGGAGGTGGCCTGTTTATCACCAGGTCTACAGCACACAGTGAAAGTGTGCTCAGATGTCTTACAAACGTGCATGGAGGTCCATTCAGCTGCTGTGCAATGCCAGAAGTCCATTAAACCATTGTGAAAACTGATCATTCAGTGAAAGAGCCGTATAAATATTCAATTTAAATGTACCACATCAATGTTGATGGTCAAAACATTACTTTCTAATAATAATAATAATAATAATATATTAAAAATGTATGCTTTCTTTGAAAATTAAACCCATTTCATTGGGATTACTAGTACCATCTGTATTGTCTTCGCTACAAGAAATGTTGGTGCAAATGCAGTGTCCCACTCCCAAGTCAGTGTTATTTTAGGATTACTTGTGTACTAAAGGGGTGGGTGATATACCGGTAGACATGATTAACCCGGAGAAATTTGTCAGCCGGTTAAACGGTTAAATACACTTACCACTTGTGTCAAATTGACCATGTATTTGCAAGTAAACGCAGTAATTTATGTCTTAAGTGAACGTAAACAGTAAACAGAAAGAAAACACACGCGCGTATTCGGTCTTAAAGTGACAGTAGCCTAATAAACCTGCTGTCCTTATTGATGTTAATCAAACAACAGCATCACAAAAAGAGAAAATCTCTCTCTACTCTTGACTGAATAACTTTTGCAACTTTAATAAGAGTAAATGTATATTTAATTTATACAGTAAAGACTATGCATTTGTTTTGTTTTTTATAAATTTGATTTAGTAGGTCTATTTCACTTGTCATTGTTCTGTTGTAGTTTGTTTTCTTTGCTCTTTCTCTTCTTCAGTAAGCTTGTGAGATTTTTTAGGCTAGTATTAGTTTTTTTAATGATATTGAAAAGGGTTATATAAGAATTATGAAATTTCAATGGAATCAAAAATCTTGACCTTATTTAAAGCAAAAATAACTATATACTGATATACTGTATATCGTTATCGTGAAATATAAATACTCATATCGTGATATAAAATGTTATTATTATATTATTACTATTATTATTAACTATTTTATGGTCTGTAGCAGACAGGGAAAAGTCCATTTCTTGTTTGTCCATGCTTTTAAGAGTCCACACAAAAAAAAAAAGAAAAAAGAAAATCGATTCTGAACACTGTAGTCCAGTGTTGTTTTAGTATTATTTATACTGTATGGTTATTAATATTTTGAATTAGCTGCTTTTTTATATATATATATTCAGCTTTAGTTTCATTTTTGTTTAAGTTTTAGCAATTTTGTTATGTGCTTACTTACTTTAGTTTTAGTTTTTATTTAATTTTCATAATTAGCTTGAATTTATATGTATTATAAGTTGTTATAGTTGTTCTTCAACTTATTTCATTTCAGTTACTCGACCTTGGCAACATTTCTAATTTTCATTGAAGTTTTTCAATTATTTTATATATTTTTATAACAATATTTTTTTTTTTTTTTTTTTTTAGGTTTCAGTTATAGTTACCAATAACAATGCTGATCTACAACAATTTTCTGTGATAAATGTTATCAGGATCAATGTCTACTTTTGAATAGCCTTTTGAATAAACTTAAGGGATTGTTCGAATTCCTTACACCAAGTATGAGCAATAGTAATAATGATGCTTGTTTTCGCTTTGTTTTGCAATACTGTAACATTATAGGGATAGTTCACCCAAAAATGAAAATTCTGTCATCATTTACTCGCCCTCAAGTTGTTTCAAACCTGTAAGAATTTCTTTTTTCTGCTGAACACTGCTGAAAAATGTCTGTAACCAAACAGTTGATGGACCCCATTGACTTCCATAGTATTATTTTTTTTCCTACTATGGAAGTCAATGGGGTCCATCAACTGATATTTTTCAAAATATCTTCTTTTGTGTTCAGCAGAAAAAAAGAAATTCTTACAGGTTTGAAACAACTTGAGGGCGAGTAAATGATGACAGAATTTTCATTTTTGGGTGAACTATCCCTTTATCCTGTTTAACAGCAGAATGTTTCGGTTCTGGGATACCCAGTTATGAGGCACCGTTTCCTCCAGGTATATTTGATTTGATTGTGAAGAACCCATAATCCCTCAGAATAGGCACTGAGCTGAACCAAATCACTTCTGAGTTGCCATAGCGATTTAATGGTTTCCCTTTCATTGATGTGAAGCACACTAGGGCATGTTGAATTTCCATTAGCTGCTTATTAGCAGATGCAGTTACAGGCTGTTGTGAGTGTTGGTTTAACCCAAGACGAGATGAGCATGGCGTGTCATCCAGAGTGTTGTCAGAGCAGTTTAGGTGGCAGCGCAAATATTTAAAGTGAAAGCCACATGCTTGGGATTAATGGTAATTTGACATTGACGTTTGATGTTTGTTTTTCTCTGTAAAGAGAGAAAAAATGTAAGGGATAGTTCACCCAAAAATGAAAATTAGCCCATGATTTACTCACCAAGTCATCCTAGGTGTATATGACATTCTTCTTTCAGACGAATACTATCGGAGTTATATAAAAAAAAATGTCCTGGCTCTTCCAAGCTTTATAATGGCAGTGATTGGCTGATTTGGTTTTGAAGTCCATAAAAATCATAAAAATACTCCACACGGCATCGGGGGGTTAATATAAAAATATCCATATTTAAAACTTTATAAACGAACATACGGATTTGACTTAAGTCTAAGCGCACCTTAAAGGGGCATTCCACCCATTTGAACATTGTTTTTTATTTAAAGTGGGTCATATATGTAGTCGAAATGTAAAATAAATTTTGAATTTGGTGCCTTCGTGACCGAGTAAAGACAAAAAATAACTTCAGGAATCAGGACGCATTTGTATGAAAGACAACAACTCCCACAATGCACCACATTGCACAGCTCCGCAAGCCACTCCCACTAATCCAGAAAGCGCATATCTGCCTATAAGAGAAATCACTCTTCCGTCTACAAGTCTAGCTACCACCAGAGCTTGAAATTCATTTCACATTCACACAAAATGTCTAGTTAGTTGGCGAACTCATTACTCCTCATTTGTATTTCTTTCGAAAAGGTGAATTATTGCATGGTACCTGGATGTTCAGTCAGAACATATGCGGTGCGAAACTAGGATAGTTCTCAACACAAACGTCTGTGTCCTCGTCTGATTCAGAGATTTCGTCCAGGAGAAATTGTCATCGTTGAAATTCTTTGCCGCAGACTATCAACTATCTCTGTGTTCGTAGTTGCATCTTACAGTCTATGAGTTGCATAGTGAGATCACCGGCGCCACCAGTCCGCCCTAACTCGAGCCAGTCCGGGCTCCTCGTCCGCGGCAGGCAGGTCTTCTGCCTCGGCGGCTCTTCGCTATAATGCGGCTTGTAAAGGTTGCCACAAACACCTGATTCAAGCATCAGACTTCCGAAATCCTCTTCCTCTAGTCTATATCATATTGAGCACTCTCCTCCGCTATTGTCATAACTTTACATCTGTCTCCACAGCGCCTGTTAGCTTAGCTTCAAACAAGATGGAGGATATTGCTTTCAGTTTCAGAGAGTAAAGTCCCACCCACTGATCTGTAATAGGTCTGTAGCGTGAGCGGGTCCCGCCCCCTGGGAAAGATGAGGAACTAGTGCTTGTAGTCTCAACAGAAATCCCCCCCTCTTACACTTCCTCCTACAATGACGCAAAATGAAGATTTTTGCGTCATTGTAGGAGGAAGTGTAAAAGGTAAATAACGGATTTCTCCCGTCTCAGGGGAAAATGAGAGAGTGTTGCACGACCGTTCAATAGTATGACTGGGTTTCTAACAATGCAAAGCTTAATGCAAATGGGTGGAGTGTCCCTTTAAGCGAGTAATGCGCCGCACTGCTGATATTTACGCTACGCCATGACGCACTACGCTACTTCTGACGTCACAAGTTGTGCTTTATACGCAAGTAAACTGCGTATGGCCGTTTGGCCGGAAGCTAGAATTTTACTTTGTAAGGTGTTAAATATGGATATTTTTCGTACACAAACGCATCGCTTCGCTTCAGAAGGCCTTTTATTAACCCACCGGAGCAGTGTGGAGTTCGTTTATGATGGATAGATGCACTTTTATGGACTTCAAAACAGAAACGGCCATTCACTGCCATTATAAAGCTTGGAAGAGATTTATCCCTTTAAGTCTTCGATTGTGTCGCATGAACCTTTTTTCAAAAACAGATTGCACTGTCTGGGTTTTAATTGTTTGTTATGTTCTAGTGGAGGTGTGGACGGTAACTGAAAGTGTGTGTGTGTGTGTGTGTGTGTGTGTGTGTGTGTGGGAGAGCAGGTGTTTCTACCAGGCTGGTAAACACCATGAGGTGTCCCTGTGCATTTATTATTCAATCACCAATCCTTTTGCACACACCCACACACACACACACATTTGCAAGCATATACACCCACAAACACAATCGAGGTGTGTCTTCTGCCGCGTTTATGCCTGGAATGAAAGGTTAATCTCCTGATTGCTGTCGCTTGTCACCCCTCCCCCTCCCCTCCCCCTTCACAGGAAAGATGTTTCTACTCTTGTTTTTCTCACTGCAAGTGATGATTTGCAGAGACTAGAGTGTGTTCTTCATATCAGCCATGCACATCCCACCCACTACATCTTGTTTTTAGGCCCCTATTTTAAGAACTGTGAGAAAACAAGGTCTAGAGACACTTTTTTTTTTATTATTCATTCTTAGAACACATGTGCAAGGTGTTGCAAAAGACGCAAAATGCACGCACAGTGTTCAAACACGTCAATCTATCGCATATTTGCATGGGAAAACAATAGAAAAGCACTGTAATTCAATGCAAAAACGCACTGGCTTGAAAGGCAGCTGCCTTAAACTTAAACTGTTTTTTAACTGAGTTAATACTATGAAGGAGATTGGTTTAGCTCAAAATATTATGTTATCTGAATCACAAAAAGTTGAATTGACAAAAGATAAAAAGTTGTGATAACAAATCATGCAAATAATTGTTTACAGTGAAAGGTAGCTCGCTAGTTTTTGGAACAGAATAAATGTGCCTTGTTTGTACGTATAGGTCATTACGACTTTATTTTGAATAGTAAAGGTGCTTTTTTTTTATTGACTGTTGTAAATAAAACAAATGTGGTTTACAAAAACCTGAAAATGTCAAAAAAAATCTGAATATTTTTGAGATTAGTAATGAGGGTTTTGAAAGGCAAACCCTTTGCAAGGTATCACTACTCACATCATGTTATGATAAAACGAAATTTTGTGGCAAAAAATATCCAATATCAAATAGGTGATGTTATCTCAAATAATGATCACTTCATTAAAGGCCACGTGGAAGTGAACCTCTGTGAAGGGTCCCTATACAAATAGTGTTCTCTTTCCACAGTGTATAAATAGCATTTGGAATTGGCTGTTAGTGTGCCACATCTCTCTAGTCTTGTAGTCTAGTCACAGATATTGTCTGTTCATGTTGAGTGGTATTGTCTGCAGGCTATCCTCCGGGCTCGGCCGACGGCCAGGTGTGAGGTCGCAACTCCTGCTTTGGAAACAGAAATATCCCAGGAGATCAATCAGTGCTGCTGTTTGTGCATGTTTGTGCGCGACCCTGATCGACCACATTATAAGTGCTCTTCTCTGAATCACACGCCTAGTGGAACTGTTCCCATCATCTGTGTGCCAGAAACGTATAGCGACACTATCACGGTAACTTAAGGGAATAAGATAGACGTCTATAGCATTTCATTACATCGTTCTTCTGGATTTTCTGACCACTTTTAGTTTTATGTTTTCGAAGAGTCTAGGATAGAGACCAAACTCTCTAAAACAGGCGTCTGCTTAGAAGTTCCCATAGCACCTCTATGCTAACTTGATGGATAGTGCTCAAACCATCGTATTTAGCCAATTTCCAACAAAAGTGTGTATGAATTGGAGTTACATTACAGCTGTATGATTTCCATCTTGTTGCAAATTTTCTTTTTGTAAATAATGTTTGTATTGTTAACTAACTATTAAAAATGTTTATACAAAATGTGGTTATATAATATGTGTGTATATATATATATATATATATATATATATATATATATATATATATATATATACACTGAAAAATGTATTTAATCAATTTTTTCATCGTAAGTGGTTGCACACAATTGATTTTAGCTACATTTAAACAAATGCATTAAGTTGAACTAAAATTGATTAAGGTCAACTTAATGCATTTGTTTAAATGTAGCTAAAATCAATTGTGTGCAACCACTTAGGATAATTTTTTTAATTAAATTCAACGAATAATTTTTTTCAGTGTATATATATAATATATTATATAAACAAAACTTTTTAAGCTTGATGCGATTAATCTATTTGACAGCCATAATTAAAATGAAGCTGAGATAAAATAATAATAATATAAATATTAGACAAAAAAAAAAAAAAAAAAAACCTTTTTGCAACTAACTAAAAATTAATAGGTACTAAAATGACTAAAACTGAAATGAAATAAATTAAGGCTAAATAGAAATATTTTAATCAACAAAAACTAATAAAAATGACAAAAGCACATAACAACATGACTAAAACTTGCATATAAAGAAAAGATAATTCTAAATGTTAATAAATACTACAATAACATAAAATACAAAAACATAACTAAAATATTTAAATAAAAACAAATAAAATTTACCATTTATGGAAAAATATAAATATTTTTAGCAAATATAAAATCTTGCTCAAATTTAAAATTTATCACTTTTTGCGGTGTGGACAGTGAAACAGGCCCTTTGTTAAAGAAAACCTAATATTTAATGAAAATATACTTTTTTCTAGCAAATACAGTGTTTGGTATTGTAACATCAGTTAACATGGTTAAGAATAAATGCATTTTACAAGCAAACATGTTTATGCTGGAAGTCCCTACTGTACTGTAAATAATTTGTTCACCCAAAAATGCGGTAAAGAACCGGTTCACCAATGTTGCATGTTTTGGATCAGTCTGCCTAGTCCAAATCCAGATTATGATGTTAAAATGTATAATACACAATGCTGTTCTCAGATCAGCTGATAAGGCGCTCTGGAGCTGCTATTAAGGGTAGCCTGAGTTAAGCTGAGATGTATTGCATCCGTCCAGAGACACTGGGCCGTCTGACTCGATTCACACAACTCAGACTCCAGTCTGGCCTCCAGCACATGAGCTGCACCTGCTTTTTGTTTATTTTAGGGAACGTTACATAATGCAGTCCGCAGAAATGATGGTTCCGTGTCGAGTCTGTGGGACCTGCACTAACCTGAATTTAGGCTGAGCACTGCCTCAGGAAGAAAGATGACATGTGGCGTCGGTCTCGTGAGAGATGAATTATTAAATTGTTTGTGGTATTTAATTAGTTCGAATTAATCGTTTTCTAAAGAATGTCACACCCCGTGTAATTTGTTTGCCTCAGTGCTCTAATTTCAATTATACCACAGGGCTGTTGATTGCTTGAATCTGATTGGTTGATGAACGTTCTAAGGTGTGTGATTATTTTCAAGGAAACGCACGGCTAAAGTAGTTCCAGGCAGGTCTTGACCGCATTACATGTCCATATCACTTCGCCAAATGATTTTAAAGGTCTTCAAAAGTAAATTTTAAGTTATAATTCTAAATGAAAGTGACACTTTTTTCATGTTTAGTACTGTAAAGCTGCTTGCTTTAAAGTAATTTGTTGTATAAAGTAATATATTAATAAACATCATGTGACTTCACTGGAGTGCCTCATTGCAGAACTAGTGCAAACATCCACGTCACTGTGATCAGATGCTTTCTTAACTGCTGTTTTCTCACGCTGTCATTTTTGTTGTTTATTTTGTTATTGAGAGGAAATCACATATATATGCATATTCATCTAAACAGGATGTTCGCTAACAGCTCATCACTGCTCAGGTCTTTCTTTTTACCCCTAAGTGAAGAACACGAAGGGCCATTACATTTCCAGAAGGACACCAAAGCACCATAAATGTATCATACAATTAGCCATATGATAACTTGGTGAAAATCTTTTTCAAAGAATTGGTTAAAAAAAAAGATCTGAACTAATTGGACTGATACAGTTCTGACTCCATGATCTGGTTGCAGTGGATATTGAACTATTCCTTTAAAATGTCTTTCCGAGAAGGCTTTCTCTTCTAAAGTAAGATGTGAGAGTCATGTAACACAGACTGGAAGTCGCTGTCCCCTCTGCATTGCTCCTGACCTCTTGTTTCCTCTCAGGGAAACCACAATTTCTACAGCGGCCAAACCAAGCAAAAGTGTGTTTTTAACGGTACATGAGAAAGAAGGAGAGAGAGATAGAAAGTGTGTTAGTGGGAAAGAATGCTTAATGGAGGGAAAGAAAAGATAAAGGATAGAGAATGCGACGGTATTATTGGCATTACCACGATGTCAATGATTGTTCCTAATGGTACTCAGAAACATAATTCAACTCAAGAGTGCATTGTGACAAGCTTGGGTTGAACAAATGACTAAAATAAACTGGCTTATTTTTCCAATAATGAAAAGTGCAGCTGACAGTCAATCATGAATTGGGTTTAGCGTTAATCAAAATGACATTCTTTCAGGCATGAAGTTATAATTCCAGATCATGTTTTGGGAGTCCATCTCTGCCCCCAGCGTCCCTCTCTCTGTCCTCTTTGTATTTCGGGAAATATAATGAGGAAGCCACAACAGACAGGCCTGTGTTGTAATCTAGTCCACATCCCCTGGTTCCAGCAGATGGCCGTCCTCTTGTGTCTCTGACCGGAGAGGAATGTGCTGCTCTGCCCCAGTTCCCCAGCTCTGAACTGTTGCTCTTACTGAAGGCAAGGATCACTAATACTAATAATCATACTTACAGGCTCTTTTGACTTGGACTAGTAAGCAACCTCCTAGCAATAACCTAGAAACTGCGTAGCAGGCAACACACTAAATAATAATTGATAATTAGTTTCATGTTATGTCTTGGCGATATGCCCAAAAAATAAAATCTCGATTTTTTTTTTTTTCAGAACGACTAATTTTTTTTTATGTTTAACTAGTCAACTTAAAACTGTAACTACAATATGATTCAAAATGTTAAATGTTAAAAATGTTCTATTCCAAGTGGACCACACCTGAAGTGATCAGCATGGGGTAAATGTATAAAATATACATGAAATATAAAAGGCAAATATTGTACAAACGTATCTTAAACATATCCTGTATACTCAACAGTATTAGGCTATTATACACAGCAAATGCTTTGTAAAACTGAAAATAACAGCACCTTTCAGCCTGTCACCATCATGCAAACATGAGATATCACACATACAGTAGTGGTTCTTTACAGGTTTTTGCCTTCCATTGCGCTATTTTACTATGGATGCACTGATATGAACATTTTGGCCGAGACCGATAACCGATAATTCTTTATATTTGAAAGCTGATAACCAATGTATTGGCCGATAACTCTAAATCCTATTTTTTATAGAAATTTAGAGAGCCTGATTACAAAAGCAAAAATCTCACCATTAAAATCCATGTCCCAAGCACACAATTATAACGTTCTCATTTGTAATTTTATGTAGCCTATATGACAGACTTGCGCTGCACATGTTGCACTTAACTGTATTTTCCTTTTTTGAAGTGATTTCAATCATATTTCAAGCAATTCAATATCGTCCAAATTTTCTTATCTGGCCGATAACGAATAACATTAAAAATGAACATATATCGGCCACCATATCGGTATCGGCCGATAGATGTTCATTTTTAATGTTATCGTTATCGGCCCGATGAGAAAATATGGACGATATTGAATTGCAAAATTCCTATATTTGACCTATTGTTTTTATGTTTGGCTGTTGCACTCGTGTCTCGTGTCTTTTGCAGCGACTCACCCATGAAACTGCATTCTAAAAACGTGGCACTCAAGTTAAAAAAAGTTGAACTCGCATCTGATGACTTAACTTTTTTCCCATTCCACTGCTCACGTCTTATTTTTTTCAAAGCAATAATGCATTTCTCAGTGAACAGCCTCTTAAGACTAGCTAGTCATGTGGTCGGATCATTGTCTTGTCTTAACTGTTATCATAGCTGAATTGTCAACATGTCTAATTGTAACATTTGCTAACATTTTCATTCAAAACCGCAATTTCTCGATTTAAAAATAATAAAATCGTGGCAAAACATTAAATTTAAAAAAAAGTTATGCCCTAGTTATGAGCATTAAAACTGATAACAGCTTCATTCACGTTTGTTCACTTTCATGTTCTCACAATTTTGTATTGTTAGAATTCATAAAATTGTTACTGGCCAAATGGCAATCGACTCATATACTCACCAACACCGATTTTAACTCTCATTTGGCGCTTGGCGAGTGTTAATTTTAGGCCCTTCCTGCATGTGTTAGTCGTGTGCATTTTCCTTACAGTAGAGCGACTGATTCCAGTCGTCGAACCACATTGAGTTTGATGAGGTCACATTGCATGACTGAAACAAAGATGTCCGACATATGCACTGTTTGCTGTTTTACGCTTGTCATGCCATGTTCAGTTGTGCGTGAGCACTAGTGTGGCACTGCTGTACTCGAGCGAGTGCATGGGCTGATGGGATATGTTGTGTGTGTGTCCTCTCAGGGTCAGCGTCAGCGGTTTAGCCCACAGTCTTCCCCTGTCCTCTGGTCATGTGCCGAGGACACACGTACGTGTGCCGGCTTAACTATGCATCATATCAGTGTTTGTCCTCCATGAGCTCTCTGGGATAAGGTTGCCTGGCCGGATCTGTGCCGCTGAGGAGCGATAATCACATCCTGTTTAATAATGAGTTTGCTCTTAATCTTCATTCCATTCTCAAATATTGAACAGGCTGGGTGGTTTGCTGATGATATCAGAGCTTTTAGGCCTGATCACAGATCCTCGGTTCATTATGTCTTGTGACTGGATCTCTGTGTGCTGTGGTATAAAGCCAACTGAAACAACTGAAGTTGAATCGACACTCAGTAAATAGTTCTTTGGCTTGCTTAGTTGGGGTTTAAAAGTTCAGTATTATCATCGGTTTGATTGCACTGACACTATCGGATGAGTGCAAAACTTGAACTGAATTAAGCCTGTCTTCTGTAGAGCTGTTTTATTGCTCAATCAACAAAGATTTGTTTCATAATTGCCTCGAGATGAATATCGACACTGTTGTCTTCTGTAGAGCTTCTTATAGATGAATTGATCTCATTTCATAATTGATGAACTTTACACAGTTATTGAACTTAATTGAATCAACGCTGAACTGAATAATGACACTATTGGGTAACTATTTAGACATTCTACTAACTATAAGTAACTTTGCAACTACATATCAACTAGCAGTCATTAGAGTATTAGTAGACTGTCTGCTTAATATCTGCTAACACTTTATTTTGATGCTCCCAACAGACATTCTACTGACTAAGAAGTAACTTTGCAACTACATCTACTGACAGTCTACTAATACTCTAATGACTGCTAGTTGACATGTAGTTGCAAAGTTACTTATGTGAATAAAAGTTACCTAAATGAAATCTATTCATCATACAAAGTGAACGTATCTCTTCACGGTTAAAACACTTGATTTATATGGATTTGTTTTATGACACCTTTATGACCTTTGGACCTTCTTAGGTTTGATTACCTGGACATAAACCTCTCAGGTTTCATTTAAAATGACTGTTTCGAAGATTAACCAAACTCGTACGGGTTTGGAAGAACACGAGGATGATTGAATTACGCCAAAGTTTTCTTTTTTGGGTGAACTATCCCGTTAATCTCTTCTAGAGAGCTCGCTGCCTGTGCTGTTATCCTTTCAGAGGAAGTTAACATCTGCTTCCTGTTTTCCTGCTTTCACTGATCCACTATAGTGGATGCTTAATGTGCAGCTATGTGCAGCGGTCATGTGCAGTGAGATTTCTCTGTGGGCAGGGCCTCAGAAACTTGGAGATAAGAACTCAAATTTACATGGAAGAGCTTTTATTGCTTGCCATAATACCATGTTGTGTGTGGTTAGCTCTTGTTAAGACAAGTCTGTTTGAGAACATGTCAACATTTGACCCATCTGTGACTTGCACTGTATTTGTCGATCAAATTACTAGTGAAATGACAGGAACGCTGTCCCAGCATGATGTTAATCCTGCCAACAATTTTAGGAATTTTGCCGTTGTTTTAGATAGTGGCTGCCAACTTTTTCTGACCCAGGAACTAATGATATTTTAGTACTATTTATATAATATTATAGTATATATTAATATTTTGAATTAGCTTTTTTACATTTTCTTTTATTTATTTTAGTTTTAACAATTGTGTTGTTTTATTTATATATATATATATATATTTTTTTCTATGTAGCTTTAAATGATTTTTATTTCAGTTTTAGTGGTCATACTTTATATTAGGTGTCTTTATGCACATAAAAAAAAAAATTAGGTACAATGTACTTGAAAAACTTGTGCTGCTATTGAGGTGGGATACGGGTAAGGTTAGGGACAGGTCTGGTGGTATGCTTAGGTTTAAGGGTGGGTTAAAGTTTAATATAAAAACATGTATGTACACAATAAATTTAATTGTATCCAATGATTAATTTAAATGTTATTACATAGTAGTTAAAGACACATAATATAAATAGACAATTTTGGTACTTTAACTTATCTATTTCAGTTAGTTGTCATTGAAACATTTTTAAGTTGAATGTTTTTTAACGTTTTTAAATGTAATGCAATATGGATATTTAATTTAACTAATGTTAACAGGATTTTAATAAAGTATTAGCAAATGTTGAAAATAACATTAACAAAGATTAACAAATGCTGTATAAGTGCAGTTTATTATTAGTTCATGCTAACTAATGTAGTTAACTAAGGTTAACTTATGAACCTTATTGTAAAGTGTTACCAAAATCTTTATAGTTGTACGTTTTATTTTTATTTATATAATAACAATATGGCCAGGAACCCCCAACCAGACTCTGTCAACCCAAACAACCCCTCCATACTTAACACATATCATTATTTAACGTTAATTTATGTAGTTAGAAATGCTATGAAATGTATATGCTATTTATAGTCTAAATATTTTGTATATCTGTCCCCGTAGGACCTTGATGGACCCCTAATGGTCTGTTGACCCTGGTTTTACTGTATTCTGATTGGTTATATGGATTTTGTCTTACAGAGGGGCTTTCTCTGAGGTGGTGCTCGCAGAGGAGAAGAGGACGAGAAAACTAGTGGCGATTAAGTGCATCCCGAAAAAAGCTCTGGAGGGGAAAGAAAACAGCATTGAAAATGAGATCGCTGTGCTCCACAAGTGAGTCATTGAAACAGCTGTTTTAGTTCACTTACAGATGTATATGACATACACACACACACACACACATGAAATATCACACCCTAGCTGTATGAACACTGTGGCCCAGAGTTGTAAAGTCCATGAAGGTCTTCATCTATATGTAACAGCCATGTTATCTCAGGGAGAGAGGACAGCAAGTGATTTGTGTGTGTGTGTGTTAAGAATCTAATGTTTAAACCGCTGGAATCATAAAGCTCTGTGGGAATGACTGAAGCCGGAGCAGCCGACGCTATTTTTAGTGGCTGGGTTGCCTGGGTTACCACAGGCAAAGAGGCACAGCGTTCACAGAGATATTTGAGGCAACGTGTGAATGAGGAAGCACTCACAGTCTGCTGGAAAGTCACATTTCTCAACAATGCTGCTGGCACCAGTGAAATGGCCTTAGACTTAAAGGGTTAGTTCACCAAAAAAAAAGAAAATTCTATCAGTAATTACTCACCCTCATGTTGTTCCAACCCCGTAAGACTTTCATTCATCTTTGGAACACAAATGAAAATATTTTTGATGAAATCTGAGAGCTGGCTCACTCCTCCATAGGCTTCTGTGTAATTGAAACTTGCCGGCCCAGAAAGTTAGTGAAGACAATGTTTAAAATAGTCCAAGTGACTACAGTGGCTCAACCATAAGTTTATCAAGCGACGAGAATACTTTTTGTGCGCAAAAAAACAACAAAAATAACGACTTTATTCAACTATTAATTTTCTTTGTGTGGGCCTCTGAGTGAGTTCACGTAGTGTAACAGCGCAGCATTTCTGGGTTGTACGTCAGAAAGTAGGCTCACTATTAGCCAGCATCACACACATCACACACATGACCAGCGCTGGCCAATAGTGAGCCTACGTTCTGAACCCAGAAGCGCTGCTCTGTTACGCTATGTGAAAAACTAGGGTATTAAAGAATCGCATGCATCCTCATTCATTTATTTAACTACCTAATGAGCTGCCCTACTTAGACAGCAATTTAATGCATCATAGGTTTTAATGTAATGACTGTTGCAAAAGGTAGGCAGCAACATTTTGTCGCCTTGTAAGGTACCTCATTTTTGGTGAAAAATCACATTAACAGAAGAACAGAATCCACTGATGCAACATCAACTACATTCGTTAAGAAAATCCATCCAAGATGGCGAATGAATTAAATAAAATGTACTTTTCAGTTAACACCAAATAAAAGCTCAAACAATTTAAACATTTTATACAATATTTGTGTGTGCCATGTATTTTTATGCTTATTAAAGTCACAATATTACAGAAGTATTGACAAATAAAATTCCATATTGTGACGTATATGAATGTTTCGCCAATCATTATTTCATATTCGGGTCTTTAGCGACCCGGATCTATATCTAAAACAGATGGATCTCTACCTGTCACGATATTTGAGCATATGTTTTATACCATCATCACTGTCCTCAACAGAGTTCATTTTCCCAGTGCATTCAGCATTCACTCTCTCAACCATATTCTCAAAACTATCATTTTCAGCAACTTCAAAATCAATATTTTCATCGCTGACAACTTTTTCACCAGATAAACCATCAAATGACACTGACACTAATATTTGATTGTGTTCAGTACTTGCTCTGCAGTAAATCGCTGAGCCATTTCAAGTTTTACTGATGATTCTTCCTATTCTTTTGTTTTCTGCCTGCGGAGAATGGCAGAAATTCATTCTATGAATGAAACGTCACTTCATCATTGTGTATCAGACATCGCCAACTTTCAC
This sequence comes from Rutilus rutilus, assembly GCF_951802725.1. Lineage (NCBI taxonomy): Eukaryota > Metazoa > Chordata > Actinopteri > Cypriniformes > Leuciscidae > Rutilus > Rutilus rutilus. The sequence goes on from NC_140227.1 coordinate 5,272,693, forward strand.
TTATTCAGTCATCAAAGATTAAATTATTGTTGTGCAGAAAAAACATACTTACACTGTTACACACCTCGGGTCGTTAGCAACCCTATACAATTTTTACAAAAAATAAATGGGGAAACAGGCATTCTTTTATAAAAAAAATTTCTTGGCATATTGTTTATAATGAATTGATTGAGGAAGACCAAGAAGGTTGATGTCTAACTTTAAAAACTGATTTAAGAGGAGGGTAGTGAATGATGTCCCAATGCGTTTAAGGGATATCCCGAATGAAACGGATTATCGGAAAAGAAAAAGATTGTACGGCAGGAAATTAGTTCTGTCAATCGTTTGTAAAGTGGGTGGAGTCTGATCTGAACGTGATTGCAGTCAGTTGTGAAAAGGGGGTGGAGTTTAACTGACTAAATTAATAAAGAAGTTTTGACATTTTGACAAAAAATTACATCCCAAAAAAAAAAACCCTGAAAAGCATACATTGTTGAATCATTTCGAAAATAGATGGACATACGACATGGACAAATAGAGGGTGAATTTCCATCTCAATGTGCTTATTACCAATGTTGTGTCATTAGCTTAGCAACATACTAACGTCAAACTCTACTGGTATGAATTATGAGTTGAGTCTTATGGTGATCATTTAAAATCGTCATGTATGAGGTTCGGTTTCAGTTATTATGCTGCCAGAGAAGGCTGAGAAAGCTGCCCATGTAGTGCATAGAGAGCGAGACAGCTCTAGGTTTTTGAACAGTTTAAGTCTTTATTGTTTCAAATGCCCTTGTGGCACAACTTTATATCCTAACTGAACAGATTAGCTGTTTTTTTTTTTTTTTTTTTTTAACAAATGGTTTTTGTTCAAAACAATTCACAGTAATCTACTGCAGGGACAGTCCCGCGGTCTTTGTCACCCACAGAGATGATACAGCAGGATTGTGATGTCAGTGTTGTGTAAGATGTCCAGATTATGTCACTGTGAATCCGACAGGGCGTCCTCAAGGGAAGACATGCTCAGTGACCTTACTGTGCACACCAGAACGCAGGGCACCCTGGGACAGATTGAGGAGCGAGTGCAAGTACTTTGTACTTTTCAAGCAGGGTTATTATAGTTTAGAAAAAGTTTCGGTTACACTTTATTTTAAAGTGTCATTGTTAGAATGTAATTATGTATTTAAATTCTGAGTAATATTAATTAACAACATATACTTACTATTGGGTTAGGGTAGGATTAGGGTTTGGTTGAGGGTTAGTTGCAGTTGCACTGAAAATAAAACCATTAAATTTAAGTTCAGCGTTATACAGCATTCCATACTTGCTATAAAGGTATGTGGTAGGTATGTGCTATAAATACACCATGACTTCTACATTCATAAGGCAATTGTGACTACCATCATACTGGAATCTCTGGGGAATTTATGATTCAGCCGCACAGACTGGATCTGCTCAGATCTTCTGTCAGATGGCCAAACTGGAAACCAACTAGTCTGGATTTGCCAAAGTTAACGAAGTTCACAGTGTGGAATCTTTGAAATTTATTTTGAGTTCTGTTTGGATAAACTAAACAATAGTTTCTCTGTAACACTTTATTTTACAGTGCCCTTGTTACTTGTATTACTTGTACTTACTATAGTAATAGTAAATTATGCCTAATTACAAACATTTTACACATGTTAAAATACATGTTAATTAATGTGTGTAATTACAGTGTAACACAAACACCTTAAAATCAAGGGTTACACTTGATTTTAAGGTGTCTGTGTTACAGTGTAATTAATTATACATTTAAGTCCTGAGTAATAATAATTAACTACATGTACTTACTATATGGTTAGGATTAGGGTGTTATAGGGTTAGTTGCATGTAATTATACACAATTTATAGTAAAGGCCTATAATGAAATCTATAACAATAAAGTTCTGTTTATTATAAACGTGCACTGCAGTTATGTCATCTGCCACTTTAAAGGTGCTGTATGTAATTTTTTCGACTCTACTTGAGCATTAAAAAATACCATAATATGTTTGCAGACATTTAGGAAACAGGCTAAGTTCACATGCTTGTTTCTTCAAAAACAATGCTACAGCCTGTTATTCAGTTTCGAAATGTGCGTTCCATGTCGGATTGTCTGTTTTTGTTTTGGTCTATGCGATCCCGCCCACTGCCAATTTACCCAATAGTAATAATTTCGACACTCCTGGGTTGCCAGTTGGCAGTAAACAAAGCTTATTGCAGCCATGGATGCAAGCAAATGAACTGGGTCAGAGATTGCATATTCTACCCAACCTAAAAAACCTTAGCATCCATCGGTTCAGTGATATATTAAACACGGATAAATCAACTCATCAACTTACAGTGTTAGGCTGTCAATTGCGCTTGTTCATGTTGCATGCTTTCAATTTGGCAACCCGCGTGAGCATCAAGTCTGAGGAGGACGGGGCGGGGGAAACAATCTCTCCAATATTTTACATTTTGACTGCAGTTCCCATTTCAACCACTAGCTGTTAATATTACACACTGCACCTTTAAATAATCCGGCCCTTTAAAGCAGGATAGATTCTGATTGGCTATAAGTGATCCAAATGATATTGTTTCTCTGTGCCGTTATTGTTATAGTTGTTATTCATTTACATTTAGAACGATTTTTAAAACTAAATCTTTGTCATTTATTGGTATAGTTATTTTCCTCGGTGTGCACAAAATAAAAACACTAAATAATTTAGATTTTCAAGATGATAACTGGATGCCACTCACATGCATTCATGACCTATTAAATCAGCATTAATTTCAAAGACAACAATTAAAATTATTTTGTCTTTGATTTAATTTAGCTCACATTTATACTTTTGGATTTTATATAAGTGAGAATGAAATAGTTAATCATTCATAATAGCAATAGTTTTCATCAACAATAATACTCTTGTTGTGGAATCGTGCCTGCCCACAGTTGTGTGGGTCGGAGCGGTGCGTAGTTTCTGAAGGAGGCAAAGACGAGGCCACCAGTATGCCTGAAAGGAGAGAAGGCGAGAAGGGGAGTGGGTGAGTGTACATGTTGCTGAAGGGAGAGAAAGAATGAGAATGAGTGGAAGAGATCCTCAGTGACTCATTCAGGTGCCTCTGTCGTGTCGTATTGCCAATGGGGAGGTGTGTGGGATTCCACCGTTCGGCTCAATTAGAGCCCCCGCGTGTCACACACACTCACGCAGTCCTTCTGTAAGTCAATGAAAATCCGCTGGACTGTTGGCTGTTGTGGGGGCAGTGAAGACTGAGAGTCAGGGGTCACGGAGGAAGATGCGTGACATTAGTTGATACAATTTTCTTTATCTCTTCTTTATTATGCACTAGACTAACACAAAATCCACCCCCTCGTAGACTTTAGTCAGAATAGACGGCATATTTAATTTGAATGAAACTCAAGGCTGTGTGGGAGGGAAGTACAGTCTGTTCAATATGTCACAAGCTGCGTTCTGATTCTCAGGGTTCCTACGCAGTGTTCACTGCTGCCTGTTTCTGTAAGAGTTTACTTCATATTATGCGATTCGTTTATTTGGACTTCCCCGAATCGCCATCAAACAAAGATGAAACTTGTGTCAGACAGATTTGGGATTGAGTATGATGATGACATCTTGTACCTATGGAACCACGTAAAATAAACATTTTCATATATGGATACATATAATACACCTAGGGATTGACAAATGTGGGTGGGTTTCAGCAGTGGCGTGTAACGCAGTCATTCCTACTAGCCGCTTTGGTGGGTTGAATTTTATATACAATACTGTATATACATTTTTCAACTGTAGTCTTTTAAAACAGGATCTTATATAATAAAATAAGTGCGTTGTAATGTTGTCAAAAATATTGATTTTTTGATACATAATGATACTGAAATATCTGAAACACTTCCAATACTCATTTTCAGCAGAATAGATACACCATACTAGCTGCGCTTTCTCTCTCTCTCATCTCTCTGACAGCGAGTGACACACAAACCCGCCTCTCCTCACTCACTCGTTTCATTTGCTCTGGATGAATATTGTTGGTGTTACAGGGCTTGAATTTCAGTGTGGGATTTCGAGCATTGCGCATAATTGTACTAATTCCCACAGATTTTGTAGTGGTTTTTTTTGCTGCTTATTGCGCTTAAACAGTCAAATACACAAAATAATGTCATAATGCCAGTCTTGGAGAGTATTCATGTAAACACAGTCAGTTATGTTTTTTAAGTAAACGTAATTTAAACGTAAAATACATAACAGTTTAGAAATAAAATGCATGTGTAACAGTATAATGGATATGTGCGTCAGGTCTTAAAGTGACAGCAGCCTAATATATCTGCTGCCAAATTATGAGATAATATTAAAATTATCAATATGGCACTTTTTCACCATGGCATCGATGTCAAAATTGTGGCCAGAGAAAATGATGAGTGGCTTGTAACTTTGGAAAACCGCTAGCAACAGTGGTTGTAGACTGGTACGCAAAAACGTTAATGTCAAGCCCTGCCTTTATTAATTTATATAAAAATATACACTACCATTCAAAAGTTTGGAGTTGGTAAGATCAAGTCTCTTATGCTCAGAAAGGCTGCATTTATTTGATCAAATACAGTAAAAACAATAATATTGTGAAATATTAACTCTTTTCTGTTTTAATATATTTTAAAATGTAATTTATTGCTGTGATAGCAAAGCTGATTTTTCAGCATCATTACTCCAGTCTTCAGTGTCACATGTTCTATTTTATAATGTGCTGATTTGGTGCTCAAGAAACATTTATTATTATTATTGTCTAAAACAGTTGTGTTGCTTGATATTTTTGTGGAAACCATGCTACATTTTTTCCAGGATTCTTTAAAAGCTTGAAAAAAATCACAAGAACAGCATTTATTTGAAATAGAAATGTTTTGTAACATTATAAATGCCTTTACTATCACTTTTGACAAATGAATTTGAACTTTTATGCTAAATAATATAATCTTAAAAATCAGACTTGAATCAAATGTCTAATGTAATCTAATGAATCTTGCAGTCCCAAACTAAATAATGTTTTAATCAAAAATATAAATTTAAAGTTTCAATATTTTGTCATTTCTGATTCAATTCCTTAATTCCCAATGAGTAGTTTAGTAGTTCATTCCTTAATAATAATAATAATAAGTTTAGTTCTTTTGTGTTATCCAATTTTCATATACTTTTTTTGCTCAGAATGAAAGTTTGTGATATTGTGATTAGTCTTGTAGCTTTGGTTGATTGTAACTCTTTTTGAAGAATGTTTTGAAATCCCCGTGGAGAAGAAAATGGATAGGAAAAATTCTTCTAGAACCGCTGAAGGCCGCTGATCAAATTAAAGATGAAACCCTTTTTCTCCATGCTTTTGTGAGATGTGCCTGTTGCCTTCTTGCTACGAGTGTCTCACTGTGCCATCTGCTCTGCAAATGTCACATTATGTTGTTGTGAGTAACATGTCCTACAGTATGTTTGTAATAGGCATGAGACATTTGATGAAACCCTCTGTCTGGTTTTCCTCTCGCTCTCTTTTTCATGATTCAATGCACTCAGACCTGGTTTCATATTTACATTGCGTCTCAGGCTATAGACAACTAGAAACCTGATTCCAGATCCCCTCTGTAAATATTTATGACGCATCTCTGGGTCAGTTTAACGGTCTAGAACATTGTGGCAGAGATTGGTCTGGACGAGGAGAGATCTGGAATCAGATCAGCTTTCATGGAGACAGACTTATTAAACCTGTTAGTATGCGCTGTGAAGCACTAATTAAAACGAAGCATTAATTTGACACTTTCGCCTCCACCCAAAAAGATTTGCATATAATGCTCTTGGTTCCGTGCCTTTTTTAATGCTCAGTACAAGTTAAGCTTGGTTGTCCACAAATATACCTACTGTTTCAAAGGTATGCTACAAGACAGAAACAGCATGTCAGCATGATTTTAGTGTGATGAAGTCACTTAACTAACCTTTCCTGTGTAAAGTTATATACAATCATAAAAGTATTTTGCCATTCATTTTGGTCTCTGATGTTACTTTTTATTCTGGAAGTATAAGCACCAAGTACTTAGCCTAGATATTTTGCCTTATCTCTGGGTTGACATGTTTTTTTGTTTTTATTTCCCTCTTTCTCTCAGGATTAAACATGCCAACATAGTTTCCCTGGAGGACATCTATGAGTGTAAATCACACCTCTACCTTGTCATGCAACTGTGAGTCATTGATCTTTTATTTTAACTTTGCTGTTGTCCCATATTTCCAGCTTTCCACACAGAGTACATGAGCCGACCTCCAAACAATTCAGCTATTATCTAGTGCAGCTGCCATGTGCTGGGTGCCGTTTTTAGCTCCTTATCTCGAACTCATTCATTTCCGTGACTTAAAGGCTCTCCAAGTTTAGATATTGCGTGGCTTTTATGGTGAATCAATCTAAATGCAGGCCAAAAGCTGTATTTTAGAGCATTTGTACAGCACAAGACTTGCAGCAGAGATGCAAAGGTAGAGAACAGACATTATTACATTTATTATTATTGCTACCATACATAAATGTACACATTCAGACCCAAAATATTCTCTACATAAGTACATGAACACATGTGTTCTAATTGTTTTCTAATTGTATTCTAAAATATGTCAGAACTCCTCCATAACACAGTGTAAGTATATGTTACATTCTCAGCCAAAGGAGACTGCTATGATTGCAATGCACTGGTTAAGCTTTGACATCATCACTGAATGACGAATACGAAAAAACGCATACGAAAATTTCAGACTCAGTGTGCAGGGACCTTTTATCTTTTTTCATGTTTTAAAGTACACTTATATTGATGTCCTGACTAACATACTAAAAAGTGCATGTATAATACTTGATTATCTTTTTAACTGTAGTGTGTTATTTGATATTACATTTAGAGCTAATAAATGTAAATTTGTACATTGCAACTTGATCATTACAAATGTGTTATTACAAATATTTTAATACATGATTTATACATTTTAATAAAAATTACATTATAGTTTAGTTTACCATAAATGCTTGTTAGGACGTTCAGCAGTACATTTTAACCAGATTTCAAAGACAATAAAAGTACTTTAACTATGAAATTACTAGTGGTCGACTGATATATCGCCAAGGCCGATATATCGGCCGATATTTGGCATTTTTAAAATACCGCCTCGGCCGATACGTTTTTCTGACTGGCCGATGTGTTGGAAGCGGGACTTTTATTTTGACGGCGCTCCAGACTTTTATTTTGACGGGCGGCACTGAGAATACCAGCGCCTAAGAAGAGAACGGCAGCGCCCTGATCACACAGCGCTCACTCACATTCTCCGTCTTCATTAGTTCACGATCTCTGTCAGTCATATCTAATACTTTGTTAGACAGAACTGGTAAACAAAGAAAGTAAATGGTATGCGAAAAAGTAAAGCGTTGCTTTTATATTATTTGTAACAGAAAAGGCAAACAATCAGGCTATACTTTCTCATTTACCGTCAACATTCAGCAAATGCGCATCTACATCATTTAAACAAATCTCTGAATCTAATAAACATTTAATTTCACAAACCTTGCATATTTAATGGAATCCAGCTGTGATATCTTGTGAAGTGTGCATTTGTAGCCTGGATAAACGTGTTACTGCGAGTGACGGTCGGTCCGTGCGAAGTGAGTGAATGCGAACAGAAGATCAGCTTCACAGGAGACGCAATCTAAAAACTTTAAATCCTTCATTTTGAAATATGCTGATATATAACCAGTTGCCCACTGTGTCATATTCATATCGTTTTCACTGTGTGCTGTGTGTAAAATTAACGCTACCTTGTCTTTATATGAAAAAATATGATTACCAGTGCTCACGAAATTACCAGATTACTGAGTGCCCTGTTACAGTGTTTACTTCCTTTTTATTCACATATTCATATATTTTTAAACAATTACTTTATTTGTGAAAAATACTGTAATAGGATTGCAGATTCAATGAATGTAAACTGTAAGAATGTAAACTGAACATGTCTCAAAAGCACATAACATTACAATAATAATGAACATAAACAACTTAAAGAGCATTGACCTCTAACCACGGGTTGAGAGCTGGAGTTTCATCCACATAAATTTCAGGGTTAAGTTTTAAAAAGTATTACATTTTATTTAAAAATGTAAGGTCATAAAAAGTCTTATTTTTACTTATGAGAGATCTTACATTTTAGATGACACTTTAACTTAGTCATATCTAAATACTTAAGCAAATTAAAATGATCTAATTAGCGTTGTATGATTTTTATTATTCTTTCTTTGTGGATTTGCTTGTTCACTTGACAATTCGCAGCATTTACAACAGCGTATTACGTACTGTCTCAAAGTTCAATTGTAAGTTCATTCTTTGTGTGTAGGGGTGTGCGATACGTATAGTCTATGATTATATCGTAATTATTGTTTTAACGATGTGCGAGCTGACATCGAGTTTGTCACTCACGCTTTCACTGCATGATGTATGCAGTTATATGCCCCCTAAATTTCAAGATACACGGGCCCCAATTTTGCCCCAATTATGGTGTAGTTATATTACAATATCACATGAGCAAGAGTGCCACTTTCCCCAAATATCATCACGATTGCAAATGTGAGATTTATTTTATACAACAGTTAAATGAACAATAAATTAACATTGTGAGTTATATTTTAGACAACGCATTGTCAATGATGCATACATCTAACAATTTTAAAAGGGGAAAAAAAGCCCTTACATAGGTAAAAATGCCCCTGGAAATCAATTTAAGGTGGCAAATTTTGCCCTGTAATAAAAAAAGTAAATTTCTGTCACTGCTGTGAACTGACCACCGCAATAATATGAATGTCTTTGTGAGTCATTTGTCAATAACAGCCATAAACCAGCCATTACCAGCACAAAAACACACTCAGCAAACATTGTTCACTCATCAAAATATCATCTAATTATTGTTATCAACGAAGTCTTTGAAATTATCAAGATATAATCATTTTGTCATTGTTGCACACCCCTAATATACAGTATTATTTTATATATTCAGATCTTAATAAGGTCTTAAAGAGCCTTACATTTTCTTTTAAAAAATGCGACTCTGTTTGCAAATGTTCATATGGTTTCAGAAAACACTGAATCTATGTTAATAACGACAGAACTTGAGATCATAGTTCTTAGGGAGACATACCCCTGGTCTGGATGCTCAAACAAACAGAAATGATTTGAAAACAACTTTTGAGGGAAATTAACCTGCAATTGGTTTACTTAGACTTAAAGGTGCAGTAGGACATCTGGGAAAACGCTAACTTTAGCCTAATAGCACTAAAAGCGTACGTCCCACTCTCCCTGCAAATCGCCGTCCAAAGCCACGCCTCCTGAAAGCATGAACGCGCACAGCCAAGAAGACCGGAGACAACGTTACTGCAATACATCATGCGTCATTCACCGGTGAGAAAACTTTAAAGTACAGTTAGTAACACTACAATACCAAACGTAAACAACTTCTTAAAAACGGAATTAGATGCAGCTAGTTTTCGGTTTGTTTAGCTAGCAAAACTTATCAGTGTATATTAATATTTCTCGCATGCCAGGGTTCCACGATGAGAATCTGCTTGTTGTTGCTGCTTGCCTGCCATTCTCGCTCTGTCTGCACAGCGTACGTGAACGCGCCGATGACTTGTTATGTCTGCGTGAACAGCCTGTGCAGTGGAATGCAAACACACATTGACCGACAGGGAACACATGCTATAGGATCGTTCGGACCGAACGATACAATTGAACGAACATTCTATGGTCCTACGCCTTCCACAGACGACATATATTTATAAAAAAAATAAATTTAGACCGCTTAACAGAGTGATTGCTATCAGGATATGAGGAGACTTTCAACCAGCATAACAAAAAAAAAATTCTGCAGAGAATCACCTACTGCACCGTTAAGCTGTTATTTGAGGGGGGAAAAAGCATTTTAACATCGAAGTAATGACACACTTCATCTAGATGAACCCACAGGAGACACACGGCACAATACTAGAATCTATCGTGTGTCTTTCTAACAGGCCCCATAGAGCTACAGAGGAGCAGGTAATGCATGACTCCGTGTGTCACCCCCCTCGGCTCTCTCTCGCCGTGTCATAGTGTCAACCTGTTTTAATTACTTATGTGCCAGAGAGCTTCGCTATTGTCTTTTCCACTGAGAAATCAAGGAAAAGGCTAAACAACCACACGCACACAGGCGCACAAGCTGAACGGAGCCAGGAAAATATGCTCACACCTGCTTCTTCACACCCACCATCCGAAATGTCAGTAGAGAGAGAGTTAGATGTGTATACAGAGAGGAGAGACAGATTATATCACGGGTGACAAAAGATGGAGAGAGAAACACAGCAAAGGGTCGGTTTCCACTACAGCTGTGTTAACAGAGAGATCAAGAGCGACAGAATGACAGAAAAGGATGCGAGAGATGTTCATTGTCGTATTTTCCGGGTGATGGCAGCTCTGCATGCAGACAGCAGGACTCCAAGCTTGCCAAGGCTTTCAACTCAGCGAGACATTAACTCTGTATGTGTGCGTATATATATATGTGTGTGTGTGTGTGTGTTAGCACCCACAGTCTTGATGCTTCAAATACCACAGACTATGAAATCCCACCCTCAGCATTGCCTTCATCCTACACACGCGAACAGACAAAACACTCACTGCTGAATAATGTGTCACTGTAACCTGACACGCACATAGACAGCATGTCTCGTCCATTCCACAAGTGGGTGAATCTCACAGAAATGGCCAGAACACATTTCACCCCAAAATCTAAACAAATGATATTCCTATTACATGTCTTAAAGAAGTTATACATTTCAGGACCAATGAAATTTATTGCATTGTGAAATTATTTTCATGACAATTAAGCACAATTTTCATTACCATAATGTGAAAAACTTCAAATTCTCATTACTATAAAACAAAACAAACAAATCATTCTCATTACTGTAATAGTTTTTTTTTTAATAAGTCTAAATTATATTAATTACAACAAATACTACCATAAAGTATACCAAAAATGTTACTTTACAATGTAAGTAATGTCATTGTTTTTCCACAGTACAAATCCAAAACGAAATCGCCGTTTTCAAATGTGTCCGGATTAAAGTAGAAAGTGAATAGCACATAACAGGCACAAGAATATCGACTGGTACAATATGCGTCACATGATGAATAAACATGAGTCATCGTTTTCAAATACCTCAGTTTTCACAGTCCACACTACAACGCGGAAACGCCGTTTTCAGATTTAAAAAGCTTTGTTCAAAAAGTCTCGAAACGGAGAGAAAAAGGCGCATTTTCAAACGAAAATGTATTAGTGTGGACAAGGCCAGAGAAAGGAGACATGCAAAATGTGCAGTGTTGGGGACTCCAGGAACACTGTTATAGAGAATGGGATTGTATTATGGTAATTATAATTGGAAGAGAAAATGTCACATGTAAAAAATAAAAATAAAAACCTGCATTGATTTTTAATGTGAAATATGACCTGGGCATTTTTTGACATGTCCATGAAATTCACTCAAAGCAAATTGTGTTTTAGGAAGGGTGGAGAAGCTCTTCCTTTAAATGTTTGTTTTATTATTATTATTATTTTAATTAACTATTTATAATGCTATTGTTGTAAAACCTAGATCATCCTTACAAAAGAATAGTACTATGGTGGCACCATTTTATAGTGATTGTATCACATGGTATTGCTACTTTAATTTATACCATTAACTGGCATAATCAAATACCATGGAATTTACTTGCTCTTCCAAAGTACTTTAAACAGTAGGCTACCCTGGTCTATGGCCAAACTTATATTATATTACCATAATATTCATAGTGCCAGAGAATAATTATACATTTCCTTAGTATAGGTGGTGTCACCACTTCTGAGGAATAAAAATCGTCTTCTTACTACAGCACTTTTAATGAGTCATCTTTGAAGTTTACCACAGTGAGATTGAGCAAGTAAATGTGTAAGAGAGAGAGAGAGAGAGTGACTGCCTAGTCTTTCAACATAAAATGAGTAAAACAGCTTCATCTGGTGGTTGTGATGCGGTACAGCATCAGCATGTGGTTCTGCTGGGATCCTGCTGTGCGCCAGTCTGTCTCGGGTAAAAAAAAACGAGAGAGAAGTGAGCATGTGCGTTGGTGTGTGTGAAAGACGGCTTTGCAAGCATCTCTCTGTTTTTCCATTGGCAGAGTGTCCGGTGGCGAACTCTTCGACAGGATTGTGGAAAAAGGATTTTACACTGAGAAAGATGCCAGTAAGCTCATCCAGCAGATCCTGGACGCTGTGAAATACCTGCATGACATGGGCATTGTGCACAGAGACCTGAAGGTGAGGCGGCAGTTGGTCTGGAGGGAAACGAGTCTGATCAAGCAGATTAAAGCCACGATTCAGTGTCAGAAATCTGTTCTGAAAGTTTAAAGTCTCCTTTTCTTTTCCCATCCAGCTTTATCATTTCATTCAGGAGTCCTTGATAGTGCTCATGATATTAATAGTTGGGTCTTTGCCCCCAGAGAACAGGAAAGTAGTTCTAGGTAAATGGATCAATCAATGTCTCCGGCCCCATTTTTAAACTTTAGAATAAGTTCAAAATGAAGGATCTGTACTGCATTTTATCTTAAGAATTTTCATTTAGGTCAGCGTCGTGGTCTAGTGGTTGGCTCATTCACATTGAATCCTGGTTATCCATTGAGTCCAGCTAGTGTAATTCCCTCTCTCCAATATACATGCATTATTTGTACTATATTTATTCAACAGTTTATGAGTGACTCAAGCCATATCTTGGGAATTTGGCCAGTAAATATCCATCAAAAATCACCCTGAACCCCATAGTAACCACCTAGCAACCACCTGAACACCCTAGAAACCATGTAGAAATATTTAGCTTTTTATTTTCATTTACAACTACCGTTTAAAAGTTAAAGTAATGTATATTTTTTAATGTTTCGGAAAGAAGTCTCTTATGCTCACCAAGGCTGCATTTATTTGATCAGAAATACAGCAAAAACAATAAGCCTGTGAAATTTTAAATATCTGTTTTCTATTGTAATATATTTACAATATATAATTTATTCCTGTGATGGCAAAGCTGAATTTTCAGCATCATTACTCCAGTCTTCAGTGTCACATGATCCTTCAGAAATCATTCTAATATGCTGATTTGCTGCTCAAGCTACAATTCTGTGACTTTTAGTCAATTGAATGCATCCTTGTTGAATAAAAGCATTAATTTCTTTATAAAAAAACTTTTGAACAGTAGTGGAAATGCACTTTTTTATGAGTTTTGCTCATATACATTGTTATCCACAAGATGTAAATTTAATATTTTAGAGGTGTTGATCAACCCTTAAAATTTTGCAACAGTTAGTTATTATCATGCAATTTTTCTAACCAGCTACTTTCCTTCATGGTTTCTGGTGTTACAGTTAACATGAGTTATGCTAGTCGTTATGCAAAGTTTGTTTGTTTATAACCAGTGCAGTGAAGGATGTTGAGTGTGATTCTTGCCTGGGTTAATTACGTCTCTCTGCTAACACATGAATACAAAAAGAGTGTGTGTGTGTGTGTGTGTGTGTGTGTGTGTGTCTGATCACTTAACCCAGTGACAGTAAACGTCCGAATTACATTTTCTGTGTGTTGTATATACCGCTCACACAAAAGTTTCAATCACCTTTTTGTGTCTGTTTTCTGATTCAGCCAGAGAACCTGCTGTACTACAGTTTGGATGAAGACTCCAAAATCATGATCAGCGATTTTGGCCTGTCAAAGATTGAGGGTTCGGATAGTGTGATGAGCACGGCATGTGGCACTCCTGGATATGTAGGTAAGACACGCCTCCATATGCAAATATGCAAAAAGTACGGTATATGTATCTGGATGAAGGATTTGAACACTATTTGTTTCTGACTCGAAGAGAATAATACACATAAAACAACTGAGAATACCAATGAAATGTTCTGTCTGGACATGTAGTTCAATTCCAGGTGTAAACTTGGTCTAACATCAATCTTTTCTGATAAAATGTGCAGATAAAATGTGTGTTGTAAGAACCTCTGGTATGCCTGTATGCCCTCAGTTGTTGACCTTATCTTTTGGAAGTTTTCATAGCTTTAGAAATGACTGGTTGAAACTGGTTCCATGTGCACCCAATTCTAAAGAATATCCTGTATGTGTGTCAGGGAGATTAAATGTAGGTTATTTATACAGAAAAAGTGAGAAGTGAACTTGGGTATAAGTCTCTTTGCCAACTATACATGGATGACTGCAGAGGAGCAAGCGACAACATATCTAAAAATGTATCTACAACCACAACCAGTATTCTCATCTTGAATACTACCAGTTTTTCCCCAACATTAAAATTAACATAGTTGTAAAATCTAACAGGGATAACCTGAATATGATAGGAAGTATGTTTTTTGTCACACTACTGGAGCCGTTGGAATTTATTTCCATGAATTACATTGTGATTACAATGATCCTTTCTCGGGTTTGAACTTACAGCCTTTGGGTTTCCGGCCAAATAATGTCTGTCATTCGATTAACAATTTTAATTAGTAATTAATAAATAATATAATTTATTATAATCAATTTATTGTATTATAATAACAAATTGATTATATGATATACCAATTAATTAAGTGCACATAGCAATATTTGAAGTGAGGTGGTACCTCAATTATTTGCAGAAATCACAAATGGGTCAAGGGGAATGATTAATCACGATATATTTATATATTATAAAACGGATAGTTCCGGTCCTTGGTTTTGATTGGTTGAGCCGCGTTCGAAGCCGTTGTAAATTACTCAACAAACACACACCTGTGACCGCATTACATTAGTGTTACTGCGCAACTGCCGTTTGTGATTATTTGTTGCTGCATGTGTTGCTTTCGCCTGGCTCCGCCCTCCAACCTCTTTGGAACTACATTGCTTGGCGGAGGAATAAATGTGTTATATCCTGCTCCTGGAGGGCCACTGTCCTGCAAAGTTTAGTTCCAACCCTAATCAAACACACCTGAATCAGCTCATCAAGCTCTTCAGAATCGACTGAATATTCAAAGGCAGGTGTGCTGAAGCACGTTGGAACTAAACTCTGCAGGACAGTGGCCCTCCAGGAGCAGGATTGAAGACCTCGGTGTTATAACGTTATATTTTTTGTTGCTGGTGTTTATTTTATGAATAAAATGAATATTAAAATGAATATTTTTATGGAGTAATCGTTTTATAAAAGCAATAAGCCCCTTGAAGCCGTGTTTTACAGTGAATTCTCTGTAAAACACGGCTTTGCGGGACTTATTGCTTCATTTAATCAAACATAGTCCGTTGTAAAGCTTTCTGAGCCGGTGGGGTGAATGGATAAACGTGTGAATTGATGTTTGATCTTATTTACCCTGACCTTCAGCTCCTGAGGTTCTGGCACAGAAGCCGTACAGTAAAGCGGTGGACTGCTGGTCAATCGGGGTCATCGCTTACATCCTGTGAGTGCCACTACTGCTGCTGCTTTTACATGTGTATTCTTACATTTGTACCTATCTTTCCTCTGTCTCTTCAGCTGTAATTTCCTAATGTTGTACCTGAACTGAATTTGTTCATAAGAATTTAACTGGGCTCACCATCTGTCTGTCTCTTTTCAGTTTATGTGGCTATCCGCCATTTTACGATGAGAATGATGCCAAGCTCTTTGAGCAGATCCTGAAGGCGGAGTATGAGTTTGATTCGCCATACTGGGATGATATCTCTGACTCAGGTATAGCACAAACTTTTTCTGTAATGGTACATTTTCAGAAGTTTATTGCTGATTAAACATTTTATTTTATCAAACTATAATGGCTGTCAAATATATTTGGAGAGTCTTTTCTTTTTTTCTCTGACATTTCCTTTGTTTCTCAATGACATTATGGAAACAGTTATGTCATGTTCTTAACTTTAACAATGTGCTCTTTTCTCAGCCAAAGATTTTATTGTGCATTTAATGGAAAAGGATCCCAACCAGCGTTACACGTGTGAACAGGCTCTTCAGCACCCATGGTATGAGTTCAGACTGATCTTCAACAATTATACTGTAAATCTCACATATAGCACTTTAATACTTTGTGTTTTACAGTCTCTTTTATAGCAATTAAAAAAAATGACTGCTTACATACAGATATTTATTGGCATAACTATTACATTTACCAGATGTTGTGGTTTTACTGCTTGAAAAGACATTGTCATGAACCCCATCACCTTTCAAACATCTGTCAACGGATCCAAGAACACAATGAATACCTTTCCCTGTTACAGATGATGTAGAGCTTGTGGAATTCTTTCACACTTGTGTCATTTATTCTCACTTGTGTCATTCCAAAACCATATAACTTTCTTTTATGAAACAAAAGTAAATAGTGAAATAGTGAAGTGAAAGTAAATAGATGCTGTAGAGCTCAGAAAATGACAAAAAAATAACCATAAAGAAGTACTACATGTGTTACACGTCATCAGAGAAGAGATGTTGTTGCGAAGGAGTGTTAATATTTGATTAAATAGTATGAGGCTGTATGTTAAAAAATTACATTATGCTTTATACATTATAATTTTATGCCGTGATTCACTGAAAATCTGCTACAGCTTTACCATCTCATTAATATATTCGAATACGCATGAAAAGTTGTTGTGCCAGGCCTGTCATCAAATGATGTCGAATGCCATTGGTTTTCACTAATGTCGTAACCAATCATGTCATATGACGTTTGAGTACACAGAAGCGACGTTTGAGAGCTGTGGCTGAGGGGAAGATCCTCAAATCCTGAAATTTTGGCCCCTTTATTCAGGCCCCTCATAGATATGACACATTTCAATTTTGTTCACTTTACTTCAACATATTTATATTTAATGAGTCTAACATAAAATATTTAAATAGTGTCATCTATGAAAATTATTTAAGTTTGATCAACTCAATTTAGATAGATTTAGGAAAGAGAAATAAAAAAATAGGAAAAATAAATTGTTACTTCAGCTCATTTGAGTCGAGTGCATGTGCAGAAGGCGCTGCTCTTTCCTAAATCTAGCTAAACTGAGTTGATCAAACTTAAATAAATGACATAGATGACACTTTAAATATTTGATGTTTGACTCATTAACTATAAATACGTATTACTGCTAATTAGATATGTTTAAGTAAAGTGAACGAAATTGAAATGCGTCATATCTATGAAGGGCCTGAATGATTTTTTTTTTTTTTTTTGAGAGTGAAGGCATTTTGGTTGACTATCTACTGTACCTTCAAAAGAGTTAAACTGTAGTGAGAAAGTGAGCATTACAACTTTGGAACAAAGGTGGGAATAGATAATGACATAGCTTTGCGTTTTGGATGAACCGTTGCCTTAAAACAACAGATTGGCTACTCAAAAATATATTTTGCTTGTATTGGCACATATACAGCCAGATGAGACATTGGAAACTTAACAAAGGAAACTTGAACATAAATGTGTTTTGTACTTCAGGATTGCTGGAGACACAGCGTTGGATAAGAACATCCATGAATCTGTCAGTGCCCAAATCAAGAAGAACTTTGCCAAAAGCAAGTGGAAGGTAAATCATTGCATATGAGAGTGGAAGGACCTCATCTGAGAAAGTCTGTACTGCAAAGGTGTAAAGCATGGTTTCTGATTTCAGTGGCTATCTTTCTCTTGCTATCCTTCACAGCAAGCATTTAATGCCACAGCTGTAGTTCGTCACATGCGCAGGCTGCAGTTGGGAACCAGTCAGGAGGGCCAAATGCAGTCCACCCTGCCCAGCCCGTGCCATGGACACCTGCTGCTGCCCGAGGGGGACGAGGAAGAGAGCTGTCAGTATCCAGACATGTCACATTTACATTTCCTATTGTGTTTTTGCATACCCTTTCATTCAGACAGACACTATACAGACACTATCATCAACTGCCAGTCATAATGAAGCAAAACAAATATTTACACAGTCTGAACTTGAAACCACAATCATATATCTGTATATTTCAGTATTTAGTCAAGCCAGAACAAATTGCACCCCATAATATAAAAAAAAGAAAGACAGAAATTATATTTTACATAAGGGGACAGCAAAGCCTATTTTAGTACCATTGATTTTTTTGCATTCTTTTTTAAACTAATTTTAATTAATCTTTTTTTTTTTTTTTTCACAAAGTTTCATAACTGTAATGTTAAAAAATACTAGTGCTGTCAAATCAATTAATCGCGATTTAATCGATTCTAAAATAAAAGTTTGTGTTTATATAATATATGTGTATATACTATTATATTTATATATATATGTGTGTGTGTGCACAAACATATGTATGCATATATGTGTGTGTATGCATATGTATATATACTGTATAAATATCTATATATTTATACACAGGCACACACACACTATATATAAAAATATATATATAATATACTGTAAATACACACATATAAACAAACTTTTAATTAATATTGACAGCACTAAAAAATACATATCTCATTTTTATTATTGTAATGTATTAAAAAAAAAATACAGTATCGAAAATCAAACCATTTTTTAATTTAAATTAGCATAAATTGAATAAAGTACAACACATTCACCCATAATCTGTAAATATTTTACCGTTTAAATAATATCTAATTCTAATAATTTCAATTCATTTTTGCAGTGATGAGGATGACTTTTTTTTGGGGGGGGGGGGGTGAACATTTTAATAAAAACGTGTCCGTTTTTGTCAGTTACTTATGAGGGCTAAGCTTTCTCTCTCTTTCCCAGCCCTGCGGAGGGAAAACAGTGGCTGTTCTGAGGGTGTCGGTGAAGGGAACGACATCCAGAACTGCACCTACCATGTCCATCCCACTAGTCGGGTCTGAGTGTCAATCATCCTGCAGTAACCAATGACTGACTGTCCTGTTTTTCCACTGGAGTCCTGCCACACCCCCAGTCTGGCCAGGAATACTGAGCAGCTCCAGCATCCACTTGGAGGCACTGCAGTGTAAAGAACCCAGGTGGGAATGTGGTCACTACTATTCCAATGGAGGGATTCTGTTTAATGAGAGTTGGAAAAGAAAGGAGACGAGAAGATTGCCACAGGCGCTGCATGGGTAATATATGCTTTTGTGGGAGCTGGATAGAGATTGGACAGTGTTTTAACTCACTTTTTAAAACAACACCGTCTACTTTCGTTTTTCTTTTCCTAAACTAAAAGTATGCAGGCCTGTTTCTCCTTTCATTCAAAATGCAAGCTCTTGCCACAGTGGCTGCTGGGATGTGGCCTAGTTTAATACACATCACTTTTAGATTCTGCAACATTTTATTCGATTGAGAACTTTGGCGTTGGGTTATGGTAAAATTGTCCATTTCAGATTCACACCCTGAATGGTATATATTCTTTCTTTTCAACTAAGGTACGATCAGATTTTAGATCCATGTTGCCACATCTCATAAGAAGCGCTGATTAAGTGTAAGTGATATTTTAGTTTGTGTTTGAAACATCTTTTTTTTTTTACATTCAATGTCTCTTTGCACACTAAGTCTACTCAACCGATCATGAATTCATTGTCAGTATGTTTAAGAGCGTCTTTCTCGCTTCAAATGTTTTCTGTGGTGCCTTCATGGATTCAGTATCAATTTGTTTGACTTTTTTTATTCGTTCAACCATGTTTTGTTTCATCTTTTCGTTTGGGAATGTTGGAAGCTGTACACGTTAAAACATAGCTGTTTACCATCAAATTCACCTACAAGGCATATATACGGCTATTCCAAGCTATGCACTGTCGGTGGACGCTTTGTTAATGTCTAATGTTTAATGCTGCCATCCTGTAAATACGGCAAAGCTTTTGTTTTGTTTTTTTGTAAACCCCTTTCTATTACAACATTAACAGTACTCAGGGGAGGAAATATTTAGAAGTATATAGAAATCAGAGAATTTTGATATATTAAATGGTTGTTTTACAAGAACTATAGGATACGAAAACATGTCACTACGAGGCTGTGGTCCAAATTATATAACTATATTTGAAAATTTGGATTCTTTTCAATGTTGGAACCTGTATGAAAGTAACCTCCATTAAATGACATGAATGTGTGACTTGACTCCAATTTTATTGTTTTGTTTGTTTCCATTCACTCCCATCCAGAAGTTTTAAAAAAAAACAAAAAAACATTAGATGGAAAAACCGTTTCATAAAAGTCACATAATTGGAATCTCCAGATGTTTGCGGAAAGAGTTTCCCACGGGTTTGTTGGAAGATGGTGGTTTTCCATAATGCATTGGAAGACTTCTCGAAGTTTCAAAAATGTCTATATGCTGGTAATTGCTTTGGATGAACATAATATATAGTGCTAAATTCCCAAACGATACCAAATGTTTTGGATTTATTGATATTGTAATAGTACATACAAATATCATGCAAGTCTGATTTGTGACAGCAGTTTCATAGACCCTCTGTCATCTGTCTATAATGTTCAGAATGGTTGTTGGAAGGGTTAAAATGTAATTCTGGTGCTGAACAGCTTTCAAGGATCTGCGTTTACTAATAGATAAGAAAATGTAAGGTTGAAAAAAAAACAAAAAAACCCAAGAATTATACATTTTATTGAACAATATTAGATGAAAACAAATGGTTAATTTAATTATTGATTTTGCTGTATCTGCTTTCTGAATTTATTTTAGATGTGTGATGAAGAAGGATGAAATTAAAGTAAAAAAAAAAAGAGTACAAAACAGTTAATAGTGAAAGGCAACGTGAAGAACATCCTGTCATGTGATTTTGCCTGCAGTGTTGCTTGCGCAGACCTCCTGTATTGATCAAGGTGCCATTGTGAGATGGTGGGTCAAAGAATAAATTCAATTGAACTAATCAGTTGTTGCTGTGGTAGCCCTTTACATGCTGTGGCGTTTTCAAAAGTATATGTATGACTGTATTTTGCACAGATATTGCATAGTAACTGTGGTTGAGACAGTGGAAATGAGGATTTACCATAAATATATATGTTGATATAGTCAGAAGCAAATGATTTAAGCATGTTGTGGTGATTTATGTACATACATAAAAAGATTATTGTAAATACACAGATAAATATGTTTACTCAGAAATATATGCTATTGTTAAATGTAAAGTGCAAAAAATGTAAGTTTACTAGTTCAATTTAAGATCAATGTAAACCTAAAAAAAAAACCTAACGACAGAGACGGGGTCATGATTGTCATAAAACTATGTTCGGAGTGGAATACAAGTGTGCTGTGTAATGCATACTGCACATTATATAGGCCTACTATGCCCCATAATTTTAATCATGAGTCAAAATTAGATGTAAAACGATAGCGTCATTCGGAATACTGTTGTATTCTGTACATACCGCACTCAGTATGCACACTGCACAAATAGTAAGAGTAGTATGTCATTCTGACTATCCCTGTTCTCCTTGATAAAGAGTTGATAGCTACCTCTCTGGCTTCTGAATGCTTTCTGCAGAAGTTGTGGTTTGCATTTGTTCATGTCTTTTGGACAGTGTTTTTGACAGTATCTTGGAAGAAGTTTGGGAATGACCACGGTGTGAAAATGTACCAACTTAAACCAACTCAGGATGGCAACAATATTAGATTTACAATCTGCAAAAAGTGCCCCATTTTTCCACACTCCTAAAATGCAAACCCAAACATTTGTATCATTGGCCTTAGTAATTATGCAAAATGAATTTCAAGGGCTTGACTCTTTAAAGGGTAACTCTCGCCAAAATGCAACCTAGGGTCTTTATGTTAATCTACCCGAGGCAAACTTTCGTTTAAAAGCATAATTAGAATGGAAACGCCACTTTTAAGTTTGACCGTATTTTCGTTTTCGGTCAAATTGCCTTTTGAATGGGAGTGATTGGGGCACTTCTATGACAGCATCAAAAATCGCTATTTTTAAAACACTGAGAAGACTCGACGCAACATTGCTGGAAGTATCACCAGGGGCTCTACAACATGAACTCCAGCATTGAGAACATTGTTTATGTACACAGAGTTTACTAAAAAGAAAGATTTGGAACAACTCACTGTGTTTTCGTCCGCTGGCATTTTGTCAGTCAAAAATAGTCGATCTCCGAATGCGAATGAACTGACTCTGAATTTTAGTATTGCTTCTTATATGAGCATTCTTTTTCAAATACAAGGTCAATACTGATTTTTACTAACGACAAAACAACAAACTATCCGTGAATTTATATGGAACTAAGCTTTAGGAGCTTTCCATCTTTACTTAGAATGAATCATTATGTTGCATTCGGAGATCGACTATTTTTGACTGACGAAATGCCGGTGGACGAAAACACAGTGAGTTGTTCAAAATCTTTCTTAGTAAACTCTGTGTACATAAACAATGTTCTCAATGCTGAAGTTCATGTTGTAGAGCCCCTGGTGATACTTTGAGTTGTGTCGAGCCTTCTTAGTGTTTTAAAAATAGCGATTTTTGATGCTGTCATAGAAGTGCCCCAATCACTCCCATTCAAAAGGCAATTTGAGCGAAAACGAAAATACGGTCAAACTTGAAAGTGGCGTTTCCATTCTAATTATGCTTTTAAACGAAAGTTTGCCTCGGGTAGATGAACAAAAAGACCCTAGGTTGCATTTTGGCGAGAGTTACCCTTTAAAACAAAAACTGAAGTCATTTCTCTTTCTAAACAAACTATTTCTAAACCAAAATGAGATTTATGTCAATTTCCCTAATGTGTTTAAATTGAATTTCACCGTAGTCTTTGATTTGATTTGAACTAAAATATTAATGGCAGTATGTTGTATAAATATGTATAACCATCAGAATATACATACTGTGTTTAGCCTTTTTTGTAAGACTTGTAAAAGCTGTTTTGAGCCACTACTTGTATGGATGCAGTGCATCATAGATATTTACTGTATTTGTAATGGAGTACTGCTCGATATTGACGCCAATGATTTGTATTTTTAAAACATTTGTAACTGTAAAGTGGATTAAACTTTCCTTGTCTATGCACTGTTTCTGTGTTCTGTCTAGCGTGTTGAATAAATGAGAGAGAGAGAGAGAGAGAGAGAGATGAGTGGAAGGATATGGTAGAAGTGAATAATAGCAGGTTATGGTAATAGTCCTACTCAAACATGTTTTTAAAGTGGGATTTTTTGGGGTTTTGTATTTCCTGCACCACAGTGGAAATTCTAGGGAGTTCTTGGCCTATGCAGAATGTCAGACATGTTATATAAAAATCATTTAATACATGCAATTTATATTATCTGTATGTGATATTTGTACACCTAAGCCACATATTTAAAATGTATAAATGTAATTGAATTAGATACAAAATATATTTATTGTTTCTAATGTTACTCTGATGCTATTTTAAATGCCCCCTGAAATAAAAATGTACGTTTTTTTAGCTTTAGTATGAATATGTTAGCCTTAAGGTTATGAATAAGCTGGTGTGTTCCAAAACAATGACAAAATTCACATTTAGGAGAATAAGCATTCAAAACTTACAGTCTCTCACTTCCGCTAAAATGGATAACACATTTTTATGACATCACCACGAACTTCAGCTTCTCATCACATCTTCTGTCCAATCAAATGGCTGCCCGGCCAAAGCGACCGTCACGGAGCAATATGGGTTGGACGTGTGTGTTTGGTTGCTCAAACGCTTGAGTTTTATTCTGTTTTCCAACTGTACGTTGGTTAAGAATGACATGGCTAGCATTTATTCACACCTCTACTATTGAATCCAACATATCATCAGTGCTCAGATTCGCTTCCATTGTGCTGTCAAGTACAGCTTGCAGTCTGTGAGGTAAACTAAACGCTATTGGCTATTTGAAAAGGGGGAGGAACCATTCAATATGTCCCACCTTGCACCGTACATCAACGCATCACACAAAGCTGCGCGTTCCAAGTCACTTTCACTTTCAATCTTTCGAAAGATTTCATTGCTTTAGGCTAAACTTGTTATTCTTCACTCATTATGTTGTCTTTTTTTTTTTTTTTATTATCGGTTTTCCATGGGACTGAGAAAGACTTTTTTTTCCTTTCAGAATGTCCAAGCTGCGTCTCTATAAATAACAAAAACACCATAAAGGTAGTCAAATATAGGTCCAAACACTTTCGCCGTCGTCACATGGTGGTTGCGGGGTAAGTAGGAACAGAATCCAAGTGCAACAGTAAAAGGTTTATTTACAATGAACTCAGAAGAACACGGAACAGAACAACCATCCAAACGCAATGGTAACATCTAAACTGAACCAAACACAGGGCTTAAATACACAGGGACTAATCAAGGAAACGAGACACAGCTGACAAGACTAACGAATTAACTGAGGAACAGGTGACAGGAATAAATCAATGAGACACACTGGGAAACTGGATCAAATAGACGGGCTCACAGGCAAACATGAACTGAACTCAATGAAAACTTATGACAAAACTCAGACATGAACAGAAAAAGACAAAACGTGACATCCGGCCACTGTGTATTAATTAGTGTGATGTATAACAGGACCGTCTACAGTAAGCATTAAGCAATGAGATTCAAGGATCAATGTAACCAGTATTTGTTTTTCTCTAAATTATATGATGGAAAGTAATAGAAAGTTATGACACAGAGTTCACAGCCTCACACCAGCGATTCTGTTCCAGTTCGTGTCAGTCAACACTTCCTGCTGGAGGGTGATGAAAACTGTTCTACCTCATTTCTTCCAGTCTACTCATTCCCTCTCCCCTGCTTGGTGTCGATCCCAAGAGACTGCAACTAGTGTTTTCTGACAGGCTATCAGACCTCTGCATAAACGCTTATCTTCATTTTTTTTTTACAAAGGCAATAGGGGCCCACGTTGTCTGAATGGAGACCACCCTGTAATGGCCATATATTACAAGCTTTTTCAAGAGCTCTGGAATAGATTGTCATCCTCTTTGTTTTTGTCACTTGCTTCTTGATGTCAATCTTTTCTATATTTTTTATGTCAGATTTTGGGACCATTGCATCGCCTTTCTTATCAAAAGCAAACCAAGTTATTCATCAAATCATTGCCTCCCCCTCGTGCAGTTTCCCCTTGTTTTGTGTTCAAATTCCCTACGCTGCCTTTTAAATCAATGAATCCTCATTTTCCTGTTCGACCTGACCTCTAAACTGTTGTGTGATATAAGCTGGCCAAACTAAGAAGACTGGAGACACTTCTTCCACCTCTCCAACCACTGCTGCACAGGAACACATGGTGGAAGATCTGAGAAAAATGATGACGTGTGTGGAAAGTCTCCTCCTCAAACTCCCTTTGTCTCCCATTAATATTTTTTGTGTTTTATGCTTCCTCAGCAAGAAACAACTAGTCATTCAAGAGTATAAATAAAGATTACTGTAAATAAATATTTGTAAATATTTATGGTCACACTTTAGATCAGGGTCCAACAACTACAACTTTTGCCTCAAGAAACTCCTAGTTTCTGCTTATTAATAGTTAGTACGGTAGTTGGTAGTTGTTAAGTTTAGGTATCAAGAAGGATTAAGGGATGTAGAATATGGTCTAATATGTGCTTTATAAGTACTTTAAACAGCCAATATCCTAGTAATGCATGCTAATGAGCAAAAGGCACAATATGAACGTTTGTCCGGTAGAGTCACTTATTCAAAACAAAGGCGTAGTTTGATGACGCCGTGAATGAGCATGGGTTCATGGGAGTTGTCGTCTTCACCTCCACAGCCGATGGAAAAGAATCCGACGGACTCGGGCAGAAATCATGTCCAAGGAAGTTTTGTGGTATGAAGCAGGGTGGGCCGAGAGCTGTGGGAACGTATGAGGCCGGTAAAGTGAATGCTAATGAGAGATACCTGCGATACATACGAGTCCAGCGGAGCTTTTATTATGCTTGTGCTGCAGTTGGCCACTTACAGACCCTTTCCAAAAAATTTGAATATCATGGAAAAGTTTATTTATTTCCATAATTCCATTCAAAACGTTAAACTTCCATAGATTATAGATTCAGGGCCCACAACTTAAACGATTTCAAGTATTTAGTTGTTTATTTGTACATAATTTGGGCTTCCAGCTCATAAAACCCACGAAAACAGGATTTCAAAAAATTTGAATATTACATGAAATCACACAGTAATTACACAGTGATACCATGGTCATTGAACCAGGTTTTGGTTCTTTTGGCAGTGTGGGCAGGTGCAAATCCTGAAGGAAGCATGAAGTGCTCTGAAAATGTCCTGGTAGACGGCTGCGTTGACTCTGGATTTAATAAAGCACAGTGGACCAAAGTCCTCTTTTCTGATGAGAGCAAATTTTGCATCTCATTTGGAAACCAAGGTCCCAGAGTCTAGAGGAAGAATGGAGAGGCACACAATCCAAGATGCTTGAAGTCCAGTGTGAAGTTTCCACAGTCTGTGTTGGTTTGGGGAGCCATGTCATCGGCTGGTGTTGGTCCACTGTGCTGTCCACTCAACGCAGCCGTCTACCAGGACATGTTCAGAGCACTTCATGCTTCCTTCAGCAGACAAGCTTTATGGAGATGCTGACTTCATTTTCCAGCAGGATTTGCACCTGCCCACACTGCCAAAAGAACCTAAACCTGGTTCAATGACCATGGTATCACTGTGTATTTACTGTGTGATTTCATGTAATATTCAAAAAAATTTAAATCCTGTTTTCGTGGGTTTTATGAGCTGGAAGCCCAAATTATGTACAAATAAACAACTAAATTAGGGTTGGGCGGTATTACGGTAATATCGGATACCGCGGGATCTTAAAATAGCACCGGTATCAGTTTCAATACCGTCATTACCGGCACTTATATAGCCTATAATATATATAATTTATTTATTGCCTAAAAAATGCTTATGTGTGGTTGCTGTTTGGCAATATTTCTGGTTCCAACCGAATATGAAGGGAGAGGCGGTAAATACTGACGAGGCAATTTGTAAATTGTGCAATAAAAAGGTGACCGGTAAACACCTCTAACGTTGCATCTCCGAAACAACCGCCCACTCACTGCTGCCAGGATACATAAGCGCATTAAGTTTCGTATTTGTTAAAATATTATAATGTTATTTTTTCCATCTTTGTTGATTATGAAAAGTGAACAGCACAAATAAGATGGGATGCATCGGGAGTCAGACGATTTGACCATTTCAATAAATTTAGTTTTGTAAAAGGCCTCTTTAAAACGAATTTCGTTTTGTATAAATTGTATCTAAATTTTTATAAAATTTTCATCATCCAATATGCCTGGATTTAATATAATCATGACATGATGGGCATGCCGCTGTCACTTGCATTGAAATCTCATAAAAAAGGCTATGCCTCACAGACATGACAAATAAATAAAGCTTGAAATTTCTTTAAACGAAAGAATTAAAAACGAAAGAAATAGGCAACTCACTGATTAGGCCAAGTAATCCATGATGTGCATTTCTCTCGTTCATACAGAGATGCGATCGTTAATTTCATTAAACGAAACAATTCAAAACGAAAAGAAATATAGTCTGATTAATCAATGGTGTGCATTTCTCTCTATAGCGTTCACTACAGAGATGGCGAGCGTCAATTTCTTTAAACGAAACAATTCAAAACGAAAGAAATAGGCTACTCACTGATTAGGCTAAGTAATCCACGATGTGCATTTCTCTCTAGGCGCATTCATGCGGAGATGGCGATCGTCAATTTCTTTAAACGAAACAATTCAAAACGAAAGAAATAGGCTACTCACTGATTAGGCTAAGTAATCCACGATGTGCATTTCTCTCTAGGCGCGTTCATACGGAGATGCGATCGTCAATTTCAGTAAACGAAACCATTCAAAACGAAAATAAATAGACTAGCCTACTCTCTGTAATCCATGATGTGCATTTCTCTAGCGTTCACTACGGAGATGCCGATCGTCAATTTCTTTAAACGAAACAATTCAAAACGAAAAGAAAAAGGCCACTCTCTGATTGTGTAATTTCTCTCTATATGTTCGTTCACTACAGAGATGGCGATCGTCAACTTCCATCTTTGCAGAAAAGTTTTATTAATAAAAATCAATGGACACGCGTCACCGGATTGCACTTCTTGCTTGTTGCGCGCACACAGATATGTTGAATAATGGTGGGCTCCGGCTCATAATAACAGTTAATGCCGTCGGCCTGACTCAGACACAACGTGCAGGGGTTGGGCTTGATTTTTTTGTTGTTGTTTTTTTGCCCGATCTGGCATTCAGTTTCTGAACGGTGTAGGCACAAGCCAACAGTTTGGTGACGCCGTCTGAGTCCATTATGTCATAATTTTTAATTAGTCACGGTAATACCGTATACCCCGGTAAAATAGGGCGGCGGTTTGACGGTTTCAAAATTCGAATACCGCCCAAGCCTAAACTAAATACTTGAAATCGTTTAAGTTGTGGGCCCTGAATCTATAATCTATGGAAGTTTAACGTTTTGAATGGAATTATGGAAATAAAGAAACTTTTTTTTAGGGTCTGTACACCCTTTTCGTTGCGTATGTGGGGTAATGCAGTGTATATTGTATATTGTATGATGGAGAAAGCTCTATGTAATAGTTTAAATAGCTAATTAATAGTTGCATAGAGCTATGTTAGCCACTTGGCAAAATAGTGTTGTCTCCGAGGCATGGTAAAAACATGGCACTCGTGGTAAATCAGGAAAACAAGTGATTCAAACAATAAGACTAACCGTGTTGAGCTATATAACAATGATTAGTTTTCTATTGATAAATGTATCCAAACATTTGCTCACCTGTCTAATAAAACACATAGGCTACTATATTAAAGTGTCTTTGGTGATTCCATGGTTTTTACAAAAGTAAAACTAACCGTGTCCTGGTTAAATTTGCTGATTTCTCTGGATTTAAACATTGTTGGAAGCGTTTGGGATACTGTAAGTACACAAGTCAACAAATTATATAACATTGTTCATGTGGTTTTTGGATATTTTAATCTAAAAGTCTTACATGTTGTGCCTTTAATAGTGAGATTTGGGCCCTAAACTGAAGTGTGACCTCAAAAAGTAATCCACACCAAGGGGATGAGATTTGACAAGTTAGCATGGTCCAATCCATAGCCACTGCTTTTAGATAGGCTATAGTAACTACACTAATCTGTCTCCATTCGAAGGAGTTATATATTCCAAGCAACTGTTATTGAGATGAACAGCTTTCTCTGGGTATTGAACAATATCTTGGTCCATACTGCTTGTGCACTATATTCCAAGCCTCACTGGAATTAATGCAATTTGAAAATGGTTTAAATTTAGACCAGTGTCATATGGTTTCTGAAAGCTTAGAATATTATTGTCTGGACTACTTTTATGGTGCAGTTTTTATTATTATTTTGCAACATCTGTCCCCATTCACTTTAATTGTACAAAATATAATTAATTTGAATGGCAAGGTGAATAAATGACACTATTGTCATTTCTGAGTAAACTAATCAGAGGCATTTTGTCCAATGATGATGTAGTATTATCATCTAAATAAATACATTTGCTTAGGGAAGCATGACCCAGGCCTTATCTGAGTGTCTGACCTTAAACCTTTAACCTCTTCATTATTTGTTAGTCTTTCAAAAGCAGTTGTGGACAGACAAATGATCACAGAAGTTTATGCCAACAATGATGACAGCTCCCATACAAGTGTAAGAAAATAAAATGATGATTGATGTCAATGTTTTGCACTGTTTGGAGTCTGTTGTTTAGTGCCGCTGGTCTAGGTCACAGTAAACGTGCAGTCACATTAGTGATATTTCAGCTTAAGTTCGAGAGCAAAAAAGTCCACAGGCCTTTGTCAATAGTGTAGCGATGGATGAATCACTTCTCGCACAAAAGTCACTTTCAAACCAAGCAGCTTACTATTGATAAATGTGGTGAATTCGCGTGACCTGCTCCCGGCTGTGAAATCTGCATGGTGAAATCATCCTCATGCAAATCTCTTGAACACACGGTAAGGAAAATGGTTGAAATGACTGGATTTCACCTGTGAAACTATGTTGGGTTGAGTTGTTTATGTTATTCAGGTGTGTTTTTTTCCAATAGCAACATATTGATATTCTATTTAAGCTTATTATTCTTTATCAAATTAATCTATCTCAAAACCGCCTAGCAATGACCAAGAAACACCTCAGAAACTAGAACACCATAGCAATACCATAGCAACCACCAAGTTCTGTTGCAATTTCTCTCAAAATATCCTATGTATCAACCAGCAGCACCCTAGCAACCACTGAGATAATCCTAGCAACTTCTAAGCAACATATACAGCTTACCAAAACCCTTGCTATCTTTCTTGCTATTTGTTTAAACAAAAAACGTCAAGGCTTTTTAAAGTTTTAGACTTTGTCATGCAAACATAAAAGTTTGTCTTGAACATTCTGAACATTAGAATAAAGGAGTATAAGGGTCTTTCTGGATTGTTTCCATAGTCCTCTGTCTTCACTATGTGTATCATAGAGAACCATGCAGCCATGTCAGAGACTACAATGTGATGAATGTTTCCAGAATTAATGAGTGCACACACTCAGCGGACTTACCTTTCAACAGCAGCACATTGTGTTTGCGTCAGTCATCAAGAGTCTGTGTGGTTACCAAATCCATCAGCATGGAGGTGATAGCTGTCTAACACAAAAGACCAGTGCCCTCGATTCAGAGGTTACATCTCACCACACTCTGAAAATCTCAGAATTTCTTATTGTTTCTGTTAGCAGTGAGATAGAGACAGACAAACAGGTGAGAGAAGTTGAGGTCCTTTCGAGGATAAGAGAAACCTTGCTGGACATCAGTGGTGTTGTGGTTATTGGTGCAGTGGTGATTCCAGATATTTTGTATTTTTACTCAAAAATATACAAGAAAATTCAAATACAAAGTTCTATCATGAAACTCTAGACGAGGGAGGTTGGAGCCAAGATGTTGCTGGCTTTGCTGACGACATCTGGGAGACGACCGAGGGAGACAGAGCTGGTGGATCCGATGGCGCAGACCGAGGGAGCTGAGTGACATCGCTGGTTCTGGAGACCCAGGCGATGTCTTGGCGACGAACATCATATGAGGAGCCAGAGTACCCAAGGGGCTGGGGTGATGATGGTGTGACCGAGGACAGAGGCAATGCTGATGGGAAGGAGGAACCTGCTGCAGCCGAAGGGATGGAGCGCAGCGGATGGCCCGTAAGTCCATGGCGGAAGTGGTGTGATGACTGACCAAGGGGGAGCCGGTGGGACGAGGGAACCCAGAGGAGCCTCTAGACTGAGGGTCTCTGGTGGAGCCGAAAGTGAGACGAGCCAAGACGGAGCCGACAGGTCGATGGGCCGAGATGGAGTGAAGGGATCCGAGGCAGAGCTGCAGGATCCTCTTGGACAGCTGGTGGTTGCATGATCTGCGGCTCGATGTCCTGGCAGGGCATCCCCAGAGACGGCGCAAGGCTGCAAACGTCCAGGAGCGATGGGACTGGAGGACTGGCTGAGCTCTGTGGTGATGGTGATGCAACCAAACTACTGCCATGCTACTGGTACATCAGCAGTTGCACAACACCTCTGTTCCGTTTTGGTCACTGGTCATTTTTCAAAATGTCTGAGGGTCGCAAGAGAAAAAGTGTCTACCAGTTGTATGACAAGAAGAGAAAGGCCTCTGAAGAAAGAAACAAGACCAGAGTGTTTTTGGGAGAATATTTCACACGCTGGCGTGCGCTAAAAGCACAGGCTGGGCTTCCCACTGATGCCTCAGTCGCGAAGTTTCTACTCGACAGGTAAAGTTTGGCATGCTATTTGGAGAAATCCATTTAAAATCACTGCTAGTAAAAGTTAATGTAAGCTATGATTAGCGATGCTAGCCCTGGCACAAGTCACGCACTAGGCTCGTGCATGCTCTCTCGTGCACACGTTTAATAGGCGTTCCCTCTCGGGAGCAGGTAGAGTGTTGCGCATGTGCATTTTTGCAAAAAGTGGAGAGGGCGGTTCTTTTCTAAAATTCAGGAAAATCCTCCACTATACCTTTAATTTTTCTTTTTGGAGTAAACCATTTGAATAGATGACCAATTGACTAAGATAGTCATTTTTGTCCAAATGCATTTATTATGGTAATAAATTAACCTTATCACCCTCCCATATCACCCTGCCATTTCACCCTGTAGCCATATCACCCTGTAGCCCAAGACTGGTTGCCCACTGAAGCTAAGCAGGGTTGAGCCTGGTTAGTACCTGGATGGGAGACCTCCTGGGAAAAAACAGAATTATTTATCGAGTCCGTGTAGCCACGTGGGGACTTTTATCTGTACAGAGGTAAAGGGATGGGAAGGAGGCCTTCACAAGGGAGAGCCTAATTGACACTTTAGGGGCCCTATTTTAACGATCTGAAACGCAAGTATCAAGCGCGAAACGCAAGTAACTTTGTGGGCGGGTCTTGGGCGCTGTTGCTATTATACCGGCGGGATAAATGACTCTTGCGCCCGACGCAAATCTAAAATGGGTTGGTCTGAAGTAGCTTCATTATTCATAGGTGTGGTTTGGGCGTAATGTGAAATAAACCAATCAGAGCGTCATCTCACATTCTCTTTAAGAGCAGGCGCGCTTGTTCTATAGCGGATTCCTATTATAACGGCGGATTTGCCAGGCGCGCGCCAGGAGCGGTTCACAGCCGAGGAGACCGACGTTCTCGTCAGGGCCGTAAAACACAGAGAAGTGACGTTGGGGATGGAGAAACACACCCAAATTAACTTCGGTTAAACAGGTGTATGATAATTTGGGTAAATGTGTAAGCTAGATGTATGCCTTTATAATAAACTGTCTATCTATCTATCTATCTATCTATCTATCTATCTATCTATCTATCTATCTATCTATCTATCTATCTATCTATCTATCTATCTATCTATCTATCGTAATAATGTATGATTTGCAAAAATGAAAACTGCTGCTTCTGTGTAGATGAGAGAATCAAAGTGTATGCGCGTTGTGCACACGCTACATTGATTATGGCCAAGCATGCGCCCTTAAAATAGCATATGAATATCATGCGCAACGCGCCACTGACTTTAAACTATTTTTCAGTCAGTGGCGGAATTGTTTTCTAAACCTGCAAAATAGCATGAGGGAACGTTTGCGCCGGAACACGCCTCCTCTTTGCGCTGAACCGCCCCGGGAAGCGCAAGTGTATTTCTTAGTTAACCGACATGTGTCTGTGGAGGGAAAAGTCCGCTGTGCAAAATAGGAATGATACATGCGTCGGTGTACAAAGCCAATTGCGCTGGGTGCAAGATAGGGCCCTAGGACTGTGTTGTTGTCCTTCATGAGATCTGGATACAGCCTGGATCCGGCAGACTGTGGAAAACCTTGTGACAAACAGAGAGACTAATATTAACGTAGACGCCATCCTTCTTATGATGTCACAAGTACATCAGGATTTATGGTAAGTGTTCCCGGTTCCGGCTGACCTAAACTATGCAGCCTAACATTGAATTATAGAAGTCTATAATGTGTTATGTGTATACTAGGCCAAAGATATGTGTTTTTAGTCTACATTTGAACTGACAGAGTGTGTCTGCTTCCCGGACAATGTTAGAAAGACTGTTCCAAAGTTTTGGTGCTAAATAGGAAAAGTATCTACCGCCAGCAGTCGATTTTGATATTCTAGGTATTATCAACTGTATTATCTAGGTATTGCTTTGTAAGTAATCAGCAATATTTAAAAATGTATACAATGTTTAATAGGGAGCCAATGCAGTGTTGACAGAACCGGGCTAATATGGTCATACTTCCTGGTTCTGGTAAGACCTCTAGCTGCTGCGTTTTGGACCAGCTGTAGTTTATTTATTAAGCGTGCAGCAACCACCCATAATAGCATTACAATAATCTAGCCTTGATGTCATGAATGCATGAACTAAGTGTTCCACATTTGTCATTGAGAGCATATGACGTAATTTAGATATATTTTTAAGATGGAAAAATGCGTTTTATGTTTTACAGATACTAGACACGTGACTTTCAAATGAAAGATTGGTATCAAAGAGCACACCTAGGTTCCTAACTGACGACGAAGACTTGACAGAGCAGCCATCAAGTGTTAGACAGTATTCTAGGTTATTACTGTACGTGAGGAAGTTTTTTGTCCAATAATTAGAATCTCTATTTTTTCAGAATTAAGTAGTAGGAAATTACTAGTCATCCCGTTTTTTATATCAGCTATGCATTCTGTTAATTTTGTGAATTGGTAAGTTTTGTCAGGGCGTGAAGAAATATAGAGCTGAGTATCATCAGCATAACAGTGAAAACTAATGCCATGCTTTCTAATGATATCTCCTAAGGGTAGCATGTACAGAGTGAACAGCAACAGTCCTAGTACTGAGCCTTGTGGTATGCCATACTGAACTTTTGATCGATAAGACATCTCTACCTCATTTACTGCTGCAAACTGATAATGGTCAGATAAGTATGATTTAAACCATGCTAATGCAATTCCACTAATGCCAACAAAATTTTCGAGTCTATTTAAAAGAATGTTGTGGTCGATAGTATCAAATGCAGCACTAAGATCGAGTAACACTAATAGAGAGATACAACCACGATCGGATGATAAGAGCAAATCATTTGTGACTCTAATGAGAGCAGTCTCAGTACTATGATATGGTCTAAATCCTGACTGGAAATCCTCGCAGATATCATTTCTTTCTAAAAAAGGAACATAGTTGTGAGGATACTGCCTTTTCTAGTATTTTTTTCAGAAAAGGTAGATTAAAGATCAGCCTGTAATTTACTAATAGGATCAAGTTGCGTTTTTTTAACAAGCGGTTTAATCATAGCCAGCTTAAAGGTTTTTGGTACGTATCCTAATGACAAAGATGAATTAGTGATATTAAGAAGAGGATCTATGACCTCTGGAAGCATCTCTTTCAATAGCTTAGTCGGTATAGGGTCTAACATACATGTTGTCAATTTAGATTCTTTAACGAGTTTAGTAAATTCTTCCTCTCCTATAGCAATGAATGAATCGAATTTTTCCTCAGGGAGACTACAATGCACTGCCTGATGCAATAATGTAGTAGACGGTTGCATAGTTATAATTTTCTCCCTGATATTATCAATCTTGTAAGTAAAGAAAGTTCATAAAGTCATTACTCCTGTGCTGCTTGGAAACGTCTGGGCTTGAAGCTTTATTTTTCATTAGTTTAGCCACTGTTTCAAATAAATACCTAGGGTTTTGTTTATTTTTTTCTAATAGGGTTGAAAAATAAGCAGATCTAGCAGCTTTTAAGGCCTCTCTGTATGCAATCATGCTCTCTTTCCATGAAATGCGAAATACCTCTAGTTTTGTTTTCTTCCAGTTGCGCTCCATTTTTCTGGCTGCTCTCTTAAGGGCCTGAGTGTGCTCGTTGTACCACGGCGTTGGACTATTTCCTTTAATCTTCTTTAAGCACAACGGAGCAACTGTGTCTAAAGTCCTGGAAAAGAGAAAGTTAAAAGTTTCTGTCGCAATATCGAGTTCTATCGAAATGATGAAACTGATCAGGAAGATTATTAATAAAGCAATCTTTAGTGGCAGAAGTGATAGGTCTAACATATTTGTAACACGGAGTCAGCTTTGCAGCCTTGGCTAAATAAAGTTTACACGAGACTAGATAATGATCTGAGATGTCATCGCTCTGCTGCAGAATTTCAACGGCATCAACATTGATTCCATGTAATAATATTAGATCTAGAGTATGATACCGACAGTGAGTAGGTCCTGACACGTGTTGTCTAACTCCAATAGAGTTCAGAATATCTTTAAATGCCAATCCCAATGCATCTTTTTCGTTATCTACATGTACTGTATATTAAAATCACCAACAATTAGGACTTTTTCTGCAGCCAGTACTAATTCTGATAGAAAGTCAGCAAATTCTTTGATAAAGTCTGCATGGTGCCCTGGTGGCCTGTATACAGTAGCCAGCACAAATCTCAAACGTGATTTATCATTTACACTAGATAGTGTTACATTAAGCACCAACACTTCAAAAGAATTATATTTGAAACTAATCTTCTTAGTAATTCTGAAGATATTACTAAATTACAGCAAGACCTCCCCCTTTGCCTTTCAAACGAGGTTCATGTTTATAACAGTAATCTTGGGGGGTGGACTCATTTAAAGTAATGTAATCGTTTGGTTTTAGCCAGGTTTCTGTCAAACACAGCACATCTAGGTTATAATCTGTAATCATATCATTAACAATAAGTGCTTTTGAAGTAAGGGAACAAATATTCAGCAACCCAAGCTTTATCATTTGTTCATCTGTATAATATATGTTTTTTATTTGTTGAACATCAATTAAATTGTATTTCCTAATTCGGGGAACAGACACAGTCTCTATATGATGATATCTAGGTGAAATAGTCTCTATGTCATGGGATTTATCTGACCTCAGTGACGTCATTGTCCTTAGCTGGCTGAACGTGGCTGAACGCTGAGGGTGTAAGGCTGATGGCTCAAATGAAGATGCTGTGGCAGATTTACAGGCAGCTGAGGGCTGGATCTTTCTAAACTTTGTCTTTGCCTGTCCAGCTGTGTCTGGTGGCATCTGGTAGTTATGCAACTGGTGGCTGTGGAGGCACAGCAGGCTGTACTCTTGCTGGAGGCAGTGCATCCAATGCCACTGGACGTGCCTCAGGAAGCACCAGCCCTTGCAACAGCACTGAGACCTCCTGACCCTTTAATCATTCATTGTGCCACGCTGTAAGGGTCCTTGTGTCGCTCATAACCGTTCCATTGCTCAGGATTAGCTGCCGAATTCTTCTGTAATCGTGAAGAATGAGATCCCATCTAGACAGAGATTCTGTCCTCTGTTTTTTTGGGGCTTCGTTGGATGCTACACAACCTTATGAAAATCATTTCAACAAGGCGACAACAATTAGGCGTCTGTGCTGGAGAGCCGCTAGAACCCAACACACATCTCTTTGTGCTGTCGACACCAGGAGTGAAGACAGCTTTCTTTTTAGGGGACCTAAAATGTCCTGTAAGTAGCCTGTCTTCATGACAAGCAGCATACATCACCCTGTCTTTGTCAAATTGGTCCAGGTTCTGCCACAAACCCACAATGGTCGCAACTTGTTGGTTGGTAAGTGTGAGGCTCGCCTGTGTGCACAGCTCCACTAGACACTCCACCAACTCATCCACCCGGTCCATTCCAGGAATGCAGTGCCCGTCAACAGCCTGGAAAAATATAACTGTTGGTTAGATAATTACATGCTGTTAAGTGAGATTGTGGATTTGCTGCTTAAGGGTGAATGACTAAATGAGAAACAGGAAAAAGGAAATTTTACAATTGCTGAGGGCACTGGTGCAGCCTGGAAACAGGGCAGAGGTGCAGCTGGCAGATCCTGAATTTTGGGCAGCAGTGCAGCGGAAGGAGTCTGGACACTGGTGGAACCTGGACACAGGGCAGCGGTGCAGCGGAAGGAGTCTGGACACTGTGCACTGGTGGAACCTGGACACAGGGCAGCGGAAGGAGTCTGGACACTGTGCACTGATGGAGCCTGGACACAAGGCACTAGTGGAACCTGGACACAGGGCAGCAGAAGGAGTCTGGACACTGGGCACTGGTGGAACCTGGACACAGGGCAGCGGTGCAGTGGAAGGAGTCTGGACACTGTGCACTGGTGGAGCCTGGACACAGGGCAGCAGTGCAGCGGAAGGAGTCTGGACACTGGGCACTGGTGGAGTCTGGACACAGGGCAGCAGTGCAGCGGAAGGAGTCTGGACACTGGGCACTGGTGGAACCTGGACACAGGGCAGTGGAAGGAGTCTGGACACTGTGCACTGGTGGAGCCTGGACACAGGGCAGCGGAAGGAGTCTGGACACTGGGCACTGGTGGAGCCTGGACACAGGGCAGCAGTGCAGAGGAAGGAGTCTGGACAGTGGGCACTGGTGGAGCCTGGACACAGGGCAGCAGTGCAGCGGAAGGAGTCTGGACAGTGGGCACTGGTGGAGCCTGGACACAGGGCAGCAGTGCAGCGGAAGGAGTCTGGACACTGGGCACTGGTGGAACCTGGACACAGGGCAGCGGAAGGAGTCTGGACACTGGGCACTGGTGGAGCCTGGACACAGGGCAGCAGTGCAGCGGAAGGAGTCTGGACACTGGGCACTGGTGGAACCTGGACACAGGGCAGCGGAAGGAGTCTGGACACTGGGCACTGGTGGAGCCTGGACACAGGGCAGCAGTGCAGAGGAAGGAGTCTGGACAGTGGGCACTGGTGGAGCCTGGACACAGGGCAGCAGTGCAGCGGAAGGAGTCTGGACACTGGGCACTGGTGGAACCTGGACACAGGGCAGCGGAAGGAGTCTGGACACTGGGCACTGGTGCAGCGGGTGGGATTGGTGGGACTGGTGGACCTATAAGGAATGAGTCATCTAATGCCACAAGATTTGTCTTTTGAAACCCTCATCCTCTTCCCCTTGCTCCTCCACATCTATCTCCTCCAGCAACTGAGAGGTCCTATCGGAGGTAGGGCACATGTCCTCCAGGGGCTGACTATTCTGCCTCAACAAATATTGCACTCCAATGAAGCTCCCCTGGGGAAATATTTGGAACAGGAAACATTTTTAAAGGAAATTAATCAGAAAGGTTTAATGAAATGTAGTAAATCTTTTTGTTGTCAGCTTGTGCATGAACAAAAAATATGTAATTCAGAGGGCATCATAAAAAGACAGGTTTACTCTATATTCTAGTATGAATTTAATTTTCTGCCCTGACACCTAGGACAAAGAATCCAGTGTACAAACATTCTGGTAGTATTATTTTTCTCTAATCTGTCAAAAATTACATTATTTTTGTCCAGAAGCATTTGTAATTTTACCAAAAACATTGTGAACTGCATATATTAAAATATGTCAACAAGATTCAACAAGACATTTTCACCTGGCTAACCCAATGTTTAGATCTGTTGTGATATTTATGCAAATTAGCACGTAATTAGATTATGCACGTTTGTCCATGTTAACAAACAATAAAAAAAAAAAAAATTTTTTTTGTTTGTCTTGATGTAAGTAATCAACTCAGTAATTTTCATGGTGATATCTAAAGGTTAAAAATTTTACCCTATTCACGTGAGTAAAAGAATGAATAGGCGTATGAATAGGCTATATTTGGGTATTTTTCTAAACTTTCCCCTTATGGGATTCTTCTGGGCTTTTTTCCCCTTAATTAGTACATATCGAGGATACAAAATCAGTTGAGTTTGCTTCTGTTGCAATTTGTTCAATTTTTTCATAAAATGACTGGACTATAAGAACGTCTACCTACGGCGCCACCTTGGCCACATTCCACGCGTGACGCCACAATGCATGCCGCTATAGTCTACGAGTCAGCGACTATAATGCTCCAGTAACAACTTCACGAACCTTTACCAGCAGATACAGTGGAAAATTGCTTTTAACAAACGTCAAAGTTCTTAATAATACTCGTAAATTGCTTGTGTTGTGACTATACTTCTACTCCGCTAAATAGGAAGCACGAGACATAATCAATGACAGCACTAAAGACCGAAGTAGTGCTGCTGGCATGCGGTTCCTTCAACCCCGTCACAAACATGCACCTGCGAATGTTTGAACTGGCTCGAGATTACCTTGAATACACTGGTAAACTTTCAATAAAACATGTATTAATGTAAATATATACTTTTACATAGGCCTATATTTAACACATACCTTCATATTTTTGTATTTCTTTGTTGATTCAGGAAGATACACAGTGTTGAAAGGAATAATCTCTCCAGTTGGAGATGGGTATAAAAAGAAAGGTCTGATTGAAGACTGTCATCGGTTAGAGATGGCTAGACTGGCCACAGAGAACTCCGAGTGGATCACTGTGGATGACTGGGAGATTCAGCAGCCGGAGTGGATGGAGACAGTCAAAGTACTTCGGTGGGAACATCTTAAAATCATGTGCTTTCAGTGAATGTTTAGTTTTGGTTGACGTAAAAGATAATGGCACAACCTTTCTGTTTTGCACTTATTGTAGTGCTTTTTACCTTTGCATGACTTCCATGTCACAACTGATAGTGTCATCTTGTGTGGTTGGGCTGGACGTCATATTTGATGTTCTACTATGTCAAAATGATCAAAGTTTTATGCAAAATTGACATTGAATCAGATCCTTCTTTTTCAAATGTATTTAGGCACAATCATGCAGAACTAATTTCCAGCTGTGACAACAACAGTAATAATGGGTACACAGTGAGGTGTAGGAAGAGGAGACAGCTGGAGCAAAATACAACCATCTGTCAGATCGGTTTTTCTTTTAACACAAAAGCAGGTATGGAAAATAATCCACAGCAATCCTTCATAGGATAAATGTTCCTACTTCTCAGTGCATTTAAAGTGGTGTTTATAATGTCACTCTGTCACAGTACCTGACAACAGGCAATAAAAATGAACGGCTGATGTGCCCTCGGGACAGTAGAGAAATTGTATAGCGAGTTATATTTGTGTTTAGTTGATAAACTCCAAAACAACATCCTTTTTTATGTATTATATATTTAAAATATTTTATATGTAAAAATATAAATATAAAATAAATATTAAAATTGTAAAAATATAAACTGTAATTGAAATATACTCTATTGTTCAAAAGTTTGGGGTCTGTACAGTAAAACAGTAATGTTGTGCAATGATATTGCAATTTAAAATATCTGTTTATATTTTAAGCTTGATTATTATCATTGAAAACAGTTGTGCTGCTTAATATTTTTGTGGAAATCATGCTGTTTTTTTTTTCTCCCAGGATTCTTTGATGAATAGAAATCAAAATAATTTAATTTATTTTAAATGGAAATATTTTGTAACAATATATGACTGTCTCTACTGTCACTTTTGATTGATTTAGTGTATCCTTGTTGAATAAAGGTGTTCATTTCTTTTTAATAAAAAACTTGTGACCCCAAACTTTGGAACTGTAATTTAACTTTTTAAAATATAAGTTAAAATCAAATGTATTTTCTTCTGGCCTTCTAGAATGTTCAACATACTCTGTCTTCATGTTTTAATATTTAGTTGCAGTACAACAGCATAACCATAATTAGCATATAGTGTTGGCTTGTCCATGTGGCTTTGGATAGGAGCAAGTATTTCAATTAAATCATAACTTTTATAACAAGATGATTTTATAACCGTGATTAAAGCAGTCAAAATAACTAATTATGTGTATATATATATACAGTGAGGAAAATAAGTATTTGAACACCCTGCTATTTTGCAAGTTCTCCCACTTAGAAATCATGGAGGGGTCTGAAATTGTCATAGTAGGTGCATGTCCACTGTGAGAGACATAATCTAAAAAAAAAAAATCCAGAAATCACAATGTACTATTTTTTTTGTATGATACAGCTGCAAATAAGTATTTGAACACCTGAGAAAATCAATGTTAATATTTGGTACAGTAGCCTTTGTTTGCAATTACAGAGGTCAAACGTTTCCTGTAGTTTTTCACCAGGTTTGCACACACTGCAGGAGGGATTTTGGCCCACTCCTCCACACAGATCTTCTCTAGATCAGTCAGGTTTCTGGGCTGTCGCTGAGAAACACGGAGTTTGAGCTCCCTCCAAAGATTCTCTATTGGGTTTAGGTCTGGAGACTGGCTAGGCCACGCCAGAACCTTGATATGCTTCTTACAGAGCCACTCCTTGGTTATCCTGGCTGTGTGCTTCGGGTCATTGTCATATTGGAAGACCCAGCCTCGACCCATCTTCAATGCTCTAACTGAGGGAAGGAGGTTGTTCCCCAAAATCTCGCAATACATGGCCCCGGTCATCCTCTCCTTAATACAGTGCAGTTGCCCTGTCCCATGTGCAGAAAAACACCCCCAAAGCATGATGCTACCACCCCCATGCTTCACAGTAGGGATGGTGTTCTTGGGATGGTACTCATCATTCTTCTTCCTCCAAACACGTTTAGTGGAATTATGACCAAAAAGTTCTATTTTGTTCTCATCTGACCACATGACTTTCTCCCATGACTCCTCTGGATCATCCAAATGGTCATTGGCAAACTTAAGACGGGCCTTGACATGTGCTGGTTTAAGCAGGGGAACCTTCCGTGCCATGCATGATTTCAAACCATGACGTCTTAGTGTATTACCAACAGTAACCTTGGAAACGGTGGTCCCAGCTCTTTTCAGGTCATTGACCAGCTCCTCCCGTGTA
This sequence comes from Rutilus rutilus, assembly GCF_951802725.1. Lineage (NCBI taxonomy): Eukaryota > Metazoa > Chordata > Actinopteri > Cypriniformes > Leuciscidae > Rutilus > Rutilus rutilus. The sequence continues at coordinate 5,314,860 of NC_140227.1, forward strand.
GTTCTGGGCTGATTTCTCACCTTTCTTAGGATCATTGAGACCCCACGAGGTGAGATCTTGCATGGAGCCCCAGTCCGAGGGAGATTGACAGTCATGTTTAGCTTCTTCCATTTTCTAATGATTGCTCCAACAGTGGACCTTTTTTCACCAAGCTGCTTGGCAATTTCCCCGTAGCCCTTTCCAGCCTTGTGGAGGTGTACAATTTTGTCTCTAGTGTCTTTGGACAGCTCTTTGGTCTTGGCCATGTTAGTAGTTGGATTCTTACTGATTGTATGGGGTGGACAGGTGTCTTTATGCAGCTAACAACCTCAAACAGGTGCATCTAATTTAGGATAATAAATGGAATGGAGGTGGACATTTTAAAGGCAGACTAACAGGTCTTTGAGGGTCACAATTCTAGCTGATAGACAGGTGTTCAAATACTTATTTGCAGCTGTATTATGCAAATAAATAGTTAAAAAATCATATATTGTGATTTCTGGAATTTTTTTTTTAGATTATGTCTCTCACAGTGGACATGCACCTACGATGACAATTTCAGACCCCTCCATGATTTCCAAGTGGGAGAACTTGCAAAATAGCAGGGTGTTCAAATACTTATTTTCCTCACTGTATATATATATATATATATATATATATATATATATATATTTTAGAGACCCCTCAATTGAAGCTGTTGTGTGGTGCTGATATGCTGGAGTCATTTGGCGTCCCCAACCTATGGAAGCCTGAGGACATTGAAGAGATAGTGGGGTAGGGTTGTGCCGATAGACGATAGTATCGTGTATCGACGATAGACAGAGATATCGCCGATGGCAGATGCCTTTGACGATATCAATACGATAATTGGCTCGTTTTCCTATTAATGTATTAAATTATTATTATTATTATTATTATTATGAAGCTAGTATAGTTACAATTATATTTGCCTTGCCTAAATTCATAACGACATCACCACATAACCACACTTGCGACATCACATAACCACACATGCGACGTCACCGACGCGCGCGTATGAAGACTCCTCAAAGAAAATATTTTTAAAACAGACTAAAAAAAAACTACATCCCACAACGAAATTTAATTGCAAGGTGATCCATTCACAAATTGCCAAGAGTGCTTAACAGACGCATCATTCTTATACAGAGCCAAGATGAAGACGCGGCATCGTTGTTCGTCAGTATTTTGTTTCCATAGCACATTAACAAAATATTTAATGACAGTAAAAACACTAAAAACAGTACAATTACAAAATATTAATTATAATAATAATATCAATAAAATTATATAGGCCGCCTAGGCCTAATAAAGTCTTTAGTAGGTTACACGAAGCATCTGTGGAACTCTGCCTGTGAAAATCACAAGCAACTTCAAACTTGTTTAACAAGAAATATATTCTTCTATTTTTTTTCACTGTCAATAATGTAAGTCCACAAGAGAAATATTAAGCCAGTAAATTAAGATGCTGTAGCCTACCGTTATATCCACCGTCGTCTCTGAGAGAACGCGCAGTTAATGCAGTGAAAGCGCAGTCCGTTTCTGCTTTCGTTTTCAGGGAATGAGCGCGTTTACATGCACGTTATTAACTCGATTATGCTGAATAAACTGACAATGCATGTGGTCATGTAAACGGATTAACCCATTTTCCTTTATCAGAGTCAAGTCATAAGTAAGTACCGATCGACTTTTAGATTTTTGCCTCTGATTTCTCCCGGCATTTAAAACCCGCGTTATTTGGGCTTATTGAAGTGCGGTGCGCATAAGTGAAGTGCATCCAGACAGAGGAGGACATATCGCAGACTCCGACTCTTTCTTGACCCAATAAATTAAAACGTGTTCTCATGATCTCGTGCAGAAGCAGCCTACAGTCAAAATGCTGCATCTGTAACGGCATGAGAGGATAATGTGTGTCCGTAAATTTCCCGCTGACATGTTGAAATATACAAGAATGGTCAGATACAAGAATGATTAGGATTTTTTTTTTTTACCTCACTAGGCTATACCAGGAAACAACCTGATTTAGCCTATTAATAAACACTCCACCTTTGCTAGCAAAATAGAAAAAGATTCTCATTTAAAACGAAGTAATAAAACAAGCAAATTGATGAGTAAATAAGCAAGTTAATAATCAAATAAGTAAGCCCCGCCCCCCTCACGATAATATCGTGTATCGCCGATCTCACAGGCTGACGATAGGACGATATGAAAATGGAGCATATCGCGCAACCCTATAGTGGGGCGTTACGGTGTGGTGTGCATCACAAGATGTGAGAAGCTTATCAATCAGTCTAATGTGCTGTCCAGACACCGTAAGAACATCCATGTGGTTCAAGAATGGGTGACCAATGAGATCTCAGCCACCCATGTGCGCTGTGCACTACGCAAAGGACATAGTGTACGCTACCTTGTGCCCGACCCTGTGGTGGGCTATTTTCAAGATCACAGTCTGTATAACGAGGGCGACCTGAAGAATGCTGATGACATCGTCGCCCCTCTTCAGAGATACACCAGTGCCAACTGTGCCAGCAGCAGTGGGATCGATCAGGATGGCATGGATGCTTCTCCTGAAACCCCTGAGGAGAACAGCCCAATAGGTGAATGTCAACAAAGTATTATATATAATTCGTATATATAATAAATTGGACCAATTATTCATGTTTAATCTGTGGTTGGAGTTTCTAATAACATGCTATTTTGTTTTTCTTCTTTTTTCAGAAATGCCCAAAGTAAAGCCTGTTTTATACTTCTGCGTCGAACTGCCGCCGTAGCTACGTCGTAGGCTGTGTGTAGCGCGCGTACCCTACGGCGTACCCTGACGTGCACCTCTCCAAAAATGTAACAACGCGTCAATTCTACGCGGACACAAGCGCTGTGATTGGTCTGCCAGAACCCCTCCCTCGGGGTTTCACATGCTCCCTAGGTGCGTGTCAACGCGGACAACGACACAGAAGTATAAATTAAAACCAACACGTTGCCTACGGCGTATAGGCTCCGGCGTAGGTCCGACGCAGAAGTATAATGAGGCCTTTAGGAAGAACAAAATTAGTGCATTCTTGGTCTGAACCAATGTCTTCATAGGAAATAAGTCTACAATGTAAGTCCATTGTAAAACTGGAGTATGAACAGGAATCAAACAATTATATTTTCAGTGTAAATCCTCTTTAGTGAAAGACTAATCTAGGCTGTTGTGTTCTTGTGCAGAAAGACAACACATGGAGCTAAACTGAAGGAGATGAATCTGCAGCAGCCGGGTGGTACAAGTCTGAGCTCTGTAAGATGTTTACGTTTATTTAATTAATTAATTTAATTTATTTTTACAGTAGATATGTTAATGTATAATGTTAATTTTTCTCCCAAAAAAATATCTTACCTAATGCCATAAACATACAGAGCCCTGTCAGCTGGTATTATTATTAAAGGTTAAAAATAACATCTCAAATGAAATATAATCCGTTTTTTATAATAACATATATATTTTATAATATTATATTATAATATTTTAATGATATATATAGGTACAAATATAATAAATGTGTAATATAGTTATCATATTTAGCAAAATACTTTTCTATAGCAATTTTTTCAAGTCCAGCTAACATGCTATGGTCATAATTGGCTTTCCTGAGGTAAATGTAACGTTATGTGACATATTGTTCTCCAGCTGTTTTATGGACCTCTGTCCGCGGTTGAGAAACAATGATCGATCGATTTTATTACATTTCGGTAAGTTGAACTGTATCTTTCAAATTACCTATTGATCATTTGTGTTTATTTACCATTAACTAGTAGTAAAGAGTAACAGATCATCGGTTCATGTGCCGCTTGAACTGAGATTTGTCAGCGATCTGTCACGTCACATTTACAAGCGCCAAAACGGCGTTTATTGTTTGAATTAAATTGACAGAATCTGAGAGCTGAGAATTTGTTTCATATCAATAGTAACCTTCTCTGTCTTGTCTGTCAGTGTCCTGTCAGTGTCCTCTTATCGTCGCAATTTTTCTCTGCGTGAGAAAATGGATGTGTTGGCGTGAGAGCATGTAAAAAGGGACAGTTGCGTGAGTATCAAGGTGAAATCGTGAGAGTTGGCAGCCCTGCTGATTCAGTTTGTAAATGTTTTTGGCGGGTGTGCTTGTGCTGCCGCGGTCTTGTTCATTTGCCATGTTGTTTGTGTATCTCTATGGCAAACGTTGAGGCCGTTCGGAACTACGGGAGCTCAGAGGGGAGCGTTGGCGGATGTTAAAGAGAAAATATACATTTAACTAACGTGTGCAAATAGACAATATGCAAATAGTACAATAAGAAAACCCTTTATACCCCTTCCATATTTAAAAACAAAAAAAACAAAAGACACATTGGCACATTATGTGCTTTCCTTTGCTGCAGTTTGACAGTTTACCTTTAGTTTCATGACATCACCTACATGTTCAAGAAACATCAGCTGGAACCGGGAACACTTCCCATAACACCTGATCATAAGAAGAATGGCGTCTACGCTAATATTAGTCTCTCTTTTTATCCCGAGGTTTACTACAGTCTGCCGGATCCATGAAGGACCTGCGCCTAGACACGACCACAACACAGCCCTGAAGTGTCATCTAGTCTCTCCACTGTGAAGGCACTCCTTCCCTTCCCTTTACCTCTTTACAGATAAAACGTTGTCAAAAAGATTGCAGTTCGCATGGATCTGCTGAAATGACAAAAAAAAAATCTGTATTATGCAGGTCAGACAAGTAATTTGGCATTGTCACTTTGAAAAGAAAGACTACGCGCCTGCGCTCATACATATTCAAACGCGCATACCTATAGATTAAACATGTAATACGCATGAGCATGCCATCACTGTTTTCACAGATTCACGTTTTTGAAGTTTACACGGAGATGATAGTTTTTCAAAATTTTTCACAACTTGCACCTTGGAACCTATTTCAAAGTTTGCATTCTCGAGCCACCAAACACGGTTGTCGTGCAAATGAACGACCCAAAAAGTTTTCTGTTTTCATATAAAACAGTGTTGTGTAAGTTAATAACTAATGATCTTTGCAACGGAAGTGAATCAATCAAATACTAACTTTAGCTGGACAATAACTTTATTCTAGAGCTCCTGTAAAGCGAAAACAATCTCTGTTACTTTAATTTTCTATTATCACTGTAAAGCTGCTTTGAAACAATTCATATTGTTAAAAGCGCTATATAAATGAAGGTGACTTGACCTGCCCCACCTGTCCATACAGATGGCTGGTATTACTTTTTACAAACAAGAACAATAATATTATATCAAATCAAATGTATTAGTTTTGCCAATAATATTATTCATATCAGGCACCTCCTACTTTTGGTTGTTGTGAAAGGCCATTGATGTCTGGTTTTAATGGCAGCCACTTCCTGCTGCCAGCTACAGTTTTTTTTTTTTTTTTACCCGAAATTACCCCCAGTTCACTTTTCACTACATTAGTCCACTAACATACAGTATCTGACAGAGAGGTGTGGCACGCATAAAAGCTTTTGAGTCTGATTAAGGACACAATATAAAACAAAATATTATAATCCTGATTTGAATTCCTGTTTAAATTTTCTAGTCTCTCTTGCAAAAATGTTTCCATGATAACCAATAATATGCCAACTAGAGTTGTCAAAAGTACTGACTTCGATTGGCAACACAATGGTCAATCAGAATTTATTTGAGTTTTTTGATTTCCAGTTTAAGAATTTATTCAACAGTGCTCAAAATTCTAAACCACCACCAATGGATGACGTGACGGCAGCCATACTACGGACAGAGGCCAATTGGCAAATTTGTCCTGGATGCCGGGGTTAGACCTCTACTCTTTTTGAAGGGCATTCTGGAATTTTTAATGACCACACAGAAATAGGACATCGGATTAACGTCTCATCCAGACGGTGGTTGTTACAGTGTAGTATCCCCATCACTATACCTAGTTTTCCCAGGAGGTCTCCTATCCAGGTACTGACCAGGTTAAACTCTGCTTAGCTTCAGTGGGCAACCAGTCTTGGGCTACATTATCACATGTAGCCTAAGACTGGTTGCTGAATTTGAATCTAAATAGCCTTTTTGTGTCTCAATTCATATAATCAACTTATTATTTATTGAACTGTTGTTGCCAGCAGCCATATCACCCTGTAGACCAAGACTAGTTGCCTACTGCCGCTAAGCAGGGTTGAGCCTGCTCAGTACCTGGATGGGAGTCCTGGGGGAACCAGGTCGCTGCTGGAGGAGGTGTTATTGAGGCCAGTAGGGGGCGCTGTTCACCCTGTGGTCTGTGTGGGTCCTAACGCCCCAGTATGATGGGGACACTATACTGTCAAAGAGCACCGTCCTTCGAATGAGACGTTAAACCAAGGTCCTGACTTTCTGTGGTCATTAAAAACCCCGGCATCCTGGCCAAATTTGCCCATTTGCCTCTGTCCGTCATGGCCACCTAATCATCCCCATATATACTGATTGGCTTCATCACTCTGTCTCCTCTCCACCAATAAGCTGGTGTGTGGTGGGCGTTCTGGCGTACTATGGCTGCCGTCGGTGGTGGTTCCCGCCGGAGGAGATTCCTCCTTCCATGTGGAAAGCGATTTGAGTACCCAGAAAAGTGCTACTGTATATAAATGTAACAAATTATTATTATTATTATTGTATAAAATGAATATCACAATTTGCAATCGTGCTGATATTCGAGAAAATAGCATTCCTGCTCGTGTGATATTGCTTAACTGAATTATGTTATAAACAAAAAATAGAACTCATGCAAGGGCAATTAATATCTTGAATTTTGGGGGCAATTTTTATTTATTTTGGTTGCATTTCCGACCTTGCATGATGCTAGTGGGAGGGGCTCATGTGGTCTCGCAGAATTATTAAGAATAAGTCATCGGGCACACACTAAGAATTGAAAATTCATGCCACTGCCACAGGACAACTGTAAACAAAAACTAAAACATTAAATAAAATAAAAAGGGCACTTATCTGGTCAGAGGTCAAAAGGGCAAATGCTTGAGCACCACTTGAGGTCTATCTCTGCACGTGCCTGCCGTGATTTAACCTCAGTTCTAACAAATCAAATGGATTATCTATTTTGGCAAAGAAAACAAAGCATCAAATAGAATTTGGAGTGACAACTTCCGTACAGCCACAGGCATCGGTTGCCTGGTGTCTGGTGTCTGCGTCTGTGCCATTCTGCAAGTTCATAGCCAAACTGCATTTGATGCATTTGTGTCAACTTAAAAAGGCTTGACATTTATTTTTTTATTTTTTTTAATAACTGACTTTAATGTTCAGTCATGTTATTTTAATGTATTTGAACAACATAAGGGAGACCTATCAATCCTATTACGTTGGTCTTTTATGTTGGTGAGACGTGATGGGTCACGGGTTTTAGCGCGATAAGAGACCGGATTTTTTAATGTTTACAAGCGATCGCACTGCTAAAGTGGCCTAAATATAAGTTGCACTGTAAAGAGTGGGAGAGTGACCAACTCTCAAAACGTCAATTACACCTGTGGGAGATGACTCAAAGGCTCTTTGTAAATATAATTGTAACTCTAAAATCAGAGTAATTGAATGATTTCATCAAAATCAAATCTGAATAATGGACTATACTACTCATGTCCAGCATTACTACAGCTTTTAAACTGTCCAGACTGTACTCTGGTATGCTCGTCCTTGACAGCTGCTGGACTTGATCAAAGTTCTGCATTATGTTCTACAATATGTACTTCACGAAAGACTGTAGTTCTGTCTGAAGTTGAAGCGCAACACAAAGGCAATCGCAGTGTAGCTGTTATTCATTTTTTGTTGTCAGACACAGTACAGTGTATCAATGAATGACACGTTTTTGGCTGTCTTGGTGTGTGCATGAACGCCTGTGACATGACTGCTAATTACGTTGCTTATTCCGATCACCTATATTAGGCTCTTTTTGCACTTAAACTGGCTTATTCTTACTGTTGACACTGAAAATGATGATGATGTAGTAGACTTTTGTTTATCTCCATGAAGCGGAATAAGCATTTAGTGGAATTCTCTTTTACATTTATCTGTCTTTTTTTTTATTTTTATGTTTAAACAAATATATTATGAAGTTTTGGATCTCTAGATTAATTTATGGTTTGAGCTTCGCCCTGTGTGATCAGCCTCACTGCTTTCATTAGTATCTTTAGGCAATCAGGCTCTAGTACTAATACTATTACTATTGTTTTGATTATAAAACTATCAACAAGTAACCATCATCACCTGATCTCATTTCACTTTAGCTTTCTTTGCTGCTACAAATGTGTTTGGCAAACACACTGTCAGAGCAGCCAAAAAAGACAATAGATATAATAAGAGTTTAGAGCCCAACTAATGGAAACACTAATCACTGTTATGGTGACTTCAAATGAAACACATTAGAGTTAAACCTCTGTTAATTCTCAATAAATACTTTTGTAGATGTCTGACAGAAATAAAGTCAGTCTGGTTAGTAATAAGTGAAGCTGGTAATGCTGTTTGTGGAGTTGTTTAATCCTCCTCTGCTGAGATCTTCACAGATTGAATGTCTTCTTTTCTCTTCAGTTGATTTCATCTGAGGCTGTGGCTGAAATTACTCCATATTTAATATACACAGATTTTGTGGCTATACGATAAGGACCAGTTCTGGTTTATTTCTTTGCTCTTGGCTGACATGTGGCATTGCTATGCAGAGGTGTAAAGTCCAGGTTCAGAAAGTAAAAGTCCTCCTCATTATTTTATTCCAATCACCTGGATTTGCTAATTCAGCAGGAGAGAGAACTAATTAGTGAAATCAGATGACTGAGTTTATGGGTGGAATAAACATATGGCAGGACTTTTACTCGTTGGCCCCTGGATTAACCACCTCTGCTAATATGTACCTTTGAGGGACTAATATGTACTCTTTAGGTACAAAAGTGTACCCTTTGAAAAGGTACCGCCACAGCGACAGCTTTTGTACCTTTTTTTCTGAGAGTGTACATTCATTTCCAATGTTTTCATTTTGTATTTGTTGTTGGACTTCAGATTTAAAAAAAAAACATTAACTGTAATAAAGAGGAATTATTGTAATAAAAAATTATAGTAGCGTGTTACTATGTTAAGAAGATCATCTCTGACCAGTTGACACTTATGTTGTGCTTTTGTTTCTATTAATTTGTGATTTTACCCTGTCTTTGTAACGTGTATGTTCAGTTTTGGTTTGATATATTCCAGTGTTACAAATTAGTAGAGATAGAATTGTTCAATTTACATTTGCTTCTGTTAAAAAGATAAACTGAATAATCTCGGGGGAAATTCTGGGATGAGAAACCTACTACTGAATCAAAAGCTGGGAAAACTGTTAAACACATCAGCTCTCAGAGACTGTATTATTGCCAGCATTCTTGTCTGTCTGAGATGTTGTGGGCCATAAAACATGCTTGGAAGGCTGTGTCTATAGACTGGATTTTGCAAACACACACAAACACCCACATACCATTCGCTAATCACATGTGCAACAGGCTAATCTAGCAGGTTTGCTCTTTTCCATCTGCAACTGAGCAGAATGTCCTGGCACTGATCCACCCCTTCATTTACTCTTTAATTATGCGAGTGCTGACTTTTCCTTTGTTATGCCTATGGCTCTGTGTTTAAAATGCTTCTTGTTCCACTGCTTTTCTTGGCAGTCTTGTTGTTTTGTTGTCTCTTAGGTTGAGGGATTTAATTTTTAAATCTTTTTAAATTTTTTATTTAAATTTTTAATTTTTAAAGTTATAATTATAATTAGGAATAACCTTAAACTTCTGCTTAAAGGATTTGTTCACTTCGGAATTAAAATTGCCTGATAATTTACTCACCCCCACGTTATCCAAGACGTTCATGTCTTTCTTTCTTCAGTCGAAAAGAAATTAAGGTTTTTGAGGAAAACATTCCAGGATTTTTCTCCATATAGAGGACTTCAATGGGGTACAACGGTTTGAAGGTCCAAATTGCAGTTTCAATGCAGCTTCAAATGGTTCTACACATTCCTAGGCGAGGAAAAAGGGTCTTATCTAGCGAAACGATCGGTCATTTTCTAAAAAAACAACAACAACAACAATTATATACTTTTTAACCACAAATGTTCATCTTGCACTAGCTCTGCAATGTGCCACGCATTACGTAATCACGCTTGTTCCGGTAAAAAAAAGGTAGAGTAGGGCGAAAAACTCCATCGAATTTTTTTAGATTAAGGTGAATCGTTATTTACCTTTTTTTTTTATTTTATTTTTTTATCCCGTTTGACTTAAGGTCCTTGCACACTGAGTCTGAAATGTCCGTGTGCGTTTTTTTGTATTTGTCATTCGGTGTCTCTTAAGGCCTCATTATACTTCTGCATCGTGCCTACGCCGGAGCCTATACGGCGTAGGCAACGTACGTGTTGGTTTTAATTTATACTTCTGTGTTGTTGTCCGCGTTGACGCGCACCTAGGGAGCATGTGAAACCCCGAGGGAGGGGTTCTGGCAGACCAATCACAATGTTTGGACCAAAACAATAGAATAGGCCTACTATTAAAAAAAAAGTTTAGCTTTTAACACCTTTTACATGACACTATTTCTTTTCATGGTCATAGGTTAAAAATCTAGCTACCACTAAAATAAAAAATCTACTACACTATTTCAGTATAAATATATATATATATATTTCAATCCTCCTGATGTTCTCTTGTAGCCTATAATTTCTTTATGTGGGCTTCTAGATCGCTAGCACCTTTATTTGACACTGACACGTATGTGCCAGCTTTGCAGTTCAAGCATTCTGCTTTACACGGATCCCGACCGAAACGAAAACACGGGAATTTTCTCTGTAAATCATCTGTGAATTTACATTTGGGCTTTTTTTTTACGCTGTTAGCTACTTACATATAAACTGAAGCGTCGACCGTCGAGTCCTGGTCAAGTCACGCTGCTAAAATTGAAATTCTGTGTCTGTGAACGTAAAGTCCGCCTACTTTGATTTGATTGGTCATTTCAAATATTCTGACATTGAAGAGCAGTGTGACAGACCAATGAGGCTGAGATGAACAGTGAACACACACAGGCATCTGTATTCTGACGTGCGCTCTGCTTGCCGCTGCGGATTGAATTTGAGGAATGCGCTGATTATAACAAGACGGGGCGAAGCCGAAGTCGGTTTCATATGTTTTGTGTGCAAAGGCAAGCATGTATTTAAAGTACACGCTTAATGGCCCAATGAAAAATAATGAAAACCAGGACATTTTCACCACTTTACAAAAAACAGACAGGACGGCCAGGACAGGACGTGAAAACAGGACATGTCCGGGGAAAACAGGACGGTTGGTCACCCGAATTGTCAAAACACCATTCAAAATGCTTGCTACAGATGCGAAAAACGCAGAAAATCGAACCCGATCCCAAAAAAATTATGACCGACGAAAGTATCGGAGGCAGTGTGTAAACGTGATTGACAAAACATGAGGTCGTATTTATTTTTTAACGTGCGAAAATTTTGGACACGAATTTCGGACTCAGTGTGCAAGGACCTTTAGTCTTTGCTCTTTCGCT